>NC_084702.1:1646690-2391690 GCF_028389875.1 Rhea pennata | reverse complement strand
GGGAGGAGAGGAGTGAATGGAAGAGCAGGGGAGGGCAGGGGAGGGGAGGGGAAAGGAAGGGAGAGGGAGGGGGAGGGGGAGGGGAAGAGAAGAAGAGATGAGGGGAGGGGAGATCGGAGGGGAGGGGAGGGGAAAGGGAGGGGGAGGGAGAGGGAGAGGAAGAGGGGGAGGGAGAGATGAGGTAAGAGGAGGGAGGGGGGGGAAGGGAGGGGAGGGGACAAAGAGGGAGGAGAGGAAAAAAATAAAAGAGGAGAGTAGAAGAAAGTAGCAGAGTGAAGACAGTGGACAAAGAAGAAAGAGAAGAGAGAGAGAAGAAAGAAAGAAAGAGAGGAGAGAGAAGAAGAAAGAAAAAGAGGTGAAGGAAGAAAGGAAGAAGAGAAAAAAAGGAGAAGGAAGAAAGGAAGAAAAAGGAGAGCGAAGAAAAGATCAGAGAGAAAAAAGCCGAAAAGAGTGGAGAGAAAAGAAAGAAAAGAAAGAGGAGAGAGAAGCAAGTAAAAAAAAGAGAGATGTGGGAAGAAAAGAAGATAAAGAGACAGAAGAGAGGGAAGTAAAGAAGAAAGAAAAAGAGGAGAGGGAAGAAGAAAGAAGAGAAGAGAGAAGAAAGGAGATGAGGAGAGGAAGAAGGAAGAAGAGAAGAGAGGAGAAAGGAAAAGAGGAGAGGGAAGAAGAAGAGCTGAGAGAAGAAAGGAAAAGAGGAGAGGGAAGAAGAGGAGAAAGGAGATGGAAGAAAGGAAGTAAAAAGAGAGGGAAGAAAGAAGAAGAGAAAGAGGAGAGAGAAGGAAGAAAGTAAACGGGAGAGAAGGAAGAAAGGAAAAGAGGAGAGGGAAGAAGAGGGAAAAGAGGAAGAAGAAGGAGCAAGAAGAAAGAAGAAGGCGAGTGAAGAAAGCAAGCAAGAGTGGCGAGAGAAGAAAGAAGGAAAGAGAGAGAGGAGAGAGAGAAGAAAGCAAGTGAGAGAGAAGAAAAAGAAATGGAGGAGAGAGAAGAAGAAAAGAGAGCGGAGGCTGAAAGAAGCAAAAGAAAGAGGGAGGAGAGGAGAGGAGAGGCGAGGAGAGGAGCGGCAAGCAGTGGCGAGGCGAGGAGAGGAGAGGCGATGAGAGGAGAGGCGAGGAGCGGCGAGGCGAGGAGAGGAGAGGCGCTAAAGCAAGTAAAAGAGGAGAAAGGAAGCAAGAGAGTGGAGAGAGAAGGAAGCAAGCGAGAGAGGAGAGAGAAGGAAGCAATGTGGGAAAAGAGGAGAGAGAAGAAGAAAGAAGAAGAGCTGGGAGAAGAAAGGAAAAGAGGAAAGGGAAGAAGACAGAAGAGAAGAAAGGAAAAGAGGGAAGAAGAAAGAAGAGAAAAGAAGAAGGGAAAAGAGAGGGAAGGAAGAAGAAAAGAAGAGCTGAGAGCAGAAATGAAAAGAGAGGGAAGAAGATAGAGGAGAAGAGGGAAGAAAGGAAAAGTGGAGAAAGAAGAAGAAAGAGGAGAAAAGAGAAGAAAGGAAAAGAGAGGGAAGAAGAAAGAAGAGGAGAAGAGAAAAGAACGGAAAAGAGAGGGAAGGAAGAAGAAAGAAGAAGAGCTGAGATCAGGAAGGAAAGAGAAGGAAGAAGATAGAGGAGAAGAGGGAAGAAAGGAGAAGTGGAGAAGGAAGAAGAAAGGAGAAAAGAGAAGGAAGGAAGAGGAGAAGAAAGAAGAAAGAAGAAAGAAGAAAGAAGAAAGAAGAAAGAAGAAAGAAGAAAGAAGAAAGAAGAAAGAAGAGAAGAGAGAAGAAAGGAAAAGAGAGGGAAGAAAGGAAGAAAGAGGAGAGGGCGGAAAGAAGAGGAAAGAGAGAGAAGCAACAAAGTAAGAGGGAGAGAAGGAAGAAAGGAAAAGAGAGGGAAGAGAGGAAGAAGAAGGAAAGGGAAGAGAGGAAGAAAAAGGAGCAGGAGGAAAGAAGAAGAGGCAAGTGAAGAAAGAAAGAGTAGAGAGAGAAGAAAGAGAGAGGAGAGAGAGAGAAGCAAAGAATCTAGTAAAAGAGGAGATAGAAATAGAAAAAGGAAGAAGAAAGAAGAGGAGAAGAAAGAAGAAGGGAAAGAGGGGGAAGGAAGAAGAGGAGAAGAAAGGAGGAGAGGGAAGAAATGAAGAAAAAGCCTAGGGAAGACAGAAGAAGAGAAGGAGTAGAGAGCAAGAAGAAAGTAAGAGGGAGAGAAGGAAGAAAGGAAAAGAGGAGACGGAAGAAGAAGAGCTGAGAGAAGAAATGAAAAGAGGAGAGGAAAGAAGAGGAGAAAGGAGATGGAAGAAAGGAAGTAAAAAGAGAGGGAAGAAAGAAGAAAAGAAAGAGGAGAGAGAAGGAAGAAAGTAAACGGGAGAGAAGGAAGAAAGGAAAAGAGGAGAGGGAAGAAGAGGGAAAAGAGGAAGAAGAAGGAGCAGGAAGAAAGAAGAAGAGGCGAGTGAAGAAAGCAAGCAAGGCTGGCGAGAGAAGAAAGAGAGAAAGAGAGAGAGGAGAGAGAGAAGAAAGCAAGTGAGAGAGAAGAAAGAAAGAAATGGAGGAGAGAGAAGAAGAAAAGAGAGCAGAGGCTGAAAGAAGCAAAAGAAAGAGGGAGGAGAGGAGAGGAGAGGTGAGGAGAGGAGCGGCAAGCAGTGGTGAGGAGAGGCGAGGAGCGGCGAGGCGAGGAGTGGAGATGTGAGGCGAGGCGAGGAGTGGCGAGGCGAGGAGAGGAGAGGCGATGAGAGGAGAGGCGAGGAGCGGCGAGGCGAGGAGAGGAGAGGCGATGAGAGGAGAGGTGAGGAGCGGCGAGGCGAGGAGAGGAGAGGCGCTAAAGCAAGTAAAAGAGGAGAGAAAGCAAGCAAGAGAGTGGAGAGAGAAGGAAGCAAGCGAGAGAGGAGAGAGAAGGAAGGAATGTAGGAAAAGAGGAGAGAGAAGAAGAAAGAAGAAGAGCTGGGAGAAGAAAGGAAAAGAGGAAAGGGAAGAAGACAGAAGAGAAGAGAAGAGAAGAGAAGAGAAGAGAAGAGAAGAGAAGAGAAGAGAAGAGAAGAGAAGAGAAGAGAAGAAAGGAAAAGAGAGGAAAGGAAAAGAGAGGAAAGAAGAAAGAAGGGAAAAGAGAAGGAAGGAAAAGAGAGGGAAGGAAGAAGAAAGAAGAAGAGCTGAGAGCAGAAAGGAAAAGAGAAGGAAGAAGATAGAGGAGAAGAGGGAAGAAAGGAAAAGTGGAGAAGGAAGAAGAAAGGGGAGAAAAGAGAAGAAAGGAAAAGAGAGGGAAGAAGAAGAGGAGAAGAGAGAAGAAGGGTAAAGAGGAGAGGGAAGAAGAAAGAAGAGCTGAGAGCAGAAAGGCAGAGAGGGAAGAAGATAGAGGAGAAGGGGGAAGAAAAGAGAAGTGGAGAAGGAAGAAGAAAGAGGAGAAAAGAGAAGAAAGGAAAAGAGAGGGAAGAAGAAAGAAGAGGAGAAGAGAGAAGAAGGGAAAAGAGAGGGAAGGGAAGAAGAAAGAAGAAGAGCTGAGAGCAGAAAGGCAAAGAGAAGGGAGAAAATAGAGGAGAAGAGGGAAGAAAGAAAGAGGAGAAGAAAGAAGAAAGAAGAGAAGAGAGAAGAAAGGAAAAGAGGAGAGGGAAGAAAGGAAGAAAAAGGAGAGGGCGGAAAGAAGAGGAAAGAGAGAGAAGCAACAAAGTTAGAGGGAGAGAAGGAAGAAAGGAAAAGAGAGGGAAGAGAGGAAGAAGAAGGAAAGGGAAGAGAGGAAGAAAAAGGAGCAGGAGGAAAGAAGAAGAGGCAAGTGAAGAAAGAAAGAGTAGAGAGAGAAGAAAGAGAGAGGAGAGAGAGAGAAGCAAAGAATCTAGTAAAAGAGGAGATAGAAATAGAAAAAGGAAGAAGAAAGAAGAGGAGAAGAAAGAAGAAGGGAAAGAGGGGGAAGGAAGAAGAGGAGAAGAAAGGAGGAGAGGGAAGAAATGAAGAAAAAGCCTAGGGAAGACAGAAGAAGAGAAGGAGTAGAGAGCAAGAAGAAAGTAAGAGGGAGAGAAGGAAGAAAGGAAAAGAGGAGAGGGAAGAGAGGAAGAAAAAGGAGAGGAAGAAAGGAGGAAAAAGGAGCAGGAGGAAAGAAGAAGAGGCGAGTGAAGAAAGCAAGCAAGAGTGGCGAGAGAAGAAAGAGAGAGAGAGAGAGAGAAGGAAGGAATCTATGAAAAGAGGAGAGAGAAACAGAAAGGGGAAATGCTGCAATAAGAAAGGAAAAGAGGAGAGAGAAGAAGAAAGAAGAGACGGAAGAAAGGAAAAGAGGGAAGAAGAAAAGGGGAGAAGGGAGAAGAAATGAAAAGCGGAGAAGGAAGAAGGAAGAAGAGAAGAGGGAAGTGAAGAAAAGAGGAGAGGCAAGAAGGAAGAAGAGGAGAAAAGGGAGCCTGAAGAAAGGAAGAAAAAGAGGGAAGAAAGCAAGAAAAAGCCCAGGGAAGAAAGAAGAGAAGGAGGAGAGAGAAGGAAGACAGCAAAAGGGAAAGGAGGAAGAAAGGAAAAGAAAGGAGGGAAGAGAGGAAGAAGAAGGAGAGAGAAGAAAGGAAGATAAAAGGAGCAGGAAGAAAGAAGAGGCAAGTGAAGAAAGGAAGCAAGAGTGTAGAAAAAGAGAAGGAGGTGGAGGAGAGAAAGAAAAAAGAAAGTAAGAAGAAGGAAGGAAAAGAGGAGCTAGAAGAAGAAAAGGGAGAGGAGAGTGAAAAAAGCAAAAGAAGAAGGAGAGGAGAGGCGAGGAGAGGCGAGGAGAGGCGAGGAGAGGCGAGGAAGAAAGGCGACCAAAGAAAGAAAGAGAGGAGAGAGGGAAGGAAAAGGGGAAGGAGAACGAGAAATGGGGAAGGAGAAGGGAGAGGGGAAGGCAGAGGGGAAGGAGAAAAGGAAGGGGAAGGAAAGAGGAAGGGAAAGGGGATGGGAAAGGGGGAAGGGGAAGGGAGAGGGGAAAGCAGAAGGGGAGGCGGAGGGGGAGGGGAAGGGGGAGGGGAAAGGAAGGGAAAGGAAAGGAAGGGAAAATGAAAAGGGAGAAGGGAACGAGGAAAGGGGAAATGGGAATGGAAAATGGAAGGAAAATGGGGACGGAAAGGGAAAGGGAAAGGGGAAAGGAAAACAGAAGGGAAATGGGGAGGGAAAAGGGAAAGGAAGGGGGAGGGGGAAAGGAGGGAAGGGAAGGGAAATTGAAAAAGGAGAAGGGAAAGAGGAAAGGGGAAATGGGAATGGAAAATGGAAGGAAAATGGGGAGGGAAAAGGGAAAAGGGGGAAGGGAAAAGGGGGAAGGGAAAGGGAAAAGGGGGAAAGGGAAAACAGAAGAGAATTGGAAGGGAAATGGGGAGGGAAAAGGGAAGGGAAATGGGGAGGGAAAGGGGAAGGGAAAGGGAAGGGGAAATGGAAAGGAAGGGAAATGGGGAGGGAAATGGGGAGAAAACTGGAAGGGGAAGGGGGAGGGAAATGAGGAGAGGAGGGGAGAGGAGGGGAGGGGAGGGAAGGGGAGGGGAGGGGAGAGGAGGGGAGGGTAGAGGAGGGGAGGGAACGAGAAGGGAAATGGGGAGAGAAATGGAAGGGAAATGGGGTGAAAGGGAAGGGAAAGGAGGGGGGAAATGGAAGGGAAGGGGAATGGGGAGGGAAATGGGGAGAAAAGGGGAAGGGGGAGAGAAATGAGGAGGGGAGGGGAGGGAACTGGAAGGGAAATGGGGAGGGAAATGGGAAGGGAAATGGGTTGAAAGGGAAGGAAAAGGGGGAGGGAAAGGGGAACTGGAAGGGAAATGGGGAGGGAAAGGGGAAGGGAAATGGGGTGAAAGGGAAGGGAAATGGGAAGGGAAAATTGAAAGGAAGGGAAATGGGGAGGGAAATGGGGAGAAAAAGGGAAGGGGAAGGGGGAGGGAAATGAGGAGGGGAGGGGAGGGGAGAGGAGGGGAGGGGAGGGAAAGGGGAAAAGGGAAAGGGAAAACAGAAGGGAATTGGGAGGGAAATGGGGAGGAAAAGGGGAAGGGAAATGGGGAGGGAAAAGGGAAAGGAAAGGGGAAGGGAAAAAGGAAGGGAAGGGAAATGGGGGGAGGAAAAGGGGGGAGGAAAGGGGAGGGGAGGGGGGGAATGGGAGGAGATGGGAGGGGGAGGGAGGGAAGGGAAAACGGAGAACGGAGAACGGAAAAGAGAAAGGGAAGGGAAATAGGGAGGGAAAGGGGGAGAAAGGGGAAGAAGGGAAGTGGAAGAAGGGAAGAGGAAGGGGAAGAGGAAGGGGAAGGGGAAAAGGGAAAATGGAAGGGAAAGGGGAAAAGGGAAAGGGGAAAATGCGAAAAGAGAAGAAGTATGGAAATGGGGAGGGAAAGGAAGAGAAAAGGGAGAGGAAAAGGGAAGGGAAAGGGGAAAGGAAAAGTAAGGAAATAGGGAAAGGAAAAGAGAAGGAAAAAGGGAAAGGAAAGGGAAGGGAAAGGAAAGGAAAGGGAAAATAGAAAGGGAAAGAAAATCAGTAACAATCATTGCACAGTTACGGAAACGGCAGACCCGAGGATGAAATTATTGATCACTACTCTTTAGCTAATAAATGGCAGATTTAAGGAAAAACACAGAGAGATGAAAAAAATCGTGTCGGATTCACTTTACCGCTCATTAGATATCTCCGGGCTTGTTAATCCCGGCCTGCTTTACTCCAGGTGGTGAGGGATTCTCAAAGTGTGAGTAGCCGGATTTATTGTTCATGTCTTACTTTCTGCTTATTTCCTTCGGCCAAGAGGAACTGCTGCTGGCAGCACCCATTTCTCTGCTTTACGAGAGTACTGACTCAGTGCAACGCAGGCAACTCATCCACAGCAGACATCCACCACACAGATCTCTGGGCAGAACAGATCTGGGCAGTCAGATCCCTGCCAGAACCCCTTAAGTTTTGACGCCTACGCAAAGGGAAGACGATTTGCTTGCAGTTCAGACTTCTTGACAGGACAGAGATATCCTGGCATAGAAGACTTTAAACCAGATTCCAGGCCATTAGTGAACACTGCAATCAATATTTCCTGCTGCTGAGATTGACCTCTCTGGCTGCAGTCAGAGACAAAGTCACCTTTAGTTTCATGGTCACCTTCCATTTAGGGTCACACTTTTAAATGTTTGTTTTCTAAGGGGTGAGAAGACTATACCCATATTCTTTCTACACAAACACGCAGCTGCAAAACCAATTAAAATAGTGATTCCGTATGTCACTGACCAGCTGCGAGCTGCTCTGCCCACTCCTCTCACCACCTCAGGAGTCGGTAAGCTCCTGTCTTCTGCTCTGCATTCCTCCTGTTACACACCGACAGCAGGCCTTCAATCTCACCACGTGCTGTTCAAGCCTGTTGTCTTCAGACAAGGGCAGACAAGAGGCAAAACGCAGATTCCTCTCTCCCAGTACTGTACTAAGGGGGAAGAGAGAGCAGAGCAATTTTTATACCGGTTTGCCAACAACACTGCAGAAAGCTGGGCTGTTGAGTCAGCAGATGCTGTAGCTTCACTTTGAAGAGGAGAAGTGAACTGGAAGGAGAGAAGGGGAGGATAGAATTTAATTCCCCCGTTTTGAAATGCACGGTAATACCCACCAACAAGCAGCCACATCCTGCGCCCTCTCTAAGTATAAGTAACACATTACCACTGCGGAGATGCGCCAGCCAGTGTGCTGCGGGTCTCGGGTGGAAGTACATGGGCTTTGTCCTCCTTATAGCAATTCCATAGCAAAACTTCATCCACCAGTGACTGAGGGGGCCATGCGCCCTCTCTCCAAAGATAGGCGACACGGTGCTCTAATACCTAGGGGCTCCGCGTCTTCCTGTTCTTCTGTGCTCTCCAGCCGCTTCACACCCTTCAATGACCATCTGACTACAGTACGCATTGCGAACCAGAAACAAGGGCTCCATGGTTTAAATAGGCTCTTCCTGAAGAACCTGAACTACTGGGGAATGAATCCCAGAGCCCCAGATTTTCCTGCCTTCCATAACTGGGCGTTGAAGGTAAATTTGGTGGTAATGTTGGAGCTCTCTTAGACCACATCAAAATCCCACGGAGTTGATTCCAATATGTCTAGCCTTTCATCCAGCTGTAGGGACCAACACAGGTTTGTTAGCTTATTGCCCTCTCTTTCTTACAGGCACTTAGCTTTTTGCCCAGCCCAAGGCCATAATAACTACACGGACTGCCCCCCTTCCAAGCCCTGTTGTAGCTATTTCAGTGTGAGGAACTAACTAGCACCAAAAATGCAAGACTTGCTTTTTTGTAGAATAGCTGTAGCGTTAGATATGGCAGCACTCTGAGTGTTTATTAATCCAGAAAATTATTTCCTCTCTTCCTTTTTCATCTATAATTCAAAACGCGGCTACCATGTATTGCAATATTTATTAAACAACAAAACCAAAAGCATGAGAGGAAACAAATGCCACATAAGTTCCAGAGAAGTTGCTCCTTAGCTGCATTACTTAATTACATGGATAAATTACTAGCTTGCACACTTGGTACAAACGAATGAGCTGAGTGCAATAATAAACACGGGTCAAGCTCTTCATTTGATCTCAGCAGAGATCAGAATCTCACTATTACTTGTTCTCTACGCTGGAACAAATTGCAAAGCCTGGCCGGGTGCTTTTACTGCACGAGGTCCAAGGTGAGAAGAAGCATGCGTTCAATTCTGAGAATAGCATTTTAGGATCTGCTATTTCCCAAAGCAGTTTTGTCTCTTTCACCACTACCCTTCCATCCCCAAGTGTTGCACAAAGCAATGCCCCCAAACCACCATTCACTCAGAACGCCAGGTAAAGCTCTGAAACCCTTTTCTTCCCAAAGCCACGTGCAGATTAGTCAGGTCAGGAATTAGCAGCGCTCCAAGCGTGGACATACCCTCGAGGCATTCTGGGACTATGAAGCAGCCTCTGCACATCCATGGCTGCTGTGCGCTCTGCAGGTTCTGGCTAGTGTCCACTCAGAGACTGCCACGCTCTGCTCGTGAAGGAAACAGTCCTCTCATCTCTCTTCTGTGCCTGCCTTGCAGATTCCTTTAGTTTCATTCACGTTAGGTGTGATACAGATTCAGCTGCTTTTCTTGGGGTTACCCCGTCTCCCCATCTTTGCATCCTCACACATTCCTGAGATTGGATGGGAAGTGGGTAAAAGCAACCTCTGAAACATTAGGGGCGCTTCCCTGCCCTGGCAGCATTTGGCTCAGCTGTCTCCCAGGCTGCCTGCCAAGGCAGCACAGAAAGTGTAGTTCCTCATCCTTGACACGAGGGACAGCTGCAGCACTGAGTTGGGGGATACCCAAACAGCCAAAATGATGGAAGTGCTCCTCAAGAGACTGCATGAAGAAACTCACATGGGAGCAGATGCTATGATAAGCAGCATAAAAAGATATGCTGTGGGATCAAAGACGCTATCAAATACTGACCTTATTGTAAGGAGATGCCCCACCTGTTGTGCAAATAACCCCCAAATTCAGAAGAAACCACCTATGGGAGAACTAAGAAGAGGATCAACCCCAGGGGAACACTGGCAGATAGATTTCTCTGAATTGCCTAAATGTGGTTGGTGTAAATATTTACTTGTTTTGGTAGATACATTTTCTGGTTGGCCAGAAGCCTTCCCATGCTCCACCAATAATGCAAAAGAAGTAATTAAAATTTTACTAAAAGAGATAATTACTCAATTTGGGATTCCTGAAGGTACATCCTCAGATAATGGACCTCATTTTATTTCAGAGGTGGTTCAAGGAACATCCAAATTTTTACAGATGAAATGGGAATTACATACTCCTTGGAGACCCCAGTCTAGCGGCAAAGTGGAAAGAATGAACCAAACACTTAAAAGACATATTGCAAAACTGTGTCAGGAAACCCATCTTAAATGGGTAGATGTATTACCAATGGCCTTGATGAGAATAAGAAGAACCCCAAGAATAAAAGAGGGAGTAAGCCCTTTTGAAATACGTCCTGGCCCTCCTGTGCCTTCACGCTGCAGCTGCATTCTTGGAGGAACGACAAGCAGAGCAGGACTAGGGCGCTGCTAGGCTTCTGAACAGTGAGGTCCTTGAAGGCTTAAAGAAATGCAAACCCATCTTGCTCCAGCACAGAAACCAAGTAAAGGCCTGGAGCACGGCATTCCTGGAAACAGCCACTGCTGCGCGTCCTGCAGCCCCCTGGAAGACCGTGACACTGGCCAGGCTACACACCGGGTATCTGGTAGGGTAGGACTCAGGCTGCTCTGAGAGCTAAGGTCAGATGTGGTGAACACACTGAACAGACGTGGGGGGACAACACTAAGAATATACAAACAGAAAACTTTGTGGTTGCCCAACCTAGCAGAGCAAGGATGTCACGGTCCTGTCCAAACCAGCCGAGGGCAATGCCGTAGGAAGCCTTCCTGGGAAGGACACGTGTGTGTGAAAACCCTGTGTGCACAACGCGGGAAGGGGCAGCTGGCGCACAGCTGTGCTTTCAGGAGGTCCCCAAAGCACACGGGCAGGCCCACCTCGAGCAAGTTTCAGGAGGATGGACAAAACCAAGACCCTTCTTTGCCCTCAGAAGCGGCACTTCACAGAGAACACACAGGAATTTCACAGGGTCCCCTCCAAAAGGGATTACACCTCCGTCCTAGTTTCAGGCCAGCCGTCTGCTCAGGCAGCACGTTCAGACCGTCGCTGCTGCATCAGGGACGCGGCCACGGCTCCCGACAGAGCCGGGGTCTCTTGTGCCCGGCGCGGTCCCGGGCAGCAGGAGGCTGTTGCTTCACACAGCAGTGCATCTCCGAGACGCTCCTTCACGGCTCAGAGCGGCTCGAACCGACCAGGAGACGACACAGGTGAATCCCGGGGGAGGACAAGGACGAGCCCGACAGCCTCCCGCTGCTGCTGCTGGCACATCCGCGCTCTCGCTGGCGAGGGCCTCTGCAGGAGGCGAGCGGAGGCCTCCTCCCCCCAGTCGGGGGCTGCCTTTCCCCTGCCCCCCGCGCCCGCCCCCAGCCGCGGCGAGGGGCCGGGCCCTGTGGGCAGACGCGTCCCCACCTCCGGCCCCAGCCCGGCCCGGCCTGACGGTCGCCGCCGCCACCGCACCTCGGCCGGCTGCCAGCGCCGCCGCCTGCGTGACGGCACCAGCGGGCGGCTGCGGCCCGGGGCGCCCGGGGGGCCGCGGCGTGGGGGAGCCCCACAGCGGGCCCGGCTCTACCCCGCTGGAGCCACGCGCTGTGTGCCTCCCAGGATGCTGCGTGCCCTGGGCACGGGCGAGGCGGCCTCGAGGGCTTTCTGCTCGTCCTCGGGCCCTGCCGCGTCGTTCGCCGCCCCCCGCGCTTGTCCCGCAGCCCCAGCGAGCGCCGCCCGGCGTCGAGCACGTTTCCCCGAGGCACCGGCTCCTCAAGGCTGCGAGCAGCCGGCGCCCCTCGTCCTCTCCGTCCAGGAAGGGGAAGCAAGCGTGATATTCACCCTGCTAAGTGAGGGAGTAGGGCTGGGGGTGTGCTCATCTCCTGAAGGGTACCTGGTGGTGGGACGCAACCTCCTCTTCTGAAGGCTCCGGCTCTGGATCACAGACTCATAGAATCGGTAAGGCTGGAAGGGACCTCTGGAGACCATCTAGTCCAACCCCCCTGCTCAAGCAAGGTCACCTAGAACATGTTGGACAGGGTTGCAGCAACAGGGACCCCCCTTGCTGGAGCCCAGGCTTGAATCTTCAGTCTAACGCTCTCCCAGCTGAGCTACTTTGGATGGTCTGGCCTGTGGTGGCCTGGCACTTTCTTGGACGACCCAGGCTGCTCTACTGGTCTTCCAGCCACGGCATAGCATCGTAGAGTGGCTCTGCTGTGGCTGAAAAAACCTTCTGCAGGGCTGCTGCCACTCTAGAGTTTGTGTAGCCTCTTCTGTGTGAGAGAACTGCACGTGCTGCTGTTGGTGCAGGGGAGGAGGAGGGGACAGGAGCTGCTTGTGTTGGCAGCTGGAGGTGAGCCTCAAACAGGCTGATTTCAGGAGTTGGCAGCTGTGCGCGGAGCAGTGGCCAGGAGAGCAGAGTGCTGACTGTGCTGCTCTTGGCCAGAGTGGTGGACAGCAGGCAGAGGGTCCCGCCTGCCCTTCCTAAGCTCTCTAATGCAAAGGGCCGGAGCCGCGTAGCTGGACTGCTGCTCGGTGAGTTGCTGCTTTCCCTTTGGGAGGCCAGGTGGGGCTGGGGATTGTCCCTGCAAGGCTGTCCCTGCCTGTGGTAGCCGTGCGGGTCCTGGCACTGAAGCGCCTTTTACCAGCTTGCCTGATGGTGCGTTTCGCGGGTAGATTGCCTGACTGCTCGGCATAAATTCACTTCCTCTCTGTCTCTGTTGATAGCTGCCAGAATCTGTGCTGCTCCAATCCCGCCAGGGAAGAGAGTGGAAAAGGTCATTGCTGTCCTGTGTCTCTGGCGATTCCGTAGTGATGATTTTGGCCTGGTTCCAGCAGCTGACAGGTGCGTGGGACAGGAGTGAATCCTGCGTGCTGTCGATTCAATTCACGTTTGGTTAATCTCCGTAGATCTTCCTGTTGGACGTGTGGATCCTGGAGCATTCTCTGTTAAAACAACTCACCTTGCACGTAGGAACTAGCGGGCGGTAAGTATTAGGGGAATGAGTAATAATGTTAGTAGTAATGCGATGTGTCCCTATGGATACACTTTCTTTCCTCATTGTGCTTTTATGTTGAGGCAGGAATTCTAACTGAAGTCTGCAGACTGATAAAATGAATACATGTGGGAGACAAGAAGCTATAGCATTTAACCTCAAAAGGTAGTGGCACAGTCTACAGAAGGCTAAAAGTAGCTTCGGTATAACGGAAGAAAGTGAATCTATGCTGAAATACGCACAGACACCCCCCCCCAAAAAAAAAAAAAAAAAAAAAAAAGAAGAGAAAAGATTCAAAGAGTCAAAATGCAAAAATTGCATGTGGTCACTCTCAGATCTTTTGGCTTACTGTGTGGGTTCCAATTTAAATGCAAATGAAAAAATCTGTGATGAATATCCCATATTGCCTGTGGAGAGATTTTTTTTTTTCTAAACTATTGAAGTAGGTGCGGAGCAGGATTGAAGGAAGTGTGTGGGGCAGTCAGTCAGTATTGCACTTGTATGTTGTCTGTCTTTCCTGGAACTGTAATATCTGTGAATGGAGTTTAAATATATTCTTAATCATATCCTCTGATGTGCGCCTCTTCCTTCTGATCTCAAGTTGTTGCTGTATCATACCAGTTAGTCACCTGCTTAAATAAATTTTGCCTCAAATTGAATATTTCTTGTTACATGTGTTGAAATGATTTGTAATATTTTGCAATGTACATAATATGGGAGTGGACATGTGTGTGTGTATATCTATGTGTGCATGTTTGTGCGTAATATACAAATACGTAGAATTTGCATCTTTGGAGACTTTGAGTACTGAACAGTGTGGTCTAGCCTTGCCATTAGCACTGCTTTGAGGGAGAGGTGGTTTAATTATTTTCAGAGGTCTCCTCTGACCTAAGTCTTTCTGTGCCTTGGAAGACTGCCATGGAGCCTGAGCACTGCCAACAGACTTTTATTTAGGTTAACATAGTGTATTCCTGTAAGGACAGTAATTCAGGATCCACGGTATATCTCTGCCAAACTGGAGCTTCTTTCCTGTTCTGTAGAGGAATCTTTGCAGTAAGTGAACGTGAAGTTAGTTTGGCGCTTTCTTCTGAAAAGGCAAGGAGGAAGGAAGAGGGTTTTGGTCAGGTCAGGTGCATGTGTGTAGAGCTGGTCACGGCTTGGTGGCTCAATGAGAGGGAATGGTGGTGTGAAGATGCGAAGGCAGAGTGAATGCTGCTGCTGATCAGCAGGAAGGAGAGGACTGTCCTTACCTCCACAGACAGTCCTGTGAATTTTCAAGTGGGTGTCTGCAGCAGGTAGAGTAGTTAAATCTGCATGCTAAAGTACTGCGAACTTAGACACAGACTTGTGTAATGCTCTTCTCTCTCTGTTTCTAGATTTGGGCCACCATAAATCCAGCTCACTTGTTGTTATGGGACAGCACAGATCTTACCTCTGTGCGCAGCCCACCCTCCAAAACTGCTCAGGTAAGGGAAAAGGTCTGCCTTGCAATTCTTAGCATACCAGGTTGTCATACAAACAGACTCTATTGGCATTAGGACTATTCTCATGTAAAAAATAACGTGGAAGTGGACCCCTCTGTAACCAGACTAAAGCTAAGCAGTCTGCAGTTTAAAGGCTTTTTTTTTTAACTGTAAAGGAAAAGTAGATGCAGTAACTCAGGTAGGAATTAATAAACATTGTATAATTGGTTTGCACTCTGCTTTTCTTTGTGATGGCCATTGCTGTTGTGTTAGATGAATGAAGCAAGAGCTTTGCTATTTCTCGCACAAACTCCTTTGCTGCCCAGGTGACTGACACTAATATGGAGGAGAGAGATTCTTCTCTCCAAGCATTTTGGCACATGTCCTTGCCTAGGAGCATTTGGATGTGGTGCCTGAATCCCAGATTTTCAAGCTCAGCTGTGCCCCATGGCAAAGGATATGGTTTGACTTCTTTATCCTTTGCTGCCTTGTGCTGCTGTGATTGCATCTTTTGAGTAACAGTGTGCTAGGCCTGCTGTAGAAAGGTGGACGTAGCGTGAGACCTGGCTGTTGAAACAGCACGTGATGGATTCTGATGAGAAGGAGGAAGGGGACTATGCTCCAGCTCTTCCTGGATATGTCACTGTTTCCATAAATGTCACTGTGCAACTGTCCATCGCTTTGATGTGGAAAGGGATGTACACTGTGGTTTTGGAGCAGTCCTGCAGCATGCATGATGTATGGAGCAGATTTGTACAGAGCACATCTGGCAACAGCAATGCATAGGACAGTAGGGCTTTATTTTTTTTTTTTTAATGGAGGGGGGATGCCTTTTTTGGAGGGAGGGGGTGGGCTGTTTTTCCAAGGGAAGCAACACCTATAAACTGCTGTCTGTCCTTCCCTAACATTTGGATCTGTTGGCAGACACTGGAAGGAACATGTTCAGGTTCAAGATAGGTGCGTGAATGGGCCAAGGAAGAACATCCTGCTGAAGGGACAGCAGGGAGAAGTGCCTTTCTAAACTTTCAGCAGCAGCACCTGTGTTGCCCTGTCTGGAGTAGGGACATCAAAGGGAGCAGCAGGGAACTGCAGTTACTGCTTGGGGAAAGGAGGACCTAGAGAAAAGAGATGGGGAGGCGTTTGGCTACAAAAGGACACCAGCTGGTGAGAAGGCAGGCCCTGTTGTTGATGTGTGTGCTTGTCAGCAGTGGGCTTCTGCTACTGCACAGTGCAGACTGATGCGTTGTCTTGAAATTTGGAAAGTGCAAACAATAATTCGTTCAGACTTAATTCTAAATTTTATATATGGGGATGTAGCTCTGAAACTCTCCTTAAATCGTGGCTGGCTTCCTGTTTGACACCTCGCTACCCTGTTGGTCCCTATTTGAGAGATTTAGGAGACACTTTTCCCAGTTAGTGCTTCAGTTCCATTTAGACAAAGAAGATCTCACTCTAGAAACCAAAGCCATGGATGAGGCTTGTAACTCGCTCCAGAGCCAGAGCTGATATGGGCCTTTGCAACTCCCAAATCCGGGCGCAGAGGGAGAGTTTGCAGACATAGCTCTATCTCTGAATGTAATCCTCCAGGATCATGACCTGAATTGCAGACTCCTTAGCCAGATATTCAAAAGTCTGTTTTTGCTGTTCTGATCTAAGGCCGCCAGGATGGTGGAGATCCTTTGGCTGGCCCTTTTCCAAATTGGGTGCTGTATAGGTCACTGTATTTGCAGGTTTTCCAAATCCGTGAATTTTATTTTGCAACAAGCAGTAGTGAGGCTGTGGGGAGGATTCTCTGAACTTGCACTGAGTGTTTCATAGGAGGAAGTAAGTGCGTATTTTTATTTGTTTGAAAAACAAACTTAGTAGCCCTTCTGTATGCAGGCTAACCTCCTAGGTTTCATCCTCAGAGACCTCGCTGATAGGTAGTCCCCTGAGCTTTACCTTGAAAAGGCTTTTTTTAAAGAACTATCTGCCTATAGTTGGTTTGAGAAGTGCAACCAGAAGATTTCCTGGGTGGAAGGAGGAAAAGTTGGTAGCTGTTCAACTCTTCACACAGCTTTAAAACTGGGGTACCTAATTTGTTCAGCAGATGCATATTTAATATACAGTGACTTCTACTGTAGCCACGAACTGCTCTTTTGTGACTGCAGATTCTCAGAATGAGGAATTTGCATTACACTCTGTAAAGTGTGTTAACCATTGTATTCTCCAAGACTCCTTCAAAGTTTGTAGACACCTTCTTTCTCAGGAGATCTCCTCCTGCGTCTCTGCTGGGAGTTACATGTTCTTGTCTGGGCTATCAACATATTAAATTAAAAATTGTGAGTCACCAAAACTGAGAAGGGATGAGTATACAGTCTGCCTAGAAAATAGTAAATATCTTTCAAAGTTTTGCCAGGCAGGAGAGATCTTTTGCTGTTTGCTTTGTGTTATTTATCATAATTCCTTTTATAGTCTCCATGGAAATAGTATATGTATAAAAGAATATAATTAGTAGGATTAACTAATCTGGATAGCCACTAAATGAATCAGCAAACAGATTTTTCTGCCCGGAAGTTGCTGTCCCAGGGATTGTTCTCTTGTAGCTCACTTCATTAGAGGACTAAGAGGAATTATCCTGAATGACTAAGTATATTTTAGTGTGGTAAATTCTCAATAGTTTCTTTTTCTGCTCATTTGCTTTAAAAATGTATTTTTCAGCCAGGTGCAGATATATGAAAAATGATGCACTTAGGTCTGTTTGTTGTTTTCCTGCTCTGGCTGCATATGGAAACAATGCTTTTGCATGTGCAAATGCTGCTTTACACTTGCATGTAATACAATCATGCATGTAGGTCTTAAATGGTGCCTGGGGGGGACTGCAGAAGAACAAAGAACATTCTTCAGCTGTGAAGCCCCTATCTTAGTACATATTAGAGGGTCAAAACAGACTTACTGTGAAGCTTGTATCTGATAACATTTTTTTTTTGTTTTGTTTTGTTTTAATTTTTGGATCTGTTACTTCTTAGCAAGCCTCTCTGTTACAAGCAGCAGTGTTACTGTTTTGAATCTGCCTGGTTACTCGGTAGTTGGGGCTCACTCATCTTCTTTTGTCTTTGACTTTTAACAGACTGCCTCTAGGGAACTCTTGCAACCTTTGATGAGTGAAGGCTGATGTGCCTGATGTAGGAAGCTCCACTCTAACTTTCACATTCTTTGGATGAATGCACTTTTCCTCCTGTCTTCATGTTTCTCTTACTTGACCGACATCATAGAAAATAGTACTGTATTTTTTTTTTCCCACTCCTATCTCTGTTGTGGAATTTGTGAGCTGCTCTTCAAGTTGCTTTATGTGATTGACATTTACTTATTCTTCCTTATGATTCTTTCCTAAGATGTTAGTAGTTTTGGGCCTGGCTTTTCTATCTTAAAAAGATTGTCCCTGGTTTTCTTTCCCTACATGCTGTTCCTCTAAAGCCAAGATTAATTCATTTCTGTTGAAAAGAAAGCTTAATAGAGTTGGATAAATGCATGTAGAACTGAAAGAGTAGTTTCCTCTTTTTGAATGCTTGAAAGCAAATGCCTGTCCTTGGCACAGGCCATGGGCAGGGTGAATTATGTGAGGCCTGGTGTGATACAAGCCAATATTAATTTGCCCAATATTCAGTAATTGAAGAGGATAGATTATTACAAGCAAAATCAGGACAAGGCACCTGAAACAGCAGTCTAAATGACATCAGTGCCAAAGCCTGGCTCGTGTCTGGAATAAAGCCTCAGCAAATCCTGGAGCGGGAGGATCTGTGTGGTCAGCTGACTCAGCAGGGCTTCCCTTGGTTGTTCTGATGCCAGGCTCAGTTGCAATGCATGATCTTTCCTTTCAGGGGCTGGGTGTCTCTTGAGTCCATACCGCTACACTCCAGACATTATTTCCATGTTAAAGACAAGAATGGCTTATTGGGTTAAGTTTGAAATGCAGCAGAGCTCATGACTTTGCGATAGTGAAACGCAGGAGACTCAGTTCTTGGTTTGAGTAGGTGTGATACCTGTCTCTATGCCTCCTATTATAAGGAACCGCTCCTGTGTCCCCAGAATTGTGAAGGTTTACAGATGCTCGGGACAAGTACCAGGCACCAGGAGACCTCAGCACCAGGAGACCTCAGTTAGGCTTTCGAAAGCATAGAGAGAATTCAGTTCTGTTAAAAGCGTTGTTTGCTGCTTCCAAGAAACCCTGCAATGTGCGTATGAGACAGATGAGCATCTGTGAAGTATCTGACGTAACTTCAGATCGCTCGCTGCTGTGAAATGTGCACAGAAATGCTTTTAGCTGTTCTGTGGAATGGTGGCATGGCTTGATTAAGGCTTTTAGGGTTGTTCTTTTTCCCCCAAGCTTTGCCTGAAGGTGAGGCAGAAGCTTCTTGTTCATCTCTAGTGAAGAAATCGGTAGACTGTGCTGGCTATGGGAGTTGTGGCGAGACTAACTGTCTGGCATGTGGCAGGTTTGGAAAGTCAGCTTCCAAAAAGCAGCAAAGGCCAGGCTCTTCGATATTGTATGAGCATGTTTTGATAATGAGGAAATAGCAAAGGAGGTACCAGTGCTCCTGGGGAGCAGCAAGAGCAGGGCTGCTCCGCAAGGAGACACAAGCTGGGAGCTGCGGGTGACCCCAGCATAAGCAAGGCAGTGACCTCACCGAGAGGTGAGTGCCACCAGGTCTGAGCGCAGCCAGGCTGGTGGTAGTGACGGGGACCTAAGGCAAGGTGGTGCATGTTATCAGCAATGTTAGTAAGTGTCGCGTGATGAGAAGCTATGCTTTGATCTCTGTTATAGTTTTTATTGTGTCAAGAAACAAAAATTCTGAAAAGAAGTTAGAAAAACCTGAACGGCAGCTCTGAGATAAAACTTATCATGGTCTATAGATGGTTCATGTGTTTGCAGATTGCTTAACTCACGTCTGGAAAACCTATTAATGTAAGTTTCTCTACCGGCGTGACTTGAGTGCAGGGTATGGCATGTATGGCAATGTCACTGAGCCCTCTCAAAGGCTATTTCCAAGTTTGCAGTTTGCACTGAATGCTTTGAAAAAAATAACAAGCAAGAATAACAACAACAGCAACAAAACTCCAAACTAAGACTCTAGTTTGTTGTTGCCAGTCAGCTCCAATACATTTTTGGAACCCAGTTAAACCTCTGTTGTGTGGGTTGGCCTGGGGGGGAGGGCATGTTCTGGATTTGTTTGTTTTGTTTTTTGCTTACTGTGTGGGCATATACTGGGAACAGGATTTAACAAGGCTATGGAAATTAGGATTGCCTGTATTTGAAGAAGACCAGAAATTTGATAGTGACATGGGCAGATTTCCATTCTCAGTAGAGTGTGTCGCGCTTTAAATTTATTTCATCTAGTTTTTTGGCAAAAAAAAGAGACAGGTAACACACTTTGCAAGATCTGGAGATCTGAGTTCATTTTCTGACTGTGACTGAACGTCAGCGTGCCGGCAGCTGGAGTGAACTCCTGCCTCTTTTTGCACGATGCCAGGATGAGCTGTGACAAGACTTCAGTACACTGAACTGCTAGTCATAACACAAAGGGCTTTTAGTTTCTCCTTATCTGAGCGTTTGTTAACTGTGTATCTTGAGAGGAACCACTGTAATATTGCTGAAATTCATGGCCTCACCACTGAACAATGTGCAGCTTAAGTCAGGAATTTGCAAGTTACCTGTTGTAGTTCTGCTTAAATGGTATCTCCTTGCTGAGGGAGTAGCACTGCTGCAGAGCACATAGAGCACAGCTGAGTTAGAGACAGATTTGTGTTAAGTATGGGGGACTTGCTGCTCTAAAAGTCCACTTGGTTGCCTGCACTGATGTCCTGTATGCGTCTTTGTGCTAGTTGTTCAGAAGTCATGTTTTGCTTTGGGGCATAGATTTTTCTCTCCTAGTGAACTTGGAGACAGACCTTGGCTTCTGGAGGATTTCAGATACTCTCTACTGTGTAGGAAGAAAGCTCTTATGAAAACATTGTGCCTCAAAGTAGAAACTGTTTTCTATGTGGCAGACTAGATCCCTGCTAATATGCCAAAGGAATGCGATCATAGCATCGGAGTTCTTGGCTGTCTTAAAGAGTTCCTCTGCTTGTTTTTGGTGTTTTTTCTGCAGCTGTAAAACTGTCATAAGTGCAACTTTGGGGATGTTGCAGAGAGTGTGGTAGAACTGCTAGCTTTCACAGGATTTGTAAGCCAGCCTCCTGTTTCATGTGTCCAGGTGACAACCTAGGTCTGCCACATGCTTACCTTTGCTGCCAGAACAGTTTTCCTGCTGTTGCTTATGATCCCCAAAATGCCCCACTGCTTAAAAAGCACTGCAGAGGGCAAGAGCCTTCAGCACTTCTTAAACATGCAGAGTACACTGTTACCAAGTGCAGGATGGCTTTCCAGTTCTTGTGTGCACAATTTTGATGGTCTGTCTGCAGCTAAGTCCTTGGAAGGAGGGAGCAGCCACAGCAAACTGGTAGGAACTGGCACGTTATTCCCATTTGAAGCAAAGATGACTTGTGGTTTTTCATGTCAATTGCAGAAATCCTGCCAGGAACATGAGCTGTCACCTCTTGGCTTTGTTCTGCTTTTCTCGCAGTGAAACAGCACAGAAGCTGTCTTTAAGGCAGAGTTCACAGTCTCAGCACTCCAAAGAGTTTTGTAAGAACCTAACTTGAGCAGTGTGCAGTGCTGCACTGGAATTCCTCTTCTTGTGGTTTGCTGTGAAATGGAATGTTTGTAGTTATTAAAGCACAAACTGCATGTTGATTCAATTACAAATACTTGAAAGCTATCTGGTACATAAAACAGTTAAAATAAAATTTCAGCTTTAGTTCTTAGCCACAGTGGGTTTAACTAAGAAAGTGGATCGATTTTATGATCCCCTGTGATTTTATCATTGCCTCTGGATGTATCTGTTGTATATTTTGCCTTGAGTAGCCCGTAGTGGGTGAAGTGCGGCCTTACCCAGGGCAGACCTAAGAAATTGTATTCCTAACAGTGTTTCCCTGAGCAGTTTTCTGGGAGGTATTTTGAAAGGATCTCCTGGGCATTTAAAGCATCTGAAGGATGCTTTTAAGTTCTGTAAATTTACTTGCAGAGTGCTAGCTGTCTTGCCAAACGATCTGTGGGAATGGCATGCTCCATGACTCTGAACAAGACCTTGGGTAAGTAATGCTCAAAGCTCTCTAAGTGGAGTTACTCATTGTTTGCTTTGCATTCAAAACCATCTGCGCTAACAGTGCTTGGGCACCAAGAATGTCATTAGTAAGAATGTCATTAAATATTCCAGCTGCCAAGTCTAAAATTCAGCACATACAGCTGACTTCCTAGGTCCTCTGTTTCTTTTGTGCCTACTAAGTATAAAAATGCCGTTGGAGGGCATTTCCTGTGAACGCATAACTTTGATACATAGCATATGGCAGGCCTGTCACAAAACAGTGGTGGCCTCTTGCCAGCTGGCAGCAGACCTGAAAAATTTCCTGGGTGGCATCTCTTCCTGCAGTTGCTGTGGAGGGGCATCAGAGATGGATTGGGAATGCCAACAGAGTAATTTTAAGTGTGACAGAAAGAAGTAGACAAAGTCGAGGCTGGGAACAGCAGTGGCATGTTGCTTACTAGCCGACATCCAAGCTCCGTGTTGCCTTGGCCTGACATACCTTGTGCCTGGGTTAATGCCTTTGGCTGTGGAGCGGCAGGGGCAGCGCCTGGACTAAGCCTGCAGATGCAGCCACTGTGCGCGCTGTGAGCGAGCGGTGGGGGTGAGCAGGGTGTCGCATGGTTGTAGCTTTCCATCCAAGTGTCAGACTGGTATTAAAGTGTGTGTTCAGTCAATAATTCTTTTTTTTTTTTTTGCGACATACCTTCCTTTTTGCAATTTATTTAATGAAGTGTTCCAGGGTAGCACAATTGTTTTACTCGCAAGGAGGATCTAGTTACTTTACACTTGATTCTACAGGTTTGGAAAGCTTTTTACTAAGCCTGCAAATTTATGCGCTTTCTTAATTTTATGATCCCAGTAGTTACCTTAAATACCTGTGCTTGAGGCTTTTGTAATGATACAGTTCTTCTTAGTTTCAAAGGATTTTACTGATCTTGAGTCTGTCTTAGAATGTTACAGAATACGTCAGCTTGTAAATATAATAAGCCAAAATCATTTGGATGGTTATCAAGAATGAATGAATGAGAGCCTTTGTAAAATAGTCCTCTGCCTTATCTCCTGCTTTGAAAACAGAAGTACCTTACTAATTCACATTCTGTTCCTTGTCTATCTTACCATAAACATGTTTACCTGTAAATCTCTGAAACTCCTCTTAAACACACAATTTATGTTCTAATTAAAAAATCTTCTAGTTAAAATTATGCTCTAGTTAAAAAATAAAAAAAGAAGAAGAATTTCAGCCCCAACTGCAACTAGAATCTTGCTCTATTTTTTGAAACCTTACATTTTGAGAGGGGTGAGTGTGCATTTCCAGGGCATGTTTGCAAGAGCTAAGAGAGGCCTTGGAAGGAGGTCTCTGGCTGTCCAGCAGGTGCCTGCAATGAGTGACGAATGCCTTCTGCCTCTTCCTCCACTCCTACAGCCTTCTCGCTTCTGCACTTTCCCGCTTACGCTCAGCCTTCCCAGCTTACTCTCAGCTCCTTTTTTTCCCTCTCTACCTGTATCTAAGTCATGTCAGATGGACACAGACAAATCCAGATGACTGAGAATAAGCACAAGGGTGTTAATGTTGGATTCAGGAAGAACAGAAAGGACACCGTGTAGATCCTGCTTCCACAAGAAATGTTAAGAGGCTTGACTCATGAACAAAATTGGTATTTAGGATTATAAGATCAATATTTAATTTCATAGCTGGCTCAGGGAAAAAAAAAAAAAAAAAAAAGAACCAAAAAACTAGTGGCACAGACAAAGGAAAGAAAGTTCCCATTCTGCACCCAGAAGAAAGAAATGTAAATACTTACCACCCCAAAATGATGTGCTATATTGACAGCAATGCTTACGAGTTGTGTTGTGCTAGATACTTCTGTATATATAGGAAGTATGGTGAGTACATATAGAGAGTATATTTATAGATCTAAAGTATCTGTCACTAAACAATTACAAAATATTTGGTATGTAGCTTGGTGTTTGAACTTACAATTTTGTGAAATCCTATTGAGCTGTAATAAGCTTTCAGTTAAATGATACAGCTTGATGTAAATGGGAATGAACTTTCTGGATCTAGAGTAAATGAACATAAGTACAAAAGTGGTTCCTTGGCGTTATCCTTATGTCTTCTCAGCATGCAACTGCATAGTTCTTGATTCATAAGGGCCGAAATAATTTTAATGATTCAAGATGAACTTGTCAGTTTTTCTTTGATAACCATCTTAAAATGAAAAGTGAGTTCAAATGTGTTACTGCTGCTTCTACCTGCCCTTACAACCATATTTCCCCTCCTCAGCCTACAACTGACTGATGTAGTCTTAATAAGAGGGGGGTTCTTCCGTGTGTTTGTTTGTTTGTTTTTTTAGGGGGAAGTATCCTGAAGTTTCCATGAGGTGTATTACCAATGGAGTAATATTCCTGGATTCTTCAAAAAGATTTCTCTTGCTTCTTCTTCTGCTCCCTCACAAATTACATGAGTCATTGTTTTAAAATTTTCAGGGAGTTAGGGTGGTTGTCAGACTCAGACTCCTAAGTGAATTAGGAATTAATAATTAAAGTACTTCAAACTAGGAGATACAAACTAGAAACTAGAAAAATAAACTATTTTTTCTTTATAAAAATACAAAGCTTGCTTATGTCAGTTCATAAACAGCTGTCAGTAGGCTGCTGATCAGGTCTCTAAGCAAGACTGGCCCTCTTCATCGCTATTAGAAGCCAATGTATTTGTAAATGTAGTTTTCCTTCTTAGTGATGGGCGTTGCAGTCAGAGGCGGAGCGTGCTGTCTGGGCACTGATAAAGACGCGGCCCTCCCCAAAGGGGATGTGCGCGGGCAGAACCGGAGCAGCCATGGGCTGGAGGGGACCTCTGGAGGCCAGCTGGGCTGGCCCTTTGCAAAGCAGGACCAGCTTCAGACTTAGACCCAGTGCCAGAGTGGGATCAAATGCAAACTAAAATGTGAATCACTTCTGCAAGCTGTCTGCTACATGCCCTCGCACAGCGCTCAAAGTGGCACTGGTATGACTTAAAGAAAGAACCAGTACTTTCTCCCAAGACATTGCTGCCTAGCCTGGGCCTTTTGCACCTGCACCTCCCTCATAGTCCAACAAGTCCTGTGAGGCAGAGTCTTTCAGTGTCTGGAATGAACTGCAGATTTAATCTTTATATGCTGTTTTCTTCCTTATCAGATACGTTTGTCATACTTATTGTACTAATTCAGATTCTAAGCATCAGGAATTTTATCCTCTCATCTTTTGCAGGACATCCTTGTTTCTCCTCATCTTTTTGCCTCCAAAGATCCATTTAAAGCAGTTGAATGAAAATTTAGGCCTACGATAACTTTGCATTTTGTTAGTAATATTTTCATACTTAATACATACTTAGTTGGGGTACGGGAAGCTTGCAGTTTTGTGCGGTAAGCTGGATGTGTGCTAGCTGCTTAGCTGATGCGTTTCGGGGGGTTACTTTGCATGCCAGCCTGCGAACTTAGACAGCTCGTGGCTAGGAGTGGTGATACTTCAGTTACCTCAGCAAGACTGTCAAGGTGGCTGCCAGTGTCCTGAGGAAGAACTTAACACTCAAGAAAGAGATAAGGCAGAAATGGACTTGTGAGGACTGACTTCTACCTGCTTACACATTAACAACCTCCTTAATTTTAAGGGATATGGAATTGCTGTGGATGAGGTTTCTGTCTGGCGAGAATGGTCGTGGTATGGTAGATATCCAAGCTGCCTGATTTTAAATTAAATACATGGTATTGTAACTGTTTGGGAGTTTGCAAGTTTTCAGAAAAATTGGAAATCACCCATAAACCTTATTGCATCTTACCATGCTTTTGCAATGGAGTTGAATAATGAGCTCTGTCTTTCTTGTCATCATTTTAGATCAACAAATGTTTAAAATTCTCTCCTATCGTAATGGTCTCCCTGTGCATCAAAAGGGTATGAAACATCAGCTTTAGAAATAATTACATACGTTGTTTTATGAATCCTTTGCTATAGGATGGACAGAAATGAACACTTTCTCTCACATCAAGTTTTAGTACCATCTTAGCTTACACTCCAAAAATCCCACCAAACCCCTAACGGAGGATGAGAAAGAGTGAGAGACTAGATGCTCTAAATGTGCATTTGCAGTGAAGTGTTGAAAGGGAGCATGGACTGATCTGAGAAAGTAAAGGAATTACAGTAAACTAGAGTAAGCCTAGAACTAGACCGTTCAAAACGGCAATTGTAGCACATGGAAGAGGAACACAGGTAATAGAATAAACCTGGCTTGGAAATGTTTATTAAGAATGAAGATAAATAGAGGTGTACAGGTAGAAAGTAGCAGGTAGTTGAAAATGCAAGGAAACTAGTGTGATTTCTCTTTCTTTTTTTAACCATTGGACCAACAGAGCAGTCCAGTGCAACCTTGCAGGAAGAGGCCATAACTATGGAGACAAGTCCTTCTGACTCAAGCACCAAGGATGGTGTAGATGATGAAAAAGAGGTTCCTCCTATCTCTAAACAGTTGCTGTCTTTGGAAGAAGATGCAGAAGATCTTGACCAAGCACGTGAGCCACAGTCTTATGGTCTGGGGTTTAAAAAGGTTTTAAAATTCGTTGGATTCAGATTCACGGTTAAGAAGGAAAAACACAGAAAATTAGAACCAGTTCAACTGCTTACTGTAAAAAAAAAAAAAAAAAAAAAAAAAAAAAAAAGAATAAAGAAAGAAAGAAATGGAAGGCACTGAAGGAGCTGTTGATTAAATCAAAGGACTTATGTTCTCAGTGAGCTGCCTTAGTCGCTGATACTGCATGGCCATTACGATTTTTTTTTTTCTCAGGGATGGACTGGATTCAGGAAAAAGAAGAGTTTTATGAAGCCTAAAGAAGATGAGCTGCAGTCTGCTAAGAAAGAAGAGGACCAAGAAACAGAGGAGGCACTGTTAACAGCTGAAGTCACTGAACAGGAGGAGAAGTCTGAGGACAAGAGTCGAGATCAAGAGAAGAATGTGACAGCAGCAACTGTTGAAACTCATGAGAAAACTGAAGATGGAAAGCAGGAACTGAGAAAGACCATGGCAGGCATAACAGTTGAAGCAAGTAAGAAAGAAGAGCTAGCCAAGCATGAGTGGCAGGAATACCATGAGGTTATAGGAGCAGCAGTTGTTCAAGTGCGTGCAAAGGAAGAAAAAGCTGAAGATTAAGGAAAGAAGTTAGTGGAAAACTCAGGAGATCTAAATAAAAAGGAAAAAAAAATGAAGGAGAAAGATGGCACACAGCTGCAGTCCTCTGCAAGGCCTTCTGCAAGGTTTATACATGTATGCTATGCTGTTGCTGGTTAAGATAAAGTTCCTTAAAGAAGCATCAAAGTGGAGATTGGAGACCAGGCCTCTCCCTTAGCAGGGAGGCTTATGTGCTGGCTGTCTCTTCTTTTTTGAGACTGTTACTGGAAATAACTTGAGGATCTGGTCTATCAGCTTAAGCTCTGGAAGCAGCTTATGCTTTTCCATCCAGCCTCAGTGCATGGGGGAGGCTGCTAGGCTCACCAGGGAAGTCGTGCAGCTCAGGTACAGCTAGCGTATGCTGGGGCTGGTGCTGTGCCACAAGCACAGGGGTTCCTGAGAGGACTACTTTTGGGTCTCAAAAGCCAGACGTTTGCCACTGACCCTGCCGCATGGGAGAGAGCAGACCTGAGAAAGGTGAGGACCACAAGGAAGGATGGATGAGGTTTGGGATGAGGAACAATGTGGAGCAGAAATTGGGTAGGATTAACAGCACAAGGATTGGGTCCTGATCTGGGGTGGGGGGGGCATAGATGAGAGAGCTCTGTGAGCATCTTTAGGATGCTGATAAGATAGACGCTTGCCCACTGCACTATTAAATCTAATTTAGGGCTGACATCCTTTCTCTTTGGACACTAACCTTAGTCTTTATGACAGTGAAAATGAATGATCATGACGTAGGAAAGATGCACGGCTGCTCTGCTCCAAAATCCACTTGAAAAAATAGCATTGGCTTATTTAAAATAGGAGGAACAACTAGTTTTTAGAAGTGTCTCCTGCTTCTCCTTGAAAAACGACATCCGTTTCTCGTGCTTGAAAAATCCACATGGCTCGGTCCTTGGTGCTGGGAGCAATGCTGTGCCTAAGTGAGGGGAGCAGAAGTCATTTCGACTGCTGCTCTCCTATATGCCATGGGAGTCTCCTGGGAATGGTCTGCACGTAAAGGGCTTGTGCAGCAGCTTGACCTAGTCGGTATGATCTATCCTACAGATACATCCCTGTCTCTCCTGCAAAAGGCACTATACTCGAAAGGATAATGAGCAAAACACTTTTTCCTCTAAGCAAGTAGACAAGAAGGGAATTGTAAAATTTTACAAGGGATTTATAAGCCAGTGTCTTCTGAAAGGTAGAAATCCCAAGAATCATTCAGGATTCAGCTAACAAAAATCCCTGCCTCCTTCCCAGCACATCAGTCCCCTCGTGGCATTTTGCAGTCCCTCAGTCTTGTAGTGATACGGCTTCCTCGCAGCTGCTTGTGTCAAGTAGCTTTCCCTGCTTCTGCTGTTTGTTTCTCCACTTAGTAAGAAGATTTCTTGTAAATTTTAAAACTTGTTCCAAATAGATTTTCAGCAGGTAGTGCTGGGATCAGAGTGATGTAACTGGCATTGCTTGTGCCTGACATGCAGCTGTCTGTACTAACACTTCTCCCTTTCACCTTTCCTGCAGCCGTGAAGTTCACCGTCTGAAGGACAGAGAGGGTGATGCTGCACTGACACTTGAGAGTACCTACGGGCCGCGTACCCAGGGTTTCAGGCAGTCTGTGCTCCCCAGCCGCCTCCCTCAACACAGTGTCGGGTGCGCACGCGAGCTTTGCACACCTGAGTTTTGGAGGCCAGCAAGCAATGCCAGCGTTGTCTTTTATGCCCTCTGAGACCCTCTGCAGAGCCAAGGGAGCGGGGCAAGCATGCGAGCAGGCTGGCTTCAGGCTGGAATCTCACTCTGCCGTAGTAGTTGAAGGGGCTGTGGAAGAAGATAAAGTTTTCGGTGTTGGCCCCCTGAAGCAAAGAGGGTTAGTTAAAGCTCTGAAGGCAGTCTGCGCAAGGGGAGAAAGGGCCGGGAGGAATCTGAAGCAGCCTGTTTGAGATGTTCACTGCAAAGCCAGCCTTTTCACAGTCCCTGGCTGCCATGGGAGTATATCTTGCCCATTTGGTACCCTCCGTCAGGGACAGATAAATCATTTCGTAGCCCAGATAAATGCATTTGCTGCTTTTATTCCCCGGGTGGTGTTTTTACCGTCATTTCATGAAAACAATTCAGAAGTACAAAGAACCTGCCCAGTATTCTTGAGCTGCCACAAACTGTCCTAAGCTAGAATACCTGCCGAACAATCTTGGAAGTGTCATTAATTTCTCTGGTGTGAGTCCCTCTGCTGGGGAGAAGTTCATTAGAATTTTTTTAATAGGATTTTTACATAACCTGTCAGTCAGTATTCCTGTTGACTGGTGGAATTAAGCTCCTATTGACAATTCACAGGGAAGCGGTGAGGAGATTTGGGTTTACTGACAACATTCAGGGGAGCAGAAGAGCACAATTAAACACCCGCCGGAACAGAGACTGACTTGCATCAAGTGATGTAAGACTGCTGTAGCTGGAAACAAAACTCTTCATGAAAATCCTGGTGCTGGAAGGCAATCAGAGAAGTTTTACAGAAGTGAAAAAAAGACTGAAACAAGCTGAAGAAGGGCAGTGCTCCTCTTGAGCATTAATCTGTGCCCTGTTCAGGGCAGCAGAGGAAAGGAAGGCAGCAGCTCGAGAGCACCAGGAGGAAGCAGGGCGAGCGGAAGAAGAGCCAGAGCTTCCTGGGGGCTGTTGTTCTTCTGTCTGCTCTGCACAGATGAGTGGGAAATGGCAGGGGAAAGGTAGGATCCTGTTTCTTTATTCTCTGCCTTTTGACCTGTAGCCAGGAAATGCCCTGCGCTGGCTGTGGCGCTCACATTTTGTGCACGGTGCTTTTCTGTTCTTCTCCATTTCCTTCCTCAAGCCACTGCATTTCAGCCCAGGATTCTTTTTCAGATCTCCAGCCTGCTGTGACCATGGGATGCTCCTCAAGGCAGAAATCTCTGGGGAACACGTGCACGGAAATAGAAAGACGGAGGTCTGAGGGTGAAACTGCATCTCCAGCACAAAGGACTCTCTGGGCCAAACCATAGTCTTATTAGAATTAACACGCACCAGTCTGAAGGCAGGTTGTGTGGGAAAAAGAAAGGAGCAAATCTGATTTTAATATCTCAGGGAGCATGTAGCAGGGTGCCAGTTGTAAAACATGAAGAATGTCACATGTTCTCAGGGGTAGGGAACGAGGTAGCGTCTCTGTAGCAAGCACATGCACTGGTTTTGTTTATTCATGCCCGACTGCAGGGTGAACTTGTTTTTACTGGCCTGACCTTTCTTCACAGTGAAAGAACGAGTGAGTCTAGAAATGCTCAGAACCACTCGTTTCCAAATTGTTATGCGCATAACCCCCATCTTTCATCCCCCCCCCAAAAAAAAAACTCCTTAATACTCTGAAGTGAGTTTCTCTGCTTTGAAGTCAAGAGAAGACTAGCTTTATAACAAAGACTTAATTGTAGTGGACAAAGGCTTTATGACCACAGTGACATCGCTGTGATGAAGACCTTTGTTACAAATACATGCATAGGTACAAAGGAGCACTTGAAATAACAGTCATCTGTTCAAATCTTTAAAATATAGCAATAAGTCAGGAATGCTGTGAAGCTCATGCTTTCTCTGTTTTTTTGTAAGTTTCTAAATTCACTGAAAACATGAAATATGAATGTACCTGAAAGAATTATGATCTCTGAAATGTAAATTTCAGTGTAGCTCAAGTCTGCCCCCCCCATACTTGCCTATTTTGTTAAGTAGTGGAAAGAGAGACACCAAAACCACCTAACTGGGCTCCTACTTTTGATACAGGACTCAGAGCAAAGCTTAGAAGGTTACATTTGCATTTTAAATGAGGTAGATCGAAATATTAATGATTCTCCAGCTCAGAAGAGCTTAGAATAGACTGTTGCATGAGCAGCGGTTAGTTTAGCCTATTTTAAAGTTTCAGTGAAAAAAACGTCTGGTTCTGTTGTGAGCTCAAGATGTAACCAAATCACCAGAAGAGCGTGTCAGTCAGGGAAAAAGATACTCTGTTCTTTAAACAGAGTAAATTAAATACAGGGAGTATTGGTGATCATGCTTGGAGAATTAAGGTTTTTGGTCAGATTCTATGCAAGAAGTAGACAGTGTAGGACATCATGTGGTACATATACTGAGTATATTCAGCGTTCATCTCTATTTTCTTCTCCTCCCACAAGTCAGCTAGTCACTCTCTTCCTCTGGATTGCCCAAGGCCTGGCTTTCTGTGCATTACGACAGGAGTTTGGAGAGAGGTACGAGCACGGTTCTAATAGTTGTACATGATGGACCAGCTAGACCATGAACTAAATAAGCTCAGACTCTAGGAAAGAGAAGCTGAGGAAGAAATATGACAGAGGTCTGTATAATCATGCGTGGCAAGAAAAGCATGGCTGGTGATGGTTCACTCCTTCTCACCACACCACAGTGCATCAAATGAAGCTAGTAGTGAGCCAAGGGAGAGAGTACCTCGCGTAAAAGGTAACTAACCTGGCAGACTCCTCACCAAAGGATGCTGTGCAGTAAAGGTTTACAGAGATGGAAGGGGGAACGGAGCAAATTCGTGGAAGGCAAAGCCACTGAGGAATTCTAAATGTGCAAAAGGCACATCTGAGTCAGGGTCCTTAAACTGAATGTGCAAAAATATGAGAGGAAGTACCACAAACGCTTGTCCCACTCTTTTGTTCTGCCCCAGCTACCCACTTAGGGCTATGATTCGATATCATAGTACTGTTTTATTACACTACGTAGCATGCTATTATTCTGTTCCTATGTACTGGAACACGTTGGACTCAACAAACTACTGGAGTTAATGTAAAGGTGGAAGAAAACAGGTTGTTTATTCAGTCCAGTGTTCACATTGTTTGTCACGCAGAGGCTGTCTGACGCTTCTGCTGTCTCCTTCCATCCTCTCCAGGGTGGCAACGGCTGCTGGTTCCTCCTCTGTCCAGAGGCTGTGCCCAGAAATAGAGGGAATTAAGTTCTGCTTGGAGTCGTGACCTGTCTTTAAACCTCCCTGTCACGAGCATTTCTAGCCTAAGGTTTCTTTTCTCTCTCTCCAAGATGTTTCTCGAGAGATGTAGCTTTTGGTGAGAGCCACCTCAGTTTACCTGAGGGAGGTAGAGAGGATTTTTCCACAAGAGCGGACAAGTATAGAGAAAAGGAGAAAAGGGGGCTGGTCAAATGTAAAGGTAGCTGATCAGCTGCTTGTCTGATTGAGACCTGTGCTTGATCACTGCAGTCTGTCCCAGGCTCTCATTAAATCTAATTTCTGACTACCTTCTGTGCAGGTCTCTACTCCAGGTATCTATGGGTGACCACTAGCAAACTTCAAAGCAGACTAGGTGGCAAGGAGGAGGAGAAACCTGCATACCAGCGACTGGAGTGGCCCTGTGAAGCACAGGGGTTCGCTGATCCAGGCGCCGGCAAGGGGAGCAGGACAGGCTGCAGGCTCTGATGCAGCCTGTAGGTCTGCAGCCAGCAGCTGGAGGAACCCACGTGATGCAGGTACATACCGTGCTAGCAGACCTCAGCGACGATGAGCAGGACAGGGAGGACGGGATGGGGCTGCAGGTGCTACTCGTGTTCATGCGGGTGCTGTGCATGTGTAGGCAGGTGCTAGCAAAGGCAGTGCTTTGTATCAACCTGTGTGGACAGAGGTGTGCGTGTGTGTGTGCATGCGTTACGCACACGTACCTGTACACTCCTGTTGGGAGTACACGTTCAGTGGCACCGTGCAAATGGGTCAACTCTCTCAGGCAAGGCTGCCGCTCAGTAGGACTGCTGGAGTCCTTTCTGCCAGGTCCTGGCTCCTTCCTGCTTCCCCTTGTGTTAGAGAAGTACTGTGAGAAAAACCTTGCAAATAGTTAACAAGACTCAAGGACAACGGGGAGAGAAAAACAGTACTGCAAAGGATAACCAGCTCCGGCTAAAGAACCTTGATGAAACCACAGCACTTTGAAGATTGCGAGGGGTAGGTAAGACAAAAACAGCAGAGTAACCCAGAAGTGACCTTACGTTCATTAAGGCTTCTTATTAACATATTAAATTTCACACCCCTAAATGAATAATGAGATGGAAATGACATGATAATGATGTTACCACCTCTTCTTCGCTTCCTATCCTAATTAACAAGAATGTGAAAGCGCAAGCGCAGAGCGATTACCTGAGGTAATGAAATTGTAACCAATAGAAAGATTTGTGTAAAGTGCTCCCTGAAAAGTGTGTATAAATCAAGACTGAGAGGGGGAGAAGGTGTGCTAGCTTTGTGGATTTACCACCTAGCACCCACCTCTGCGCAGAAATGAAATAAATATCTCGACCCTGTGTGTCTATTGGTTGCTTGCACACCGGGTAACAGAACCCAGATTTTGGGACAACAGTTTGGCGACCCAGATGGGACTTGTCAGAAGGCCTTGCCCGGATCATCTTGCCGTTCCCAACAGCGGACTGGATTGGATCGAGCTCCAGCATGCACCGACCTGTTGATCAGGGAGTCCTCCGACCTCCCTCCGAAGTCGGGACGACAAGAGACTCAAAGGTGCAACGCCAACCAGAGATATTTGTGCCAGGGCGAAAGGGGGGGTGAATCTTTGGATTGGTGAGTATAAAATTTACTTACTTTCGCGGAAGATTATGTTGGATTATGTCGCACGTCGATGCTCGGCAAAGGTTGTCTTAAATTGACCAGAGGGGTCAGAGCCAAGTGCGCACAAAGGTACGGGAAAAAAGGTATTTCTAGGTAATAAGGTTGGTATTTCTAGGTAATTGACATGGGATCAAGCCAGTCCATGATTCCTCTCTGTAGCCCTTTGGGTTGTATTTTGAAACACTGGAATATTTTTGGAGGAGATCAGATGACAAAAAAAAAAAAAAAAAAGAATGAAAAGATGTTGTAATCAGTGGTGGCCAATGTATAAGCTGGAATGTGATGAGCAATGGCCAAAAAAGTGGGACCTTGAACTATAACACTATATTACAGTTACTGCTGTTTTGTTGCCGGAAGGGGAAGTGGGGTGAAATACCCTATGTGGAGGCTTTTGTGTCACTATATAAGGAACCAGAAATTCAAAGGGAACATGAACTTGTAAGTAAAGAGGAATCTGTAATGGTTGCAGTAGGAAAGAAGGAAAAGAGCGGGTATTCAGAAAAACTCTGAATGGAGAGGAGCAGGAGGATGTACAACTACTGACAGTGCCCCCTCTTGTGGAAACGATTCCACCTCAGTTGAAGCATCGCCCGCCCCGCTAGAAAGCCAAGAGTCCAGCCCTGTTTCTGGCGGAACTAGGAGACGGAAACAACCTGTTATACAGGCTCCTTTGAGACAAGCAGTGGGAGCAGAAGGGCTGCCAGTATTTGTACATGTTCCTTTTACAACCTCAGATTTACTAAACTGGAAGCAGTCTATTGGATCATATAGGGAAAATCCTGAGAAGCTGCATCAACTTTTGGAGACTATTATGATAACTCATAATCGTAATTGGGGAGATGTGCAGGCACTGTTGAATACTTTCCGGACAGGAGAAGAAAAGAGGCTGGTAATTGATAAGGCAAAAGAAGAGGGTGAGAGAAGGGACAGAAAGGGGGATCCTGAGGTCTATTTACCCACCACAAAGTATCCAGAGTGGGATCCAAATAGGAGCGGGGGTAGGGAGTTATTGAGGCAGTATCAACAGCTAATTTTATACGGGGTTCGGTACGGGGTTCCGAAACCAAAGAATGCATCGAAATTGCATGAAGTAAAGCAAGGGCCTGAAGAAAATCCCTCGGCCTTTTGTGAAAGGTTATGCGAAACAGCCAGAAAATGGACAGACCTGGATCCAAATGAAGAAGCGAATCAAAGACTGTTTAATACGTTATTCATTGGCCAGTCAGCTCAGGATATTAGAAAGAAGTTACAGAAGGTAGATGGAGCTGGGGGAATGTCTATTTCACAGCTGATAGAAATAGCGTATATAATAATCGAGGTGAAAAGAGAACAAGAGAAACACAAAATCCAATGAAACTACAGGCTTCTGTCCTGGCAGCTGTCCAGAGGAATGAATTCCAAGGCACGGGCAGGAGAAGCAGGAGAGGTAACAGAGGAGGAAGAGGTGGAAGGGGAGGGAGGCCAGGAGGAGGCCTCCCTAGACCCGCTTTGGGTCCAAATCAATGGGCAATTTGTAGACAGGAAGGGCACTGGAAAGATGAATGTCCAAATTGAAGAAGGATAACAAAGCTACAGAGCCCAGCAAACACCAACCTAATTATGTTAGAGGAGTCAAATATGGAATGAAGGGGACCGGGGCAGAAAATTAGAATTTCCTCAGCTGATCCCCTGGTTCCCGTAAAGCTGGGGAATGAAACTATAGATTTTTTATTAGACGGTAGAGCCACTCATTCAGTGATAACTAGTTGTAAAGGACCCTTAAATAAGACTACTACCACCATTGTTGGGGCTACGGGAAGGAAAGCTTTGAGGCCATTTTTGCAACCAACGGAGTGTGTGATTGGAGGTACTAAATTAACTCATGAATTTCTCTATATGCCAGAGTGTCCCCTCCCTTTATTAGGACGGGATTTACTATGCAAACTGAATGCGCAGGTGACCTTTTCTGAGAGTTCCGTGCAGCTCCACAGCCCTCCAGAATCGGCACGGAGAGCACAAATCTGCCTTTTGATGGGATTAGCTCCAGACGATAACGGTGCAAGTATCCCTTCAGGTGTATTGGATGTGGTGATTCCCTTGGTTTGGGCCTCAACAAAGCCAGGTAAAGCAAAAAATGCGACTCCGGTCAAAATAGAGCTACAACCAGGAGCGAAGCCAGTTAGGGTGCATCAGTACCCTATCAAGCTAGAAGCACGTAGAGGATTGGAACCCCTAATTAAGGCCTTCTTGCAATATGGCTTGCTTAGAGAGTGACAGTCTGAGTTCAATACACCAATCCTGCCGGTAAGGAAACCGCACTCCCAAGAATATCGACTGGTCCAGGACCTAAGGGCAGTGAACCAAATAACAGAAGATATCCATCCAACCGTGCCAAACCCATGTATTCTTTTAGCCTCGGTGCCTGAGACTAACAATTGTTTTACAGTGCTAGATTTAAAAGATGCTTTTTTCTGTATTCCCATAGAAGAACAAAGCCAGACAATTTTCGCCTTTGAATGGGAAAGTCCCACTACGAGGAGGAAGGAGCAGTTATGCCGGACGGTTCTTCCTCAAGGATTCAAGAACAGTCCTACCCTGTTTGGTGAGGTCTTGGCCAAAGAACTAGCCCAATGGCCGGAAGGTAACAAAAATGTCACTCTTTTACAGTATGTGGATGACATTTTGACTGGAGCAGATTCAGAGCAAATATGTTTAGAGGCGACAGTGAGTCTGTTAAATTTTTGGGGACTTTCTTTGCTCATGGAGCGATTTGGAAAGAACGAGGGCTCTTAAATTCTCAGGGAAGTAATATAAAGTATGGACAAGAGATATTAAGATTGTTACAAGCAGTAATGGAACCCAAAGAAGTAGCTATAATGCATTGCAAAGCCCACCAGACGGGAAATAGTGAAGTGGCACAAGGAAACAGGAGAGCAGATGCGGCAGCCAAAAAGGCAGCAGTAGCAGGACAGGTGACTGGGGCTTTATTACCCAGTAGAAAAATACAAATGAGACCTCCTGAATATTCAGACAAAGAAAATCAATTGGCAGAAAGGCTAAAATGTACAAAAAATGCTGAAGGGTGCTGGGTCACCCCAAATGAACAAGTTTTAATTACAGCCAAAATGATGGAAGTGCTCCTCAAGAGACTGCATGAAGAAACTCACATGGGAGCAGATGCTATGATAAGCAGTGTAAAAAGATATGCTGTGGGATCAAAGATGCTATCAAATACTGACCTTATTGTAAAAAGATACCCCACCTGTTGTGCAAATAACCCCCAAATTCAGAAGAAACCACCTATGGGAGGACTAAGAAGAGGATCAACCCCAGGGGAACACTGGCAGATAGATTTCTCTGAATTGCCTAAATGTGGTTGGTTTAAATAGTTACTTGTTTTGGTAGATACATTTTCTGGTTGGCCAGAAGCCTTCCTGTGCTCCACCAATCGTGCAAAAGAAGTAATTAAAATTTTACTAAAAGAGATAATGCCTCGATTTGGGATTCCTGAAGGTATATCCTCAGATAACGGACCTTGTTTTGTTTCAGAGGTGGTTCAAGGAACATCCAAATTTTTACAGATGAAATGGGAATTACATACTCCATGGAGACCCCAGTCTAGCGGTAAGGCAGAAATAATGAACCAAACACTTAAAAGACATATTTCAAAACTGTGTCAGGAAACCCATCTTAAATGGGTAGATATATATAGATGTATATATGTATATAGAATGGCCTTGATGAGAATAAGAATAACCCCAAGAATAAAAGAGGGAGTAAGCCCTTTTGAAATACTTTACGGGAAACCTTACCGAATTAATGAAATAGGGGGACGAAGTGATCAAATGCATGTAAGAGGGGAAGAAATGTTGAGAGAGTATTTATTGTCTTTGTCTCAGGTACTAACATCTTCACATAGGTACCTAATCAACGTACCCCCCTTCCATTGGATTCCCCTGTGCATGACTTCAGGCCTGGGGATCTAGTTTATATTCGGACATGGAAAGAAGAACCACTAAGAGAAAAGTGGAAAGGACCTTACCTGGTGCTTCTGACAACTCATACTGCAGTAAAGGTGGAGGGAATAAGTTCCTGGACCCACTCTTCCCAAATAAAGAAGGCACCTTTGAATGACTCGTGAACTGCCACACCCACAAGATATCTCTCAAGGTAAGAATACAGAAGTTACAAAAGTGATGAATTGCACTTGGAAAATGGAACACTTTTATATGTAAATGGAGTGCTCTTAGTGTTCTTAGGTGTTACTTTGCATTCTGATAGTGTTGTTAATTATAGATAGAGCTGATTTATAAGAATATTGATTTTGATTTTTGATTTGTTCAATTTAATTTGTTTACTATAGAGTTAAGATGGAAAATGAGGACACCGTTAATTTTCTTACGCATGCTCATTGGTACAACTAACCTGATTTTGTAGCTTATACGGGCCTTCAGAAAAAGTGACTCAGATTACCGCTTGCTTCTCTATTCCCCACATCTCACCGATTACCCATGCCATGGGAGATACTTAAAATTAACTTAACATCCATGTAAGAATAATTGAAGTTGTTTAAATGAGACTTGCTAGATAAGTGATATTAACAAGTCTCAAAGGGGGGAATTGTTAGAGAAATACTGTGAGAAAACCCTTGCAAATAGTTAACAAGACTCAAGGACAAGGGGGAGAGAAAAACAGTACTGCAAAGGATAACCGGCTCCAGCTAAAGAACCTTGATGAAACCACAGCGCTTTGAAGATTGCGAGGGATAGGTAAGACAAAAACAGCAGAGTAACCCAGAAGTGACCTTAGGTTCATTAAGCTCTCACAGCAGTTCTACATAGGGCAGATGCTCCAGCATCTAGCAAGTCTCATTTAAACAACTTCAATTATTCTTACATGGATGCTAAGCTTTCTTCATTTTCTGTGTATGAATGCCAAATCTAAACATTACATAACTGCTCTGCTTCTAATTCCAAGAAGCCATAGTTAAAGCTGAAAGACAGTTCGGATCACATATATAAACTAACATTTTTGAAAATAAGATCTGATACCTATTTTGGACATCTCTAAGGAATAGCAATTTGTTATTGTGCTACTTCAGGAAAAATCTGTGGAGTTTCGGTTGCCACAAACTGATGTTACAGTTTCGCTACCACGGCATTCTAACATACTTTAGAATCAAATTATGAATAAACTTTCTCAACATGATCTAATCTCTGAAGCACAAATGTAGCTGGTAGTAAGGAAAGAAAGTATTTCCCCTGAAATGTTTTAAAGTATTAACAGGCCCAGACTGGGGTGAGTGACAGAGGGAAAACATGCTCTAAGGAATTTCTGCCTGTCCTTACAGCTCCACAGGACTTCATCTTGGTGGTTACCAATGTCATCATCATCCCTTTTGTATTGGCAGACAGGTTTATAGGTCAAAACCAGTCTGTTCAGCACAGCAATTTTCTTCCCTTGCTCTTTGGAAACGTTGCAGCAGCAGCAGCTTAATTAGTCAGATTACATTCTAGAGCTAGCATGAAGTCAGCCCCACCACTGCAGTCAGGAAGTAGGTATTGGCATGCAGTAATTTCTGCTGCGTATTTTTCTGATGTATGGAAATCTCTGAAAAGTGATTAAACCACTCAGGTTTAAACCCATTAGGTTACACTCAGGATTACACCAGTTCAGGTCAGAACTCATATAGATTTCAATGCTAGGCTGCAAGACACTGCTAGGAAGCAAGCCAATATGCAGAAGTTTACAGGCCTATAGAATCCAAAGAGTAATAAGGTACCCTACAGAATGTGTTCAGCTACAGCAAAATAGACTAAAATGTGTGATACGACTATGTTTACGCATAGGAACACATGTTTTCACTAGAAGCACTCAACTCATATGTACCTCAATGACTTGCTGCTCCCAGAGTAGACAGTAGGTCTCAGTTCCTGAACTGAATTCCAAAGAAGATTAAAAAAAAAGGGGGGGGGGGAGAAGAGCTGCAGTATTCTGCTGTGGAAAATGAGTGGCTATTACATGGACAGCTGATGACCTCTCTTTTATTATTTATACTTTTTTTTTCCACTGACTTTTCTTCTTGCTCCTCTGTTTTCCAGAGCTGCTGCACTCCTTCTTTAGCACTGCTTCTCCAAAGTCGGTAGGCTTCTAAGAGAGAGATGTTAATAGCTCAGCAATATCCGGAAACAGTATCCTGGAACAGGTGCCCCATCACTTCCTGGGGATCAGGGTGAGGCTGAGGAGCCTAGCATTCACAAGACCCTCTTTCTTAAAGATGCAGGTGACATTTGATTTCTTCCAGGCTTCAGAAACCTTTTCTGCTCACCACAACCTTTCAAAGATAACAGAGAGTGGCCTCACAATGGCATCAGCCAGCTCTCTCCGTATTCATGAGTGCATCCCATCAGCTCTAATAGACTTCTATAAGTCTGGTTTATTTGAGTGTTTGCTATCTTGATGCTTCTCTCTTGATCCTTCTCTCACTGGTCTCAGCCTTGGGATTCCTGAGGGCCAGCCTTGCTGCTCTTTTACTTGTGGAAGCCCTTCTTGTTGCCCTTTATGACCCTCACCAGGTGGAGCTTTTTGACTTTCTTAATATTGTGCCTTCAAGCTTGGCAAGTGTCTTTACATTCCTGCTAGATGATCGGACCCTGCTTCCACTTCTTCTGTGCCTCACATGTGCCTCACCTGAGTTTACTCAGGAGCATCTTGTTCATCTGTGCAGTTCCTTGACCACCTGTATTACATGTGCACTCTAGAAATCTCCCAGATTGCTTGTGCCCTGCTGTCTTGCCCCCCAGCACATCCCGGGGCAGTTCAAGTCCCCTGTAATGACCAGGATTGATAAATGTGACACTTCTTCCGGCTGTCTGACGAAGACTTCATCTACTACTTCCCTCTGATCAGGTAGACTGTAGCAGACATCTACCACAATGTCACTCCTGCTGGTCTCTCTTCTAGTCCTAACTGATTAGCTCTCACCTGGCTCCTTCTCCATCCCTAGGCAGAGTTCTATGCATTCCCACTGCTTTCTCACATAAATGACAACTGCTCATCCTCACCTTCCCTGACTGTCCTTCCTAAAGGGCTTCTACCTATCCACTGCAGACTGTCAGTTGCGTGAGCTCTCCCACCACATCGCTGGGATCCCAGGGAGATCGTAATAGCCCTGCAAGTGCACCCAGACCTCTAATTTCTCCTATGTGGTCCTCAGGCTGCATGGATTAGTATCAGGCACTGCACAGGCGTACCCTAACTATAATGCAAAGAGCATAAGCAATACTCTTATAGCAAGAGTGCACCGTTGAGCGCTGGGGTAAAAATTTGGTGATGATCACCCAGAGGTCCTTGTTATCTCTTCACTTTCATCGTCTCCCACCAACATCTTCCAACATGTTGGTTTAGGTGACTTTTTCCCATAGGGACCATTTTACCAAATGTCCACTTCTGCTACCTTGAGTAATGCTTGAGTTCAAAATCATGTGTGCTTCCTTATCACTTGCAGTCTAATCTTCCTGGCAGCTCCTGGTGTTGCCTTATGTCTCTGTTCATTAACCGGTCAATCACTTCTAGGCTGCCTTGCACGTGAACCTGAATACTTACTGCAATCATGTTTTGCTTATTTAGAAGTCTCCTATTGCATTTAAATTTAAATGCCCTTAAACTTATTTCTGCACTCCCTGAAAGGATGAGCAGAGAATTATGAGGGGCGGGGGAGGAAAGGCCTCCTCGGTGTTATTCTTCTCACATATAGGAAGAGATATGTTTATCCTTTGAAGAGAAAGTACTTCAGATTGAGACTGAAACTCTGTGCCTCCAGAGAGAAATGCACCTGTCTCCAGAGCTAAAAGAAACATGTCCTCTCTTGCCTGAAAAAGTGTTTAAGTTTGCATGTCGGAATGGAAGTCTGAAAAGTTGGTGACTGTCACCCTGAAAACAGTCTTTGTCTAGGAAGGGTAAGGGCTAATCATATGGCTCTGTGATCAGGGTTCACTTTACTGAGCTATGAAATAACCCAAAGGTGCAGATTTTGGTCTGTATGTGCCTCATCTGACCTGCTTTTCCTGCCCTTCTTTGAATTACTCTCCTGTCAACTTTCTAAAGGAGCCCTGCCGCTCTTGCTCGTGCTGGCACATAAGATGGACACCAGTAGTATCTCAGCTAGTGTGAGCCTTGATTCAGCTAGTGTTTCTAAATTACAGACTTAGATTTTGTTATTCCTTAACTATATTGTTTTCAGCCTTCAGTTTTGTTTCGTACTTACGTTCTGCAACATGCTTTTTTACTTTTTTACATATTTAGTCATTTACCTTTTAGTAATTATCTTGTGTAACAGCTTTGTGCAGCAGGATGCCCTGCAGGATACCATCGATATCCTGGAGACAGGTGGCCTCAGGAGTGGGAAGGATTTTGGCTAGTGCTGCAGTTAAGAGGGTGTGAGTAGGGGTAGGCCTGCTATAGTCACCATGAGGCAAATGAGTAGAGGTTATTGAATGGCATCCCAAGCAAGAACAGAACAAGCTCAGCCTTTGGAGCACATTGGGAAGTGGACAAACATCTGTTTAACCTCAAACACACCCGTCCACATCTAAGAAGCTTGGTGAATGGCCTTGATTGCCTCAGCAGCTCTGCGAAGAGCCAGATGGGGAGGAGAAGAAGTGTAGTTTCAACCATCAGGCACCAAGAGGCTTTGAGTTTGCCTACAGGCCACACAAAACCATGAAAAGGAGAGTGGGTTTGGTGATTATTCCCTGCTCCCCTGAGAGGGCAGAAGTGATCCGTTTTGGGGCTTGTAGGTTTACAGGATGGTGTATCAGATTAACAACATAGGTCATAGACAGTAGCGGAGGTACTCTTCAGGGTACAAGGACTAGGGAAAAGTTTACTTCAGAGCCACTGTTCACCATAAGCATCATGGGAAGTTTGGTGTCTAAGTAAAATCATGCGGAGGATGTTGGAGTCCCTCAAGACTGCAGTTCCTCCAGCTGTGTGTCCCTTAGGGAAGTCACAGGTGATTGTAGCTATGGAGAGGGTTGAGGGAGATCCCACAAATCCATGGACGTAGCGTAGCTGGAAGGAAGTGGTCCCTGGCAATAAAACTTGTTAATAACAGAAATAGGAATGTCAGTATCGATGGGGCAGCGTAGCTGTAGCTAGTCATTAAGGGCGACACCTCTTTCCAGATCCAAAGATCCCATCAGGTAGACCCTCCATGCCATGTCACAGAGGTCACTCCCCCTGGGCCGATAATTGTATGTCCAAAAGATCTGGGTAACATGGGAGGAGGTAAGGGGCTGGAGGTTTCCTGCCCTCTGGATTCCCCCCTTGGAGGAGCAGTGGGAGGAGCACCTGGGCCCTCACCCTCAGCCGGGGAATGTGTGGCATGTAGCGAGGTGGTTGGCAAGAGCCAAGACCACTGCCATTGGGATCCAGTGACTTGCCTGTGTCCCTGGGGTAAGCACACTTTCCAAGCTTCTGAGCGTTTTGGGTGAGGGCTTTTGCCCCTGTGTTTGGAAGGCTTTTTGCCCCTGGGACAGTAGCCAGAGCATGATTCTTTACTAGCCTGGCCATGCTCAGCTACATGTCTACAGGAGGTGTCCAGTGAATACCTAGTAAGCAGAGGTTTGCAATAACATTTGTCACAGCATTGTATTTAGTTTTAAGAGCAGCGTGGATCCCTAAGCCTGCAGGGAGGCAAACTGGGGATTGGCCACTTTCAGGCAGTGCTCAGTAGCCTTGAGATGACAAGCTATGGAGCATAAATAAGGCAACATCCCTTTCCTCTTTTTGTCTTTCTGGTTTTCCCTAATCAAGGTAGCTAAGGAAAGAGAAGAGGCAGTCCCTGCAGCCGAGGAGTCTGAGCTCTGTGGGTGGCATAATCCTCCGGCAGTTATCACTGGGTCAGGGCTAGTCATGGTGCTCTGTATCATGTCCCACTCCTGACACACACACACACACACACCCCAAAAAAAAAAGGCACAGAAAGATTTGATTGCCCTGTTGGCTTTGGTTGTGATAGCAGACGTGACACCATGACTATCAGTTGAAGGCTAAGTAGTTTGCTGTGAAACTAGCAAGCAACAATAAAGGCAGACAAATAGTATGGTGATTCCAGCAAAACCTACAACTAGCCCAGCCATCCCACAACGGTGAGGTCAGGTTAATATCTAGGCGCTCAAACCCTTACAAGACCACGACTATGAGGAAAGCTTGCAGGCACCAGAGTGAGGTTTCTTCAGGTGAACATCCCCGATCAGGCAAGGGGTTTGGGGATTTTCAGTTTCTGCAGCTGGCTCAGTTCCTTCTATTCGCAGAGTCATCAGAGCTCTCTCTGGACTCAGCAGCTCATTTTCACCTTGTGAGCACCTCCTTGGAGGTTCTTTTCCCTCCTGGAGCTGTGAAATTCTCTGTGCCTGTGGCCCTTTGTCCCATGTTGTTACCAGCAGCATGCATGTTCTCGTGGGGTCCCATGTTGTTATCAGGCGCATGCATGTTCTGGTGGGGTCCTTAGCTGCGTGATGAGGGCACGAGGCAAAACGAGCCTAGAGCTGCACTGCACAGATCAAGAGTGTATCCCCCAGCCCTTGACTCCAAAGTAGTTAACGTTTGGCTGCAAACCTGAGTTTGTGGCCACACCTTAATTTTGAAACCCTTTCTCACCAAAAGGCAAAGCCCTTTCCATCCCCTTGTGAAATTTCAAGTTACACCTTTCTCGTGAAGCACAAACACTGCTTTTGAAAACATAGTTGTCCATGTGTCATACCAGCCGCATGGGAGTTTGAGATCGCGTCAATCTTTGACACAGTCAGTCAGTTTCTATTTAATTTTGGTCTCCATTTAAGGCTTTCCATGAAGGAGTACTTCTCTGAGCTGATTCAGCAGAAAGGGATGATACGTTGTCCATGGAGGCTGTGAAGGGTCAAGGTTTTGATGCGGAGCTCTCAGTGTGTGAGACGCTCCACAGATGTGATGTGGTTGTCACAGCCCGTGCACTGCTTTCTGCAGCTCTAGAAACTGAGGAATTAGAAACTCCCATCAGAGGGTGACAGAAGGATGGACAAGGTATCCTCTGTTGTTTGGACGAGCGTTGGAGTATTAGAAAAAACCCTGAAACACAGAACAGGAATCAGTATGCTATTCTGCCTAGGGGAATCAGGAAATTTTTTGTGCATTGACTCTCAGAAACAGTATTTAGTGTCTTTTAATAATTTCTCCCTTCAGTTTCTTTTGTTGGGGGGAAGTAAGCAAATTCACTGTATGCGCATGCAACCTTTTGCAGCTATTCTCAATTTTTGCCAAGTGTGAGGCACAGCAACCTTCCTTTATTACCCCAAAGTCCTCTTTGCGTTGATTATTTATGCTGAGTTTGGTAACTATTAAGAAGCACACCAAACAGTAACCCTGAGGCCTATGGTGGTGTCTGCCTTCAGTTCACGGAGGGCTCAAAGGTGCCCTGAAGGGATCTGAATCCATGGGCATGGCCCGCGATCAGAAAACTTACCCTTTTGGTCTGCACTTGCAGAAAGCCACCACGCAGCCTAGAAGTAGTAAGTAAAAGATGAGAGTTGTAGAGGACAAAGCAAGCGCGACCTTTACTTTAAAACTGTCTTGGCTGGTTTCTCAAGTTGCTTTCCTCTGAAGCAAATCAGCCTTGCCTGACACGACAACAGTAAAGCACACTGCAGCGGCTGTACTCAAACGGGTAGCGTCTTAAGGATGCAGGCAGAAAAGGATTGCACCTATGCAATTTGCCAGTCCAGATTAGCACCTCCCAAGAAAGGGCTTGTTTTGCCAAAAGAGGAATTCATTTGTGTGCCCATAGATTAACCCAAAGGAAGCCTCTTCCAGCCTTTCTCTGCCTGATCTGTATCTATCGTAAGGGTGATTCTCACAGAACTTGGGCAGGCTTCAAGGACTGCATTTACAGTTCAGTTTTGAATACAGTGTTTTCCCTGGGAGAAGCTGTGGTGGTCCTAAGTGTCCTTGGAAATATCACTGCTACGCATTCCTAGTTTACTGTGTGTAAAACCCCTCCAGGTTGCTGTACTGTGTTCTTCCTTGGTGTTTCTTGGAGAAAGTACTTCACTTGGACGAAAACCAGTGTGGAGGAAATCAGGAATCTGATCATGTGCTCTTGTTGGATGGTCTGCATGTTTCGTGATGCAATGCAAGAAGTCCACCTCTTTCTCCACAGGCTGTTTGAAGTGCATTTTTTTCTTTCAGCAGAGACAAATGGTAATCTGTTAGTGACTATAATGAGGCAGTGTCAAAAGCTTTGCTGAAGTCAAAGGAGACAACATCCACCGCTCCCCCTCATCTCCCCAGCCAGTCTTCCCATGATAGAAGGCTCTCAGGTTGGTTAAGCAGGATTTCCCTATCTAAATCCATACTGATGACTTCTGATCACCTTCCTTTCCTCCACATGCTTGCAGATGACATCCAGAATGAGCTTTGCATCACTTTTCCAAGGATGGAGGGGAGGTGGACTGGCCTGAGTTTCCTGGGTCCTCCTTCTTGCCCGTTTGGAAGACTGGAGTGACACTGGATCTCTTCCAGTTCTCCAGCACCTCTCCAGTTCTCCACAACCTTTCAAAGATGATGGTGAATGACCTGGGAAAAACATCCACCAGCTCCCTCAGCATTTGTGGGTGCATCCCACTGTTACCAAAAACCAGAAGATAAAACCCCTTAACACCAGTGTAGCATTAAGAAGTAGGTATTCCTTTAATAGGAAGTGGGGATGTGGGGGATCCTTCCACCTAATACACCCCCCAGGACTAAGTCTCATTGAGCTTCTATCTGATACCCTTCATACATATTCATTACAATTAAGTTGGGTGCATTTTACTTTTACTTTTCTGGGAATTCACTTATACTTTTGCATATTATGACGTGTGCACGTGAGTCCATGAAGGGATGTCTTTGGGGTCTCTGGCAGTGGGTAGGTGTCATACCAGGAACACCAGGATGACCTTTAGTTGAATTCTGGGCTGGAACTTTCATGTAAGTCTCGACTTGGCTCTTCCTTTTGTTTGTCATGCTTATCAGTTTTACAGTTTGGGTCAAACTGCTCTCTTCTGTTCTGATAGTAAAAACCTCTGTTATTACCTTAACGGTTATGGCTAGCTGGGCACCAGTTACATCCTAGCTGAGAAACTTCAAAGCCTTGTTATCTACAACACCATCATGACCTGAGGCCATCAAGTTTGTCTAAAAGATCTCTAACCCGATCCTCCACACCACAGTAAGAACTCTGTGAAACGCCCATGTAGATGCTGTCATCAGAGCGGTGGAGGTGAGATGCTGAGATCCATGACAAAGCTGATCACAGCCCAGTAGTAGCCACTGAAACTGAGGAATCTCTAGCTTAAATCCGCAGCTTGGACCATGCAACTGCCACCATAGCCCAGAGCTTACATGAATTTCAGGGCCATCCTCATGCTAAAGCTTTGGCCGGGGTTACAGATCTCCACAGAATACATCTTCCTCTACACCTCTCGACAGGCATTGCACAGGCCTGGCAAGTTGGTACACAGGTGCACAGAAGAACTGCTCTGTGGCAGCAATCAGGCACCCACAAGCCATGCTGTGGAAGTACTGACAGATTGATTGAGTGCTATTCGTCTTTGGAAATGATACGTTGTGATTGCTAATCGTTGCCCGACACCGAGATAGCTGTTGACGTACAGCACACAGGGGCAATGGTGGTGCAGGCATTAACCTTGTGGTTTGCAGTATTCCCCTGAGCAGTAACTACTCAGTCAGAGGAAGGGTCACACTTAAAAAATCATGGCGCTCAGGTGTAAGATGAGTCTTCTATCCAAGCCACAGGCCAGCAGCTCGCTGGAGCACGTGAGTGGATTGTTGAGGTGGAACCAACCACACATAGGAAAACAAGGTCTCCGCAATAACCCTGAGGCACCGTGTGACACTCAGCAACAGGCTCCTGGAATGACTGCAAGGGACCAATTGCAAGTCTCATACAACTCACGTACTGCCCATTCCACACCCAGACGATCCACTCATCATTCAACCCAAAGGAAGCTCTAAGCCCCTCACATGCTCTTGAGGCACCATGCTCCAAGCAGGCATTACCTCCTCCATCAGCCTCACACAACTCAGACCATGGCTGTGTTATGGCCGAGGTTGTCACAGGGACTACGGATAACGAGCTCTGCCACTTGGCTTGCAGTCTACCCCCGCGACAGCCTGGATTCCTGCCGTGGGCACAGGTGAAAGGAGCGGCAGGGGCAGAGGGAGGCTTGGACATGGCTTTTTCACACTGCAACGCACACCCAGAGATCCAGCGCTTGTGCCAAAAGTGCATCCTGGGATGGGGGGCGGGAGGGGGGCGAGGTGGCTTCTGCTCTGCCCCACCGAGGTGGCAGGAGGTTGCTCATGGGGGGGCTGCAGGGCAAAGAGCTGCTTGGCTGTGGTGGCCGGCGGAGGCTGCCCAGCGGCAGCAAGGCTGCGCTGCCCGGAGGGGACCTGCCTGGGCGGCAGCAGGGCCCTTGTCCCCCCCTTTGTGACAGCCGCGGCCCCGCCGGGCGCCAGGGCGGCCGCGGCCCCGCCGTGCCCAGCAGCGCGGGGACGGCGCAGCGTGGCAGTGTGCGGAGCTGCAGCAGCAGCAGTCGCGGCGCTTCCACGGCTCTCCCGGCGGCCCCAGGCCCTCGGCAGGGCCCAGGGCTTTCCCCGCAGGATCCCCTCGCGGCGGCAGCAGGAGCGATGGCGCTGGGGCTCGGCAGCTCCGCAGGGCCCTTGGCGGCCCCGCGGCAGCAGCACCACAGAGCTCCCCAGCACAGCAGCTCTCCTTCAGAGCCCCACAAGGTTTGCACACCCGTGCTGCACCAGGCAGGTGAGTGAGCCGGCGCTGCGGGGCACCCCAGCTCTGGGGGCGCTGAGCCCGCCCGGCTCTGCCGTGGCCTCCTGACTCTGCTGCAGCCTGTGTCTGGGGGCACCAAGCCAGGTGGGCACTGGGGGCTCGCTGGGGCTGCAGGCTGGGGCTCTGCGATTGGCGCCAGCCAGCCCCAGGATGCCCCCGGGGCCGAGAGGAGCCCAGGGCACCCGGCTCCTGCTCCAGGGCTCGGGGCACAGGCAGCCAGAGACCACTCAGCTCACAGCAGCAAGTGCTGCTGCAGGGCAGGGACAGCTTTGGGCTGTCTGCAAGAGAGGTCCCAGCCCGGGGGCACCTGCGGCATTTCTCAACCTTGCTGCTCTCCAGCATCGCACCTGCCTGCTGGGGGGTCCTTTGCTCTGCTCTCTGCTGCCAGCACCTACAGCTCTGCCTCCTCTCTTTCTCTGCTGGTGCCAGGTTCTTCTGCCTGCAGCCAGATGGGGGTGCCAGCAGAGCAGCAGGAAGCTCTGCAGCCCAGCCAGGCCTTTCCCAGAGCCACAGGACAGGTACGGACAGACCCGGACACCTGCTTTGTGCCCACACCTCTCACCGGCTCCTTCTGTGCTTGCACAGGCCTTTCTGGAGGGTCGAGCTGCTGCCCTGCAAGTATCCCACACCAGCATGGCATCATCTCCCTTTGCTTGGTCCTTGCAGGCTCCGAGTGCTCTGGACGACGTGCTGCAGGTGATGCCGGTCGATTCGCACACCTCCAGCGTCCGGGAGCTGCAGAATGCACTGCAGGTCTGCCCCGTACAGGGACTGTGCTTCCCACGGCTCTGTCTCTCGCACGGAAGGAAAGGGACCCTCCAAACCGAGCACCCCACACACTCCGCCCTCGCCAGACCTGGCAGCAGAGAGCATGCTGCAGCACAGGGGCCAGCTCCCTCAGAGAAGCAGGAGGCTTCTGCACCATGCCCCTCTTCCTGACTGCTCCCTCTCTGTCTCTTGGACATGGGCAGAGGCCAGCCCCCCTCCTCACGGGGCTTTGATGGGATCGAAAGGACTGCCCCTTCTCAGCAGCATCCTCTCCTCCTCCCAAACCTCGCCCTGGCACCAAAGCACTGTGAGGAGTGGCACTCTCCTCCTAAGCCCTACGCAGGTGGCACCTGGCAGCCGGCACTGCCAGCTCCGTGCCTCCCCCTCCCTCGAGCTTTCCTGCCTGGATCAGGGCAAGGCAGAGACCGACTGCAACCTGCCCAGCCTGCAAGGGGAGCCCAGCCCGGAAGCTTCCTTCCTCCACCTTCCCGATGGGCTGTAGCACAGCTTTGCCTTTGAAAACTGCCTAGGGAGCTTTTGGCCCCAAAGCCCTCTGCTCCTGGATGGGTGCCTGAAGGCCCCTGTGGAGAGGCGCCTGCAAAGCAGCAGAGGCTGCAGTGGCGATGGGCTCTGGCTACCTCCCAGCACATGGTGACATCAGTCTGGGCATCTGTCCCCATGCCTGGGAGGGCCTCTGGGGGCAGGAAGCCAGTGCGAAGATTTGCCCCTGTGTCCCGAGGACGCCCTGGCGTGCATGCTACCAGGCGCTGGCAGCTCCTGGGAGAGCTGTCGGCTGCCAGGGCCGAGCGTTGCTTTCCTTCCCGCAGGTGCTGCTGCCCTTCACAGAGTCCCGGAGAGCAGCAGAGTGCGAGAGGGCTGTGAGGAGCATTGCCAGGCTGAGCAAAGCACTCGTCAGCTCCTGCTCTCTGGAGGTAAGGAGCCTCCGGGGCAGGTGACCTCCCGGCACCCTGGCACCCCTCGCCAGGGTCCTGCCAGAGCCGTGGGTGGCATGCGCAGACCTTGCAGGGAGGCAGCCTCCCCCTGCCCTTGCCGTGGCTGCTGTGCGGGGTCAGGGCTGCGCAGAGGCAGCCGAGCTAGCCCCTGGGCTTTGCCGAGGAGCTAAAAGTCTGCCGAGGAGGACGGGCTGGGACACACACTGCCATAGCCCATCGATCACGGCTGCGAGCAGCCTCTGGCCCCAACTGCCTCACCTGAGCGCTGCTCCTGCCTCGCCAGGTCGGCGTCCCCTCTGGAGGAGGCCAAGAGCAGCCTGGCCTCTCTGCTCCAGAGGACTTCCACCTGCTGGGCAAGCTGGTGGGGAGACTCCTCCTCTGCTCTGCTCGCGAGGACCAGGGCATCAGCTGGCGGGCTGCGGATGCTCTGCACTACCTCTACAGATTTGCTTGGCAGCGAGAGAGTAAGAGAAAGTGCCATGGCTTGGGGCCCTCCGGGCACAGACAGGTGCCCAAGCAAACACTTAGCCACCCTGCCACTCTCCTCAGCTCCAGGAAGCAGCAAGAAACCCTTCCAGGCTGCAGCAGGGCAGCAGCTGTGCTGCATTCGCCCCAGGGCCCAGGCAGCCCAACACCTCCGGGGCATGGGGGAAGCCTGACCCATACACCTCTCCCCTCTGAGGGCTTCGGTCCTACTGCAGATGGGAAAATGCCATTGAACTTACCCACTAGTCTGGATCCTGGGAAGCAATTTCCCCTCCCCAACTTTGACAGGGCTTAGATCCTCCCAGGGAACTCTGCTGATCCCCATATACTGCTGTCCTGCTCTGTTGCTGCCAGCCTCGCATTGCTTCCCATCCCTTTAAGGCTCCCATCTCAATTTTTCCATCCTTCCTAGCATGACTGTCCTTGTGGGGAAAGAGCTGCTCCTTCTAGCCAGTCTCATCCTCTCTTGCCTCTGCTCCCTCAGTGCTTTTCAGCATCCCACCACGCACCACTCTGAAAGGGTCTTTTTCCAGACATTGCTGCCCTCCAGTCATGCAAGAGTTCATCCCCCACCCCCACCCCCAACACACACATCTCCCTTATTGCTGGGATATTTTAGCTCGGGGACTGCAGGCAGAGCTCTGTCTAAGTCCTTCCAGTTTCCCAGGCTGTGAGCACTGGGGGACCTGCACATAACGCAGGTGTCCCTTCAGCCAATTCCATCCCTCCTGAGCTCTCTCTTGCACCCATCACCCTGCACCCTGGGCTTTGCAGCCTTGTCCAGCCCTTCCACGCTTGACTCTGGCTCATAATCTCCCTGCTCAGTCCCTCCAACTTTCAAGCCTTTTTCAGCAGGTGTGCCAGCCTCTTGCCCAAGCTGCTCTGTCCTACTGACTGTCGCATGTTATTCCTCCTGCCCAGGCAAGAAGCTGGCAGGGGACAATGCAGAGCACCCGCAGCTCCAACAGGAAGGGCAAGCCGAGCACACTGGCTTCTGGCTTGCTTTCTCCAACAGCACCAGCCATATAATCTCGGTAAGGAGCTCCTCCCGTGCTGGCACTCTTGGCCATGGCATCAGCAGCACACCTGCGTGAGCAAATGGATTTGGAAGCAGTGGGGCTGCTGTGGCCTCACTGTCCCTGGTGAGAGGGTTCCCGCTGCCCCTGCGCAGGCAATGTCTGAAGGCTGCACTCCAGGGTCACCGCAGCCACTCTAGCCCTCCTGCGCACCAGGAAGCTTGGCTATGCTGTAGAGCTAGTGCCCAGTGACCCTGATCCCCACTCTGCCCCCTCCTCCTCGCGCCCCTCTGCTCTCCTCCTCCACAGGGCAAGCACTGCAGCCCCTCCTTCCAGCTGTCCCCAGCCCGCAGCCAGCACTGCCCCTGCTCCAGAGCTGCTCTCCCTGCTTGGCTAAGCAGCACCGTCAGGGTGCTCAGGGTCACCACGTTTTCCATCCCCTCCTTCCTCCCCTAGATCTTTGGGAAATACCTCCTGCCCTCGGAGAGGACGGACATCATCCTCACGGCCATTGAGGGCATGAGAGACTCCAGCATCTTCGACCTGCAGGCAGCTACCAGCATGCTGGATGTGGTCCTGATGGAGCCCACCTCCTGGCTGAAGAACGTAAGCAGCCGCTGGTGGGATTGCCCTGCACTTGAGCCCTTTGAGGGGCTCTGCCTCCCTCCCAGCTCAGCTCTCTCGGGCATGCAACACCATCCGAAGCCAGCAAAGCGTGGCAGGAAGGGAAGCAGCAGCTCTCAGGGGCAGCCCAAGAAATGGCTGCCCTCCTTCCCAGCCGTGTGCCTTCCAGGTGCCCAAGATCGTGAGGTGCATCTATGAAAACCTGAGGTGCATCAGCACGGGGTCAGCGCGGCACAGCCTGGATATACTCCTTCTCCTGCTGACCTACCTGTACCCCAGTGAGGTGGTCATAAGCCTGCTGAACTGCTCCCCGCCGTGTGACAGGTACAGGCCCCAAGAGCCTTGAGGGCTTCTTCCCTCGTGGAGAGGGGAGGCTGCCCAAAGCCTCTCTACTTGCCGGACCCGAGGAAAACTGCAGGAAATGCCCAGAGCACAGGGGTCTCCTGTCCTCATCATACTTCCCAGCCCCTTGCTGGCATCCACCCCTGCCTCCACAGCCACAGATGACCAAGGCAGCCCCAGAGCCCTGCTGACGGGCTGCCCCGTGACCCACAGTGAACATGGCTCAGCTGTCCCCTGCTTGCCCAGGCAGGGCCCTCCGGGCACTCCACGCATGGGTGGAGCGGGTAGGGCGAGGGCTGCAGCCTGGCTCCACTGGGGCTTGCTCAGGCCACGGAGCTGTGGCTGAGGCTGCCCTGCTGACTGGGTGCCCTGGGCCTGCAGCATTGCCACGACCATGTGGGAGGTGATGGTTTGCCTGCCCACATCTTTGGACAAGGTGCTGAGGAAGCTGCTCAGCATCCTGGAGGACCGGCTGCTTCTCAAGGGCCGCAGAGCTGTCACGGAGGACACCTGCTTCCTGCCCCTGGCTGTGAGTTACCACAGGAGGCCTCGCTGGCCCTCAGGGCTGGGCTTGCCTCGGGGCAGGGGCTGCACTGGGGTGGGGGCAGGGGTAGGGGCCGGGACCAGGGCCGGGGATGGGGCAGGGACGTGGCCGCTGCACAGCCTCAGCAGGCTACACAGCCTGAGACAGACGCCCAGGCTGGTGTGCACGATACCTAAGGCACGTCACGCTGACACAGGGGGGCTCCTGGTGCCCACGTTAGAAGTGGGAGCAGAGCCCAGAGGGCTGCCCCTGACGTGGCCGTGGCCTGGCAGCCAGGCTGCAGCCTCCAGCTGTGTCTCCCGTGGGCCAGGGCAGTGCTGGAGCCTCACGCCAATGGGGACCAAGGGCCCAGGCACCGCCACAGCAATGTCTTTGCAGTGAGAGCTCTCTCCGGGTGTTTCCTGCAGGCAGGCAAGGCACTGTGCGAGATCCTTCGGCAACCTGCCTGCCGACAGACGGTCGCAGCGCTCTTCCCCCAGCTCTACATGGCGCTGCTCTTGCAGATCTGCTTTGCTGCAGCCTTCCTACCCCAGGAGAGCAGCGCCTGCTGGAGGAAATGCTGCCCAGGGGACCCAGCTTCTCCAGCCAGCCCTGGGAGGTGCTGTGTCCTGCTTCTCCTGCCTTTCCTAGGTGCCCTCAGCCAGCTCTCAGCTCTCAGCTCTCAGCTCTGAGCGTGACTGGCCTTTGCTCCACATGCAGGTCTGCGGTGCAGGCCATGAAAGCCCTGCTCTGCTGCGCTGGATACGAGGAGCAGGTCCTCACCATCCAGAAGAGGGCCGGCTGGGACCTGCTTCTCAGAGCAGAGACACACCACAGTGGAGTCAGGATGCTGGCCAGGTGAGGGACCCTTTTGCCCAGCCCTGCCTCAGCCTTGTTTGGCTGCAGACAAGGCTTCTTTGTGGCCCAGCTTCAAAAGCTGCACCTTGTGGAGCCCATGTTACTGGCTGTGGGAGAGCACCAGGAAGGTCCTGAAGACCTTTAATGCCCTGTCCTTGGGGACTGGACGCACACCCCAGCCAGCGCCGCCGGCCTGTCTGCACACAGGCTCCCCAAAGGCTCACAGGGGCTGCCCCAGTGTGGTGTGCTAGAGCAGAGGAAAGATGTAGTGTGCCCAAGAGCACATGGGGAGATCCCGGGAGGAGGAGGCTCCAAAGAGGGCAAGTGACGCACCGTCCTGCAAGAGCAGGGCTTTTGTGTAGCACGGGTGTTCTTCCAGTCGTGCACCCAGATGAGCCTAATGGTGCTGGACACGGACTTTCCAGTGGGGAGGTGTGTTGGCAAAAGACCCCCGCTCCAGGAGCAAAGGCTACACAAGCTGCAGCTGAGTCCTGGCCTGCACGATAATGGGTGGAGCGGGCCGTGCCATCCCTGAAGAGCTTTGCCTGCAGCTCCTCACCACTGCTGCTTTCTTCCCCTTGTCAGAGAGATGAGGACAAACACAGCTCAGCAGCGTTCCTGCATCTTCCGCCACGTGGAATCCCTTCTCAGCAGAGGGGACAAACTGCAGGAAGTCCCGGCCATGGCTTTCTTTGTGGAGGTAGGCCTGGTGGCAAGCAGTGCCCCTGAGATGCCGCTGAACCCTCCACTCCCTTGCAGGCATGGCCACGAGCTGGGAGGGCAGCCAATGGAGCTGGGCCAGCGAGTGCGCTGCTTGCAGTGCACCTGGCCTCGGCCCATTTCTGCCACCCTTGTAACCACCAACAGCCGGTGCCTCCTCTGTGCCAGCTCTTGCTATTCAATTGCTCTTCCAAGGCAAGAGCAGAAGGGACAAGTGACCAGGAGGGCACAAGCGGCAGATGGTCCAGAGGACAGAAGGAGCAAGCAAGGACTCTGTGCTGTGTGCTGTGTGGCACAGGGCATGGGGGGTGCCCGTGGGCCTTCCACAACCACTGCCACCTCCAGCACAGGCCTTGCGTGCACCTGGTGCCCTGGCCACGGCTCTGAGTGGGAAGCAGGAGCTGCATGGGACATGGAGCCCTGCAGGCTCTGCCAGTCTCTCACTGCTCTGTGTGTTTCAGCTGCTGAGCTGTGCAGATCTTAAAGCTGTGGACTGCTGTGTCCTCTACCTGCTCCAGAGGTACCTGAGGCATCAAGGTGTGGAGATGCGCTCACTGGTGCTCAGAGGCCTCATAACACTTTCCAAGAGACCAGAGATGGTGCGTATGGCCATGAGTCAGGTGAAGGCATGAGTCAGGCAGCGTGGGGCTGCCAAGCAGGCAGGGGGTAATGCAGTGCTTGGCCTCTGCTGAGGATCAGGAAGCATGGGGGTCGCTCCAGTGTCCCTCGCTGACCACTTTGCCCTCTCTTGCCAAGGGGTCACAGCCTGCTCCAAGTCAGCTTAGAGCTCTCAGGCTGGTGCTGCAGCCTGCAGTGCCCCAGCGGTGGGTGTGCACAGAGCCCTGGCAGTGGGGCCCTGGGCTCTGTGGCAGAATGAGTCTGCCAGGGTGGGCACTGGCCACTGCCTGGGGGATTTCCAAGTGCAGAGGGCTCTTAACCAACCTGCCCCTTGCGGCAGGTCAGAAGAGGGGTCAGCTGAGGAGGTGAGGAGGAGCTTTTGCTCTCCTGTCCTCCTTCCCTGCTGCCTGCTCCTCCACACCCTCAGCACTCACCAAGAACTGCTGCGTGTCAGGAGTTTACTGCAGTAATAATTCCTGTGGTGCTGGTGGTGAAGCAAGACAGGAGGCTGGTGTTTAAGATCCAGAGGTGTTTTGCCCAGTTGGGCTTTCATGCCTCGCGGTCAGGATGTTTGGTGTTCTCTACAGGCCAGAAAAATGCAAGAGCTGCTGCCAGACCTCATGGAGATGCTGCAGGATGCCAACACAGACATCCGGATGAAGGCCCTGGTTGTCTCCGGCAACGTGGTCCAGCATATGGACCGGGCAGCGGTGGGCCCCGTCGCTCTGCAGCTGGTGGAGAAGCTGGTGCCACTCTTTGATGACGTAAGGCTGGGGTGGGAGCCGCAGCCCTGCAGATGGGCACTCTCTAATGACAGCTGCCCTTGAGCCCAGCCCTGGGCGCAGCACTCAGGCAGCGCCTTCCCCACTCGGGCTTCTCTGGGCTCTCCTGGCATGGCTCCTGGCCTCTGCAGTGCACCTGTATGACATCCCTCCGACACGTTTATACCAACGGGGGCTCCAAGCCCCCCGTGCAGGGTGCAGGGCCTTTCAAAGCCCAGACAGCTCCTCCAGCGGCCACTGCCACACAGGACCACACGCTCGCACCGCCTGCTGCGGCAGGCAAGCTAAGCCTTGAGCAAGTGGTGTGCGCCCAGGAATCGTGGTGCAGGGCCAGCCCAGCCTCCTCCTCAGCCCAAGCCCTGGGGCACCTCCTCACATGGCTGCCTGGCTACAAGCTGCTGCTGGTGCTCTGCCTGGGTGGGCAGCAGCCCTTGCTGAGCTCCCCGCCTCCTCCCTCCTCGCAGGACTCCAGCCAGCTGCGAGAGCTCTCCATCTGCCGCTTCAGAGAGCTGGTGGAGATTGTGATGGGGAAGACCAAGAAGCACATGCAGCAGAAAGTGCATCGGTGCCTGCTCCCGCTCTTCTTCCACATGAATGATGAGATCCAGAGTGTGGCCAAGGTAGAGATTTCAAACCTAGCCAGTGATGAGGGGAGGGCAACCCCGCACCCTTCCACGAAGACCCCAGCTGTGGCTGCAGCTCATCAGTGCTGGGGGATGTCTCCTGGGCTGCTCAACAGCAAGAGGCAGCCGAGGTGCTGGTTGTGCCGTGTCTCTGCTCTGGGCATTGAACGCACTTGAGAGCACTTGAGGCACTGCTCCTGCTGCTGCCTCTTCCCACAATGGGCTGGGAAAGGGGCAGAGGCGAGCCAAGGGGAGGGGGACAGCAGGCCTCCTCCCGCAGGCTGTGGTACCATCTCCCACTCTCTGCTGCACAGGCCTCCCAGGAAGCCCTCATCACCGCTGCCCAGTGCCTCAAGTGGGAACAGCTTAGGGACCTGAGCCAGACCGGGCAGACGTGGAGGATTGGCAAGTGCTTGGTAAGGAGAGCCCCAAAGGGCCAGGAGCAGCCTGGGTAAGACCTGCCCCCACACACACTGCTGTGCATGGGGGAGGCAGCTGTGCCTCTCCTGCACTGCTCCAGCCCCAAGCTCACCACCTGCACCTGCAAACTTGAGCCCTCCTCTCAAGCGCATAGCCCCGGGGGGCTCTTTGGCTGGCCCCTCTCTGACCCCCTCCCAGGTTGCTGAAGGAGACCCTGGCCCACAGGGCCTTAGCAGCACACCGGGTTCTCCACACCCTGGGGCCACACTCTGCCTGCTGCTCTCTCCCAAGCTCAGCCCCACAAGGCTCCTGCCTGGCAGATGCCACAGCCCTGATGGGGCAGGCAAAGGGAGCAGGGTGCCGGGAGGATGGCTTTGGACGGTCTTGTGTGCCAACCCCATGCTCTTGTGCTCTCTGCAGCTGGCAAGAGGCAGGAGTTATGTGGAAGAAGACCTGCGCCAGAGCCTGCCCTATTTGGAGGACTCTCAGGCATCCTTACGAGATGTGGCCGTGAGGTTCTTTGGTGAGCCACAGCCCCTGGGCTCCCTCCCTCTCCGAGCAATTTGCAGGGCCGGGGCATCTAGGAGCCCAGGTGGGCTGCCTGGGAGCCTTGCTGGTTCCCACGCCACCTCGGCTACTGCACTGCCCGGGGGGGGGCGCTGTGCTGGGGGGAGCGCACTGGGCAGTGCCAGGTGTGAACGCTGGTGTGTGCCTAGGGCTTGCCGGGCGGCACTTGAAGAGCCCAAGGGAGCAGAAGCTGCGGGACATCTGCAGCGGTGAGTAAGGGCAGTGCTGCGCTGGCCATGGTGGGTGTGAGAGGGGGGCAGAGCAAGGGCAGTGTGCTCCAGGCCCTGCCCAGCTGCAGGGAAATATTTCTGGGGCAGAGGAATATGTTAGGGGCATTTGGGGCCACTCCTGGGCAGCAACTTTCAGCTGATCTGTTTGCCCTACCTGCTCCCTCCTCACCATGGGAAGAGCTGTGCAGAGCTGCAGGCACTGCAGACACATGGGTTTCATCGCTGCTCTCTTTCTTTCTGTGCCAGACCTTCGGCCCTTGCAGAACGACATCGAGCCCTCCATCCGGTCCCTGGCTACTCAGAACATCATCATCCTGGGCACTCCACGGAAACAGCCAGCATCAGGATGGAAGCTGCCTTCCCTGCGCTGCTGGCTCCGGAGAGCAGGGGACAGGTGGAACTGGCCTCTGGGCAACAGCTCTCCTTGAGTAGAAGGAGGAGGACAATCCCAGGCCTACGGTGCCCTTCCGCTGGTGACCACCTGAATGTGTGGAGCAGTCTGTGTCCTTCCGGGTGTCTGCTGCAGCTCACCCCTCAGGCCTGATGGCCAGAATAAAAGAGACTGAGGGGATTTCTGACCAGAAACTAGTTCCTTGGTTACTATAATATTCTCCACATGATATACTGTCCTGGGTTTTTTGCTTCCTTCTTGGTTTTGTTGTCAGTTCTGCCTATGGAAGCTCTTTGGGGGAAAATCAGGTGGAGGGCTTACACAGGTGTGCCCATGAGCCGGGGGACAAGACTCCCATGAGGAAAGGGAAGAGCTGTGCCACCGTCCCCTGCATCCCCTCCCCTGGGCTGCTGGGTCTTGGCTCGCTACCCTTGGGTGGGAGGGCTGCGCCAGCCTGCTCTCCAGCTCTGCCTGGCCTCTGCCCCTGCTGCAGGGACTGTGCTGAGCTGCTTTCAAGGAAGGAGCAATGTCCTCCTCTTTTCCCCTTTCCCATATACACCCAGCCCTGGCTGGCTGGCCAGGGTCCCAAGCAAGGAGAGGGGAGCCCTGCACACACCAGAAATCTGAACACACAGCCACCTGGGAGCAGGGGGTCCTGACACGGGGTGCGAACAGACTCCTGTTGGCCTCTTGGGGCAGCCTGGAGAGCCACATCTCCAGCTGTCCAAGAGTTCTCAGGTCATCATGTCACAGGCCCCAGGGAAACAGTGTGCGATGGGGCTACTCGGTGAATTCAGTCTAAAGGTCTCCTTCTCCTCAGCCAGCCTGGGCTCTCAGTGCAGCAAACACAAGTCCGCACTGATAGCCATGGGGGTCGTCTCCTCAGAGCAGCACCACCGCACCCCCAGCCCACGGGACACTCCGCATCTCGAGTGCCTCCTTTTGCCAGGCCTCATTGGCCTTCTCTCACTCTCCACAAATGAGTCAGTCCCACTGCCATCGGCATTTCTGGCCCTTGCATGGTTCCCACGTAGCAGAGGCCTCGGCAGCAACCGGCCTGGCAATTCAGCTGGCAGTGCCTGCAGCCACACGTGTACTTGTGAGCACACACCCTCCTCCGTGGAGCACCTGTCTGGCGAGGCAGGCAGAGGTGCATGGCCATTCCTTAGCTGCTGACCCCCACGGCCTGGGGAAAAGGCTGCAAAGCTTGGCGCCCTCCCCTCCACCCCACCTCATGTCCCATTCCCCATTCCCCAGCTGCATCTCCTCAGCCAGCTTTCCTCCTGACCTCCAAAGCTACTCCAGGCACTTTTCACCCCACCTGACACCATGTGGCTCCTCGAGCAACAAATTCTCCTTGTCTTGGCCACCGTCCTAACTTTGGTGCTTTCTGGGTGACTCCTGTGATGCCAAAGGCCCACTCCAAGCTTCCAGAGATGCATAGGCAGCACCTGCTCTGCTATGGGACCAGGCTGTCCGTGGGCCCCACAACAGCCCTCTGCTTGGCCTGCCATTCTGGCCCCAGAGAGCTGGTGGGGCCAGGCTGGGGCCTCTGGCAGCAGTGCCTAAGCAGCCTCAAAGCCCCCACCGCACAGGGCAAGGAAGGGGCTGGCTCTGCTGGCTGCTTCCTGAGGTGCCTCTTGGGGGGGGGCAAGGCAAACAGGGCCAGCAGAGCAGCCGAGGGGACGCTTCTGGCCAGTGCTCTGTGGCAGCACCGCTGCTGGGGGCAGGCCAGGTTGCCCTGGGCACCTCCATTTCCTCCCTGAGGTTTTCCCTTCTCCCTTGGAGCACTTCTACTTCGTAGCAACGTGTATTCCTTTAAGGGAAAGCAGCCTTTGGTTTTGCTTCAGCCTCACGGTCTGCAACACACTTGCTTTCTTCCCTTCCCCTGGTTACTCCTTTCCCTTTCGGAAAGCTGAGTGATGGACTCCTGCTCTCTGCAGGCAGCGGAGGGAGCGGTTGCACCTACGGTTGGGGTCTGCAGCAGCGCGCCTCCGTGCACTGCGCCCAGCTCTACAGTTCTGGCAGCACAGGCCAGAGAGCCTCGTCGCACCAGGAAAGCACCGCAGCCAGCCACAGAGGCTTAGCGTTCGGTGCTTTCCACCATCTCTTTGTGCCTCTGCTTTAGTTTGCCTCAGCGGGAAAGAGGCTCCTTCCTGGAAATGCCTTCCAAAGACCCTTTGAGCTTTACACAAAGACATCCTTCTGTCATCTGTGGAGATGGAATACAACGTGGTCCATACATTAGAGCTTGCTTTGTCCTCTGAGTCAGCCAAATGCGACTTTAGTCACATTAGTAGACAGTAGTACAATCCAACCTGAGCAAAAAGCTGACCTGAGCAGGTGTAGCTTTCACCTGCTGCTTGGAAGCAATCACAAAAGCCCATGTTCTTGTGTGAAGATTAGCAAACCCAATGGACTCTTGGGATCTGTGCTGGCTCTGGGAGTTCTGACTCCTAGAATGTTCTTGTGCACCAGAAAGCATCACAGGATGCACCTTTGTGAACATTAGAGGTATCCTAGGCCTAGTTACTCTGGATTGGGTGCAAGGTCCAGTCCAAGGCTCAAGGCCAGCTAGAGAAAGGGCAGAACATGGCCATGGAAGCACAGGAAGTGCATGAAAGTACAAGGTTGCACTGCTTTTTGTCTGGGGAAGTTGTTAAAGCACAACTGTCTGAAACATCATCTGCTTCCGACATAGATCAGCATGCGGTTTGTAGCAGGAACATCAGCTTTTGTAATAGCTTTTATTCTTTTTTTATTTTATAATAGTTTTTATTCCCTCTTCTTTTTACTCTGTATACCAGTCCTGTCAGTTGAACCCTGTGGCAGTGCTGGCTAAAGACAGGATGCAAGGAACAGCAGTTTTCTGTCCATGTTAAATATCCATTCCAAGTCAAGGAAGCGTGGCTCCGTGTCAAAACTCTGCTTTGTGCCCCTTGTCAGAGCTGCCTGTGTGCTCTGCCTGAAGTTTATGTCCTTCTTGATCCTTCCCCTCTGGTTCTGCTGCACGGGCTTCATGCTCTGCGCCCTCTCCTGCTTCCAGCTAGTCAAGCAATCTGGCCCACTTTCCCCCACTCCATGCTTGCTTCTCCGTTCTGGTGCCTATGGCGCTCTTCTCGCACATGTCCACCCTCACCATCCTACCCATCTCTGCACGTCTGTTACGCTCCCATTCATGTCTCAGAAGTGTAGCTGCGAGAAAAGTCAGCTCAACTTTCCTCCCAGCCCTCAGTTTCTCCCTTAACATGGAAATGGCTTTTGCTTATCCAGTCAGTTAACTGTGAATCCCATGTGTAGGAAGCAGTAGAAATAGTGTTAGGACAGAGGCCTTTTCCCCTCCAGCCAGGCACAGGGAGTCCCTCTGCCGGGAGGACTCCAGGATAGCCCCATTTGTGCTCCATTTCATGCAACGCTCCTGAACGAGGCCACTTCCTCCATTAAGCCACCCAATCTGCATGACTCCCTGACATCTCATGCGACATGTTGGCATGCAGCTCTGCTCTTGGCGTTCGTCACGGAAACACAGTGTGGGAATGTGTGTGAAGAGACACTTTATCACGCTCAATGACCCTGTGCTGGGCAAACCTATGGAACAAGCCAGCTAATGATCTCAACTACTATCCCCTGCCCTAATTCTCATCACAGAAATGGTGCTTCTCCCCAGGATGACTGCAGGACGATGTCCGTAGTTCCCTCATGCTCGTAGAAACTACTTCTCTCTCTTACTCTCCTATTCTCTCTACAGATCTTCCAGAAGGAAACAGGGAGAACATGGAGCCTTTTCAAGCACACTGAGAAAGAGAAAGGAAAGGCAAGCCCCTTTGATGGCCTGCAGGACCCCTGGGCTGGTCCCAGGTATAGGTAGTCTGGTGCAGTCCCTCACTTCCCCTGCTCCAAGAAGTCACCATGTGGGGGCAGGTTTAAGGCAGGACTAGCTAATTTGATGACAATTCACTGGAGCTACACATGTGAGGGGAATGATTAGAGCTATCCAGCACACGCTTGAGGACACATAACATCTGCCCGTGGGGTCAGGGAGGGAATTCCTCGTAGCCCCATATGACATTGCACAATGTGTTGAATACATTTGTGGTTGCTTCACATAGCTCTAAAGCATGAAGCACTCACCATGACCTGGACAGAATATCAGACTAGAAGAGTTCCAAGAGTTGGTATAGTAAATCCACTCCTAGTTTTTGTAGTTTAGAGTTAATTCTTCATAGTGCTAGTTCTTGATCCAGTGTCAGGAGCAGACCGTGAGCAAGGCAGATCTAAACTGCTCTAAGAATCAAATGTCCTTCAGAACATGGGACTACTGGGATTGCTGTGATCACTAGAGCAGTGCAGAGACAGTCTGTCAGTCCACCAATGCTAGCAGAGGTCTACATCAAGAAGGGAATCTGAGCAGAGGGAACATTTATATTGGAGCATCAGAGTGGCTGTCTGTGTTGATTCATACTTGTGGATGAAATTCATGACTTTGCAGGGAGCCAGAAAAAAGGAGAGAGAGAGAGAGAGAGAGAGAAACAACGGGAAAAGACGCTGGCATAATCCCTGGCTGGAAGGATCTGACGGGGGGTAGCATTTGCAGAAATATACAAATGACTTTGGAGCCTAAATCCCAGTGCAGAAGCTGCTTAGGTTCCAAAGGTGGGCATGGCAAATACTTCCCAAACAGCCACAAAATGAGGCATGCTACCTGTGACTGCAGTCCAATTTATCGGACATCTCTGAATTTGACCATAAAGAAGAGAAAGCAAGGTTTCAGGTTTTAACCAAGACCCCTGAAGGCAACAAACTATGGGCAGCCTGGTCACCCAAATGAGTCAACTCTCCTCAGGCTATGTTCGGAGAGATTCCTTGGGTTGGTCTGAGGTGGCAGTATCTAGAAACACTGAGGCAGCTCTCCTGTAAATGCTAGAAAGAGGATTCAGCCTTTGTCTTTACTGTCACCCTCCCCACACCCACTAGCCTAAGGCAAAGGAACACACTCAGGAGCGCATTTCTGTTTGTACTTCAGCTCACTCGGGTTCAGCTTTGCCTCCTGGGTATTACTTTCCACTCTACTCTCCTCTGTCACACAGTGCTTCACTTGCATGCAAGCTCTGTTCCCTGCCAGGGCACTAGGTTTCCCACCAGAAGCATTTGTCTTTCAGGACAGGTACTTTACACTTGAAGCCCCCAAGGTGGGTTGGAGGGAGTCCAGCTCAGGAGAGAAGTGCAGTTTTCAGGGCCCAGGGGAACTTGTTCCACATCACAGTGTTAGGATGATTTCTGCACAGCCCTGTGACAACGAACTAGCCCAGAAACGCACATATCCAGGTAGTCACAAAGCACACGAGGCAAACACGAAACAAATTCATTATCTAATCCAGGTCACAGAGTTCTTTGCGAAAGGGAAGGGATGTTGTGGAGCCTTGGCACTGTTTGAAGTGGAGTTTTAAAGCAAAGTCACGGAAAAGGGAAGGCTGTGGCTCCTGTTTCTTGGCACCTTCTAACTGCAGCTTAGGTAGTAGCTAAGAAGTTCCCAGGAAGTTTCTTGTTCCGGTGGTTTCTCCATCGAGGGTACTTAAGGCTATCTGTTGCTGTACATCAGTGGACAGGGAATGAAGAACCCTCACAGTTTTGGCAGTCATGTAACCTGTGCCGTGTAGTCTGGATGTGATCGATCACTCAGCTGCTGGTATTGAAATTTTCCATGGAACAATTTGTCCTGGAGGTGAGGGCAGTATAAATGTGACATGCATTTTTGGCAGTGCCTGTAGAAATAGGTTTTATGAAGTGTAATTATGTCCTTGAATACTGTCATCATTTTGGCACAGCTCATCCAAATCACAGTATAAATCAGCGTGCAATCAGTGCAAATAAACGTTCACTTTACAGAGCTCTCTACCGGGAAATTAGTATACTTCAGAGAATGTAGCTTCCATTTCAAAAAGTAAATATAGAGTGGAGAGAAGTGGGGAAACCACAGACACACACACACACAGACACACACACACACACACACACACACAGACACACACACACACACACACACACACACACACACACACACAAGATACTGTATCATTCTCATTTTAATTTCTGAGTGAGGTTAGACACAAATTATCTAGATTTTAAAAGGTACAAGGGCTGATCTGGTACAGAGATCTTTTCCTGATGAATAGCTGAAGCCTGTAGCCACTCTTCCCATTAAAAAATGATAAAGGCAGAAGTAGCTAAACTTCTGGCAATTTGACACCAGTAATGCTGAAAATTAACATTGTTCCACAAAGCTAGTGAACTACAGTGTTCCTCAGACTCTTTTTATTTTTCTGATCATCCAGAGATGCTATTATATTTTGTTATTTTAGAGAGTGTCTTTCCATGTGTCTACATATATATACACACACACATAGATACACATACCTACCTTCATATATCTCTGTGCAAGTATACACATATGTTTGCACGCTCATCCAGCGAGAGAGGAGACTATCTTCAGCTATAGCCCATTTTTTACTCTTTTCATCTGCAGTCTTAGCTTCATGGGAAAGTTATTGTACGTGCACGTGTAACGTTTCTGTAGTAGAGGAAAATACGTCTCAAAGCCACTTTTGAAAATGTTCACCTATTTATAATAACACCTATTGAGATTCTTTTACAATTTTGCCTTTCAAATTAAGCTCAACCCCTCACAAGCTTTGCTGTGTTTAAGGTACAGGAGGGTGACAACTTGTATTAATTTTGCCTGGTGACTTTTTGATCTTGTGATTGTAATGCAGAAAGTGGGTAAATTTTTCTCCCAGCTCCTTCACCATGAAAACCAGAAGCCAAGTGCCACTATAAACATAATAGTTTCTTACAATAATAAGACACACAGGAGCAGCTGCAGTGGCATTTGTTGGTTTTATCTGATTGATAATCACAGTCACTTCCCAGGAACAGTCACGCGTTGTTCAAACATTTCAGACACACATTTCATGATGTGTGTTTTCGCTCAGGTAATGAAGTAAATACCTGCAGTTCTTGAACACACATTGAAATATTAATGCTAACAGTACCATTATCCTTGAATACGTGCATTCCACGTTACTGCAGAAAGCAAATATCTTCCAAAACCCAGATATCTTCTTCTACTGTCTTTGCAGAATTACAGGGAGAGTAGATTAAAAGTCCTGTTTTACAGGGTGGGGGGAGCCTGAAGCACAAAGCAGCAAAGTGAGTTGCTCCAAGTTACATGAGGAGCAGTGGACAGAGGCAGGAAAAGAGAGCAGTTCTGCCATAGGCGCTGACTCCACTTTAATTTGACTTATCTTTGTGCTCATGCTTGAGATACCCAGTTCTTCCCACTGTTACCAGCCTCATGCTTGGCCTGGGATCGGGAGACACTTAAGCAGGCACTCAGGAGAGGAATAGGGCTTGAACTTGAACCTGATCGTGACTTTCCAGCCTCCGTAGGCACAGCAGTTACGCTGAGCTACAGCAAAACTGTTTTTTGGGGATGGTGCTGAATTCTGGGCTGTCAGATGTAGGTTGTACGCTAACCTCGTGGATTTACAGCTCCAGGAAACTCCCGGCTGCTTTATCTGCCTCTACGGATGCAGAGCGAAACAAGTTTTCACTAGGTCCTTGTTTGCATTTACTGACAGTCCCGGTACTGCCAGCCTTTTGTGGGGGTTTTGTAGCAGCTCTAGTGATACCAGAATTAATTTGTGGTTTTCGATTTTGGAGGCTGTACTGAGGCACCTGTGATGGTGCAAATGTGAATCCGTTTGTATTTCTCCAGCAGATTTGCCCTGGGAGTGGGGTTGCGGGTATTTTGGTGCTCTGAAACAAAAGAACGTTCAATTTTTCAGTATGTGCAGCGCCTAATGTTTGATACACAACACCGCAGGACGAGGGCCACGTTTATGGACTGAAATACCTCTGGGATATCTATTTTTCACACCAGAGTGAGAGCTTTGAATATAACTAGTTGCAAATCTCCCATTAAAAAAAAATGTGATTTTTGTCCTAATGTAACCTACATTTCTCTCTCTGGAGCAGAGAGAAATGGCTCCTGTTCCAGGCTACCCTAATCAGTGACATCCTCTCCAGCAAATGTGCAGCGAGTCTATTTCCTTTCAAAACAAAGACTTGCAAGGCCAGCAAGTCTTGCAAAAGCCAGCAGGGACTGTGATGCTCATGGACTCTAATCTGCAGTGTATCTCCTCGTGGCTGCTTATTGGCAAGTGCACTCACCTTAATCCAGCCTGGAGCGTTCTGTAGCTTCTGCTTACCCCATAGCAGGGAGAGACATAACCTTCTGCAGGCTGCGCTGCAGATACCTGCCTGGAATAGTTTATCACTGACTGATACTCATCTGTGTTTTCGGGGAGCATAGCTCCTCTCTGCCACTGTATGTATTCAGGGATTCCAGGACAGTGGCAGTCAATACACCAGTAATACTCAAAATAGGGAGCAAAATGTATGAGTGGCCAATTGCTCCTTTCCTTCATTGCACTTGGAGTACCTTTAACCAATTGAAGCGTTGCTGAATTTTGCACAGTTTCCATGATGTGAAAAGAGCCTCTGCTTCCCAAGACCACCACACTCCGCGTACACAATTTGCATGACACTGTGGCTCGCGTGTATAGGCATGATAGACACAGCAGAGAGGCAGAACTGCCAGGGTTATGGTGAGAAAAGTAGTGCACACAGCAAGCATGGGCTCGAGCGTGACATTCTCACATGCTGAATTGCAGAAAGGCCAGCCAGACTCATCATTTGAAATGCCTGTGCAACCCTAACCCTTGCTTCACCCTGCCCTGCAGCCAGGACTGTTTCGCAACAAGCTCTCAAGAGAGCTCAAGCCTTATATCCTAGGAAACTCCATTTCATTAGCACAGGTCTTTCTGGAGGTAAGATACATCCAATGGAGCCTACCAACGCATTGTTTCAGTAGGCTATAGCGATCACTCAGCACTTCCTGGAGGCACTCCTTTGTTTGGGATAGTCTGTCCAAACTTCTAATATTGCTTCTAAGTTTGCAGGATGGACTTTCTGGGTAGAAGAGGGCCTCTGCTCGTAGATGTCAAACTAGTGAACTGTACCCTGGACCAAAAAAGCAATTGGCTTCAAAAGGACTTCCCAGAAGTAGGGGAGTTTTTTTCCACAAAGACAATTATACAAGCTTTAGTTGGTCTACTGAGGCCTTATTGACCCTGCCTCGTCTCCCTGATTTACTAACAATTTGTTCATAAATTAAATATTGACTATTTTATTAGAACAAATTATCTTCCCCCCTCCTACTTTGCTACATTCCACTAGCATTTAATTAGTACATCTAGCACTTCCTCGGACAGTCCTCACATAACAGAAGACTCATGGGAGCAGATCTGTAGAAATAAGCTGTTTTCTATCTCAGGAAGTAAAGCATGAAAAATAGCTGAGGATCTTCATCCAGGCTCTGCTGCTGCCGCCTGCTGCTGCCGCCACCTTTTGCTGCCCTTGCTCAAGGGGCAGCACTCAGTAGTGCATGGGGTGTGAAAAGGGATCAGGTAGGGACAGTGCAACATGACCCTCCCAGGTGACTCAAGACACCTTTTGTACTTCCCTTCCTTCCCGTCGCTCTGTACTTGGATGAAATGCAGCATGCACAGGCATAGGACAGCTGAAGGTCTGTAGGTTGCACAGCAGGTGAAGAAGGTCCAACTGGTGGTCTAGAGGGAACACTCACAGGACGGGAGGTGCATCTCCCTCCAGTCTTTGCTGACTCTGCAAGAGCAGATGGCTATTGTCGAGGAAGATAGGGACAAGGAAGCACAGGGAGATGGCTGATCCATCCTAATATACTTTGCTGCAGCCAAGCACCATGTCTCAATGGGCTCAACAAACAGCACTGGATCCAAGCCTTTCTATGGAAAAGGTCAGAGGAGAAACTGCCAGCAAAGGACCCTCACTGCCCTGGCTCACAAACTCTTTTGCCTCTGTAGGCAACACAGTGGCATTATGTCAGGAGACACTGTAGTAGAACTCCAGCATAAGGCCAGAAGGAAATGTCTTTTCCCTCCTGATACCTCACATGCTTTATGGGCTATACTTCTCTTTTACCATGCTCTGAAGTCCTAGAGATACGTTTTGCCTTCTCCTGTTGTGCGATCCCATCCCCAGAACTCCTGGGAGTTATAAGCTAATAATTCCCTGCTGTTGCACGGCCGTCGGGTATTGTCCTTGTCCTAGATATCTCTGCCTCACCTCCACACCACAGTCTTCTACTGCAAGCCTCAAATTGTAACTAGGCGGTGGGAAGGCCTTCCCTTAATGACAACTGGGTATGGAAAAGAGAATTCATAAGACTCTCTGCGCCACAGATGGGTGTCACATGTAACACAGAATGCTGGTTTTACATCTCCCCACAAAATGATGAGGACTGCTCCAGGATGAGCTCTTCTGGAGTTCGGTGTACAGTGACTGATCTCTTTGCATGGCTGTTCGTTGCAGGTTGTGCCTGGTTCCCGCCGTGCCAGGCCCATGTGTTTTCCTGAGGCTGAGCAGGCTGCAGCTTTATCTTCTAAAGTCCTCTGCCCAGGGCTGGGATTTGCCTATTACCACTTCATGGAAACAAGCTCTCACACTACCTGTGCTGGCTCCCAGGACACAAGTACTCTCCCGTAGCCTGGTCAGCAGTGTGAGGAACACTATCAGAATAGAGCTGCCCTCTTTGGAGGCGTATGAAACAAACAGATACAACCTAACTGAGGATCTAAAGCCAAGGATTTCTTACTCGAGCTAGCACAGCATGCTCTTCTTGGATTGCCCTTTTTATTTGCTCTTGAGAAGCATTTGGGCTGATGCTGGGTCCATTACTGTGCCAGGACACTGCTTCTCCCATATCAGTCTCTACCTCCTTCCTGGGACAAAATCTCACTCCTCCCTGTGTCCGCTTTCTCAAATAGGAAGCATGTCTTTGGCACAACAGCCTATCTACTACTGAGGCTTCTGAAGGGGATCTTGAGATGTTCTGAGAACATCTCCTTCGTATTTTCTCTAGCTCTGATTTCTCAGGTCAGATATTCATATTGCATACTCTAGCTTTTAAGACATTGCTACTCTTCTTTGGAGTTGTTGCTAGTCTGTAATGACACCTTTACCCATGAACAACTGTAGTCACTTGCCACTCCTTAGCTCAAGGGCAGGGCACAGCACAGAAGAAAAGAAGTAATATCCATATGTGCTAAGTCATTCCTAGTTGCAAGCACACAACATACAGCCTACATGGCCAGTGTGGAGAAGCTGAGAGAACTGGACTTGTTCTGCCTGGCGAAAGGAAAATACAGTGGAGATCTAATTACTGTCTTCCACTGTCTAAAGCGGAGGCAAGGTCACAGAGAAGACAGAGCCAGACTCATCTCCGAGGTGCAAATACTTTTCAGAGTGGAAACAAAAGGAGTAAGAGGTGTAAGTTGCAGCATAAGATTTTCCCAAGGCACACCAAGAAAAACGTTTGCCCTGTGGGAACAGTGTGGCCCTGGGGCAGTGCCCATTGTGTAGACACCAGAAGCAAGTGGAGAATTTCCAGTCCATCCCAGGATAGAGACAGAGACAGAGGAAGAATTTTTTGTTTTGTTTCTAACATCCCAGTGAAGATGCACCTCTTGGGTATCACGGTGTACCTGCTCCACAACCCAACCTGAAGAGTGCTGAAAGGTGAAGGCTTTTTTCAACTAGTCAGATATTACGCAACCAGTCAAACTGTATCTGGCTCTGATGAAGACCCTTTCCTTAGAGGCAGGCAAGTGATTCATCTCCTGAGAGCTAGATGAGGGGAAAAAAAGCATTGTTTGCTCCTACATTGTCTGCTCCTGTCATGCATAGCACTGAAGAAGCGGTGCAGATCTCCAAGTAAGCCATCAGGGCTGTGCTGTTGCCTTGCCCCTCTCTGCAAAATGAATCTTCTCTAAACAGTATAATAATGAAAACACTTGAAGGAAGTCACTGCTGAGAGTTCCAGTGTGTCCATGCCAAGACATACCTGGGTGGGAGAGGGAAATAAACCTAACAACAAATAGTTTTGAATAACAGCAGAGTTCTGTGAAGCTTGGCACAGAAGTCATGCACAGTTACTACCATTCCTCATTCTAAGTAGCTGCGTTTCACAGAATCATGGAATGGTCGAAGTTGGAAGGGACCTCTGGAGATCATCTAGTCCGGCCTCTCTGCTCGAGCAGGGTCATCTAGAACATATTGCACAGGATCTTGTATAGGCAGGTTTTGAATATCTCCGGAGAAAGAGACTCCACAACATCTTTGGACAGCCTCTTCCTGCGCTCTTTCACCCTTGCAGCAAAAAAGTTTTTCCTCATATTCAGGTGGAACTTCTTGTGTTTCAGTTTGTGCCCATTGCTTCTTGTCCTATCACTTGGCACCACTGAAAAGAGTCCAGTCCCATCCTCTCTACACCCTCCCTTAAGGTATTTATGTACATTGATCAGATCCCCTCCCAATCTTCTCTACTACTGCATGCTAAAGAGGCCCAGCTCTCACAGCCTCTCCTCCTAAGAGAAATGCTCCAGCACTCCTATCGTTTTCGTAGCCCTACGCTGGACTCTCTCCCATAGCTCTGTGTCTCTCTTGTCCTGGAGAGCCCAGAACTGGACACAATGCTCAAGATGAGGCCTCCCCGGGGCTGAGGAGAGGGGCAGGATCACCTCCCTCCACCTGCTGGCAACACTCTTCCTATTGCACCCCAGGAGACCATTGGCCTTCCTGGACACAAAGGCACCTTGCTGGCTCATGGTCAACTTGTCATCCACCAGCACTCCCAGGTCCTTCTCGGCAGAGCTACTTCACAGCCTGTGCTGCTGTATGAGGTTATTTTTCCCTGGGTGCAGGACCCTACACTTCCCTTTGTTGAACCTCAGGAGGTTCCCCTCTGCCCAGCTCTCCAGCCTGGCCAGGTTTCTCTGAATGGCAGCACAGCCCTCTGGTGTATCTTCAGCTCCTCCCAGTTTTGTATCACCAGCAAACTTGCTGAGAAGACACTCTGCCCCTTCATCCATGTTATTGAGGAATATGTTGAACAAGATGGGACCCAGGACGGAGCCCTGCGGAACACTGCGAGCTAACTAGACTCCAACTAGACTCTGTACTTCTGATGACAGCCCTCTGAGCTCTGCCTTTCAGCCAGTTCTCAATCCACCTCGCTATCCACTCATCTAGCCCACCCTTCCTGAGCTTGCCTGGCAGGATGTTCTGGGAGACAGTGCCAAAAGCCTTGCAGAAATCAAGGGAGACAACATTCACCGCTCTCCCCTCATCTACCCAGTCAAGCATCCCATCACAGAAAGCTATCAGATCGGTCAAGCACAATTGAAGCATGATTTTGTCTGTGGTGAGTAGCTTATGCCGGAACAGTTACTGGAATGGTCTTCCCAATCTCAATCCCCTAGCACTGCTCAAGGACCCAGGGAAAGTGTAGGATTTGGAAAGTCTGGAGAAAGCAGGGTACATATGCTGCACTTATGTGCTGATAGAAGAGCAGCAATCACAGACAAAAAGGCATGAATGAGATGCCTGGGCTTCAGAGATACCAAACCTGGTGGTCTGCTTCATCTCCTCTGAGGCTCCACAGGCTGTGGGCGTATCTGGAAGCAGAGAATATGGCAGGAGAGGCGAAACAGAGAAATGAAACAGATCTGAGCAGCCATACCTAAAAGCATGTATAGGCAGAAGGCAGCCTTTCCTGAGGCCTGCCTTTTGTTACCCCTTGAAAGGGGCACACAGGCAAGGGCATTGGAGAACACAGCCACACCAAATCATCCATGAGGAAAAGTTCACACAGAACCCTGGAAGGCTTTAAAACAAATCTCCACGTATCTGCACTGTACTGGTAATCTTCAGGCAAGGTACTGGCGGGCCTCAGGCGCTTGCCTCTTTTTGCAAGCATCTTCCCAAAGGTAATGCACAGACTTCTCAGCTTCAGCACTAGCACCTGAAGTTACACTCTCTGGTGAGCAGAAAATGTAGAGAATTAGGTACTGACAGGATGAAGAAAGAGGGAAAGAAAATGCTGAAGGAAAGAGGAGACGAAATGAAAAAAGAAGGGAACAAAGGCTTGAAAGTGCTGGTTTTACAGATGATTCAAGCATCTCTCTCTGCAACCGAATGAACACTCTTGCATGTCATAGAGGGGAGAGCATTTATTCCGATTTTACTTTCCAGCTGGTTGCTGTCCTGCATCAACACTGAGCTTCCCTTGTGACAGGGGATGCAAGCCTTGGAAGAGGATAGGTGGATTTAAGTGGAAATTTCTGTGGCAGGGGCTGAGACTGGAAATCAGTGCAGTCCATCCATGAATCCTCAGCACAGCCCTTGCAAGGAAACTCACCAAGAATAGCAGACTCTGCCACAGCCTTTTCCATTCATGGACCAGCAATTGCTCTGAAAGTGGCCTGGAGAGGGAGTCTTCTTACCCCAGTAGAGAATGCGCAGCCTGAGAAACACCCCCAACTTTATGCCTCAGACCGCTCAAAACTTTGCCATGAGTTCATGTGACATTCTAGTAGGAAGCCTTGGAAATGAGGCATGGCTCAGTCTGGGAGCTCCAAAGGGTCATGGTTCAATCTAGCAGTAGTCTCCCTGGCTCACACACTTAGGAAAACCAGGATGCAACATGACTGCTTGTCACGAAGGAGCAAATGGCAAGAATTCCCTTTTCTGCTCTGCTCTGCTCCTTGCTCCCAGCAGGTCAGCACCTGTTTGCCTGATGGGACTGTGCTTCACCTGGGCCAAAGGTGTGGAGGAGCACTGCCTGCCCACAGGTCTGAATCATGCTGATTTGGAAAGTGAAAGTGAAGAACTTCATGGCCTGAAGTTCTGACACAGTGAGACTCCCCTGACTGATGGGTAACTCTTGCAGGAAACAAACATCACTTTTGCTGTTTCATTTCTTTGCTTCCTGTGGGTAAGTGGACTTTGTCAAGAAATCACAGGACATGGGTGTCTGGTCAGAGCACAGGCACCTTCAGATAAGATTTTCTTCTTACCTTTGCCACTACTTTTCACCAGGAGGAGCCATGGCCGTGTCTCTATTTACAACCAAGGAAACTGAAGCGGTGACTGACTAGACTGAGCCGGCCGTTTGCTGAGTCTTCCCAGCTTGGAGCGGACACACAAGCTATCTGTTATGCAAAGAAGAAGCAAAAGTCTGGGCAATCCCTCTGGGCACCAACTGACAGACAGACTAGCCCTGCTGCCCCTGCCTAGAGGGTCATCAGTGGCTAGTGAAAGACAAGGGAGCTCATCAGCTGTGCGTACAGGTTGAAGCCACATTGGCAGGGAAGTTAAATCAACCTTACAGAAAGCAGAATAAGCAGAGGAAGCTGGGAACTACGCAGCTGGGTCACAAGACCTAGTGGCAAAAGTGTTGTCAGCCCTTTCACTTCCTCTGGATCTTACCCTTCCAGACAGATCAGGTTTCCTCAGCCAGCAGATAGCAGGCTTGTCTGCATGTTACTTAAAAGAAAAGCATCTGTGCAAAACCTCCTTTCCCTGCCCCTTGTTTCTTTATAAATGTGTTGAAAGCAGATGAGTCACTCTGTTCACTCCTCTCAGAGTAAGACTGCTAACAGCTGATCTGCTGCTTCAGGAAGGGGTTCATTACCTTAAGGCCCAGACAACTGGGGCTGATCCAAGGCAAACTGAGCATTGCTTTCCCTAGAGGTCTTACAAATGTTCACAGAGAGCTTGACTTTTCCTATTCTGAGGAGCGTTTCAGCAGTGAAGATCCTGGCTTGGCTGAAACGTGTTTCCCTGAGGGAAGTAATAGCGGCCAAAGTTCATGTCTGGACTCTGGCAAACAAAAACATACAACCTTTGCACAGCATTCCTGTTACTTAGCAGTGAACTGAATGTCTTGGATGCATTACTCTGGTTGTGTGTAGAGAACTTTGGTGAAGGGAATCAGCATTATCAGCACAGCTGAAGACTAGAAGAAACCAAATGTAATTCACTTGAAGGAAAGAGGTCTCTTGGCTTCTGGCACATTTGATTTAGGCTAATTCATTAAGATTGAAATAACAACCACTCCTCACTGTCCTCTAATACCTTGGAGGAGATCTGGACAACAAGCATGAAGCCTTTTCTGTCAGCTGGGGCAGTGCATTTTGTCCTTGCAGCAGTTTGTACCCAAAGAGAGCTAAATGTGTAGAAGTGGTTTTAGGCCATAAAAGCATATTTGCTCTGCCTAAGGGACTAAAAGTCATCCCAAAGAATTTTGGCTGTAGCACAGGAAGCAGCTTGTTTTGGCTTGTTCTCTGTGGAGTGATTCCCTTGGTCTCAGTATCAGAAACAAGTGGCTGGGTTAGACATACTAGCCAAAAGCTGTCTATAAAGTACAACAGAGAGGGGAGAGACAGAAAGAGGAACAATCAAGTGAGAAAGTGATGGACTGGGCTGGCAAGCAAAGGGCATGGAGTGCTGTGAATAGAAGGGACCTCAGAATCAACAAAACTGGTCTGGCTGGGCTGAAAGGGGCCCACTGCAAGTGTATGTACACAAATCAGGGAGTGCCCACAGGACAACTCTTAGGGGAAAGCTCTCACATGCTTTTTGGAAAATCAGTACAAGGTGTGCCTCTCTGAAGTGCCTGTGCACTAATGCATGCAGCATGAGGAATAAGAGAAGAAATTAGAGGTCTGTATGCAACTGCAGTCTCATTGGGACCTCATGGAGATTTAATAGGCTAAATCACACAACTAGAGTGCTGCAGTGGATAGATACAGGCTCCTTAACAAGCCTGGGAAGGCAGGGAAGGTGAGGAGAAGGAGTTGCCCTTTACGTGAGACAGCAGAAGAAATGTATGGAGCTCTGCCTGGGGATGGACGATCATCAAGCAGAGAGCTTGTGCGTTAGGATTAGTGAGCAGACCAACATGGCTGATGTCGTTACAGGTGTGTGCCACAGAATGCTTGATTAGGATAAAGTAGATGAGGCCTTCTTCAGAAAACTGGAAGAAGCCTCCCTTACTCAGGCCCTGAGCCTCCGAGGGGACTCCAACCACCTGGATATCTTGACAGACGGACAATACAGCAGGGTGTAAGCAGTCCAGGACATTTTTGGAGTGCATTGATGACAACTTTCTAACTCAAGTGGTCGGAGAGCCGACAAGGAGAGGCAGTATGCTGCACCTCCTACTTACAGACAAGGAAGAACTGCATGGGAATGTAAAAGCTGGGGGCATCACTGGCTACAGCATCAGGGAGACGGATCCCAAGAGGAGGAAAAACAAAGAGAAGTGGGACCACTAGCCTGCTCTTTCTTCAGGAGAGCAGACTCTGGCCTGTTCAAACTCTTCTTGGAAGAATTCCATGAGATGTGGCCCTAGAGGCAAGAGGGGTCCAGGGGATGTGGCTAATTTTTAAGGATCACCTCCTTCAAGCTCAAGAATGGTCCATCCCAAAGTGCAGGAAATCAAGCAAAGGTGGCAGGAAGTCTGCCTGCATGGACAAGGAGCTCATTAAAGACATTAAAAGAAAGTGCACAAGATGTGGAATCAAGGCTAGGTGACCCAGGAAGACCATAGAGACACTGTCAAAGTATGCAGGGATGAGACTAGGAAAGTCAAAGCTCATCCAGAGTTGCATCTGGCAAGAGATATGAAGAGCAACAAGAAAGGCAGCAAAGAGGAAGGACAGGGAAAACGTACATCTGCTGTTAAACACAGCAGGGGACTTGGTGAAAAGGGATGCAGAAAATGCAGAGGTACTGAAGATGTTCCTCCCCTCAGTCTTTACTGGGAAGACCAGCCTTCACAAATCCCAGGTCCTTCAGACCAGAGGAAAAGTCTGGAGGAATAACAACTTACCTTTGGTGGCGGGGGGGAAGGCTGAGGAACATTTAAACAAACTGGGCTTAAGCAACTCCATGAGATCTAACAGGTGCAGCTGTGAGTGCTGAGGGAGCTGCCTGACTGCCTTTCAAGATTACTCCCAATTATCTTTGGCAGGTCATGGCAACTGGCAGAGATTCTTGAGGACTAGAAGAAAGCAAATGTCACTCCTGTCTTCAAGAAGGGCAGGAAGGAGCTACACGTCAGCCAGCCTCATCTCCATCTCTAGAAACATGACGGAGTAGCTAATCCTGAACATTATTTCTATATATGTGAAGGATAAGGAAATTATTGGGAGTAGTCAGCATGGATTAAGGAAGAGGAAGTCACGCTAATATACCAGATGACTGTGCTGCCATTCAGAGGGACTTCAACAGGCTCATGGAATGGGCAGACAGGAATCTTTCGGAGCTCCACAAAGGGAAATGCCAAGTGCTGTTCCTGAGGAGGACCCTGAGCCTGGGAACGAGCCAGCTGGAGAGCAGCTTTGCAGAAACAGATCTAGGAGACCTGGTGGACAAGCTGAACATGAGTCACAATGTGCCTTTGCAGTCAAGAAAGCAAAAGGCACCCTGACCTGTATCCAGGAGCAGTGCTGCCACCAGGTTCAGGGACATTGCTCTTTCCATCCTGGCCCTGGCGAGAACACTTCTGGAGTGCTGTGCCCAGTTCTGGGCTCCTCAGTACAAGAGAGATGTGCACTTACTGGAGCAAGTCCAGTGAAAGGCCACCAAGATTAAGCAATCTGAAGTGTCTGGCATATGAGGAGAAGCTGAGAGAGCTGTGACAGTTTAGCTTGGAATCATAGCCTGAAGGCTCTGTGCAAATCCATCAGTGTGTAAAAATATCTGGTGGTAGAGTGTAAAGAGGACAAAATGAGACTCTCCTCACTGGTATCCAGTCAAAGAACAAGGGTAACTGGCACAAGTAGAAGAAATGTAATTTAAACATGTACACACAAAAAACAGATTTTTCTGTAAAGGTGTTCAAGCATTGGAACAGGTTGCTCAGGGTTGTTGTGGAGTCTCCATCCTTGGAGATACTCAAAAACCCAGCAAGACATAGTGCTGAACTACTTGCTCTGCCTGAGCCTTCTTTGAGCAGTCTCTTGGGCTAAGGGATCTCCAGAGGTGCCTTCCAACCTCAAGAAATCTGTGCTTCTGCAAGTAGAGGTACTCTTGTGCTCAGCCTGGGCTTCTCAAGTCAAGCACAAGGTGGGCGAACTGGAAAGGAGTAGTGCTACCCCAGATGGATAGGAGCCTCAGGTAGGCAGTTTGTGAGGACAGATGGAGGCCCTTGGGTTTCATAGTCCGGTTGTTGAATGTATACACATAGAGACAGTGTTTGTTAGGGAGGGAGGGAGGGAAGGAAGAGGAAGGAAGGAAGGGAAGAAGGGAGGAGATTTTTGGGGCATCTAGATCTGGGCTAACTTTCATGCAGGCAGTCAAATTTGTCAAATAGAATGGTCAATTCCTGTTTGCACGGCAAGGATAGCCTCTGTTGCCAGGGTTCCTGCAACAGCACCAAACTCCCTAAACTGTTCCTTCTGAGCATTTACAAGTATTTCATAGCACAGCTGGATTAATATTGCAGGAGGGACTGAACAGAAAGTATTTGGACTAGCCATGTGCTCCACCAAAGATGATAATCCACATACTAACATATACCAGTTGGTCTACATATAGAGCTGTAGAGTGGAATCTTCAGGGCAGTCCAGAACTGGCACTTGGAAAGTTCCTTCCTCAATTACTCAACTTCTTTGCTGGGAAGGTGGCTAGGAGTTCGGCGAATTGCTTCATTTCAACGCATCTGTTGTCTAATATCAGGTGATTGCCTTTTTGATGCAAATTACAGAATCACAGAATACTTGAGGTTGCAAGATACCTCTGGAGATCATGTGGTCCAAAACCCTAATCAAGCAGGGTCAGCTAGAACAGAGGGACCAAGATGATGTCCAGTGGGGCTTTGAATAACTCCAAGAACGGAGGCTCCACAATCTCTCAGGACAACCTGTGGCCAAGCTCGACCACCCTCACTTTAAAACTTTCCTTCTGCTTGGACAGCATTTCCTGTTGTGCCCATTGCCTCTTGTCCTCTCACTGGCCACAGCTGAGAGGAGGTTGGCCTCATCATCTTGACATCCTCCCATCAAACCCTCCCATTGCCTTGCAGGAACACTTGGAAGAAGCGGTGAGTGATTGTTGTGGGTCACTCCCTGCTGCAGGGGATGGAGGCATCTCTCTGCTGGCCTGACCTCTTGTCTAGAGAGGTTTTCTGCCTGCCATGGGCTCCTATGCAAGAGGTCATCAAAAGACTGCCAGGGTTTGTCCGCACGTCAGACTATTACCCTCTTCTGCTCTTTCTTGTGGGCACTAATGATACCAAGGGCAAACTGGAAGTGATTAAACAGGATTTCAGAGCTCTGGGGATGTCAGTCAAAGGTCTGAGAGCCCAGGTCATTTTCTCCTCAATCCTGCCAGCAAGAGGAAGCATGGGAGCAGCAACAGACAGACTTTCCAAGTTAAAAACAGGCTGCACCACTGATGTTGGCCACAGGGCTCTGTTTTCTACAAGCATGGGACCCTGTTTGAAGATCAGCAACTGATGGGAAGAGATGGGATCCACCTCAGTGGGGCACACATGTCTTTGCCAACAGGTTGGCCAGCCCGGTAAAGAGGGCTTTCAACTAGGCAGGATGAGGGAAGGGGAGAGTTATAGAGACAGGGTAATAAACAAAATGCAGCCCAAGTCAGGATGCCTCCAGCATCCTGTAAAAACTCCAGTAAAAACATTGATAAGATCATCCTAGATTCTTCTCTTCTCCAGGCTAAATGGCCACAGCTTTCTCAGCTTCTCTTTGTATGAGAAATGTTTAATCATCTTTGTGGCCCTTGGCTGCAATCACTTCAGCAGGTCCATGTCTCTCATGTATTGGGAAGCCTAGAATTGGACTCAGTCCTCTGATATGGCCTCTCTAGGGCTGAGTAGTGGGGAAAGATCATCTCCTTTGTCCTGCTGCCAACAGCTGGTTGTCCACCAGGATACCTAGGTTCTTCTCTGGAAAGCTAATCTTCACCGGGTCAGTTCCCAGCCTTTTCTGAGGTATGCAATCATGCACCAAATGACTTCTCCTGTAGCGTTCCTTGGTTATTCATGAAAAGAATTAATTCATTTGGCATGTGTACAGACACAGTCATGATACCCAGCTACATCACTGTGAAAACTATAAGACAGCCTTGAGTGTCTTGATAGAATTTAGATTCCTTAATTCTTTCCACATGGTAAAGAGAAAGAGCAAGGAAACCCAACAGCATCGCACAGCTACCTAAGGGCAGTTCAAGGATGACAGAGTCAAAGTCTTCTTGGCAATGTCGGATGATAGAACCAAGGTCCATGGGCACAAGATGCAGCTTCAGCTCTCAGCTTAGACATAGGCATATTATCCTGCCCAGGAAGATTTTTCAGCCCTGGGAAAGGTCTGCAGTGAAGTGTGTGTGAGAGGGGTCCATCCTTCACATTTCCAAGCCTCCCCTTGACAAAGGCAGCATCACCCTTCCCTGCTCTGGTGGGTAGTAGATCCCTTCCAAGCATGAGCTGGGAATGGAGACTGACAGACCTCCCTTCAAACCATCACTTCTGGGGTTCATTACTGTAGTAGGTTGGCAGACCTTCTCAGAGGTCTGCCTGCTTTAGGCAGTAGTGTGATGCCTGCATCCCAGCCCTGCCAAAATAGCTGTCTTCGTTTTCTGCATCTTTCCATAGTAGCTGCAAGGAGTGCTTCCACAGTGGAGTGCAAGGGCTGCTAAGGGAGAGTGTCCTTGCCCACTTGTAGGCACAGTCCACAGTCACAGACTAAACAATATCCAGTGAGACAGATTTAGAGTCTGGAGGGGGGCATGGGAGCTCTGCTCTTCAGTTCAGCTTGATCTCAGAGCCCTTGCCTTAGATTCCCTAGGACCAGAGGAAAGATGTATCAATAAACTTCAGAGAGTAATTTTCACTGGACTTTGTCAGCACTGTGAATCTCTTTCTTGTATGGGGAATGGGGTCAGTTCCTCAGCAATAGCATAAGAGATGTCCTTTGCCTCCGAGGCAACGTCTCTCCTTGCATGAAGGCTCAGCCACCTGGAGCTCATTGCCACTGGGCCAGGCAGTGAAGCTGATACTTGGGGACATCCTTGTGGACGGAGCAAGGGGTAGTGAGCAGAAGGGACCTTCTCAGGTGGTAAAAATGGAAATAGAGTGGAAAATATACCTAGTGATACTCTCGTTGCAAAGACAGATGAACATTCATAACAAGCGGGTGTTGTGGAGGATGCACTGCAGCTTTCCTCAACACTGCACCATCACACTCTTGATCATCCCATCTAGCACAGCATTCACCCTTTGGGAGACACTGCTCATATACTGTAGCCTGTATGCAGCTGACTTCATGCAGCACTTCCTTTCTGCATAAAGAAATCACTCTTCCTCTCCGAAAATGTGAATTTCATTAAGTGGCTCTGCTCTGCTCTTCTCTGCCAAACAGATGGCTTGTAAATCAACAAAAGCAACTTTTAGTGAAATCTCAGTGAACTCACTTTTCCCCAATCCCCACTGTCCTCTCCAGCTCAGACTGCAGTGATAGACTGAGCTGCAACAGAAAAGACAAAATGCAAGTGGCCCACACTGTGTTTCACTGGCTGCTTCTCCAGATGCTCCTCCATAGGTAGACGACCAGATCTTCTCAGATGAGGTGGAAGATGACGGAAGAAGTTTCAGTAGGGACAGAAAAAAAGAGACCTAGAAGTCGGACTCCATTGGCTTAAGTATAGTGTGGCCTTTCGTGGGAAGGGACAGCTGGTGGTGAAGTGATAAGTTCAGTTTCTCTGCAAATCTTCCTCTCTAAGAGGAACATGGAGTGTTGGACTGCAGAGGGTCTGCTATCATGATGATGCAGATCTCTCTGCCCAGAAAAGGCAAGTGTTCGGTGCTCCAGTACTAGGAGATGGTTAAACAATTAATCAAGATATTTGGAGCATGCTCAAACTCAGATGACGTATTCAGGCACACCTGCCTGTAGGAGGAAGATCCCACGACTAGCTTAGGCAGGCCTGGTGCCTGCTTGAATCACTCTACCGGTTTTCCACAGCCTAGGGGTCAGATCATACAGTCAGCACAATGTCCAATACATTAAGTCATGCCATGCCTCAAGACAGTTTAAATTGTATGTTCTCATTAACCCTGCTGATCAGCGGATGACCCGGAGTAAGGCAAGAAAGCACGTGGGGGAAGGGGACAGCCTACATCAGGAAAGCAAGGCATGAGGTCCTGGCAAAGTAGGTAGGGAAGAGCGTGCGCACTTTTGGGTTCCTGCCAGCACCTTCAGTGCCAAAAGGCTTTGATTTGGGAATATGAAAGTGGTCACGCATGGTATCATTTTGAGGACAACCTTTGAGCCTTAACAAGCATTAACTTGCTCAAATAGGCTGGCAAGAAAATGCACCTGCTTGCACATGAAAATGAATTCACCGATGCAGATTGCTGCTTTCGTACAGCAAGTCAGGAACACAGTGTGTTCAAATAACAGAAAATACAGAGCAGGGGGAATATGTTGTCTGTGTCAGCTTTTTTGACATACTTCACTGCACAGTCTAGATTCAGAAAATTCCGTGTATTTTCTTTTATTTTCTTTCAAGAGTCAAGAGACTTTGAAGAGCTCTTCACAAAGCAAAGATCTTGGTAGCCCAGCAGCCTGTCCTTTTTGGGGAGCAATTTTGCCTGACTGGAAAAGAGGAGTACATAATATTCTCAAACATATACAGCCTCCAGGGATTTGCAGCTCCAGAGTGGCTTTGGCCACTGGATTTTTTCCAAGGTTGGCCTTCTCTGGATTTTTTTGGTTGGTTTTTGAGTCTGTGACAGCTCTCGAACGCACAATGAAAAGTTCCAGAACCTCCCTGAAAGTTCTTAATCTGTACAAGTTTCTCTGTAGAGGAGCCAAGCAGTCTGGTGGCATCTGTTCTGCTCCCCTCTGCAAGCTGAAAGTCTCTAGCCTGTTCTCTAGCCTGGATTTGTTGGAGGGCTACTGGGAAATCTGGATGGAGGAAACAGAGTCTTTAGGAAAGATACAACGGATCCCTGCTTTCCAGAGTGGAGATTTCTCAAGCCGCAAAATCTTCAACACAGTGAAGGATACCTGAAAGTAAGTAATGCAATTTTAAAATACAGGATACTCTAAACTAGTGGCCACAGGCAGAATACAAGGAGATGGCTGGTGGAGGCCTTGTGCTTCTCGTCTCCTTAGAGGAGCACCGCTGTACCTCTAGAAAAGCGGGAGAGACTGTGCAGCTTTTTTTCCCTTCCCGGCCTCATTGACCTCAAGCATCAGTCCAGAGGAACATTGAAAGATCTGTGCTGCAGACAGGGGTCACTCTGCGTTTCATTAAATATAACACACACAGATGCTTTGGAGAGCCATGCAGAAGCAATCACTACTGACTAGCTCTTGAGCTGCTCTAAAGCAGGTGCCTTGAAGCCTAGCAGAAAGGAAGGAGTACATAACGATCTCCGTATCACAAAACATATTTGCTGGCTAAAGGAATGCACTAAGCAATGATTCTGCAAAGCTAGTTGCAAGCGCTGTCTTCCAGTGCCTGATCCAGCTATCAGAACAGAAACCTCTGATGCAAAGATGCTGGTTGCAGAGCATGTGAATCCTGTGGATTTTGTACTGCATCTATGGTACATCTTCGATGTACCTTAACTGCTGCTGGGATTTACCTCTGTGAAGCTGACTCTGTGTTATAGGAGTTTCTGGGGAGGGATTCTCAGGAGCTTTCTTTCCCCTCGCTCTCTTGCAGAGAGAGTTGTTTGTCCCTCATCTCAGGATGTTTACTCTGTGGCTTTGGTGCAAGATAGAGATAGTGCTAGGCCCTGCTTCAGCAAGATGGAGGCTAGTTCCTGCTTCTGTCCTCTGGACCCATTAAACTCCCAGCCCAAAGAGCTTTCTTCCTATGGCTATCTACCCTGCCCCCTTCTCTACCCTACCCCAACACCTGTGGCACAAATCGCTGGCCAGAAAAGGGGATTTTCCTTCCCCTGAACAAAGGGCCTGGGCTAGCAGAACTCTCTCAGCTAGGAATGAGATGTGCAGAAGGAGGCTGGGGCAGAGCAAAGCCAAAGACTGCAGGAGCCTGCCACTGTGGAGACTGTGACCCTCCAGGAGTAGGAGTATCTAATTAATTGGGTTTTGTCCAGCATCATGCCTCTCACTACAGAAGCTCCTGTGCCTTGGTAGCTCAAGAGCATTACCAACATGACCCCCCAGGTCAGCCCATCGTTGATGTTAGATGTGCTAATGGCTGGTGTGTGAAAGTGTAGATGCCTCGTTACACCAAGCAGTTTATCTTCACTCATATTTGCCTAGCTCCTGACACCAGAGAAATCAGAGTAAGCTATTAAATTCACATCCTCACTGTTGGGGAAGTCTTGGCAATAGTCTGCCATACTCTCTTGGCTAACAAACCAGAGCAGGCTGTCATAAGCCACGTCACTTCTCTCCTGTACTCCAGCAGCCCAAATCCTGAGCTGGCCACAAAGGAGTGGCTTACTTTGCCTCTTCTAGCCAGTGAAATTCTCGCATTTGGGCTGGTTAGCAGCTTTCTGCAGCTTGAACTCCACCTTTCCTCACTCCCATCAGATCTGTTGACCTTTGAAGACCCTGAGGCATCCGTAGCCCTGGATGAAAGCAAAGTTCTTTAGCTGAAGTATGCTGGACAGTGGCATGCCGTAGACATTCTCTTTTCCTCAAAACACCAGTCAGAGTTCTCACTTCCCTTCATTATCCACAAGTGACCAAATTTTATGAATCAAAATTCAACATGCAGCTGAATTCACCCATGTGGTTCTGACCATGTCATTTCCCAGTGCAAGGTGCCTCCTGCAGCTGATTCTCTGCTGACTCTATCACTCTCTGAGTTTCTCTATACCCGATCGGGTTGGGTGATCAGGATGGCTAAACAGTAGTAACACCAGCTAGTGAATGGTCTCCCATTTGAAGCAGCTACTCAGTGTGTTCTTGCAGGACAGCTACTCAACAACTCAGTAGCTGTGAGGAGGCAGCGGCTACAACGTACAGCTCAGGACGTGGCACATTCTCTTTTCCAGAGAGCACACAGTCCTTGGGTTCCACATTGCTCGTGCAATGGAAACCAGTGTCATGGCTACATTTGTACATTACAAGCAGAACAACATAGATTAGTAATCCGCCATCTAGCTAGTTGTGAACAAACATAATTGGTGTAGCTCTAAGGAAGATGAGATACAGAATTAATAAGGAAGACGGAATTCTGCATTAGAGAGGGGAAACTTCCAGTGCAACAGCTGCTCCAATATGAAGATGAGAACTGCCTAATGAGAAAAGTGCTCAGAGGTTTAGAGGTTTATATTTGCTGCAGTTTCCCTTTGAGATCTTTTTTTAATCTAAAAATGAAATTTACTCTTTATGGACAACTGTATGGAAGGGGAAATCTGAACACAAGTTGCTCTTTTTTCTTTCTTTTGGATTATGCAATCAGAACAGAGAACAGCTCTGGAGGAGGCCTGCATAGAGTCTTGTCAGAGTTTAAAAGAAAGAACCCCATGGTAGAGAAAGACTAAAGCAATGTGAGGCTGCATATGGGCATCACAAATATTAAGGGTACTGAGCATTAGTTCTGCAAGCCCCCTTTGAACTTCCAAGCTGAATCTCTCATGAATCTTCTCATGAATAATCTCTACCCATAATCAATGGCTCACAGACCAGGCTGCTGCATGACACCAGTATTACTCCTATTAGCTGTTATATAGATGGTCTGTTCTCTTCATTCAGAAAGACCTAAACCCCAGGCACTGGGGAGCTCCAAGTGTCCTTACAGGCAAAATTTGCTTTCTGTAACCTTTAGCCCAGAACAGGGCGTGGAAGATGGGGAGACTCCAGCCCAGACTGTGAGTAAAGGGGAGTTTGCAGGCCAGTTAGCTAGAATAATGCATTTAGTTTCAAACTCAGGATATTTGCAGAGAACACCGTTGAGACGTGGTTATAAAATAGTATGTAATTCCATTAAAATGGGTTACTTTTGTGGAGTGATGCAGCAAGGAGGAAAGGGAGGCAAGCATGGAATATACCTTTCAGTGAACATTAGGAACACACAGGCTGCCACAGGTTACTACAGTTACGCCTTCAGGCCACAGAATTCTGTGATCAGGCAGTCTGACCGCTGAGAGCAGAGGCCTCTCCCTACCGTTCATGCAGCTGGCGGTTATGAAGTGAGAAAGTATTTTTCAGGAAGAGTCCAGACCCTGTTTTGGGACACCCACCATCTATTTCAGGAAGCTCTGCAAGAGCTGATCAATCTTGGCAGCAAAAAGCCGCTCCGTTGGTCTGATTCGGGTTGTTCTGTCTTTTTGTTTGCTATAATAAGGCTGTCCTTTTTTTTAGCAGCTACCAGTCCATGGTAAATGAGCACATGTAAGAAGCCCAGTCATGAGTTACTGGCCTGGAATCATGAATCCTTGTTCTGTTTCAACCAACCCCACTTCCTCCTGCCACTCAGTTCCGACAGAGCTCTTCTTCCACACATGCAGCCTCTCTGTGTTTTGAGTTTGGATGTCTAGGCAGGATGGGATCCTGCAATAACCAAAGTAGAGATAAAAGCACAGAAGATCCCAGGATTGAGCTCCAGTAAACTCTGGAGAATTCATTTTGCAAATGTTTACTGTAAGCATAGAGTTAGCACTTTAATTATGCCTGCTTTGTCTTTGTGGGTATCAGCTGGACCAACTTAGTTTAAATGAATGCAAAATCTTCTCTTCCTTAATCTGCGTCTTGAGATTTTACTGACGTGCTGATCTGCAGAGGGCAACTTCGTAATCATGAGAGCACACAACAGTGTTGTGCAGCTGTAGTTGTCAAGCTGCATTTGTCCTTTTCTGAACTACCAGTTTTGAAACCTGACAGACAGCAGCATGTCATCAGTTCAGCAGCAGTCGGACCAAGAATGCTGTCATATGGGAACTCAGCAGTCACTTTGCATAATCATTTTCACAGCTGGAATCATTGTGATTCTCCGTAACGTAATGAAGAATGTTTCTTTCTGTTCAAAGACCTGTGGCAGAGTGAAGGAGAGAGTTACTGCCGGAGAGAGGAGCTTCATTCATGACCAAGCCGCTAGCCATAGAGTTTCTGAAAAGAAAGAAAAGCACAGGCATGTTCTTTAATACTGCAGAACTGCTAAGAAAAAACATTTTGTCAGAGCTCAGAGAGAAAACCAGAGAGGAATCAGGATTCCTTGATTCCTTACTCAGCCCTTGGCACATCTATCTCCTGTGCAGCTTCTCATTTAATTATTTTATTTCATACAAGTTATTAATACAGCCAGCTGTTGATGTAGCTGAGGATTTTCCCCTGAACTAGAAAAATCTAGCAATTTTTAAAGAACCAGTTCAGCAGGAGGGAGCAGGAGAGCTAAACAAGCCTCCGGCAATTCACTGAGTTCCAGCAGACAGCTGAATGAAAAGCTCCTTGTTGCAGCCTACTCCTGAAACAGAATAAAGGTCAGACTCGTGTCTCAAGGCTTGGAAAAGGCTATGCACCTTCCCTCGTTGTCCCCATTCACTTGGGCTACAACCCAGCCTCTAATATTGAAATACATTACAGAAGAGTGGAAAGAGCCATGAAGCTACTTCCAAAATGAACGCCAGCATCAGATCTTACAATGGGCCTTGCAGAGCTGCACCTTCAGCATTAAAAAGCGGTAAGACAGGTGGAGTGTCCTGCTCTGGTTTTGTATCAGACAAGTAATAGCCTTGATCATTCCCCATCACCCTCTCTAGCCTCCGAAATGCAGCTTTGGAAAGAAAGAGGTGGAGAAATAGCATATGAAATACACCCTTTGGCATAAAGTGCTTTGTGGGATGGCGAGGACAAGGAAAAACTGCTTGTGAGATGGCAGAAAGGATCCTTCCAAACTTCCTCAGACTCTAGTAATGGTGTGCAATAAGTCGGATCAGGAAAAATGAAGTGAGTCAAGCCAAGTATATTCTTCAGATGTTATAAATGAGCAGCTATGTTTAATGCAAATGCATTACACAGGTTCATGTTTGCCATGCGTCTTAACAATATGAATACCATATATACAATAGCTCTCTCCTGAAATCAAAACAAAGAGAATGAAACAATTACCTTTACGTTTAGTGTCCTAGAGGTCTTTGGCCTTATTCAATGACTGCCTAAATCTTCTTTGAGAATCATCCTTCATTGGTTTGGCAGATAAAATAAAGTTTTGTAATCAAGTTAGACATTTTCATGACAAGCGTCCTAGCTGTTGGCTACCCAGAATGGCGGCAGCGTGAAGGGCTCGCTGAAGTCTTTGGGGAGTTGTGGCAGCTCAGCCAGAAGTGGGTTTAGTGGGCACGTGTCCTAATTCCTCACTCAGAAAAAATGCAGTAGTGAGACCTGCTTGAAATATTTCTCTGTTATGTTTAACTAAATGTGGCATCCAACCATCTTGGCCCACAGCTGACAGAAGCATGCCGAAGGTACCGGAGATGACGTAACCGCATTCCCACTGGTGAGTTAAATATGCACATACCTGGAATTTAAGTAGGAGCGTAGCAAGTGAAGAGGAAAACTATTGAAATTAACTGTAATTCCTAAGCTAGGCAATGCTGATGAAGCAAAAGAGAAAGGCCACCTTTATGTGCAGAGAGCTAAGAGATTAAACTTCAATGAACTCTCTCTGCTCTATTCATGGAACAGCAGCACTGGCCAAGTACATGAAATTCTGCTACTTGGATCACAAAATACTCTCAGAAAAGAGCAGTCGTGTTATGACTCCAAGACCATGTTTGTCCTAAGTGTCCTACAGGAAAAGGGGAATAGTTGCAAAGGTTTATGTGCAGCACGCAGGTGCACTCCGAGCACACGTGCACTCAGGAACTCACAAGGCAGCTCTGGCCTTGGCTATCCATTGCCCTGCTGGGGAAACAGGTACTCGTGGATTTCACCTCTTTCTTTCTTCCACATGTTCATCTTGCCTGAGCCAAAAGAAAAGGCATAGAGAAGCAAGCCACCAAGACATGGAGGGACTGAGAGAAAGGGAACTGCTTTAGTGTGGTACAGGGGACAGAGCATAAAGATAAGAGCCTGAGACAGGAAAAATGCTGCTGTGGTTCGGAGCTGTGTCCTGTAAGTAATATTACTGCTTTGTTTTCTTTCTTCTTGTACAGGTACAATAATAGCACCCCTCTACGCCTCTGCCTTCTTACAAGGGTGGAAATAAATGGGAATGAATTTTCTTTAGGCTGGTGTTGCTAGATTCAGGTCTTCATCACTTCACATGTGAATACAATAATCACAGACAAATTTAAATTCAGTTGGCTGAAAAGAAATGATTTTGGGGGGCTGCATACTACAGCTATTACTAAAATGTCCTAGTAACCCTTATACCAACATTAATTCCTTATACCATCAAATGGGCAATCATTGTCTGCTTGGCTGTTTTCAGGACGGCATATTAAGCACCTCAGGACTGTAACTTTGGCCTTCAAAGTGTTTTTAGAGCAGAGGTGAGGGTCTCTCATTTGCAGTTGGAAAGGCTTTGGAGGAATGATGGCAAAATACATTTCACTTAGGCACTGAAAGTCTATTTCTCTGGCATTGCACTGAAGATCATTACGGACTGACCGTAATCTTATTGGCTCTTGTTTGACACACTGCATCCAGAGGTGCATAAATTTCAGCAAAGAATTAATGACAAGTTCTTTCCCTAGAAATGCAATTCTTATCCAAATGCATCAGGGCAAAGTGGAATAAAATGGACTTTCTTCTAGTGGTATGCTTTGGTTCTGTACTTGAGGAGAGAAAATAGTAGGGTGTCTTCACACGTTGGCTTCAACAAAACTACCTAAACCTAACGCCACTGCTTTTCTGAGGAGGAAACATTGTAAGACATTGTCTTCCTTAAACAAGAAGATTTCCTCAGAGTGCAGAAGACTGTTGAACACTAATTGAAGATAGAAATTCACCTATCTATCCATGGTAAAGAATTTTGCCAAGAGATTTTCAAAAGACAAAAAGACATACTCAATTGTGTGAAAAGACATATTGTGTTCTGTTGTCACATAGTAAACTGATGCTTGTAGTAGCTGAATGGTGTATTTGAAGACAGCTGGAGTAATGGACATAATACTGATCTTCATTTCAAAATGGTTCCTACCTAAAGCAGTTACTCACTTCTCATGTGTTTTTTCCCTTCTTTTCTATCCAAAAGGGAGGTCTCTGAAACACATGGCTACCACTGGCAGATTAAGAAAAAAACTTCTCTCTGCCACTTCATTATTTTCTTAACTACTCTGTCAGTGATGACTTGAAGCCAAAGGGCCTACCACATAGTTCACGTTTCAGTACCAAGCTCTGCTGTGTGATGACCAGAGAATGCCAGAACCTGACAGATCTGTCTCCCAGCAACACAAGCAGCTGCAAGGAATTCTTGTGACACTCTCTTACAGATGTGAGCCACCAAGACCCTGGTCCCCTCTGTGGCTCTCACCTTCTTCTCAACTCATGTCTTCTCCCGAAAAGCTACAACCTAGCATTTTTGAGTTTTCCCATCGGCCCATATGGTATTTCTGCTTTTGAGAGTAAGTAGCAACTTTCTGCTAAAGGGAGGCTCGTCTGAGACAGAGAAGGTGTCTGCATACAATCACTGCATTGTTCAGTAAATTCAAGAAATAATTACGGATTTATTGAGAAAGCCAAGAAGAAGACAGGAAACGAGGGGAGGGGAGGGGAGGGAAGGGGAGGGGAGGGGAGGGGAGGGGAGGGGAGGGGAGGGGAGGGGAGGGGAGGGGAGGGGAGGGGAGGGGAGGAGAGGAGAGGAGAGGAGAGGAGAGGAGAGGAGAGGAGAGGAGAGGAGAGGAGAGGAGAGGAGAGGAGAGGAGAGGAGGGGAGAGGAGAGGAGGGGAGAGGAGGGGAGAGGAGGGGAGAGGAGGAGAGGAGAGGAGTGAATGGAAGAGCAGGGGAGGGAAGGGGAGGGCAGGGGAGGGGAGGGGAAAGGAAGGGAGAGGGAGGGGGAGGGGGAGGGGAAGAGAAGAAGAGATGAGGGGAGGGGAGATCGGAGGGGAGGGGAGGGGAAAGGGAGGGGGAGGGAGAGGGAGAGGAAGAGGGGGAGGGAGAGATGAGGTAAGAGGAGGGAGGAGGGGAAAAGGGAGGGGAGGGGACAAAGAGGGAGGAGAGGAAAAAAATAAAAGAGGAGAGTAGAAGAAAGTAGCAGAGTGAAGACAGTGGACAAAGAAGAAAGAGAAGAGAGAGAGAAGAAAGAAAGAGAGGAGAGAGAAGAAGAAAGAAAAAGAGGTGAAGGAAGAAAGGAAGAAGAGAAAAAAAGGAGAAGGAAGAAAGGAAGAAAAAGGAGAGCGAAGAAAAGATCAGAGAGAAAAAAGCCGAAAAGAGTGGAGAGAAAAGAAAGAAAAGAAAGAGGAGAGAGAAGCAAGTAAAAAAAAGAGAGATGTGGGAAGAAAAGAAGATAAAGAGACAGAAGAGAGGGAAGTAAAGAAGAAAGAAAAGAGGAGAGGGAAGAAGAAAGAAGAGAAGAGAGAAGAAAGGAGATGAGGAGAGGAAGAAGGAAGAAGAGAAGAGAGGAGAAAGGAAAAGAGGAGAGGGAAGAAGAAGAGCTGAGAGAAGAAAGGAAAAGAGGAGAGGGAAGAAGAGGAGAAAGGAGATGGAAGAAAGGAAGTAAAAAGAGAGGGAAGAAAGAAGAAGAGAAAGAGGAGAGAGAAGGAAGAAAGTAAACGGGAGAGAAGGAAGAAAGGAAAAGAGGAGAGGGAAGAAGAGGGAAAAGAGGAAGAAGAAGGAGCAAGAAGAAAGAAGAAGGCGAGTGAAGAAAGCAAGCAAGAGTGGCGAGAGAAGAAAGAAGGAAAGAGAGAGAAGAGAGAGAGAAGAAAGCAAGTGAGAGAGAAGAAAAAGAAATGGAGGAGAGAGAAGAAGAAAAGAGAGCGGAGGCTGAAAGAAGCAAAAGAAAGAGGGAGGAGAGGAGAGGAGAGGCGAGGAGAGGAGCGGCAAGCAGTGGCGAGGCGAGGAGAGGAGAGGCGATGAGAGGAGAGGCGAGGAGTGGCGAGGCGAGGAGAGGAGAGGCGCTAAAGCAAGTAAAAGAGGAGAAAGGAAGCAAGAGAGTGGAGAGAGAAGGAAGCAAGCGAGAGAGGAGAGAGAAGGAAGCAATGTGGGAAAAGAGGAGAGAGAAGAAGAAAGAAGAAGAGCTGGGAGAAGAAAGGAAAAGAGGAAAGGGAAGAAGACAGAAGAGAAGAAAGGAAAAGAGGGAAGAAGAAAGAAGAGAAAAGAAGAAGGGAAAAGAGAGGGAAGGAAGAAGAAAAGAAGAGCTGAGAGCAGAAATGAAAAGAGAGGGAAGAAGATAGAGGAGAAGAGGGAAGAAAGGAAAAGTGGAGAAAGAAGAAGAAAGAGGAGAAAAGAGAAGAAAGGAAAAGAGAGGGAAGAAGAAAGAAGAGGAGAAGAGAAAAGAAGGGAAAAGAGAGGGAAGGAAGAAGAAAGAAGAAGAGCTGAGATCAGGAAGGAAAGAGAAGGAAGAAGATAGAGGAGAAGAGGGAAGAAAGGAGAAGTGGAGAAGGAAGAAGAAAGGAGAAAAGAGAAGGAAGGAAGAGGAGAAGAAAGAAGAAAGAAGAAAGAAGAAAGAAGAAAGAAGAAAGAAGAAAGAAGAAAGAAGAGAAGAGAGAAGAAAGGAAAAGAGAGGGAAGAAAGGAAGAAAGAGGAGAGGGCGGAAAGAAGAGGAAAGAGAGAGAAGCAACAAAGTAAGAGGGAGAGAAGGAAGAAAGGAAAAGAGAGGGAAGAGAGGAAGAAGAAGGAAAGGGAAGAGAGGAAGAAAAAGGAGCAGGAGGAAAGAAGAGAGGCAAGTGAAGAAAGAAAGAGTAGAGAGAGAAGAAAGAGAGAGGAGAGAGAGAGAAGCAAAGAATCTAGTAAAAGAGGAGATAGAAATAGAAAAAGGAAGAAGAAAGAAGAGGAGAAGAAAGAAGAAGGGAAAGAGGGGGAAGGAAGAAGAGGAGAAGAAAGGAGGAGAGGGAAGAAATGAAGAAAAAGCCTAGGGAAGACAGAAGAAGAGAAGGAGTAGAGAGCAAGAAGAAAGTAAGAGGGAGAGAAGGAAGAAAGGAAAAGAGGAGACGGAAGAAGAAGAGCTGAGAGAAGAAATGAAAAGAGGAGAGGAAAGAAGAGGAGAAAGGAGATGGAAGAAAGGAAGTAAAAAGAGAGGGAAGAAAGAAGAAAAGAAAGAGGAGAGAGAAGGAAGAAAGTAAACGGGAGAGAAGGAAGAAAGGAAAAGAGGAGAGGGAAGAAGAGGGAAAAGAGGAAGAAGAAGGAGCAGGAAGAAAAAAGAAGAGGCGAGTGAAGAAAGCAAGCAAGGCTGGCGAGAGAAGAAAGAGAGAAAGAGAGAGAGGAGAGAGAGAAGAAAGGCAAGTGAGAGAGAAGAAAGAAAGAAATGGAGGAGAGAGAAGAAGAAAAGAGAGCGGAGGCTGAAAGAAGCAAAAGAAAGAGGGAGGAGAGGAGAGGAGAGGTGAGGAGAGGAGCGGCAAGCAGTGGCGAGGAGAGGCGAGGAGCGGCGAGGCGAGGAGTGGAGATGTGAGGCGAGGCGAGGAGTGGTCGAGGCGAGGAGAGGAGAGGCGATGAGAGGAGAGGCGAGGAGTGGCGAGGCGAGGAGAGGAGAGGCGCTAAAGCAAGTAAAAGAGGAGAGAAAGCAAGCAAGAGAGTGGAGAGAGAAGGAAGCAAGCGAGAGAGGAGAGAGAAGGAAGGAATGTAGGAAAAGAGGAGAGAGAAGAAGAAAGAAGAAGAGCTGGGAGAAGAAAGGAAAAGAGGAAAGGGAAGAAGACAGAAGAGAAGAGAAGAGAAGAGAAGAGAAGAGAAGAGAAGAGAAGAGAAGAGAAGAGAAGAGAAGAGAAGAGAAGAGAAGAGAAGAGAAGAGAAGAGAAGAGAAGAGAGGAAAGGAAAAGAGAGGAAAGAAGAAAGAAGGGAAAAGAGAAGGAAGGAAAAGAGAGGGAAGGAAGAAGAAAGAAGAAGAGCTGAGAGCAGAAAGGAAAAGAGAAGGAAGAAGATAGAGGAGAAGAGGGAAGAAAGGAAAAGTGGAGAAGGAAGAAGAAAGGGGAGAAAAGAGAAGAAAGGAAAAGAGAGGGAAGAAGAAAGAAGAGGAGAAGAGAGAAGAAGGGTAAAGAGGAGAGGGAAGAAGAAAGAAGAGCTGAGAGCAGAAAGGCAGAGAGGGAAGAAGATAGAGGAGAAGGGAGAAGAAAAGAGAAGTGGAGAAGGAAGAAGAAAGAGGAGAAAAGAGAAGAAAGGAAAAGAGAGGGAAGAAGAAAGAAGAAGAGCTGAGAGCAGAAAGGCAAAGAGAAGGGAGAAAATAGAGGAGAAGAGGGAAGAAAGAAAGAGGAGAAGAAAGAAGAAAGAAGAGAAGAGAGAAGAAAGGAAAAGAGGAGAGGGAAGAAAGGAAGAAAAAGGAGAGGGCGGAAAGAAGAGGAAAGAGAGAGAAGCAACAAAGTTAGAGGGAGAGAAGGAAGAAAGGAAAAGAGAGGGAAGAGAGGAAGAAGACGGAAAGGGAAGAGAGGAAGAAAAAGGAGCAGGAGGAAAGAAGAAGAGGCAAGTGAAGAAAGAAAGAGTAGAGAGAGAAGAAAGAGAGAGGAGAGAGAGAGAAGCAAAGAATCTAGTAAAAGAGGAGATAGAAATAGAAAAAGGAAGAAGAAAGAAGAGGAGAAGAAAGAAGAAGGGAAAGAGGGGGAAGGAAGAAGAGGAGAAGAAAGGAGGAGAGGGAAGAAATGAAGAAAAAGCCTAGGGAAGACAGAAGAAGAGAAGGAGTAGAGAGCAAGAAGAAAGTAAGAGGGAGAGAAGGAAGAAAGGAAAAGAGGAGAGGGAAGAGAGGAAGAAAAAGGAGAGGAAGAAAGGAGGAAAAAGGAGCAGGAGGAAAGAAGAAGAGGCGAGTGAAGAAAGCAAGCAAGAGTGGCGAGAGAAAAAAGAGAGAGAGAGAGAGAGAGAAGGAAGGAATCTATGAAAAGAGGAGAGAGAAACAGAAAGGGGAAATGCTGCAATAAGAAAGGAAAAGAGGAGAGAGAAGAAGAAAGAAGAGACGGAAGAAAGGAAAAGAGGGAAGAAGAAAAGGGGAGAAGGGAGAAGAAATGAAAAGCGGAGAAGGAAGAAGGAAGAAGAGAAGAGGGAAGTGAAGAAAAGAGGAGAGGCAAGAAGGAAGAAGAGAAAAGGGAGCCTGAAGAAAGGAAGAAAAAAGATGGAAGAAAGCAAGAAAAAGCCCAGGGAAGAAAGAAGAGAAGGAGGAGAGAGAAGGAAGACAGCAAAAGGGAAAGGAGGAAGAAAGGAAAAGAGGGGAGGGAAGAGAGGAAGAAGAAGGAGAGAGAAGAAAGGAAGATAAAAGGAGCAGGAAGAAAGAAGAGGCAAGTGAAGAAAGGAAGCAAGAGTGTAGAAAGAGAGAAGGAGGTGGAGGAGAGAAAGAAAAAAGAAAGTGAGAAGAAAGAAAGAAAAAGAGGAGCTAGAAGAAGAAAAGGGAGAGGAGAGTGAAAAAAGCAAAAGAAGAAGGAGAGGAGAGGCGAGGAGAAGCGAGGAGAGGCGAGGAGAGGCGAGGAAGAAAGGCGACCAAAGAAAGAAAGAGAGGAGAGAGGGAAGGAAAAGGGGAAGGAGAACGAGAAATGGGGAAGGGGAAGGGAGAGGGGAAGGCAGAGGGGAAGGAGAAAAGGAAGGGGAAGGAAAGAGGAAGGGAAAGGGGATGGGAAAGGGGGAAGGGGAAGGGAGAGGGGAAAGCAGAAGGGGAGGCGGAGGGGGAGGGGAAGGGGGAGGGGAAAGGAAGGGAAAGGAAAGGAAGGGAAAATGAAAAGGGAGAAGGGAACGAGGAAAGGGGAAATGGGAATGGAAAATGGAAGGAAAATGGGGACGGAAAGGGAAAGGGAAAGGGGAAAGGAAAACAGAAGGGAAATGGGGAGGGAAAAGGGAAAGGAAGGGGGAGGGGGAAAGGAGGGAAGGGAAGGGAAATTGAAAAAGGAGAAGGGAAAGAGGAAAGGGGAAATGGGAATGGAAAATGGAAGGAAAATGGGGAGGGAAAAGGGAAAAGGGGGAAGGGAAAAGGGGGAAGGGAAAGGGAAAAGGGGGAAAGGGAAAACAGAAGAGAATTGGAAGGGAAATGGGGAGGGAAAAGGGAAGGGAAATGGGGAGGGAAAGGGGAAGGGAAAGGGAAGGGGAAATGGAAAGGAAGGGAAATGGGGAGGGAAATGGGGAGAAAACTGGAAGGGGAAGGGGGAGGGAAATGAGGAGAGGAGGGGAGAGGAGGGGAGGGGAGGGAAGGGGAGGGGAGGGGAGAGGAGGGGAGGGTAGAGGAGGGGAGGGAACGAGAAGGGAAATGGGGAGAGAAATGGAAGGGAAATGGGGTGAAAGGGAAGGGAAAGGAGGGGGGAAATGGAAGGGAAGGGGAATGGGGAGGGAAATGGGGAGAAAAGGGGAAGGGGGAGAGAAATGAGGAGGGGAGGGGAGGGAACTGGAAGGGAAATGGGGAGGGAAATGGGAAGGGAAATGGGTTGAAAGGGAAGGAAAAGGGGGAGGGAAAGGGGAACTGGAAGGGAAATGGGGAGGGAAAGGGGAAGGGAAATGGGGTGAAAGGGAAGGGAAATGGGAAGGGAAATTGAAAGGAAGGGAAATGGGGAGGGAAATGGGAGAAAAAGGGAAGGGGAAGGGGGAGGGAAATGAGGAGGGGAGGGGAGGGAGAGGAGGGGAGGGAGGGAAAGGGAAAAGGGAAAGGGAAAACAGAAGGGAATTGGGAGGGAAATGGGGAGGAAAAGGGGAAGGAAATGGGGAGGAAAAGGGAAAGGAAAGGGGAAGGGAAAAAGGAAGGGAAGGAAATGGGGGGAGGAAAAGGGGGGAGGAAAGGGGAGGGGAGGGGGGGAATGGGAGGAGATGGGAGGGGGAGGGAGGGAAGGGAAACGGAGAATGGAGAACGGAAAAGAGAAAGGGACGGGAAATAGGGAGGGAAAGGGGGAGAAAGGGAAGAAGGGAAGTGGAAGAAGGGAAGAGGAAGGGGAAGAGGAAGGGGAAGGGGAAAAGGGAAAATGGAAGGGAAAGGGGAAAAGGGAAAGGGAAAATGCGAAAAGAGAAGAAGTATGGAAATGGGGAGGGAAAGGAAGAGAAAAGGGAGAGGAAAAGGGAAGGGAAAGGGGAAAGGAAAAGTAAGGAAATAGGGAAAGGAAAAGAGAAGGAAAAAGGGAAAGGAAAGGGAAGGGAAAGGAAAGGAAAGGGAAAATAGAAAGGGAAAGAAAATCAGTAACAATCATTGCACAGTTACGGAAACGGCAGACCCGAGGATGAAATTATTGATCACTACTCTTTAGCTAATAAATGGCAGATTTAAGGAAAAACACAGAGAGATGAAAAAAATCGTGTCGGATTCACTTTACCGCTCATTAGATATCTCCGGGCTTGTTAATCCCGGCCTGCTTTACTCCAGGTGGTGAGGGATTCTCAAAGTGTGAGTAGCCGGATTTATTGTTCATGTCTTACTTTCTGCTTATTTCCTTCGGCCAAGAGGAACTGCTGCTGGCAGCACCCATTTCTCTGCTTTACGAGAGTACTGACTCAGTGCAACGCAGGCAACTCATCCACAGCAGACATCCACCACACAGATCTCTGGGCAGAACAGATCTGGGCAGTCAGATCCCTGCCAGAACCCCTTAAGTTTTGACGCCTACGCAAAGGGAAGACGATTTGCTTGCAGTTCAGACTTCTTGACAGGACAGAGATATCCTGGCATAGAAGACTTTAAACCAGATTCCAGGCCATTAGTGAACACTGCAATCAATATTTCCTGCTGCTGAGATTGACCTCTCTGGCTGCAGTCAGAGACAAAGTCACCTTTAGTTTCATGGTCACCTTCCATTTAGGGTCACACTTTTAAATGTTTGTTTTCTAAGGGGTGAGAAGACTATACCCATATTCTTTCTACACAAACACGCAGCTGCAAAACCAATTAAAATAGTGATTCCGTATGTCACTGACCAGCTGCGAGCTGCTCTGCCCACTCCTCTCACCACCTCAGGAGTCGGTAAGCTCCTGTCTTCTGCTCTGCATTCCTCCTGTTACACACCGACAGCAGGCCTTCAATCTCACCACGTGCTGTTCAAGCCTGTTGTCTTCAGACAAGGGCAGACAAGAGGCAAAACGCAGATTCCTCTCTCCCAGTACTGTACTAAGGGGGAAGAGAGAGCAGAGCAATTTTTATACCGGTTTGCCAACAACACTGCAGAAAGCTGGGCTGTTGAGTCAGCAGATGCTGTAGCTTCACTTTGAAGAGGAGAAGTGAACTGGAAGGAGAGAAGGGGAGGATAGAATTTAATTCCCCCGTTTTGAAATGCACGGTAATACCCACCAACAAGCAGCCACATCCTGCGCCCTCTCTAAGTATAAGTAACACATTACCACTGCGGAGATGCGCCAGCCAGTGTGCTGCGGGTCTCGGGTGGAAGTACATGGGCTTTGTCCTCCTTATAGCAATTCCATAGCAAAACTTCATCCACCAGTGACTGAGGGGGCCATGCGCCCTCTCTCCAAAGATAGGCGACACGGTGCTCTAATACCTAGGGGCTCCGCGTCTTCCTGTTCTTCTGTGCTCTCCAGCCGCTTCACACCCTTCAATGACCATCTGACTACAGTACGCATTGCGAACCAGAAACAAGGGCTCCATGGTTTAAATAGGCTCTTCCTGAAGAACCTGAACTACTGGGGAATGAATCCCAGAGCCCCAGATTTTCCTGCCTTCCATAACTGGGCGTTGAAGGTAAATTTGGTGGTAATGTTGGAGCTCTCTTAGACCACATCAAAATCCCACGGAGTTGATTCCAATATGTCTAGCCTTTCATCCAGCTGTAGGGACCAACACAGGTTTGTTAGCTTATTGCCCTCTCTTTCTTACAGGCACTTAGCTTTTTGCCCAGCCCAAGGCCATAATAACTACACGGACTGCCCCCCTTCCAAGCCCTGTTGTAGCTATTTCAGTGTGAGGAACTAACTAGCACCAAAAATGCAAGACTTGCTTTTTTGTAGAATAGCTGTAGCGTTAGATATGGCAGCACTCTGAGTGTTTATTAATCCAGAAAATTATTTCCTCTCTTCCTTTTTCATCTATAATTCAAAACGCGGCTACCATGTATTGCAATATTTATTAAACAACAAAACCAAAAGCATGAGAGGAAACAAATGCCACATAAGTTCCAGAGAAGTTGCTCCTTAGCTGCATTACTTAATTACATGGATAAATTACTAGCTTGCACACTTGGTACAAACGAATGAGCTGAGTGCAATAATAAACACGGGTCAAGCTCTTCATTTGATCTCAGCAGAGATCAGAATCTCACTATTACTTGTTCTCTACGCTGGAACAAATTGCAAAGCCTGGCCGGGTGCTTTTACTGCACGAGGTCCAAGGTGAGAAGAAGCATGCGTTCAATTCTGAGAATAGCATTTTAGGATCTGCTATTTCCCAAAGCAGTTTTGTCTCTTTCACCACTACCCTTCCATCCCCAAGTGTTGCACAAAGCAATGCCCCCAAACCACCATTCACTCAGAACGCCAGGTAAAGCTCTGAAACCCTTTTCTTCCCAAAGCCACGTGCAGATTAGTCAGGTCAGGAATTAGCAGCGCTCCAAGCGTGGACATACCCTCGAGGCATTCTGGGACTATGAAGCAGCCTCTGCACATCCATGGCTGCTGTGCGCTCTGCAGGTTCTGGCTAGTGTCCACTCAGAGACTGCCACGCTCTGCTCGTGAAGGAAACAGTCCTCTCATCTCTCTTCTGTGCCTGCCTTGCAGATTCCTTTAGTTTCATTCACGTTAGGTGTGATACAGATTCAGCTGCTTTTCTTGGGGTTACCCCGTCTCCCCATCTTTGCATCCTCACACATTCCTGAGATTGGATGGGAAGTGGGTAAAAGCAACCTCTGAAACATTAGGGGCGCTTCCCTGCCCTGGCAGCATTTGGCTCAGCTGTCTCCCAGGCTGCCTGCCAAGGCAGCACAGAAAGTGTAGTTCCTCATCCTTGACACGAGGGACAGCTGCAGCACTGAGTTGGGGGATACCCAAACAGCCAAAATGATGGAAGTGCTCCTCAAGAGACTGCATGAAGAAACTCACATGGGAGCAGATGCTATGATAAGCAGCATAAAAAGATATGCTGTGGGATCAAAGACGCTATCAAATACTGACCTTATTGTAAGGAGATGCCCCACCTGTTGTGCAAATAACCCCCAAATTCAGAAGAAACCACCTATGGGAGAACTAAGAAGAGGATCAACCCCAGGGGAACACTGGCAGATAGATTTCTCTGAATTGCCTAAATGTGGTTGGTGTAAATATTTACTTGTTTTGGTAGATACATTTTCTGGTTGGCCAGAAGCCTTCCCATGCTCCACCAATAATGCAAAAGAAGTAATTAAAATTTTACTAAAAGAGATAATTACTCAATTTGGGATTCCTGAAGGTACATCCTCAGATAATGGACCTCATTTTATTTCAGAGGTGGTTCAAGGAACATCCAAATTTTTACAGATGAAATGGGAATTACATACTCCTTGGAGACCCCAGTCTAGCGGCAAAGTGGAAAGAATGAACCAAACACTTAAAAGACATATTGCAAAACTGTGTCAGGAAACCCATCTTAAATGGGTAGATGTATTACCAATGGCCTTGATGAGAATAAGAAGAACCCCAAGAATAAAAGAGGGAGTAAGCCCTTTTGAAATACGTCCTGGCCCTCCTGTGCCTTCACGCTGCAGCTGCATTCTTGGAGGAACGACAAGCAGAGCAGGACTAGGGCGCTGCTAGGCTTCTGAACAGTGAGGTCCTTGAAGGCTTAAAGAAATGCAAACCCATCTTGCTCCAGCACAGAAACCAAGTAAAGGCCTGGAGCACGGCATTCCTGGAAACAGCCACTGCTGCGCGTCCTGCAGCCCCCTGGAAGACCGTGACACTGGCCAGGCTACACACCGGGTATCTGGTAGGGTAGGACTCAGGCTGCTCTGAGAGCTAAGGTCAGATGTGGTGAACACACTGAACAGACGTGGGGGGACAACACTAAGAATATACAAACAGAAAACTTTGTGGTTGCCCAACCTAGCAGAGCAAGGATGTCACGGTCCTGTCCAAACCAGCCGAGGGCAATGCCGTAGGAAGCCTTCCTGGGAAGGACACGTGTGTGTGAAAACCCTGTGTGCACAACGCGGGAAGGGGCAGCTGGCGCACAGCTGTGCTTTCAGGAGGTCCCCAAAGCACACGGGCAGGCCCACCTCGAGCAAGTTTCAGGAGGATGGACAAAACCAAGACCCTTCTTTGCCCTCAGAAGCGGCACTTCACAGAGAACACACAGGAATTTCACAGGGTCCCCTCCAAAAGGGATTACACCTCCGTCCTAGTTTCAGGCCAGCCGTCTGCTCAGGCAGCACGTTCAGACCGTCGCTGCTGCATCAGGGACGCGGCCACGGCTCCCGACAGAGCCGGGGTCTCTTGTGCCCGGCGCGGTCCCGGGCAGCAGGAGGCTGTTGCTTCACACAGCAGTGCATCTCCGAGACGCTCCTTCACGGCTCAGAGCGGCTCGAACCGACCAGGAGACGACACAGGTGAATCCCGGGGGAGGACAAGGACGAGCCCGACAGCCTCCCGCTGCTGCTGCTGGCACATCCGCGCTCTCGCTGGCGAGGGCCTCTGCAGGAGGCGAGCGGAGGCCTCCTCCCCCCAGTCGGGGGCTGCCTTTCCCCTGCCCCCCGCGCCCGCCCCCAGCCGCGGCGAGGGGCCGGGCCCTGTGGGCAGACGCGTCCCCACCTCCGGCCCCAGCCCGGCCCGGCCTGACGGTCGCCGCCGCCACCGCACCTCGGCCGGCTGCCAGCGCCGCCGCCTGCGTGACGGCACCAGCGGGCGGCTGCGGCCCGGGGCGCCCGGGGGGCCGCGGCGTGGGGGAGCCCCACAGCGGGCCCGGCTCTACCCCGCTGGAGCCACGCGCTGTGTGCCTCCCAGGATGCTGCGTGCCCTGGGCACGGGCGAGGCGGCCTCGAGGGCTTTCTGCTCGTCCTCGGGCCCTGCCGCGTCGTTCGCCGCCCCCCGCGCTTGTCCCGCAGCCCCAGCGAGCGCCGCCCGGCGTCGAGCACGTCTCCCCGAGGCACCGGCTCCTCAAGGCTGCGAGCAGCCGGCGCCCCTCGTCCTCTCCGTCCAGGAAGGGGAAGCAAGCGTGATATTCACCCTGCTAAGTGAGGGAGTAGGGCTGGGGGTGTGCTCATCTCCTGAAGGGTACCTGGTGGTGGGACGCAACCTCCTCTTCTGAAGGCTCCGGCTCTGGATCACAGACTCATAGAATCGGTAAGGCTGGAAGGGACCTCTGGAGACCATCTAGTCCAACCCCCCTGCTCAAGCAAGGTCACCTAGAACATGTTGGACAGGGTTGCAGCAACAGGGACCCCCCTTGCTGGAGCCCAGGCTTGAATCTTCAGTCTAACGCTCTCCCAGCTGAGCTACTTTGGATGGTCTGGCCTGTGGTGGCCTGGCACTTTCTTGGACGACCCAGGCTGCTCTACTGGTCTTCCAGCCACGGCATAGCATCGTAGAGTGGCTCTGCTGTGGCTGAAAAAACCTTCTGCAGGGCTGCTGCCACTCTAGAGTTTGTGTAGCCTCTTCTGTGTGAGAGAACTGCACGTGCTGCTGTTGGTGCAGGGGAGGAGGAGGGGACAGGAGCTGCTTGTGTTGGCAGCTGGAGGTGAGCCTCAAACAGGCTGATTTCAGGAGTTGGCAGCTGTGCGCGGAGCAGTGGCCAGGAGAGCAGAGTGCTGACTGTGCTGCTCTTGGCCAGAGTGGTGGACAGCAGGCAGAGGGTCCCGCCTGCCCTTCCTAAGCTCTCTAATGCAAAGGGCCGGAGCCGCGTAGCTGGACTGCTGCTCGGTGAGTTGCTGCTTTCCCTTTGGGAGGCCAGGTGGGGCTGGGGATTGTCCCTGCAAGGCTGTCCCTGCCTGTGGTAGCCGTGCGGGTCCTGGCACTGAAGCGCCTTTTACCAGCTTGCCTGATGGTGCGTTTCGCGGGTAGATTGCCTGACTGCTCGGCATAAATTCACTTCCTCTCTGTCTCTGTTGATAGCTGCCAGAATCTGTGCTGCTCCAATCCCGCCAGGGAAGAGAGTGGAAAAGGTCATTGCTGTCCTGTGTCTCTGGCGATTCCGTAGTGATGATTTTGGCCTGGTTCCAGCAGCTGACAGGTGCGTGGGACAGGAGTGAATCCTGCGTGCTGTCGATTCAATTCACGTTTGGTTAATCTCCGTAGATCTTCCTGTTGGACGTGTGGATCCTGGAGCATTCTCTGTTAAAACAACTCACCTTGCACGTAGGAACTAGCGGGCGGTAAGTATTAGGGGAATGAGTAATAATGTTAGTAGTAATGCGATGTGTCCCTATGGATACACTTTCTTTCCTCATTGTGCTTTTATGTTGAGGCAGGAATTCTAACTGAAGTCTGCAGACTGATAAAATGAATACATGTGGGAGACAAGAAGCTATAGCATTTAACCTCAAAAGGTAGTGGCACAGTCTACAGAAGGCTAAAAGTAGCTTCGGTATAACGGAAGAAAGTGAATCTATGCTTGAAATACGCACAGACACCCCCCCCCAAAAAAAAAAAAAAAAAAAAAAAAAGAAGAGAAAAGATTCAAAGAGTCAAAATGCAAAAATTGCATGTGGTCACTCTCAGATCTTTTGGCTTACTGTGTGGGTTCCAATTTAAATGCAAATGAAAAAATCTGTGATGAATATCCCATATTGCCTGTGGAGAGATTTTTTTTTTTCTAAACTATTGAAGTAGGTGCGGAGCAGGATTGAAGGAAGTGTGTGGGGCAGTCAGTCAGTATTGCACTTGTATGTTGTCTGTCTTTCCTGGAACTGTAATATCTGTGAATGGAGTTTAAATATATTCTTAATCATATCCTCTGATGTGCGCCTCTTCCTTCTGATCTCAAGTTGTTGCTGTATCATACCAGTTAGTCACCTGCTTAAATAAATTTTGCCTCAAATTGAATATTTCTTGTTACATGTGTTGAAATGATTTGTAATATTTTGCAATGTACATAATATGGGAGTGGACATGTGTGTGTGTATATCTATGTGTGCATGTTTGTGCGTAATATACAAATACGTAGAATTTGCATCTTTGGAGACTTTGAGTACTGAACAGTGTGGTCTAGCCTTGCCATTAGCACTGCTTTGAGGGAGAGGTGGTTTAATTATTTTCAGAGGTCTCCTCTGACCTAAGTCTTTCTGTGCCTTGGAAGACTGCCATGGAGCCTGAGCACTGCCAACAGACTTTTATTTAGGTTAACATAGTGTATTCCTGTAAGGACAGTAATTCAGGATCCACGGTATATCTCTGCCAAACTGGAGCTTCTTTCCTGTTCTGTAGAGGAATCTTTGCAGTAAGTGAACGTGAAGTTAGTTTGGCGCTTTCTTCTGAAAAGGCAAGGAGGAAGGAAGAGGGTTTTGGTCAGGTCAGGTGCATGTGTGTAGAGCTGGTCACGGCTTGGTGGCTCAATGAGAGGGAATGGTGGTGTGAAGATGCGAAGGCAGAGTGAATGCTGCTGCTGATCAGCAGGAAGGAGAGGACTGTCCTTACCTCCACAGACAGTCCTGTGAATTTTCAAGTGGGTGTCTGCAGCAGGTAGAGTAGTTAAATCTGCATGCTAAAGTACTGCGAACTTAGACACAGACTTGTGTAATGCTCTTCTCTCTCTGTTTCTAGATTTGGGCCACCATAAATCCAGCTCACTTGTTGTTATGGGACAGCACAGATCTTACCTCTGTGCGCAGCCCACCCTCCAAAACTGCTCAGGTAAGGGAAAAGGTCTGCCTTGCAATTCTTAGCATACCAGGTTGTCATACAAACAGACTCTATTGGCATTAGGACTATTCTCATGTAAAAAATAACGTGGAAGTGGACCCCTCTGTAACCAGACTAAAGCTAAGCAGTCTGCAGTTTAAAGGCTTTTTTTTTTAACTGTAAAGGAAAAGTAGATGCAGTAACTCAGGTAGGAATTAATAAACATTGTATAATTGGTTTGCACTCTGCTTTTCTTTGTGATGGCCATTGCTGTTGTGTTAGATGAATGAAGCAAGAGCTTTGCTATTTCTCGCACAAACTCCTTTGCTGCCCAGGTGACTGACACTAATATGGAGGAGAGAGATTCTTCTCTCCAAGCATTTTGGCACATGTCCTTGCCTAGGAGCATTTGGATGTGGTGCCTGAATCCCAGATTTTCAAGCTCAGCTGTGCCCCATGGCAAAGGATATGGTTTGACTTCTTTATCCTTTGCTGCCTTGTGCTGCTGTGATTGCATCTTTTGAGTAACAGTGTGCTAGGCCTGCTGTAGAAAGGTGGACGTAGCGTGAGACCTGGCTGTTGAAACAGCACGTGATGGATTCTGATGAGAAGGAGGAAGGGGACTATGCTCCAGCTCTTCCTGGATATGTCACTGTTTCCATAAATGTCACTGTGCAACTGTCCATCGCTTTGATGTGGAAAGGGATGTACACTGTGGTTTTGGAGCAGTCCTGCAGCATGCATGATGTATGGAGCAGATTTGTACAGAGCACATCTGGCAACAGCAATGCATAGGACAGTAGGGCTTTATTTTTTTTTTTTTAATGGAGGGGGGATGCCTTTTTTGGAGGGAGGGGGTGGGCTGTTTTTCCAAGGGAAGCAACACCTATAAACTGCTGTCTGTCCTTCCCTAACATTTGGATCTGTTGGCAGACACTGGAAGGAACATGTTCAGGTTCAAGATAGGTGCGTGAATGGGCCAAGGAAGAACATCCTGCTGAAGGGACAGCAGGGAGAAGTGCCTTTCTAAACTTTCAGCAGCAGCACCTGTGTTGCCCTGTCTGGAGTAGGGACATCAAAGGGAGCAGCAGGGAACTGCAGTTACTGCTTGGGGAAAGGAGGACCTAGAGAAAAGAGATGGGGAGGCGTTTGGCTACAAAAGGACACCAGCTGGTGAGAAGGCAGGCCCTGTTGTTGATGTGTGTGCTTGTCAGCAGTGGGCTTCTGCTACTGCACAGTGCAGACTGATGCGTTGTCTTGAAATTTGGAAAGTGCAAACAATAATTCGTTCAGACTTAATTCTAAATTTTATATATGGGGATGTAGCTCTGAAACTCTCCTTAAATCGTGGCTGGCTTCCTGTTTGACACCTCGCTACCCTGTTGGTCCCTATTTGAGAGATTTAGGAGACACTTTTCCCAGTTAGTGCTTCAGTTCCATTTAGACAAAGAAGATCTCACTCTAGAAACCAAAGCCATGGATGAGGCTTGTAACTCGCTCCAGAGCCAGAGCTGATATGGGCCTTTGCAACTCCCAAATCCGGGCGCAGAGGGAGAGTTTGCAGACATAGCTCTATCTCTGAATGTAATCCTCCAGGATCATGACCTGAATTGCAGACTCCTTAGCCAGATATTCAAAAGTCTGTTTTTGCTGTTCTGATCTAAGGCCGCCAGGATGGTGGAGATCCTTTGGCTGGCCCTTTTCCAAATTGGGTGCTGTATAGGTCACTGTATTTGCAGGTTTTCCAAATCCGTGAATTTTATTTTGCAACAAGCAGTAGTGAGGCTGTGGGGAGGATTCTCTGAACTTGCACTGAGTGTTTCATAGGAGGAAGTAAGTGCGTATTTTTATTTGTTTGAAAAACAAACTTAGTAGCCCTTCTGTATGCAGGCTAACCTCCTAGGTTTCATCCTCAGAGACCTCGCTGATAGGTAGTCCCCTGAGCTTTACCTTGAAAAGGCTTTTTTTAAAGAACTATCTGCCTATAGTTGGTTTGAGAAGTGCAACCAGAAGATTTCCTGGGTGGAAGGAGGAAAAGTTGGTAGCTGTTCAACTCTTCACACAGCTTTAAAACTGGGGTACCTAATTTGTTCAGCAGATGCATATTTAATATACAGTGACTTCTACTGTAGCCACGAACTGCTCTTTTGTGACTGCAGATTCTCAGAATGAGGAATTTGCATTACACTCTGTAAAGTGTGTTAACCATTGTATTCTCCAAGACTCCTTCAAAGTTTGTAGACACCTTCTTTCTCAGGAGATCTCCTCCTGCGTCTCTGCTGGGAGTTACATGTTCTTGTCTGGGCTATCAACATATTAAATTAAAAATTGTGAGTCACCAAAACTGAGAAGGGATGAGTATACAGTCTGCCTAGAAAATAGTAAATATCTTTCAAAGTTTTGCCAGGCAGGAGAGATCTTTTGCTGTTTGCTTTGTGTTATTTATCATAATTCCTTTTATAGTCTCCATGGAAATAGTATATGTATAAAAGAATATAATTAGTAGGATTAACTAATCTGGATAGCCACTAAATGAATCAGCAAACAGATTTTTCTGCCCGGAAGTTGCTGTCCCAGGGATTGTTCTCTTGTAGCTCACTTCATTAGAGGACTAAGAGGAATTATCCTGAATGACTAAGTATATTTTAGTGTGGTAAATTCTCAATAGTTTCTTTTTCTGCTCATTTGCTTTAAAAATGTATTTTTCAGCCAGGTGCAGATATATGAAAAATGATGCACTTAGGTCTGTTTGTTGTTTTCCTGCTCTGGCTGCATATGGAAACAATGCTTTTGCATGTGCAAATGCTGCTTTACACTTGCATGTAATACAATCATGCATGTAGGTCTTAAATGGTGCCTGGGGGGGACTGCAGAAGAACAAAGAACATTCTTCAGCTGTGAAGCCCCTATCTTAGTACATATTAGAGGGTCAAAACAGACTTACTGTGAAGCTTGTATCTGATAACATTTTTTTTTTGTTTTGTTTTGTTTTAATTTTTGGATCTGTTACTTCTTAGCAAGCCTCTCTGTTACAAGCAGCAGTGTTACTGTTTTGAATCTGCCTGGTTACTCGGTAGTTGGGGCTCACTCATCTTCTTTTGTCTTTGACTTTTAACAGACTGCCTCTAGGGAACTCTTGCAACCTTTGATGAGTGAAGGCTGATGTGCCTGATGTAGGAAGCTCCACTCTAACTTTCACATTCTTTGGATGAATGCACTTTTCCTCCTGTCTTCATGTTTCTCTTACTTGACCGACATCATAGAAAATAGTACTGTATTTTTTTTTTCCCACTCCTATCTCTGTTGTGGAATTTGTGAGCTGCTCTTCAAGTTGCTTTATGTGATTGACATTTACTTATTCTTCCTTATGATTCTTTCCTAAGATGTTAGTAGTTTTGGGCCTGGCTTTTCTATCTTAAAAAGATTGTCCCTGGTTTTCTTTCCCTACATGCTGTTCCTCTAAAGCCAAGATTAATTCATTTCTGTTGAAAAGAAAGCTTAATAGAGTTGGATAAATGCATGTAGAACTGAAAGAGTAGTTTCCTCTTTTTGAATGCTTGAAAGCAAATGCCTGTCCTTGGCACAGGCCATGGGCAGGGTGAATTATGTGAGGCCTGGTGTGATACAAGCCAATATTAATTTGCCCAATATTCAGTAATTGAAGAGGATAGATTATTACAAGCAAAATCAGGACAAGGCACCTGAAACAGCAGTCTAAATGACATCAGTGCCAAAGCCTGGCTCGTGTCTGGAATAAAGCCTCAGCAAATCCTGGAGCGGGAGGATCTGTGTGGTCAGCTGACTCAGCAGGGCTTCCCTTGGTTGTTCTGATGCCAGGCTCAGTTGCAATGCATGATCTTTCCTTTCAGGGGCTGGGTGTCTCTTGAGTCCATACCGCTACACTCCAGACATTATTTCCATGTTAAAGACAAGAATGGCTTATTGGGTTAAGTTTGAAATGCAGCAGAGCTCATGACTTTGCGATAGTGAAACGCAGGAGACTCAGTTCTTGGTTTGAGTAGGTGTGATACCTGTCTCTATGCCTCCTATTATAAGGAACCGCTCCTGTGTCCCCAGAATTGTGAAGGTTTACAGATGCTCGGGACAAGTACCAGGCACCAGGAGACCTCAGCACCAGGAGACCTCAGTTAGGCTTTCGAAAGCATAGAGAGAATTCAGTTCTGTTAAAAGCGTTGTTTGCTGCTTCCAAGAAACCCTGCAATGTGCGTATGAGACAGATGAGCATCTGTGAAGTATCTGACGTAACTTCAGATCGCTCGCTGCTGTGAAATGTGCACAGAAATGCTTTTAGCTGTTCTGTGGAATGGTGGCATGGCTTGATTAAGGCTTTTAGGGTTGTTCTTTTTCCCCCAAGCTTTGCCTGAAGGTGAGGCAGAAGCTTCTTGTTCATCTCTAGTGAAGAAATCGGTAGACTGTGCTGGCTATGGGAGTTGTGGCGAGACTAACTGTCTGGCATGTGGCAGGTTTGGAAAGTCAGCTTCCAAAAAGCAGCAAAGGCCAGGCTCTTCGATATTGTATGAGCATGTTTTGATAATGAGGAAATAGCAAAGGAGGTACCAGTGCTCCTGGGGAGCAGCAAGAGCAGGGCTGCTCCGCAAGGAGACACAAGCTGGGAGCTGCGGGTGACCCCAGCATAAGCAAGGCAGTGACCTCACCGAGAGGTGAGTGCCACCAGGTCTGAGCGCAGCCAGGCTGGTGGTAGTGACGGGGACCTAAGGCAAGGTGGTGCATGTTATCAGCAATGTTAGTAAGTGTCGCGTGATGAGAAGCTATGCTTTGATCTCTGTTATAGTTTTTATTGTGTCAAGAAACAAAAATTCTGAAAAGAAGTTAGAAAAACCTGAACGGCAGCTCTGAGATAAAACTTATCATGGTCTATAGATGGTTCATGTGTTTGCAGATTGCTTAACTCACGTCTGGAAAACCTATTAATGTAAGTTTCTCTACCGGCGTGACTTGAGTGCAGGGTATGGCATGTATGGCAATGTCACTGAGCCCTCTCAAAGGCTATTTCCAAGTTTGCAGTTTGCACTGAATGCTTTGAAAAAAATAACAAGCAAGAATAACAACAACAGCAACAAAACTCCAAACTAAGACTCTAGTTTGTTGTTGCCAGTCAGCTCCAATACATTTTTGGAACCCAGTTAAACCTCTGTTGTGTGGGTTGGCCTGGGGGGGAGGGCATGTTCTGGATTTGTTTGTTTTGTTTTTTGCTTACTGTGTGGGCATATACTGGGAACAGGATTTAACAAGGCTATGGAAATTAGGATTGCCTGTATTTGAAGAAGACCAGAAATTTGATAGTGACATGGGCAGATTTCCATTCTCAGTAGAGTGTGTCGCGCTTTAAATTTATTTCATCTAGTTTTTTGGCAAAAAAAAGAGACAGGTAACACACTTTGCAAGATCTGGAGATCTGAGTTCATTTTCTGACTGTGACTGAACGTCAGCGTGCCGGCAGCTGGAGTGAACTCCTGCCTCTTTTTGCACGATGCCAGGATGAGCTGTGACAAGACTTCAGTACACTGAACTGCTAGTCATAACACAAAGGGCTTTTAGTTTCTCCTTATCTGAGCGTTTGTTAACTGTGTATCTTGAGAGGAACCACTGTAATATTGCTGAAATTCATGGCCTCACCACTGAACAATGTGCAGCTTAAGTCAGGAATTTGCAAGTTACCTGTTGTAGTTCTGCTTAAATGGTATCTCCTTGCTGAGGGAGTAGCACTGCTGCAGAGCACATAGAGCACAGCTGAGTTAGAGACAGATTTGTGTTAAGTATGGGGGACTTGCTGCTCTAAAAGTCCACTTGGTTGCCTGCACTGATGTCCTGTATGCGTCTTTGTGCTAGTTGTTCAGAAGTCATGTTTTGCTTTGGGGCATAGATTTTTCTCTCCTAGTGAACTTGGAGACAGACCTTGGCTTCTGGAGGATTTCAGATACTCTCTACTGTGTAGGAAGAAAGCTCTTATGAAAACATTGTGCCTCAAAGTAGAAACTGTTTTCTATGTGGCAGACTAGATCCCTGCTAATATGCCAAAGGAATGCGATCATAGCATCGGAGTTCTTGGCTGTCTTAAAGAGTTCCTCTGCTTGTTTTTGGTGTTTTTTCTGCAGCTGTAAAACTGTCATAAGTGCAACTTTGGGGATGTTGCAGAGAGTGTGGTAGAACTGCTAGCTTTCACAGGATTTGTAAGCCAGCCTCCTGTTTCATGTGTCCAGGTGACAACCTAGGTCTGCCACATGCTTACCTTTGCTGCCAGAACAGTTTTCCTGCTGTTGCTTATGATCCCCAAAATGCCCCACTGCTTAAAAAGCACTGCAGAGGGCAAGAGCCTTCAGCACTTCTTAAACATGCAGAGTACACTGTTACCAAGTGCAGGATGGCTTTCCAGTTCTTGTGTGCACAATTTTGATGGTCTGTCTGCAGCTAAGTCCTTGGAAGGAGGGAGCAGCCACAGCAAACTGGTAGGAACTGGCACGTTATTCCCATTTGAAGCAAAGATGACTTGTGGTTTTTCATGTCAATTGCAGAAATCCTGCCAGGAACATGAGCTGTCACCTCTTGGCTTTGTTCTGCTTTTCTCGCAGTGAAACAGCACAGAAGCTGTCTTTAAGGCAGAGTTCACAGTCTCAGCACTCCAAAGAGTTTTGTAAGAACCTAACTTGAGCAGTGTGCAGTGCTGCACTGGAATTCCTCTTCTTGTGGTTTGCTGTGAAATGGAATGTTTGTAGTTATTAAAGCACAAACTGCATGTTGATTCAATTACAAATACTTGAAAGCTATCTGGTACATAAAACAGTTAAAATAAAATTTCAGCTTTAGTTCTTAGCCACAGTGGGTTTAACTAAGAAAGTGGATCGATTTTATGATCCCCTGTGATTTTATCATTGCCTCTGGATGTATCTGTTGTATATTTTGCCTTGAGTAGCCCGTAGTGGGTGAAGTGCGGCCTTACCCAGGGCAGACCTAAGAAATTGTATTCCTAACAGTGTTTCCCTGAGCAGTTTTCTGGGAGGTATTTTGAAAGGATCTCCTGGGCATTTAAAGCATCTGAAGGATGCTTTTAAGTTCTGTAAATTTACTTGCAGAGTGCTAGCTGTCTTGCCAAACGATCTGTGGGAATGGCATGCTCCATGACTCTGAACAAGACCTTGGGTAAGTAATGCTCAAAGCTCTCTAAGTGGAGTTACTCATTGTTTGCTTTGCATTCAAAACCATCTGCGCTAACAGTGCTTGGGCACCAAGAATGTCATTAGTAAGAATGTTATTAAATATTCCAGCTGCCAAGTCTAAAATTCAGCACATACAGCTGACTTCCTAGGTCCTCTGTTTCTTTTGTGCCTACTAAGTATAAAAATGCCGTTGGAGGGCATTTCCTGTGAACGCATAACTTTGATACATAGCATATGGCAGGCCTGTCACAAAACAGTGGTGGCCTCTTGCCAGCTGGCAGCAGACCTGAAAAATTTCCTGGGTGGCATCTCTTCCTGCAGTTGCTGTGGAGGGGCATCAGAGATGGATTGGGAATGCCAACAGAGTAATTTTAAGTGTGACAGAAAGAAGTAGACAAAGTCGAGGCTGGGAACAGCAGTGGCATGTTGCTTACTAGCCGACATCCAAGCTCCGTGTTGCCTTGGCCTGACATACCTTGTGCCTGGGTTAATGCCTTTGGCTGTGGAGCGGCAGGGGCAGCGCCTGGACTAAGCCTGCAGATGCAGCCACTGTGCGCGCTGTGAGCGAGCGGTGGGGGTGAGCAGGGTGTCGCATGGTTGTAGCTTTCCATCCAAGTGTCAGACTGGTATTAAAGTGTGTGTTCAGTCAATAATTCTTTTTTTTTTTTTTGCGACATACCTTCCTTTTTGCAATTTATTTAATGAAGTGTTCCAGGGTAGCACAATTGTTTTACTCGCAAGGAGGATCTAGTTACTTTACACTTGATTCTACAGGTTTGGAAAGCTTTTTACTAAGCCTGCAAATTTATGCGCTTTCTTAATTTTATGATCCCAGTAGTTACCTTAAATACCTGTGCTTGAGGCTTTTGTAATGATACAGTTCTTCTTAGTTTCAAAGGATTTTACTGATCTTGAGTCTGTCTTAGAATGTTACAGAATACGTCAGCTTGTAAATATAATAAGCCAAAATCATTTGGATGGTTATCAAGAATGAATGAATGAGAGCCTTTGTAAAATAGTCCTCTGCCTTATCTCCTGCTTTGAAAACAGAAGTACCTTACTAATTCACATTCTGTTCCTTGTCTATCTTACCATAAACATGTTTACCTGTAAATCTCTGAAACTCCTCTTAAACACACAATTTATGTTCTAATTAAAAAATCTTCTAGTTAAAATTATGCTCTAGTTAAAAAATAAAAAAAGAAGAAGAATTTCAGCCCCAACTGCAACTAGAATCTTGCTCTATTTTTTGAAACCTTACATTTTGAGAGGGGTGAGTGTGCATTTCCAGGGCATGTTTGCAAGAGCTAAGAGAGGCCTTGGAAGGAGGTCTCTGGCTGTCCAGCAGGTGCCTGCAATGAGTGACGAATGCCTTCTGCCTCTTCCTCCACTCCTACAGCCTTCTCGCTTCTGCACTTTCCCGCTTACGCTCAGCCTTCCCAGCTTACTCTCAGCTCCTTTTTTTCCCTCTCTACCTGTATCTAAGTCATGTCAGATGGACACAGACAAATCCAGATGACTGAGAATAAGCACAAGAGTGTTAATGTTGGATTCAGGAAGAACAGAAAGGACACCGTGTAGATCCTGCTTCCACAAGAAATGTTAAGAGGCTTGACTCATGAACAAAATTGGTATTTAGGATTATAAGATCAATATTTAATTTCATAGCTGGCTCAGGGAAAAAAAAAAAAAAAAAAAGAACCAAAAAACTAGTGGCACAGACAAAGGAAAGAAAGTTCCCATTCTGCACCCAGAAGAAAGAAATGTAAATACTTACCACCCCAAAATGATGTGCTATATTGACAGCAATGCTTACGAGTTGTGTTGTGCTAGATACTTCTGTATATATAGGAAGTATGGTGAGTACATATAGAGAGTATATTTATAGATCTAAAGTATCTGTCACTAAACAATTACAAAATATTTGGTATGTAGCTTGGTGTTTGAACTTACAATTTTGTGAAATCCTATTGAGCTGTAATAAGCTTTCAGTTAAATGATACAGCTTGATGTAAATGGGAATGAACTTTCTGGATCTAGAGTAAATGAACATAAGTACAAAAGTGGTTCCTTGGCGTTATCCTTATGTCTTCTCAGCATGCAACTGCATAGTTCTTGATTCATAAGGGCCGAAATAATTTTAATGATTCAAGATGAACTTGTCAGTTTTTCTTTGATAACCATCTTAAAATGAAAAGTGAGTTCAAATGTGTTACTGCTGCTTCTACCTGCCCTTACAACCATATTTCCCCTCCTCAGCCTACAACTGACTGATGTAGTCTTAATAAGAGGGGGGTTCTTCCGTGTGTTTGTTTGTTTGTTTTTTTAGGGGGAAGTATCCTGAAGTTTCCATGAGGTGTATTACCAATGGAGTAATATTCCTGGATTCTTCAAAAAGATTTCTCTTGCTTCTTCTTCTGCTCCCTCACAAATTACATGAGTCATTGTTTTAAAATTTTCAGGGAGTTAGGGTGGTTGTCAGACTCAGACTCCTAAGTGAATTAGGAATTAATAATTAAAGTACTTCAAACTAGGAGATACAAACTAGAAACTAGAAAAATAAACTATTTTTTCTTTATAAAAATACAAAGCTTGCTTATGTCAGTTCATAAACAGCTGTCAGTAGGCTGCTGATCAGGTCTCTAAGCAAGACTGGCCCTCTTCATCGCTATTAGAAGCCAATGTATTTGTAAATGTAGTTTTCCTTCTTAGTGATGGGCGTTGCAGTCAGAGGCGGAGCGTGCTGTCTGGGCACTGATAAAGACGCGGCCCTCCCCAAAGGGGATGTGCGCGGGCAGAACCGGAGCAGCCATGGGCTGGAGGGGACCTCTGGAGGCCAGCTGGGCTGGCCCTTTGCAAAGCAGGACCAGCTTCAGACTTAGACCCAGTGCCAGAGTGGGATCAAATGCAAACTAAAATGTGAATCACTTCTGCAAGCTGTCTGCTACATGCCCTCGCACAGCGCTCAAAGTGGCACTGGTATGACTTAAAGAAAGAACCAGTACTTTCTCCCAAGACATTGCTGCCTAGCCTGGGCCTTTTGCACCTGCACCTCCCTCATAGTCCAACAAGTCCTGTGAGGCAGAGTCTTTCAGTGTCTGGAATGAACTGCAGATTTAATCTTTATATGCTGTTTTCTTCCTTATCAGATACGTTTGTCATACTTATTGTACTAATTCAGATTCTAAGCATCAGGAATTTTATCCTCTCATCTTTTGCAGGACATCCTTGTTTCTCCTCATCTTTTTGCCTCCAAAGATCCATTTAAAGCAGTTGAATGAAAATTTAGGCCTACGATAACTTTGCATTTTGTTAGTAATATTTTCATACTTAATACATACTTAGTTGGGGTACGGGAAGCTTGCAGTTTTGTGCGGTAAGCTGGATGTGTGCTAGCTGCTTAGCTGATGCGTTTCGGGGGGTTACTTTGCATGCCAGCCTGCGAACTTAGACAGCTCGTGGCTAGGAGTGGTGATACTTCAGTTACCTCAGCAAGACTGTCAAGGTGGCTGCCAGTGTCCTGAGGAAGAACTTAACACTCAAGAAAGAGATAAGGCAGAAATGGACTTGTGAGGACTGACTTCTACCTGCTTACACATTAACAACCTCCTTAATTTTAAGGGATATGGAATTGCTGTGGATGAGGTTTCTGTCTGGCGAGAATGGTCGTGGTATGGTAGATATCCAAGCTGCCTGATTTTAAATTAAATACATGGTATTGTAACTGTTTGGGAGTTTGCAAGTTTTCAGAAAAATTGGAAATCACCCATAAACCTTATTGCATCTTACCATGCTTTTGCAATGGAGTTGAATAATGAGCTCTGTCTTTCTTGTCATCATTTTAGATCAACAAATGTTTAAAATTCTCTCCTATCGTAATGGTCTCCCTGTGCATCAAAAGGGTATGAAACATCAGCTTTAGAAATAATTACATACGTTGTTTTATGAATCCTTTGCTATAGGATGGACAGAAATGAACACTTTCTCTCACATCAAGTTTTAGTACCATCTTAGCTTACACTCCAAAAATCCCACCAAACCCCTAACGGAGGATGAGAAAGAGTGAGAGACTAGATGCTCTAAATGTGCATTTGCAGTGAAGTGTTGAAAGGGAGCATGGACTGATCTGAGAAAGTAAAGGAATTACAGTAAACTAGAGTAAGCCTAGAACTAGACCGTTCAAAACGGCAATTGTAGCACATGGAAGAGGAACACAGGTAATAGAATAAACCTGGCTTGGAAATGTTTATTAAGAATGAAGATAAATAGAGGTGTACAGGTAGAAAGTAGCAGGTAGTTGAAAATGCAAGGAAACTAGTGTGATTTCTCTTTCTTTTTTTAACCATTGGACCAACAGAGCAGTCCAGTGCAACCTTGCAGGAAGAGGCCATAACTATGGAGACAAGTCCTTCTGACTCAAGCACCAAGGATGGTGTAGATGATGAAAAAGAGGTTCCTCCTATCTCTAAACAGTTGCTGTCTTTGGAAGAAGATGCAGAAGATCTTGACCAAGCACGTGAGCCACAGTCTTATGGTCTGGGGTTTAAAAAGGTTTTAAAATTCGTTGGATTCAGATTCACGGTTAAGAAGGAAAAACACAGAAAATTAGAACCAGTTCAACTGCTTACTGTAAAAAAAAAAAAAAAAAAAAAAAAAAAAAAAAAGAATAAAGAAAGAAAGAAATGGAAGGCACTGAAGGAGCTGTTGATTAAATCAAAGGACTTATGTTCTCAGTGAGCTGCCTTAGTCGCTGATACTGCATGGCCATTACGATTTTTTTTTTTCTCAGGGATGGACTGGATTCAGGAAAAAGAAGAGTTTTATGAAGCCTAAAGAAGATGAGCTGCAGTCTGCTAAGAAAGAAGAGGACCAAGAAACAGAGGAGGCACTGTTAACAGCTGAAGTCACTGAACAGGAGGAGAAGTCTGAGGACAAGAGTCGAGATCAAGAGAAGAATGTGACAGCAGCAACTGTTGAAACTCATGAGAAAACTGAAGATGGAAAGCAGGAACTGAGAAAGACCATGGCAGGCATAACAGTTGAAGCAAGTAAGAAAGAAGAGCTAGCCAAGCATGAGTGGCAGGAATACCATGAGGTTATAGGAGCAGCAGTTGTTCAAGTGCGTGCAAAGGAAGAAAAAGCTGAAGATTAAGGAAAGAAGTTAGTGGAAAACTCAGGAGATCTAAATAAAAAGGAAAAAAAAATGAAGGAGAAAGATGGCACACAGCTGCAGTCCTCTGCAAGGCCTTCTGCAAGGTTTATACATGTATGCTATGCTGTTGCTGGTTAAGATAAAGTTCCTTAAAGAAGCATCAAAGTGGAGATTGGAGACCAGGCCTCTCCCTTAGCAGGGAGGCTTATGTGCTGGCTGTCTCTTCTTTTTTGAGACTGTTACTGGAAATAACTTGAGGATCTGGTCTATCAGCTTAAGCTCTGGAAGCAGCTTATGCTTTTCCATCCAGCCTCAGTGCATGGGGGAGGCTGCTAGGCTCACCAGGGAAGTCGTGCAGCTCAGGTACAGCTAGCGTATGCTGGGGCTGGTGCTGTGCCACAAGCACAGGGGTTCCTGAGAGGACTACTTTTGGGTCTCAAAAGCCAGACGTTTGCCACTGACCCTGCCGCATGGGAGAGAGCAGACCTGAGAAAGGTGAGGACCACAAGGAAGGATGGATGAGGTTTGGGATGAGGAACAATGTGGAGCAGAAATTGGGTAGGATTAACAGCACAAGGATCGGGTCCTGATCTGGGGTGGGGGGGGCATAGATGAGAGAGCTCTGTGAGCATCTTTAGGATGCTGATAAAATAGACGCTTGCCCACTGCACTATTAAATCTAATTTAGGGCTGACATCCTTTCTCTTTGGACACTAACCTTAGTCTTTATGACAGTGAAAATGAATGATCATGACGTAGGAAAGATGCACGGCTGCTCTGCTCCAAAATCCACTTGAAAAAATAGCATTGGCTTATTTAAAATAGGAGGAACAACTAGTTTTTAGAAGTGTCTCCTGCTTCTCCTTGAAAAACGACATCCGTTTCTCGTGCTTGAAAAATCCACATGGCTCGGTCCTTGGTGCTGGGAGCAATGCTGTGCCTAAGTGAGGGGAGCAGAAGTCATTTCGACTGCTGCTCTCCTATATGCCATGGGAGTCTCCTGGGAATGGTCTGCACGTAAAGGGCTTGTGCAGCAGCTTGACCTAGTCGGTATGATCTATCCTACAGATACATCCCTGTCTCTCCTGCAAAAGGCACTATACTCGAAAGGATAATGAGCAAAACACTTTTTCCTCTAAGCAAGTAGACAAGAAGGGAATTGTAAAATTTTACAAGGGATTTATAAGCCAGTGTCTTCTGAAAGGTAGAAATCCCAAGAATCATTCAGGATTCAGCTAACAGAAATCCCTGCCTCCTTCCCAGCACATCAGTCCCCTCGTGGCATTTTGCAGTCCCTCAGTCTTGTAGTGATACGGCTTCCTCGCAGCTGCTTGTGTCAAGTAGCTTTCCCTGCTTCTGCTGTTTGTTTCTCCACTTAGTAAGAAGATTTCTTGTAAATTTTAAAACTTGTTCCAAATAGATTTTCAGCAGGTAGTGCTGGGATCAGAGTGATGTAACTGGCATTGCTTGTGCCTGACATGCAGCTGTCTGTACTAACACTTCTCCCTTTCACCTTTCCTGCAGCCGTGAAGTTCACCGTCTGAAGGACAGAGAGGGTGATGCTGCACTGACACTTGAGAGTACCTACGGGCCGCGTACCCAGGGTTTCAGGCAGTCTGTGCTCCCCAGCCGCCTCCCTCAACACAGTGTCGGGTGCGCACGCGAGCTTTGCACACCTGAGTTTTGGAGGCCAGCAAGCAATGCCAGCGTTGTCTTTTACGCACTCTGAGACCCTCTGCAGAGCCAAGGGAGCGGGGCAAGCATGCGAGCAGGCTGGCTTCAGGCTGGAATCTCACTCTGCCGTAGTAGTTGAAGGGGCTGTGGAAGAAGATAAAGTTTTCGGTGTTGGCCCCCTGAAGCAAAGAGGGTTAGTTAAAGCTCTGAAGGCAGTCTGCGCAAGGGGAGAAAGGGCCGGGAGGAATCTGAAGCAGCCTGTTTGAGATGTTCACTGCAAAGCCAGCCTTTTCACAGTCCCTGGCTGCCATGGGAGTATATCTTGCCCATTTGGTACCCTCCGTCAGGGACAGATAAATCATTTCGTAGCCCAGATAAATGCATTTGCTGCTTTTATTCCCCGGGTGGTGTTTTTACCGTCATTTCATGAAAACAATTCAGAAGTACAAAGAACCTGCCCAGTATTCTTGAGCTGCCACAAACTGTCCTAAGCTAGAATACCTGCCGAACAATCTTGGAAGTGTCATTAATTTCTCTGGTGTGAGTCCCTCTGCTGGGGAGAAGTTCATTAGAATTTTTTTAATAGGATTTTTACATAACCTGTCAGTCAGTATTCCTGTTGACTGGTGGAATTAAGCTCCTATTGACAATTCACAGGGAAGCGGTGAGGAGATTTGGGTTTACTGACAACATTCAGGGGAGCAGAAGAGCACAATTAAACACCCGCCGGAACAGAGACTGACTTGCATCAAGTGATGTAAGACTGCTGTAGCTGGAAACAAAACTCTTCATGAAAATCCTGGTGCTGGAAGGCAATCAGAGAAGTTTTACAGAAGTGAAAAAAAGACTGAAACAAGCTGAAGAAGGGCAGTGCTCCTCTTGAGCATTAATCTGTGCCCTGTTCAGGGCAGCAGAGGAAAGGAAGGCAGCAGCTCGAGAGCACCAGGAGGAAGCAGGGCGAGCGGAAGAAGAGCCAGAGCTTCCTGGGGGCTGTTGTTCTTCTGTCTGCTCTGCACAGATGAGTGGGAAATGGCAGGGGAAAGGTAGGATCCTGTTTCTTTATTCTCTGCCTTTTGACCTGTAGCCAGGAAATGCCCTGCGCTGGCTGTGGCGCTCACATTTTGTGCACGGTGCTTTTCTGTTCTTCTCCATTTCCTTCCTCAAGCCACTGCATTTCAGCCCAGGATTCTTTTTCAGATCTCCAGCCTGCTGTGACCATGGGATGCTCCTCAAGGCAGAAATCTCTGGGGAACACGTGCACGGAAATAGAAAGACGGAGGTCTGAGGGTGAAACTGCATCTCCAGCACAAAGGACTCTCTGGGCCAAACCATAGTCTTATTAGAATTAACACGCACCAGTCTGAAGGCAGGTTGTGTGGGAAAAAGAAAGGAGCAAATCTGATTTTAATATCTCAGGGAGCATGTAGCAGGGTGCCAGTTGTAAAACATGAAGAATGTCACATGTTCTCAGGGGTAGGGAACGAGGTAGCGTCTCTGTAGCAAGCACATGCACTGGTTTTGTTTATTCATGCCCGACTGCAGGGTGAACTTGTTTTTACTGGCCTGACCTTTCTTCACAGTGAAAGAACGAGTGAGTCTAGAAATGCTCAGAACCACTCGTTTCCAAATTGTTATGCGCATAACCCCCATCTTTCATCCCCCCCCCAAAAAAAAAACTCCTTAATACTCTGAAGTGAGTTTCTCTGCTTTGAAGTCAAGAGAAGACTAGCTTTATAACAAAGACTTAATTGTAGTGGACAAAGGCTTTATGACCACAGTGACATCGCTGTGATGAAGACCTTTGTTACAAATACATGCATAGGTACAAAGGAGCACTTGAAATAACAGTCATCTGTTCAAATCTTTAAAATATAGCAATAAGTCAGGAATGCTGTGAAGCTCATGCTTTCTCTGTTTTTTTGTAAGTTTCTAAATTCACTGAAAACATGAAATATGAATGTACCTGAAAGAATTATGATCTCTGAAATGTAAATTTCAGTGTAGCTCAAGTCTGCCCCCCCCATACTTGCCTATTTTGTTAAGTAGTGGAAAGAGAGACACCAAAACCACCTAACTGGGCTCCTACTTTTGATACAGGACTCAGAGCAAAGCTTAGAAGGTTACATTTGCATTTTAAATGAGGTAGATCGAAATATTAATGATTCTCCAGCTCAGAAGAGCTTAGAATAGACTGTTGCATGAGCAGCGGTTAGTTTAGCCTATTTTAAAGTTTCAGTGAAAAAAACGTCTGGTTCTGTTGTGAGCTCAAGATGTAACCAAATCACCAGAAGAGCGTGTCAGTCAGGGAAAAAGATACTCTGTTCTTTAAACAGAGTAAATTAAATACAGGGAGTATTGGTGATCATGCTTGGAGAATTAAGGTTTTTGGTCAGATTCTATGCAAGAAGTAGACAGTGTAGGACATCATGTGGTACATATACTGAGTATATTCAGCGTTCATCTCTATTTTCTTCTCCTCCCACAAGTCAGCTAGTCACTCTCTTCCTCTGGATTGCCCAAGGCCTGGCTTTCTGTGCATTACGACAGGAGTTTGGAGAGAGGTACGAGCACGGTTCTAATAGTTGTACATGATGGACCAGCTAGACCATGAACTAAATAAGCTCAGACTCTAGGAAAGAGAAGCTGAGGAAGAAATATGACAGAGGTCTGTATAATCATGCGTGGCAAGAAAAGCATGGCTGGTGATGGTTCACTCCTTCTCACCACACCACAGTGCATCAAATGAAGCTAGTAGTGAGCCAAGGGAGAGAGTACCTCGCGTAAAAGGTAACTAACCTGGCAGACTCCTCACCAAAGGATGCTGTGCAGTAAAGGTTTACAGAGATGGAAGGGGGAACGGAGCAAATTCGTGGAAGGCAAAGCCACTGAGGAATTCTAAATGTGCAAAAGGCACATCTGAGTCAGGGTCCTTAAACTGAATGTGCAAAAATATGAGAGGAAGTACCACAAACGCTTGTCCCACTCTTTTGTTCTGCCCCAGCTACCCACTTAGGGCTATGATTCGATATCATAGTACTGTTTTATTACACTACGTAGCATGCTATTATTCTGTTCCTATGTACTGGAACACGTTGGACTCAACAAACTACTGGAGTTAATGTAAAGGTGGAAGAAAACAGGTTGTTTATTCAGTCCAGTGTTCACATTGTTTGTCACGCAGAGGCTGTCTGACGCTTCTGCTGTCTCCTTCCATCCTCTCCAGGGTGGCAACGGCTGCTGGTTCCTCCTCTGTCCAGAGGCTGTGCCCAGAAATAGAGGGAATTAAGTTCTGCTTGGAGTCGTGACCTGTCTTTAAACCTCCCTGTCACGAGCATTTCTAGCCTAAGGTTTCTTTTCTCTCTCTCCAAGATGTTTCTCGAGAGATGTAGCTTTTGGTGAGAGCCACCTCAGTTTACCTGAGGGAGGTAGAGAGGATTTTTCCACAAGAGCGGACAAGTATAGAGAAAAGGAGAAAAGGGGGCTGGTCAAATGTAAAGGTAGCTGATCAGCTGCTTGTCTGATTGAGACCTGTGCTTGATCACTGCAGTCTGTCCCAGGCTCTCATTAAATCTAATTTCTGACTACCTTCTGTGCAGGTCTCTACTCCAGGTATCTATGGGTGACCACTAGCAAACTTCAAAGCAGACTAGGTGGCAAGGAGGAGGAGAAACCTGCATACCAGCGACTGGAGTGGCCCTGTGAAGCACAGGGGTTCGCTGATCCAGGCGCCGGCAAGGGGAGCAGGACAGGCTGCAGGCTCTGATGCAGCCTGTAGGTCTGCAGCCAGCAGCTGGAGGAACCCACGTGATGCAGGTACATACCGTGCTAGCAGACCTCAGCGACGATGAGCAGGACAGGGAGGACGGGATGGGGCTGCAGGTGCTACTCGTGTTCATGCGGGTGCTGTGCATGTGTAGGCAGGTGCTAGCAAAGGCAGTGCTTTGTATCAACCTGTGTGGACAGAGGTGTGCGTGTGTGTGTGCATGCGTTACGCACACGTACCTGTACACTCCTGTTGGGAGTACACGTTCAGTGGCACCGTGCAAATGGGTCAACTCTCTCAGGCAAGGCTGCCGCTCAGTAGGACTGCTGGAGTCCTTTCTGCCAGGTCCTGGCTCCTTCCTGCTTCCCCTTGTGTTAGAGAAGTACTGTGAGAAAAACCTTGCAAATAGTTAACAAGACTCAAGGACAACGGGGAGAGAAAAACAGTACTGCAAAGGATAACCAGCTCCGGCTAAAGAACCTTGATGAAACCACAGCACTTTGAAGATTGCGAGGGGTAGGTAAGACAAAAACAGCAGAGTAACCCAGAAGTGACCTTACGTTCATTAAGGCTTCTTATTAACATATTAAATTTCACACCCCTAAATGAATAATGAGATGGAAATGACATGATAATGATGTTACCACCTCTTCTTCGCTTCCTATCCTAATTAACAAGAATGTGAAAGCGCAAGCGCAGAGCGATTACCTGAGGTAATGAAATTGTAACCAATAGAAAGATTTGTGTAAAGTGCTCCCTGAAAAGTGTGTATAAATCAAGACTGAGAGGGGGAGAAGGTGTGCTAGCTTTGTGGATTTACCACCTAGCACCCACCTCTGCGCAGAAATGAAATAAATATCTCGACCCTGTGTGTCTATTGGTTGCTTGCACACCGGGTAACAGAACCCAGATTTTGGGACAACAGTTTGGCGACCCAGATGGGACTTGTCAGAAGGCCTTGCCCGGATCATCTTGCCGTTCCCAACAGCGGACTGGATTGGATCGAGCTCCAGCATGCACCGACCTGTTGATCAGGGAGTCCTCCGACCTCCCTCCGAAGTCGGGACGACAAGAGACTCAAAGGTGCAACGCCAACCAGAGATATTTGTGCCAGGGCGAAAGGGGGGGTGAATCTTTGGATTGGTGAGTATAAAATTTACTTACTTTCGCGGAAGATTATGTTGGATTATGTCGCACGTCGATGCTCGGCAAAGGTTGTCTTAAATTGACCAGAGGGGTCAGAGCCAAGTGCGCACAAAGGTACGGGAAAAAAGGTATTTCTAGGTAATAAGGTTGGTATTTCTAGGTAATTGACATGGGATCAAGCCAGTCCATGATTCCTCTCTGTAGCCCTTTGGGTTGTATTTTGAAACACTGGAATATTTTTGGAGGAGATCAGATGACAAAAAAAAAAAAAAAAAGAATGAAAAGATGTTGTAATCAGTGGTGGCCAATGTATAAGCTGGAATGTGATGAGCAATGGCCAAAAAAGTGGGACCTTGAACTATAACACTATATTACAGTTACTGCTGTTTTGTTGCCGGAAGGGGAAGTGGGGTGAAATACCCTATGTGGAGGCTTTTGTGTCACTATATAAGGAACCAGAAATTCAAAGGGAACATGAACTTGTAAGTAAAGAGGAATCTGTAATGGTTGCAGTAGGAAAGAAGGAAAAGAGCGGGTATTCAGAAAAACTCTGAATGGAGAGGAGCAGGAGGATGTACAACTACTGACAGTGCCCCCTCTTGTGGAAACGATTCCACCTCAGTTGAAGCATCGCCCGCCCCGCTAGAAAGCCAAGAGTCCAGCCCTGTTTCTGGCGGAACTAGGAGACGGAAACAACCTGTTATACAGGCTCCTTTGAGACAAGCAGTGGGAGCAGAAGGGCTGCCAGTATTTGTACATGTTCCTTTTACAACCTCAGATTTACTAAACTGGAAGCAGTCTATTGGATCATATAGGGAAAATCCTGAGAAGCTGCATCAACTTTTGGAGACTATTATGATAACTCATAATCGTAATTGGGGAGATGTGCAGGCACTGTTGAATACTTTCCGGACAGGAGAAGAAAAGAGGCTGGTAATTGATAAGGCAAAAGAAGAGGGTGAGAGAAGGGACAGAAAGGGGGATCCTGAGGTCTATTTACCCACCACAAAGTATCCAGAGTGGGATCCAAATAGGAGCGGGGGTAGGGAGTTATTGAGGCAGTATCAACAGCTAATTTTATACGGGGTTCGGTACGGGGTTCCGAAACCAAAGAATGCATCGAAATTGCATGAAGTAAAGCAAGGGCCTGAAGAAAATCCCTCGGCCTTTTGTGAAAGGTTATGCGAAACAGCCAGAAAATGGACAGACCTGGATCCAAATGAAGAAGCGAATCAAAGACTGTTTAATACGTTATTCATTGGCCAGTCAGCTCAGGATATTAGAAAGAAGTTACAGAAGGTAGATGGAGCTGGGGGAATGTCTATTTCACAGCTGATAGAAATAGCGTATATAATAATCGAGGTGAAAAGAGAACAAGAGAAACACAAAATCCAATGAAACTACAGGCTTCTGTCCTGGCAGCTGTCCAGAGGAATGAATTCCAAGGCACGGGCAGGAGAAGCAGGAGAGGTAACAGAGGAGGAAGAGGTGGAAGGGGAGGGAGGCCAGGAGGAGGCCTCCCTAGACCCGCTTTGGGTCCAAATCAATGGGCAATTTGTAGACAGGAAGGGCACTGGAAAGATGAATGTCCAAATTGAAGAAGGATAACAAAGCTACAGAGCCCAGCAAACACCAACCTAATTATGTTAGAGGAGTCAAATATGGAATGAAGGGGACCGGGGCAGAAAATTAGAATTTCCTCAGCTGATCCCCTGGTTCCCGTAAAGCTGGGGAATGAAACTATAGATTTTTTATTAGACGGTAGAGCCACTCATTCAGTGATAACTAGTTGTAAAGGACCCTTAAATAAGACTACTACCACCATTGTTGGGGCTACGGGAAGGAAAGCTTTGAGGCCATTTTTGCAACCAACGGAGTGTGTGATTGGAGGTACTAAATTAACTCATGAATTTCTCTATATGCCAGAGTGTCCCCTCCCTTTATTAGGACGGGATTTACTATGCAAACTGAATGCGCAGGTGACCTTTTCTGAGAGTTCCGTGCAGCTCCACAGCCCTCCAGAATCGGCACGGAGAGCACAAATCTGCCTTTTGATGGGATTAGCTCCAGACGATAACGGTGCAAGTATCCCTTCAGGTGTATTGGATGTGGTGATTCCCTTGGTTTGGGCCTCAACAAAGCCAGGTAAAGCAAAAAATGCGACTCCGGTCAAAATAGAGCTACAACCAGGAGCGAAGCCAGTTAGGGTGCATCAGTACCCTATCAAGCTAGAAGCACGTAGAGGATTGGAACCCCTAATTAAGGCCTTCTTGCAATATGGCTTGCTTAGAGAGTGACAGTCTGAGTTCAATACACCAATCCTGCCGGTAAGGAAACCGCACTCCCAAGAATATCGACTGGTCCAGGACCTAAGGGCAGTGAACCAAATAACAGAAGATATCCATCCAACCGTGCCAAACCCATGTATTCTTTTAGCCTCGGTGCCTGAGACTAACAATTGTTTTACAGTGCTAGATTTAAAAGATGCTTTTTTCTGTATTCCCATAGAAGAACAAAGCCAGACAATTTTCGCCTTTGAATGGGAAAGTCCCACTACGAGGAGGAAGGAGCAGTTATGCCGGACGGTTCTTCCTCAAGGATTCAAGAACAGTCCTACCCTGTTTGGTGAGGTCTTGGCCAAAGAACTAGCCCAATGGCCGGAAGGTAACAAAAATGTCACTCTTTTACAGTATGTGGATGACATTTTGACTGGAGCAGATTCAGAGCAAATATGTTTAGAGGCGACAGTGAGTCTGTTAAATTTTTGGGGACTTTCTTTGCTCATGGAGCGATTTGGAAAGAACGAGGGCTCTTAAATTCTCAGGGAAGTAATATAAAGTATGGACAAGAGATATTAAGATTGTTACAAGCAGTAATGGAACCCAAAGAAGTAGCTATAATGCATTGCAAAGCCCACCAGACGGGAAATAGTGAAGTGGCACAAGGAAACAGGAGAGCAGATGCGGCAGCCAAAAAGGCAGCAGTAGCAGGACAGGTGACTGGGGCTTTATTACCCAGTAGAAAAATACAAATGAGACCTCCTGAATATTCAGACAAAGAAAATCAATTGGCAGAAAGGCTAAAATGTACAAAAAATGCTGAAGGGTGCTGGGTCACCCCAAATGAACAAGTTTTAATTACAGCCAAAATGATGGAAGTGCTCCTCAAGAGACTGCATGAAGAAACTCACATGGGAGCAGATGCTATGATAAGCAGTGTAAAAAGATATGCTGTGGGATCAAAGATGCTATCAAATACTGACCTTATTGTAAAAAGATACCCCACCTGTTGTGCAAATAACCCCCAAATTCAGAAGAAACCACCTATGGGAGGACTAAGAAGAGGATCAACCCCAGGGGAACACTGGCAGATAGATTTCTCTGAATTGCCTAAATGTGGTTGGTTTAAATAGTTACTTGTTTTGGTAGATACATTTTCTGGTTGGCCAGAAGCCTTCCTGTGCTCCACCAATCGTGCAAAAGAAGTAATTAAAATTTTACTAAAAGAGATAATGCCTCGATTTGGGATTCCTGAAGGTATATCCTCAGATAACGGACCTTGTTTTGTTTCAGAGGTGGTTCAAGGAACATCCAAATTTTTACAGATGAAATGGGAATTACATACTCCATGGAGACCCCAGTCTAGCGGTAAGGCAGAAATAATGAACCAAACACTTAAAAGACATATTTCAAAACTGTGTCAGGAAACCCATCTTAAATGGGTAGATATATATAGATGTATATATGTATATAGAATGGCCTTGATGAGAATAAGAATAACCCCAAGAATAAAAGAGGGAGTAAGCCCTTTTGAAATACTTTACGGGAAACCTTACCGAATTAATGAAATAGGGGGACGAAGTGATCAAATGCATGTAAGAGGGGAAGAAATGTTGAGAGAGTATTTATTGTCTTTGTCTCGGGTACTAACATCTTCACATAGGTACCTAATCAACGTACCCCCCTTCCATTGGATTCCCCTGTGCATGACTTCAGGCCTGGGGATCTAGTTTATATTCGGACATGGAAAGAAGAACCACTAAGAGAAAAGTGGAAAGGACCTTACCTGGTGCTTCTGACAACTCATACTGCAGTAAAGGTGGAGGGAATAAGTTCCTGGACCCACTCTTCCCAAATAAAGAAGGCACCTTTGAATGACTCGTGAACTGCCACACCCACAAGATATCTCTCAAGGTAAGAATACAGAAGTTACAAAAGTGATGAATTGCACTTGGAAAATGGAACACTTTTATATGTAAATGGAGTGCTCTTAGTGTTCTTAGGTGTTACTTTGCATTCTGATAGTGTTGTTAATTATAGATAGAGCTGATTTATAAGAATATTGATTTTGATTTTTGATTTGTTCAATTTAATTTGTTTACTATAGAGTTAAGATGGAAAATGAGGACACCGTTAATTTTCTTACGCATGCTCATTGGTACAACTAACCTGATTTTGTAGCTTATACGGGCCTTCAGAAAAAGTGACTCAGATTACCGCTTGCTTCTCTATTCCCCACATCTCACCGATTACCCATGCCATGGGAGATACTTAAAATTAACTTAACATCCATGTAAGAATAATTGAAGTTGTTTAAATGAGACTTGCTAGATAAGTGATATTAACAAGTCTCAAAGGGGGGAATTGTTAGAGAAATACTGTGAGAAAACCCTTGCAAATAGTTAACAAGACTCAAGGACAAGGGGGAGAGAAAAACAGTACTGCAAAGGATAACCGGCTCCAGCTAAAGAACCTTGATGAAACCACAGCGCTTTGAAGATTGCGAGGGATAGGTAAGACAAAAACAGCAGAGTAACCCAGAAGTGACCTTAGGTTCATTAAGCTCTCACAGCAGTTCTACATAGGGCAGATGCTCCAGCATCTAGCAAGTCTCATTTAAACAACTTCAATTATTCTTACATGGATGCTAAGCTTTCTTCATTTTCTGTGTATGAATGCCAAATCTAAACATTACATAACTGCTCTGCTTCTAATTCCAAGAAGCCATAGTTAAAGCTGAAAGACAGTTCGGATCACATATATAAACTAACATTTTTGAAAATAAGATCTGATACCTATTTTGGACATCTCTAAGGAATAGCAATTTGTTATTGTGCTACTTCAGGAAAAATCTGTGGAGTTTCGGTTGCCACAAACTGATGTTACAGTTTCGCTACCACGGCATTCTAACATACTTTAGAATCAAATTATGAATAAACTTTCTCAACATGATCTAATCTCTGAAGCACAAATGTAGCTGGTAGTAAGGAAAGAAAGTATTTCCCCTGAAATGTTTTAAAGTATTAACAGGCCCAGACTGGGGTGAGTGACAGAGGGAAAACATGCTCTAAGGAATTTCTGCCTGTCCTTACAGCTCCACAGGACTTCATCTTGGTGGTTACCAATGTCATCATCATCCCTTTTGTATTGGCAGACAGGTTTATAGGTCAAAACCAGTCTGTTCAGCACAGCAATTTTCTTCCCTTGCTCTTTGGAAACGTTGCAGCAGCAGCAGCTTAATTAGTCAGATTACATTCTAGAGCTAGCATGAAGTCAGCCCCACCACTGCAGTCAGGAAGTAGGTATTGGCATGCAGTAATTTCTGCTGCGTATTTTTCTGATGTATGGAAATCTCTGAAAAGTGATTAAACCACTCAGGTTTAAACCCATTAGGTTACACTCAGGATTACACCAGTTCAGGTCAGAACTCATATAGATTTCAATGCTAGGCTGCAAGACACTGCTAGGAAGCAAGCCAATATGCAGAAGTTTACAGGCCTATAGAATCCAAAGAGTAATAAGGTACCCTACAGAATGTGTTCAGCTACAGCAAAATAGACTAAAATGTGTGATACGACTATGTTTACGCATAGGAACACATGTTTTCACTAGAAGCACTCAACTCATATGTACCTCAATGACTTGCTGCTCCCAGAGTAGACAGTAGGTCTCAGTTCCTGAACTGAATTCCAAAGAAGATTAAAAAAAAAGGGGGGGGGGGAGAAGAGCTGCAGTATTCTGCTGTGGAAAATGAGTGGCTATTACATGGACAGCTGATGACCTCTCTTTTATTATTTATACTTTTTTTTTCCACTGACTTTTCTTCTTGCTCCTCTGTTTTCCAGAGCTGCTGCACTCCTTCTTTAGCACTGCTTCTCCAAAGTCGGTAGGCTTCTAAGAGAGAGATGTTAATAGCTCAGCAATATCCGGAAACAGTATCCTGGAACAGGTGCCCCATCACTTCCTGGGGATCAGGGTGAGGCTGAGGAGCCTAGCATTCACAAGACCCTCTTTCTTAAAGATGCAGGTGACATTTGATTTCTTCCAGGCTTCAGAAACCTTTTCTGCTCACCACAACCTTTCAAAGATAACAGAGAGTGGCCTCACAATGGCATCAGCCAGCTCTCTCCGTATTCATGAGTGCATCCCATCAGCTCTAATAGACTTCTATAAGTCTGGTTTATTTGAGTGTTTGCTATCTTGATGCTTCTCTCTTGATCCTTCTCTCACTGGTCTCAGCCTTGGGATTCCTGAGGGCCAGCCTTGCTGCTCTTTTACTTGTGGAAGCCCTTCTTGTTGCCCTTTATGACCCTCACCAGGTGGAGCTTTTTGACTTTCTTAATATTGTGCCTTCAAGCTTGGCAAGTGTCTTTACATTCCTGCTAGATGATCGGACCCTGCTTCCACTTCTTCTGTGCCTCACATGTGCCTCACCTGAGTTTACTCAGGAGCATCTTGTTCATCTGTGCAGTTCCTTGACCACCTGTATTACATGTGCACTCTAGAAATCTCCCAGATTGCTTGTGCCCTGCTGTCTTGCCCCCCAGCACATCCCGGGGCAGTTCAAGTCCCCTGTAATGACCAGGATTGATAAATGTGACACTTCTTCCGGCTGTCTGACGAAGACTTCATCTACTACTTCCCTCTGATCAGGTAGACTGTAGCAGACATCTACCACAATGTCACTCCTGCTGGTCTCTCTTCTAGTCCTAACTGATTAGCTCTCACCTGGCTCCTTCTCCATCCCTAGGCAGAGTTCTATGCATTCCCACTGCTTTCTCACATAAATGACAACTGCTCATCCTCACCTTCCCTGACTGTCCTTCCTAAAGGGCTTCTACCTATCCACTGCAGACTGTCAGTTGCGTGAGCTCTCCCACCACATCGCTGGGATCCCAGGGAGATCGTAATAGCCCTGCAAGTGCACCCAGACCTCTAATTTCTCCTATGTGGTCCTCAGGCTGCATGGATTAGTATCAGGCACTGCACAGGCGTACCCTAACTATAATGCAAAGAGCATAAGCAATACTCTTATAGCAAGAGTGCACCGTTGAGCGCTGGGGTAAAAATTTGGTGATGATCACCCAGAGGTCCTTGTTATCTCTTCACTTTCATCGTCTCCCACCAACATCTTCCAACATGTTGGTTTAGGTGACTTTTTCCCATAGGGACCATTTTACCAAATGTCCACTTCTGCTACCTTGAGTAATGCTTGAGTTCAAAATCATGTGTGCTTCCTTATCACTTGCAGTCTAATCTTCCTGGCAGCTCCTGGTGTTGCCTTATGTCTCTGTTCATTAACCGGTCAATCACTTCTAGGCTGCCTTGCACGTGAACCTGAATACTTACTGCAATCATGTTTTGCTTATTTAGAAGTCTCCTATTGCATTTAAATTTAAATGCCCTTAAACTTATTTCTGCACTCCCTGAAAGGATGAGCAGAGAATTATGAGGGGCGGGGGAGGAAAGGCCTCCTCGGTGTTATTCTTCTCACATATAGGAAGAGATATGTTTATCCTTTGAAGAGAAAGTACTTCAGATTGAGACTGAAACTCTGTGCCTCCAGAGAGAAATGCACCTGTCTCCAGAGCTAAAAGAAACATGTCCTCTCTTGCCTGAAAAAGTGTTTAAGTTTGCATGTCGGAATGGAAGTCTGAAAAGTTGGTGACTGTCACCCTGAAAACAGTCTTTGTCTAGGAAGGGTAAGGGCTAATCATATGGCTCTGTGATCAGGGTTCACTTTACTGAGCTATGAAATAACCCAAAGGTGCAGATTTTGGTCTGTATGTGCCTCATCTGACCTGCTTTTCCTGCCCTTCTTTGAATTACTCTCCTGTCAACTTTCTAAAGGAGCCCTGCCGCTCTTGCTCGTGCTGGCACATAAGATGGACACCAGTAGTATCTCAGCTAGTGTGAGCCTTGATTCAGCTAGTGTTTCTAAATTACAGACTTAGATTTTGTTATTCCTTAACTATATTGTTTTCAGCCTTCAGTTTTGTTTCGTACTTACGTTCTGCAACATGCTTTTTTACTTTTTTACATATTTAGTCATTTACCTTTTAGTAATTATCTTGTGTAACAGCTTTGTGCAGCAGGATGCCCTGCAGGATACCATCGATATCCTGGAGACAGGTGGCCTCAGGAGTGGGAAGGATTTTGGCTAGTGCTGCAGTTAAGAGGGTGTGAGTAGGGGTAGGCCTGCTATAGTCACCATGAGGCAAATGAGTAGAGGTTATTGAATGGCATCCCAAGCAAGAACAGAACAAGCTCAGCCTTTGGAGCACATTGGGAAGTGGACAAACATCTGTTTAACCTCAAACACACCCGTCCACATCTAAGAAGCTTGGTGAATGGCCTTGATTGCCTCAGCAGCTCTGCGAAGAGCCAGATGGGGAGGAGAAGAAGTGTAGTTTCAACCATCAGGCACCAAGAGGCTTTGAGTTTGCCTACAGGCCACACAAAACCATGAAAAGGAGAGTGGGTTTGGTGATTATTCCCTGCTCCCCTGAGAGGGCAGAAGTGATCCGTTTTGGGGCTTGTAGGTTTACAGGATGGTGTATCAGATTAACAACATAGGTCATAGACAGTAGCGGAGGTACTCTTCAGGGTACAAGGACTAGGGAAAAGTTTACTTCAGAGCCACTGTTCACCATAAGCATCATGGGAAGTTTGGTGTCTAAGTAAAATCATGCGGAGGATGTTGGAGTCCCTCAAGACTGCAGTTCCTCCAGCTGTGTGTCCCTTAGGGAAGTCACAGGTGATTGTAGCTATGGAGAGGGTTGAGGGAGATCCCACAAATCCATGGACGTAGCGTAGCTGGAAGGAAGTGGTCCCTGGCAATAAAACTTGTTAATAACAGAAATAGGAATGTCAGTATCGATGGGGCAGCGTAGCTGTAGCTAGTCATTAAGGGCGACACCTCTTTCCAGATCCAAAGATCCCATCAGGTAGACCCTCCATGCCATGTCACAGAGGTCACTCCCCCTGGGCCGATAATTGTATGTCCAAAAGATCTGGGTAACATGGGAGGAGGTAAGGGGCTGGAGGTTTCCTGCCCTCTGGATTCCCCCCTTGGAGGAGCAGTGGGAGGAGCACCTGGGCCCTCACCCTCAGCCGGGGAATGTGTGGCATGTAGCGAGGTGGTTGGCAAGAGCCAAGACCACTGCCATTGGGATCCAGTGACTTGCCTGTGTCCCTGGGGTAAGCACACTTTCCAAGCTTCTGAGCGTTTTGGGTGAGGGCTTTTGCCCCTGTGTTTGGAAGGCTTTTTGCCCCTGGGACAGTAGCCAGAGCATGATTCTTTACTAGCCTGGCCATGCTCAGCTACATGTCTACAGGAGGTGTCCAGTGAATACCTAGTAAGCAGAGGTTTGCAATAACATTTGTCACAGCATTGTATTTAGTTTTAAGAGCAGCGTGGATCCCTAAGCCTGCAGGGAGGCAAACTGGGGATTGGCCACTTTCAGGCAGTGCTCAGTAGCCTTGAGATGACAAGCTATGGAGCATAAATAAGGCAACATCCCTTTCCTCTTTTTGTCTTTCTGGTTTTCCCTAATCAAGGTAGCTAAGGAAAGAGAAGAGGCAGTCCCTGCAGCCGAGGAGTCTGAGCTCTGTGGGTGGCATAATCCTCCGGCAGTTATCACTGGGTCAGGGCTAGTCATGGTGCTCTGTATCATGTCCCACTCCTGACACACACACACACACACACCCCAAAAAAAAAAGGCACAGAAAGATTTGATTGCCCTGTTGGCTTTGGTTGTGATAGCAGACGTGACACCATGACTATCAGTTGAAGGCTAAGTAGTTTGCTGTGAAACTAGCAAGCAACAATAAAGGCAGACAAATAGTATGGTGATTCCAGCAAAACCTACAACTAGCCCAGCCATCCCACAACGGTGAGGTCAGGTTAATATCTAGGCGCTCAAACCCTTACAAGACCACGACTATGAGGAAAGCTTGCAGGCACCAGAGTGAGGTTTCTTCAGGTGAACATCCCCGATCAGGCAAGGGGTTTGGGGATTTTCAGTTTCTGCAGCTGGCTCAGTTCCTTCTATTCGCAGAGTCATCAGAGCTCTCTCTGGACTCAGCAGCTCATTTTCACCTTGTGAGCACCTCCTTGGAGGTTCTTTTCCCTCCTGGAGCTGTGAAATTCTCTGTGCCTGTGGCCCTTTGTCCCATGTTGTTACCAGCAGCATGCATGTTCTCGTGGGGTCCCATGTTGTTATCAGGCGCATGCATGTTCTGGTGGGGTCCTTAGCTGCGTGATGAGGGCACGAGGCAAAACGAGCCTAGAGCTGCACTGCACAGATCAAGAGTGTATCCCCCAGCCCTTGACTCCAAAGTAGTTAACGTTTGGCTGCAAACCTGAGTTTGTGGCCACACCTTAATTTTGAAACCCTTTCTCACCAAAAGGCAAAGCCCTTTCCATCCCCTTGTGAAATTTCAAGTTACACCTTTCTCGTGAAGCACAAACACTGCTTTTGAAAACATAGTTGTCCATGTGTCATACCAGCCGCATGGGAGTTTGAGATCGCGTCAATCTTTGACACAGTCAGTCAGTTTCTATTTAATTTTGGTCTCCATTTAAGGCTTTCCATGAAGGAGTACTTCTCTGAGCTGATTCAGCAGAAAGGGATGATACGTTGTCCATGGAGGCTGTGAAGGGTCAAGGTTTTGATGCGGAGCTCTCAGTGTGTGAGACGCTCCACAGATGTGATGTGGTTGTCACAGCCCGTGCACTGCTTTCTGCAGCTCTAGAAACTGAGGAATTAGAAACTCCCATCAGAGGGTGACAGAAGGATGGACAAGGTATCCTCTGTTGTTTGGACGAGCGTTGGAGTATTAGAAAAAACCCTGAAACACAGAACAGGAATCAGTATGCTATTCTGCCTAGGGGAATCAGGAAATTTTTTGTGCATTGACTCTCAGAAACAGTATTTAGTGTCTTTTAATAATTTCTCCCTTCAGTTTCTTTTGTTGGGGGGAAGTAAGCAAATTCACTGTATGCGCATGCAACCTTTTGCAGCTATTCTCAATTTTTGCCAAGTGTGAGGCACAGCAACCTTCCTTTATTACCCCAAAGTCCTCTTTGCGTTGATTATTTATGCTGAGTTTGGTAACTATTAAGAAGCACACCAAACAGTAACCCTGAGGCCTATGGTGGTGTCTGCCTTCAGTTCACGGAGGGCTCAAAGGTGCCCTGAAGGGATCTGAATCCATGGGCATGGCCCGCGATCAGAAAACTTACCCTTTTGGTCTGCACTTGCAGAAAGCCACCACGCAGCCTAGAAGTAGTAAGTAAAAGATGAGAGTTGTAGAGGACAAAGCAAGCGCGACCTTTACTTTAAAACTGTCTTGGCTGGTTTCTCAAGTTGCTTTCCTCTGAAGCAAATCAGCCTTGCCTGACACGACAACAGTAAAGCACACTGCAGCGGCTGTACTCAAACGGGTAGCGTCTTAAGGATGCAGGCAGAAAAGGATTGCACCTATGCAATTTGCCAGTCCAGATTAGCACCTCCCAAGAAAGGGCTTGTTTTGCCAAAAGAGGAATTCATTTGTGTGCCCATAGATTAACCCAAAGGAAGCCTCTTCCAGCCTTTCTCTGCCTGATCTGTATCTATCGTAAGGGTGATTCTCACAGAACTTGGGCAGGCTTCAAGGACTGCATTTACAGTTCAGTTTTGAATACAGTGTTTTCCCTGGGAGAAGCTGTGGTGGTCCTAAGTGTCCTTGGAAATATCACTGCTACGCATTCCTAGTTTACTGTGTGTAAAACCCCTCCAGGTTGCTGTACTGTGTTCTTCCTTGGTGTTTCTTGGAGAAAGTACTTCACTTGGACGAAAACCAGTGTGGAGGAAATCAGGAATCTGATCATGTGCTCTTGTTGGATGGTCTGCATGTTTCGTGATGCAATGCAAGAAGTCCACCTCTTTCTCCACAGGCTGTTTGAAGTGCATTTTTTTCTTTCAGCAGAGACAAATGGTAATCTGTTAGTGACTATAATGAGGCAGTGTCAAAAGCTTTGCTGAAGTCAAAGGAGACAACATCCACCGCTCCCCCTCATCTCCCCAGCCAGTCTTCCCATGATAGAAGGCTCTCAGGTTGGTTAAGCAGGATTTCCCTATCTAAATCCATACTGATGACTTCTGATCACCTTCCTTTCCTCCACATGCTTGCAGATGACATCCAGAATGAGCTTTGCATCACTTTTCCAAGGATGGAGGGGAGGTGGACTGGCCTGAGTTTCCTGGGTCCTCCTTCTTGCCCGTTTGGAAGACTGGAGTGACACTGGATCTCTTCCAGTTCTCCAGCACCTCTCCAGTTCTCCACAACCTTTCAAAGATGATGGTGAATGACCTGGGAAAAACATCCACCAGCTCCCTCAGCATTTGTGGGTGCATCCCACTGTTACCAAAAACCAGAAGATAAAACCCCTTAACACCAGTGTAGCATTAAGAAGTAGGTATTCCTTTAATAGGAAGTGGGGATGTGGGGGATCCTTCCACCTAATACACCCCCCAGGACTAAGTCTCATTGAGCTTCTATCTGATACCCTTCATACATATTCATTACAATTAAGTTGGGTGCATTTTACTTTTACTTTTCTGGGAATTCACTTATACTTTTGCATATTATGACGTGTGCACGTGAGTCCATGAAGGGATGTCTTTGGGGTCTCTGGCAGTGGGTAGGTGTCATACCAGGAACACCAGGATGACCTTTAGTTGAATTCTGGGCTGGAACTTTCATGTAAGTCTCGACTTGGCTCTTCCTTTTGTTTGTCATGCTTATCAGTTTTACAGTTTGGGTCAAACTGCTCTCTTCTGTTCTGATAGTAAAAACCTCTGTTATTACCTTAACGGTTATGGCTAGCTGGGCACCAGTTACATCCTAGCTGAGAAACTTCAAAGCCTTGTTATCTACAACACCATCATGACCTGAGGCCATCAAGTTTGTCTAAAAGATCTCTAACCCGATCCTCCACACCACAGTAAGAACTCTGTGAAACGCCCATGTAGATGCTGTCATCAGAGCGGTGGAGGTGAGATGCTGAGATCCATGACAAAGCTGATCACAGCCCAGTAGTAGCCACTGAAACTGAGGAATCTCTAGCTTAAATCCGCAGCTTGGACCATGCAACTGCCACCATAGCCCAGAGCTTACATGAATTTCAGGGCCATCCTCATGCTAAAGCTTTGGCCGGGGTTACAGATCTCCACAGAATACATCTTCCTCTACACCTCTCGACAGGCATTGCACAGGCCTGGCAAGTTGGTACACAGGTGCACAGAAGAACTGCTCTGTGGCAGCAATCAGGCACCCACAAGCCATGCTGTGGAAGTACTGACAGATTGATTGAGTGCTATTCGTCTTTGGAAATGATACGTTGTGATTGCTAATCGTTGCCCGACACCGAGATAGCTGTTGACGTACAGCACACAGGGGCAATGGTGGTGCAGGCATTAACCTTGTGGTTTGCAGTATTCCCCTGAGCAGTAACTACTCAGTCAGAGGAAGGGTCACACTTAAAAAATCATGGCGCTCAGGTGTAAGATGAGTCTTCTATCCAAGCCACAGGCCAGCAGCTCGCTGGAGCACGTGAGTGGATTGTTGAGGTGGAACCAACCACACATAGGAAAACAAGGTCTCCGCAATAACCCTGAGGCACCGTGTGACACTCAGCAACAGGCTCCTGGAATGACTGCAAGGGACCAATTGCAAGTCTCATACAACTCACGTACTGCCCATTCCACACCCAGACGATCCACTCATCATTCAACCCAAAGGAAGCTCTAAGCCCCTCACATGCTCTTGAGGCACCATGCTCCAAGCAGGCATTACCTCCTCCATCAGCCTCACACAACTCAGACCATGGCTGTGTTATGGCCGAGGTTGTCACAGGGACTACGGATAACGAGCTCTGCCACTTGGCTTGCAGTCTACCCCCGCGACAGCCTGGATTCCTGCCGTGGGCACAGGTGAAAGGAGCGGCAGGGGCAGAGGGAGGCTTGGACATGGCTTTTTCACACTGCAACGCACACCCAGAGATCCAGCGCTTGTGCCAAAAGTGCATCCTGGGATGGGGGGCGGGAGGGGGGCGAGGTGGCTTCTGCTCTGCCCCACCGAGGTGGCAGGAGGTTGCTCATGGGGGGGCTGCAGGGCAAAGAGCTGCTTGGCTGTGGTGGCCGGCGGAGGCTGCCCAGCGGCAGCAAGGCTGCGCTGCCCGGAGGGGACCTGCCTGGGCGGCAGCAGGGCCCTTGTCCCCCCCTTTGTGACAGCCGCGGCCCCGCCGGGCGCCAGGGCGGCCGCGGCCCCGCCGTGCCCAGCAGCGCGGGGACGGCGCAGCGTGGCAGTGTGCGGAGCTGCAGCAGCAGCAGTCGCGGCGCTTCCACGGCTCTCCCGGCGGCCCCAGGCCCTCGGCAGGGCCCAGGGCTTTCCCCGCAGGATCCCCTCGCGGCGGCAGCAGGAGCGATGGCGCTGGGGCTCGGCAGCTCCGCAGGGCCCTTGGCGGCCCCGCGGCAGCAGCACCACAGAGCTCCCCAGCACAGCAGCTCTCCTTCAGAGCCCCACAAGGTTTGCACACCCGTGCTGCACCAGGCAGGTGAGTGAGCCGGCGCTGCGGGGCACCCCAGCTCTGGGGGCGCTGAGCCCGCCCGGCTCTGCCGTGGCCTCCTGACTCTGCTGCAGCCTGTGTCTGGGGGCACCAAGCCAGGTGGGCACTGGGGGCTCGCTGGGGCTGCAGGCTGGGGCTCTGCGATTGGCGCCAGCCAGCCCCAGGATGCCCCCGGGGCCGAGAGGAGCCCAGGGCACCCGGCTCCTGCTCCAGGGCTCGGGGCACAGGCAGCCAGAGACCACTCAGCTCACAGCAGCAAGTGCTGCTGCAGGGCAGGGACAGCTTTGGGCTGTCTGCAAGAGAGGTCCCAGCCCGGGGGCACCTGCGGCATTTCTCAACCTTGCTGCTCTCCAGCATCGCACCTGCCTGCTGGGGGGTCCTTTGCTCTGCTCTCTGCTGCCAGCACCTACAGCTCTGCCTCCTCTCTTTCTCTGCTGGTGCCAGGTTCTTCTGCCTGCAGCCAGATGGGGGTGCCAGCAGAGCAGCAGGAAGCTCTGCAGCCCAGCCAGGCCTTTCCCAGAGCCACAGGACAGGTACGGACAGACCCGGACACCTGCTTTGTGCCCACACCTCTCACCGGCTCCTTCTGTGCTTGCACAGGCCTTTCTGGAGGGTCGAGCTGCTGCCCTGCAAGTATCCCACACCAGCATGGCATCATCTCCCTTTGCTTGGTCCTTGCAGGCTCCGAGTGCTCTGGACGACGTGCTGCAGGTGATGCCGGTCGATTCGCACACCTCCAGCGTCCGGGAGCTGCAGAATGCACTGCAGGTCTGCCCCGTACAGGGACTGTGCTTCCCACGGCTCTGTCTCTCGCACGGAAGGAAAGGGACCCTCCAAACCGAGCACCCCACACACTCCGCCCTCGCCAGACCTGGCAGCAGAGAGCATGCTGCAGCACAGGGGCCAGCTCCCTCAGAGAAGCAGGAGGCTTCTGCACCATGCCCCTCTTCCTGACTGCTCCCTCTCTGTCTCTTGGACATGGGCAGAGGCCAGCCCCCCTCCTCACGGGGCTTTGATGGGATCGAAAGGACTGCCCCTTCTCAGCAGCATCCTCTCCTCCTCCCAAACCTCGCCCTGGCACCAAAGCACTGTGAGGAGTGGCACTCTCCTCCTAAGCCCTACGCAGGTGGCACCTGGCAGCCGGCACTGCCAGCTCCGTGCCTCCCCCTCCCTCGAGCTTTCCTGCCTGGATCAGGGCAAGGCAGAGACCGACTGCAACCTGCCCAGCCTGCAAGGGGAGCCCAGCCCGGAAGCTTCCTTCCTCCACCTTCCCGATGGGCTGTAGCACAGCTTTGCCTTTGAAAACTGCCTAGGGAGCTTTTGGCCCCAAAGCCCTCTGCTCCTGGATGGGTGCCTGAAGGCCCCTGTGGAGAGGCGCCTGCAAAGCAGCAGAGGCTGCAGTGGCGATGGGCTCTGGCTACCTCCCAGCACATGGTGACATCAGTCTGGGCATCTGTCCCCATGCCTGGGAGGGCCTCTGGGGGCAGGAAGCCAGTGCGAAGATTTGCCCCTGTGTCCCGAGGACGCCCTGGCGTGCATGCTACCAGGCGCTGGCGGCTCCTGGGAGAGCTGTCGGCTGCCAGGGCCGAGCGTTGCTTTCCTTCCCGCAGGTGCTGCTGCCCTTCACAGAGTCCCGGAGAGCAGCAGAGTGCGAGAGGGCTGTGAGGAGCATTGCCAGGCTGAGCAAAGCACTCGTCAGCTCCTGCTCTCTGGAGGTAAGGAGCCTCCGGGGCAGGTGACCTCCCGGCACCCTGGCACCCCTCGCCAGGGTCCTGCCAGAGCCGTGGGTGGCATGCGCAGACCTTGCAGGGAGGCAGCCTCCCCCTGCCCTTGCCGTGGCTGCTGTGCGGGGTCAGGGCTGCGCAGAGGCAGCCGAGCTAGCCCCTGGGCTTTGCCGAGGAGCTAAAAGTCTGCCGAGGAGGACGGGCTGGGACACACACTGCCATAGCCCATCGATCACGGCTGCGAGCAGCCTCTGGCCCCAACTGCCTCACCTGAGCGCTGCTCCTGCCTCGCCAGGTCGGCGTCCCCTCTGGAGGAGGCCAAGAGCAGCCTGGCCTCTCTGCTCCAGAGGACTTCCACCTGCTGGGCAAGCTGGTGGGGAGACTCCTCCTCTGCTCTGCTCGCGAGGACCAGGGCATCAGCTGGCGGGCTGCGGATGCTCTGCACTACCTCTACAGATTTGCTTGGCAGCGAGAGAGTAAGAGAAAGTGCCATGGCTTGGGGCCCTCCGGGCACAGACAGGTGCCCAAGCAAACACTTAGCCACCCTGCCACTCTCCTCAGCTCCAGGAAGCAGCAAGAAACCCTTCCAGGCTGCAGCAGGGCAGCAGCTGTGCTGCATTCGCCCCAGGGCCCAGGCAGCCCAACACCTCCGGGGCATGGGGGAAGCCTGACCCATACACCTCTCCCCTCTGAGGGCTTCGGTCCTACTGCAGATGGGAAAATGCCATTGAACTTACCCACTAGTCTGGATCCTGGGAAGCAATTTCCCCTCCCCAACTTTGACAGGGCTTAGATCCTCCCAGGGAACTCTGCTGATCCCCATATACTGCTGTCCTGCTCTGTTGCTGCCAGCCTCGCATTGCTTCCCATCCCTTTAAGGCTCCCATCTCAATTTTTCCATCCTTCCTAGCATGACTGTCCTTGTGGGGAAAGAGCTGCTCCTTCTAGCCAGTCTCATCCTCTCTTGCCTCTGCTCCCTCAGTGCTTTTCAGCATCCCACCACGCACCACTCTGAAAGGGTCTTTTTCCAGACATTGCTGCCCTCCAGTCATGCAAGAGTTCATCCCCCACCCCCACCCCCAACACACACATCTCCCTTATTGCTGGGATATTTTAGCTCGGGGACTGCAGGCAGAGCTCTGTCTAAGTCCTTCCAGTTTCCCAGGCTGTGAGCACTGGGGGACCTGCACATAACGCAGGTGTCCCTTCAGCCAATTCCATCCCTCCTGAGCTCTCTCTTGCACCCATCACCCTGCACCCTGGGCTTTGCAGCCTTGTCCAGCCCTTCCACGCTTGACTCTGGCTCATAATCTCCCTGCTCAGTCCCTCCAACTTTCAAGCCTTTTTCAGCAGGTGTGCCAGCCTCTTGCCCAAGCTGCTCTGTCCTACTGACTGTCGCATGTTATTCCTCCTGCCCAGGCAAGAAGCTGGCAGGGGACAATGCAGAGCACCCGCAGCTCCAACAGGAAGGGCAAGCCGAGCACACTGGCTTCTGGCTTGCTTTCTCCAACAGCACCAGCCATATAATCTCGGTAAGGAGCTCCTCCCGTGCTGGCACTCTTGGCCATGGCATCAGCAGCACACCTGCGTGAGCAAATGGATTTGGAAGCAGTGGGGCTGCTGTGGCCTCACTGTCCCTGGTGAGAGGGTTCCCGCTGCCCCTGCGCAGGCAATGTCTGAAGGCTGCACTCCAGGGTCACCGCAGCCACTCTAGCCCTCCTGCGCACCAGGAAGCTTGGCTATGCTGTAGAGCTAGTGCCCAGTGACCCTGATCCCCACTCTGCCCCCTCCTCCTCGCGCCCCTCTGCTCTCCTCCTCCACAGGGCAAGCACTGCAGCCCCTCCTTCCAGCTGTCCCCAGCCCGCAGCCAGCACTGCCCCTGCTCCAGAGCTGCTCTCCCTGCTTGGCTAAGCAGCACCGTCAGGGTGCTCAGGGTCACCACGTTTTCCATCCCCTCCTTCCTCCCCTAGATCTTTGGGAAATACCTCCTGCCCTCGGAGAGGACGGACATCATCCTCACGGCCATTGAGGGCATGAGAGACTCCAGCATCTTCGACCTGCAGGCAGCTACCAGCATGCTGGATGTGGTCCTGATGGAGCCCACCTCCTGGCTGAAGAACGTAAGCAGCCGCTGGTGGGATTGCCCTGCACTTGAGCCCTTTGAGGGGCTCTGCCTCCCTCCCAGCTCAGCTCTCTCGGGCATGCAACACCATCCGAAGCCAGCAAAGCGTGGCAGGAAGGGAAGCAGCAGCTCTCAGGGGCAGCCCAAGAAATGGCTGCCCTCCTTCCCAGCCGTGTGCCTTCCAGGTGCCCAAGATCGTGAGGTGCATCTATGAAAACCTGAGGTGCATCAGCACGGGGTCAGCGCGGCACAGCCTGGATATACTCCTTCTCCTGCTGACCTACCTGTACCCCAGTGAGGTGGTCATAAGCCTGCTGAACTGCTCCCCGCCGTGTGACAGGTACAGGCCCCAAGAGCCTTGAGGGCTTCTTCCCTCGTGGAGAGGGGAGGCTGCCCAAAGCCTCTCTACTTGCCGGACCCGAGGAAAACTGCAGGAAATGCCCAGAGCACAGGGGTCTCCTGTCCTCATCATACTTCCCAGCCCCTTGCTGGCATCCACCCCTGCCTCCACAGCCACAGATGACCAAGGCAGCCCCAGAGCCCTGCTGACGGGCTGCCCCGTGACCCACAGTGAACATGGCTCAGCTGTCCCCTGCTTGCCCAGGCAGGGCCCTCCGGGCACTCCACGCATGGGTGGAGCGGGTAGGGCGAGGGCTGCAGCCTGGCTCCACTGGGGCTTGCTCAGGCCACGGAGCTGTGGCTGAGGCTGCCCTGCTGACTGGGTGCCCTGGGCCTGCAGCATTGCCACGACCATGTGGGAGGTGATGGTTTGCCTGCCCACATCTTTGGACAAGGTGCTGAGGAAGCTGCTCAGCATCCTGGAGGACCGGCTGCTTCTCAAGGGCCGCAGAGCTGTCACGGAGGACACCTGCTTCCTGCCCCTGGCTGTGAGTTACCACAGGAGGCCTCGCTGGCCCTCAGGGCTGGGCTTGCCTCGGGGCAGGGGCTGCACTGGGGTGGGGGCAGGGGTAGGGGCCGGGACCAGGGCCGGGGATGGGGCAGGGACGTGGCCGCTGCACAGCCTCAGCAGGCTACACAGCCTGAGACAGACGCCCAGGCTGGTGTGCACGATACCTAAGGCACGTCACGCTGACACAGGGGGGCTCCTGGTGCCCACGTTAGAAGTGGGAGCAGAGCCCAGAGGGCTGCCCCTGACGTGGCCGTGGCCTGGCAGCCAGGCTGCAGCCTCCAGCTGTGTCTCCCGTGGGCCAGGGCAGTGCTGGAGCCTCACGCCAATGGGGACCAAGGGCCCAGGCACCGCCACAGCAATGTCTTTGCAGTGAGAGCTCTCTCCGGGTGTTTCCTGCAGGCAGGCAAGGCACTGTGCGAGATCCTTCGGCAACCTGCCTGCCGACAGACGGTCGCAGCGCTCTTCCCCCAGCTCTACATGGCGCTGCTCTTGCAGATCTGCTTTGCTGCAGCCTTCCTACCCCAGGAGAGCAGCGCCTGCTGGAGGAAATGCTGCCCAGGGGACCCAGCTTCTCCAGCCAGCCCTGGGAGGTGCTGTGTCCTGCTTCTCCTGCCTTTCCTAGGTGCCCTCAGCCAGCTCTCAGCTCTCAGCTCTCAGCTCTGAGCGTGACTGGCCTTTGCTCCACATGCAGGTCTGCGGTGCAGGCCATGAAAGCCCTGCTCTGCTGCGCTGGATACGAGGAGCAGGTCCTCACCATCCAGAAGAGGGCCGGCTGGGACCTGCTTCTCAGAGCAGAGACACACCACAGTGGAGTCAGGATGCTGGCCAGGTGAGGGACCCTTTTGCCCAGCCCTGCCTCAGCCTTGTTTGGCTGCAGACAAGGCTTCTTTGTGGCCCAGCTTCAAAAGCTGCACCTTGTGGAGCCCATGTTACTGGCTGTGGGAGAGCACCAGGAAGGTCCTGAAGACCTTTAATGCCCTGTCCTTGGGGACTGGACGCACACCCCAGCCAGCGCCGCCGGCCTGTCTGCACACAGGCTCCCCAAAGGCTCACAGGGGCTGCCCCAGTGTGGTGTGCTAGAGCAGAGGAAAGATGTAGTGTGCCCAAGAGCACATGGGGAGATCCCGGGAGGAGGAGGCTCCAAAGAGGGCAAGTGACGCACCGTCCTGCAAGAGCAGGGCTTTTGTGTAGCACGGGTGTTCTTCCAGTCGTGCACCCAGATGAGCCTAATGGTGCTGGACACGGACTTTCCAGTGGGGAGGTGTGTTGGCAAAAGACCCCCGCTCCAGGAGCAAAGGCTACACAAGCTGCAGCTGAGTCCTGGCCTGCACGATAATGGGTGGAGCGGGCCGTGCCATCCCTGAAGAGCTTTGCCTGCAGCTCCTCACCACTGCTGCTTTCTTCCCCTTGTCAGAGAGATGAGGACAAACACAGCTCAGCAGCGTTCCTGCATCTTCCGCCACGTGGAATCCCTTCTCAGCAGAGGGGACAAACTGCAGGAAGTCCCGGCCATGGCTTTCTTTGTGGAGGTAGGCCTGGTGGCAAGCAGTGCCCCTGAGATGCCGCTGAACCCTCCACTCCCTTGCAGGCATGGCCACGAGCTGGGAGGGCAGCCAATGGAGCTGGGCCAGCGAGTGCGCTGCTTGCAGTGCACCTGGCCTCGGCCCATTTCTGCCACCCTTGTAACCACCAACAGCCGGTGCCTCCTCTGTGCCAGCTCTTGCTATTCAATTGCTCTTCCAAGGCAAGAGCAGAAGGGACAAGTGACCAGGAGGGCACAAGCGGCAGATGGTCCAGAGGACAGAAGGAGCAAGCAAGGACTCTGTGCTGTGTGCTGTGTGGCACAGGGCATGGGGGGTGCCCGTGGGCCTTCCACAACCACTGCCACCTCCAGCACAGGCCTTGCGTGCACCTGGTGCCCTGGCCACGGCTCTGAGTGGGAAGCAGGAGCTGCATGGGACATGGAGCCCTGCAGGCTCTGCCAGTCTCTCACTGCTCTGTGTGTTTCAGCTGCTGAGCTGTGCAGATCTTAAAGCTGTGGACTGCTGTGTCCTCTACCTGCTCCAGAGGTACCTGAGGCATCAAGGTGTGGAGATGCGCTCACTGGTGCTCAGAGGCCTCATAACACTTTCCAAGAGACCAGAGATGGTGCGTATGGCCATGAGTCAGGTGAAGGCATGAGTCAGGCAGCGTGGGGCTGCCAAGCAGGCAGGGGGTAATGCAGTGCTTGGCCTCTGCTGAGGATCAGGAAGCATGGGGGTCGCTCCAGTGTCCCTCGCTGACCACTTTGCCCTCTCTTGCCAAGGGGTCACAGCCTGCTCCAAGTCAGCTTAGAGCTCTCAGGCTGGTGCTGCAGCCTGCAGTGCCCCAGCGGTGGGTGTGCACAGAGCCCTGGCAGTGGGGCCCTGGGCTCTGTGGCAGAATGAGTCTGCCAGGGTGGGCACTGGCCACTGCCTGGGGGATTTCCAAGTGCAGAGGGCTCTTAACCAACCTGCCCCTTGCGGCAGGTCAGAAGAGGGGTCAGCTGAGGAGGTGAGGAGGAGCTTTTGCTCTCCTGTCCTCCTTCCCTGCTGCCTGCTCCTCCACACCCTCAGCACTCACCAAGAACTGCTGCGTGTCAGGAGTTTACTGCAGTAATAATTCCTGTGGTGCTGGTGGTGAAGCAAGACAGGAGGCTGGTGTTTAAGATCCAGAGGTGTTTTGCCCAGTTGGGCTTTCATGCCTCGCGGTCAGGATGTTTGGTGTTCTCTACAGGCCAGAAAAATGCAAGAGCTGCTGCCAGACCTCATGGAGATGCTGCAGGATGCCAACACAGACATCCGGATGAAGGCCCTGGTTGTCTCCGGCAACGTGGTCCAGCATATGGACCGGGCAGCGGTGGGCCCCGTCGCTCTGCAGCTGGTGGAGAAGCTGGTGCCACTCTTTGATGACGTAAGGCTGGGGTGGGAGCCGCAGCCCTGCAGATGGGCACTCTCTAATGACAGCTGCCCTTGAGCCCAGCCCTGGGCGCAGCACTCAGGCAGCGCCTTCCCCACTCGGGCTTCTCTGGGCTCTCCTGGCATGGCTCCTGGCCTCTGCAGTGCACCTGTATGACATCCCTCCGACACGTTTATACCAACGGGGGCTCCAAGCCCCCCGTGCAGGGTGCAGGGCCTTTCAAAGCCCAGACAGCTCCTCCAGCGGCCACTGCCACACAGGACCACACGCTCGCACCGCCTGCTGCGGCAGGCAAGCTAAGCCTTGAGCAAGTGGTGTGCGCCCAGGAATCGTGGTGCAGGGCCAGCCCAGCCTCCTCCTCAGCCCAAGCCCTGGGGCACCTCCTCACATGGCTGCCTGGCTACAAGCTGCTGCTGGTGCTCTGCCTGGGTGGGCAGCAGCCCTTGCTGAGCTCCCCGCCTCCTCCCTCCTCGCAGGACTCCAGCCAGCTGCGAGAGCTCTCCATCTGCCGCTTCAGAGAGCTGGTGGAGATTGTGATGGGGAAGACCAAGAAGCACATGCAGCAGAAAGTGCATCGGTGCCTGCTCCCGCTCTTCTTCCACATGAATGATGAGATCCAGAGTGTGGCCAAGGTAGAGATTTCAAACCTAGCCAGTGATGAGGGGAGGGCAACCCCGCACCCTTCCACGAAGACCCCAGCTGTGGCTGCAGCTCATCAGTGCTGGGGGATGTCTCCTGGGCTGCTCAACAGCAAGAGGCAGCCGAGGTGCTGGTTGTGCCGTGTCTCTGCTCTGGGCATTGAACGCACTTGAGAGCACTTGAGGCACTGCTCCTGCTGCTGCCTCTTCCCACAATGGGCTGGGAAAGGGGCAGAGGCGAGCCAAGGGGAGGGGGACAGCAGGCCTCCTCCCGCAGGCTGTGGTACCATCTCCCACTCTCTGCTGCACAGGCCTCCCAGGAAGCCCTCATCACCGCTGCCCAGTGCCTCAAGTGGGAACAGCTTAGGGACCTGAGCCAGACCGGGCAGACGTGGAGGATTGGCAAGTGCTTGGTAAGGAGAGCCCCAAAGGGCCAGGAGCAGCCTGGGTAAGACCTGCCCCCACACACACTGCTGTGCATGGGGGAGGCAGCTGTGCCTCTCCTGCACTGCTCCAGCCCCAAGCTCACCACCTGCACCTGCAAACTTGAGCCCTCCTCTCAAGCGCATAGCCCCGGGGGGCTCTTTGGCTGGCCCCTCTCTGACCCCCTCCCAGGTTGCTGAAGGAGACCCTGGCCCACAGGGCCTTAGCAGCACACCGGGTTCTCCACACCCTGGGGCCACACTCTGCCTGCTGCTCTCTCCCAAGCTCAGCCCCACAAGGCTCCTGCCTGGCAGATGCCACAGCCCTGATGGGGCAGGCAAAGGGAGCAGGGTGCCGGGAGGATGGCTTTGGACGGTCTTGTGTGCCAACCCCATGCTCTTGTGCTCTCTGCAGCTGGCAAGAGGCAGGAGTTATGTGGAAGAAGACCTGCGCCAGAGCCTGCCCTATTTGGAGGACTCTCAGGCATCCTTACGAGATGTGGCCGTGAGGTTCTTTGGTGAGCCACAGCCCCTGGGCTCCCTCCCTCTCCGAGCAATTTGCAGGGCCGGGGCATCTAGGAGCCCAGGTGGGCTGCCTGGGAGCCTTGCTGGTTCCCACGCCACCTCGGCTACTGCACTGCCCGGGGGGGGGCGCTGTGCTGGGGGGAGCGCACTGGGCAGTGCCAGGTGTGAACGCTGGTGTGTGCCTAGGGCTTGCCGGGCGGCACTTGAAGAGCCCAAGGGAGCAGAAGCTGCGGGACATCTGCAGCGGTGAGTAAGGGCAGTGCTGCGCTGGCCATGGTGGGTGTGAGAGGGGGGCAGAGCAAGGGCAGTGTGCTCCAGGCCCTGCCCAGCTGCAGGGAAATATTTCTGGGGCAGAGGAATATGTTAGGGGCATTTGGGGCCACTCCTGGGCAGCAACTTTCAGCTGATCTGTTTGCCCTACCTGCTCCCTCCTCACCATGGGAAGAGCTGTGCAGAGCTGCAGGCACTGCAGACACATGGGTTTCATCGCTGCTCTCTTTCTTTCTGTGCCAGACCTTCGGCCCTTGCAGAACGACATCGAGCCCTCCATCCGGTCCCTGGCTACTCAGAACATCATCATCCTGGGCACTCCACGGAAACAGCCAGCATCAGGATGGAAGCTGCCTTCCCTGCGCTGCTGGCTCCGGAGAGCAGGGGACAGGTGGAACTGGCCTCTGGGCAACAGCTCTCCTTGAGTAGAAGGAGGAGGACAATCCCAGGCCTACGGTGCCCTTCCGCTGGTGACCACCTGAATGTGTGGAGCAGTCTGTGTCCTTCCGGGTGTCTGCTGCAGCTCACCCCTCAGGCCTGATGGCCAGAATAAAAGAGACTGAGGGGATTTCTGACCAGAAACTAGTTCCTTGGTTACTATAATATTCTCCACATGATATACTGTCCTGGGTTTTTTGCTTCCTTCTTGGTTTTGTTGTCAGTTCTGCCTATGGAAGCTCTTTGGGGGAAAATCAGGTGGAGGGCTTACACAGGTGTGCCCATGAGCCGGGGGACAAGACTCCCATGAGGAAAGGGAAGAGCTGTGCCACCGTCCCCTGCATCCCCTCCCCTGGGCTGCTGGGTCTTGGCTCGCTACCCTTGGGTGGGAGGGCTGCGCCAGCCTGCTCTCCAGCTCTGCCTGGCCTCTGCCCCTGCTGCAGGGACTGTGCTGAGCTGCTTTCAAGGAAGGAGCAATGTCCTCCTCTTTTCCCCTTTCCCATATACACCCAGCCCTGGCTGGCTGGCCAGGGTCCCAAGCAAGGAGAGGGGAGCCCTGCACACACCAGAAATCTGAACACACAGCCACCTGGGAGCAGGGGGTCCTGACACGGGGTGCGAACAGACTCCTGTTGGCCTCTTGGGGCAGCCTGGAGAGCCACATCTCCAGCTGTCCAAGAGTTCTCAGGTCATCATGTCACAGGCCCCAGGGAAACAGTGTGCGATGGGGCTACTCGGTGAATTCAGTCTAAAGGTCTCCTTCTCCTCAGCCAGCCTGGGCTCTCAGTGCAGCAAACACAAGTCCGCACTGATAGCCATGGGGGTCGTCTCCTCAGAGCAGCACCACCGCACCCCCAGCCCACGGGACACTCCGCATCTCGAGTGCCTCCTTTTGCCAGGCCTCATTGGCCTTCTCTCACTCTCCACAAATGAGTCAGTCCCACTGCCATCGGCATTTCTGGCCCTTGCATGGTTCCCACGTAGCAGAGGCCTCGGCAGCAACCGGCCTGGCAATTCAGCTGGCAGTGCCTGCAGCCACACGTGTACTTGTGAGCACACACCCTCCTCCGTGGAGCACCTGTCTGGCGAGGCAGGCAGAGGTGCATGGCCATTCCTTAGCTGCTGACCCCCACGGCCTGGGGAAAAGGCTGCAAAGCTTGGCGCCCTCCCCTCCACCCCACCTCATGTCCCATTCCCCATTCCCCAGCTGCATCTCCTCAGCCAGCTTTCCTCCTGACCTCCAAAGCTACTCCAGGCACTTTTCACCCCACCTGACACCATGTGGCTCCTCAAGCAACAAATTCTCCTTGTCTTGGCCACCGTCCTAACTTTGGTGCTTTCTGGGTGACTCCTGTGATGCCAAAGGCCCACTCCAAGCTTCCAGAGATGCATAGGCAGCACCTGCTCTGCTATGGGACCAGGCTGTCCGTGGGCCCCACAACAGCCCTCTGCTTGGCCTGCCATTCTGGCCCCAGAGAGCTGGTGGGGCCAGGCTGGGGCCTCTGGCAGCAGTGCCTAAGCAGCCTCAAAGCCCCCACCGCACAGGGCAAGGAAGGGGCTGGCTCTGCTGGCTGCTTCCTGAGGTGCCTCTTGGGGGGGGGCAAGGCAAACAGGGCCAGCAGAGCAGCCGAGGGGACGCTTCTGGCCAGTGCTCTGTGGCAGCACCGCTGCTGGGGGCAGGCCAGGTTGCCCTGGGCACCTCCATTTCCTCCCTGAGGTTTTCCCTTCTCCCTTGGAGCACTTCTACTTCGTAGCAACGTGTATTCCTTTAAGGGAAAGCAGCCTTTGGTTTTGCTTCAGCCTCACGGTCTGCAACACACTTGCTTTCTTCCCTTCCCCTGGTTACTCCTTTCCCTTTCGGAAAGCTGAGTGATGGACTCCTGCTCTCTGCAGGCAGCGGAGGGAGCGGTTGCACCTACGGTTGGGGTCTGCAGCAGCGCGCCTCCGTGCACTGCGCCCAGCTCTACAGTTCTGGCAGCACAGGCCAGAGAGCCTCGTCGCACCAGGAAAGCACCGCAGCCAGCCACAGAGGCTTAGCGTTCGGTGCTTTCCACCATCTCTTTGTGCCTCTGCTTTAGTTTGCCTCAGCGGGAAAGAGGCTCCTTCCTGGAAATGCCTTCCAAAGACCCTTTGAGCTTTACACAAAGACATCCTTCTGTCATCTGTGGAGATGGAATACAACGTGGTCCATACATTAGAGCTTGCTTTGTCCTCTGAGTCAGCCAAATGCGACTTTAGTCACATTAGTAGACAGTAGTACAATCCAACCTGAGCAAAAAGCTGACCTGAGCAGGTGTAGCTTTCACCTGCTGCTTGGAAGCAATCACAAAAGCCCATGTTCTTGTGTGAAGATTAGCAAACCCAATGGACTCTTGGGATCTGTGCTGGCTCTGGGAGTTCTGACTCCTAGAATGTTCTTGTGCACCAGAAAGCATCACAGGATGCACCTTTGTGAACATTAGAGGTATCCTAGGCCTAGTTACTCTGGATTGGGTGCAAGGTCCAGTCCAAGGCTCAAGGCCAGCTAGAGAAAGGGCAGAACATGGCCATGGAAGCACAGGAAGTGCATGAAAGTACAAGGTTGCACTGCTTTTTGTCTGGGGAAGTTGTTAAAGCACAACTGTCTGAAACATCATCTGCTTCCGACATAGATCAGCATGCGGTTTGTAGCAGGAACATCAGCTTTTGTAATAGCTTTTATTCTTTTTTTATTTTATAATAGTTTTTATTCCCTCTTCTTTTTACTCTGTATACCAGTCCTGTCAGTTGAACCCTGTGGCAGTGCTGGCTAAAGACAGGATGCAAGGAACAGCAGTTTTCTGTCCATGTTAAATATCCATTCCAAGTCAAGGAAGCGTGGCTCCGTGTCAAAACTCTGCTTTGTGCCCCTTGTCAGAGCTGCCTGTGTGCTCTGCCTGAAGTTTATGTCCTTCTTGATCCTTCCCCTCTGGTTCTGCTGCACGGGCTTCATGCTCTGCGCCCTCTCCTGCTTCCAGCTAGTCAAGCAATCTGGCCCACTTTCCCCCACTCCATGCTTGCTTCTCCGTTCTGGTGCCTATGGCGCTCTTCTCGCACATGTCCACCCTCACCATCCTACCCATCTCTGCACGTCTGTTACGCTCCCATTCATGTCTCAGAAGTGTAGCTGCGAGAAAAGTCAGCTCAACTTTCCTCCCAGCCCTCAGTTTCTCCCTTAACATGGAAATGGCTTTTGCTTATCCAGTCAGTTAACTGTGAATCCCATGTGTAGGAAGCAGTAGAAACAGTGTTAGGACAGAGGCCTTTTCCCCTCCAGCCAGGCACAGGGAGTCCCTCTGCCGGGAGGACTCCAGGATAGCCCCATTTGTGCTCCATTTCATGCAACGCTCCTGAACGAGGCCACTTCCTCCATTAAGCCACCCAATCTGCATGACTCCCTGACATCTCATGCGACATGTTGGCATGCAGCTCTGCTCTTGGCGTTCGTCACGGAAACACAGTGTGGGAATGTGTGTGAAGAGACACTTTATCACGCTCAATGACCCTGTGCTGGGCAAACCTATGGAACAAGCCAGCTAATGATCTCAACTACTATCCCCTGCCCTAATTCTCATCACAGAAATGGTGCTTCTCCCCAGGATGACTGCAGGACGATGTCCGTAGTTCCCTCATGCTCGTAGAAACTACTTCTCTCTCTTACTCTCCTATTCTCTCTACAGATCTTCCAGAAGGAAACAGGGAGAACATGGAGCCTTTTCAAGCACACTGAGAAAGAGAAAGGAAAGGCAAGCCCCTTTGATGGCCTGCAGGACCCCTGGGCTGGTCCCAGGTATAGGTAGTCTGGTGCAGTCCCTCACTTCCCCTGCTCCAAGAAGTCACCATGTGGGGGCAGGTTTAAGGCAGGACTAGCTAATTTGATGACAATTCACTGGAGCTACACATGTGAGGGGAATGATTAGAGCTATCCAGCACACGCTTGAGGACACATAACATCTGCCCGTGGGGTCAGGGAGGGAATTCCTCGTAGCCCCATATGACATTGCACAATGTGTTGAATACATTTGTGGTTGCTTCACATAGCTCTAAAGCATGAAGCACTCACCATGACCTGGACAGAATATCAGACTAGAAGAGTTCCAAGAGTTGGTATAGTAAATCCACTCCTAGTTTTTGTAGTTTAGAGTTAATTCTTCATAGTGCTAGTTCTTGATCCAGTGTCAGGAGCAGACCGTGAGCAAGGCAGATCTAAACTGCTCTAAGAATCAAATGTCCTTCAGAACATGGGACTACTGGGATTGCTGTGATCACTAGAGCAGTGCAGAGACAGTCTGTCAGTCCACCAATGCTAGCAGAGGTCTACATCAAGAAGGGAATCTGAGCAGAGGGAACATTTATATTGGAGCATCAGAGTGGCTGTCTGTGTTGATTCATACTTGTGGATGAAATTCATGACTTTGCAGGGAGCCAGAAAAAAGGAGAGAGAGAGAGAGAGAGAGAGAAACAACGGGAAAAGACGCTGGCATAATCCCTGGCTGGAAGGATCTGACGGGGGGTAGCATTTGCAGAAATATACAAATGACTTTGGAGCCTAAATCCCAGTGCAGAAGCTGCTTAGGTTCCAAAGGTGGGCATGGCAAATACTTCCCAAACAGCCACAAAATGAGGCATGCTACCTGTGACTGCAGTCCAATTTATCGGACATCTCTGAATTTGACCATAAAGAAGAGAAAGCAAGGTTTCAGGTTTTAACCAAGACCCCTGAAGGCAACAAACTATGGGCAGCCTGGTCACCCAAATGAGTCAACTCTCCTCAGGCTATGTTCGGAGAGATTCCTTGGGTTGGTCTGAGGTGGCAGTATCTAGAAACACTGAGGCAGCTCTCCTGTAAATGCTAGAAAGAGGATTCAGCCTTTGTCTTTACTGTCACCCTCCCCACACCCACTAGCCTAAGGCAAAGGAACACACTCAGGAGCGCATTTCTGTTTGTACTTCAGCTCACTCGGGTTCAGCTTTGCCTCCTGGGTATTACTTTCCACTCTACTCTCCTCTGTCACACAGTGCTTCACTTGCATGCAAGCTCTGTTCCCTGCCAGGGCACTAGGTTTCCCACCAGAAGCATTTGTCTTTCAGGACAGGTACTTTACACTTGAAGCCCCCAAGGTGGGTTGGAGGGAGTCCAGCTCAGGAGAGAAGTGCAGTTTTCAGGGCCCAGGGGAACTTGTTCCACATCACAGTGTTAGGATGATTTCTGCACAGCCCTGTGACAACGAACTAGCCCAGAAACGCACATATCCAGGTAGTCACAAAGCACACGAGGCAAACACGAAACAAATTCATTATCTAATCCAGGTCACAGAGTTCTTTGCGAAAGGGAAGGGATGTTGTGGAGCCTTGGCACTGTTTGAAGTGGAGTTTTAAAGCAAAGTCACGGAAAAGGGAAGGCTGTGGCTCCTGTTTCTTGGCACCTTCTAACTGCAGCTTAGGTAGTAGCTAAGAAGTTCCCAGGAAGTTTCTTGTTCCGGTGGTTTCTCCATCGAGGGTACTTAAGGCTATCTGTTGCTGTACATCAGTGGACAGGGAATGAAGAACCCTCACAGTTTTGGCAGTCATGTAACCTGTGCCGTGTAGTCTGGATGTGATCGATCACTCAGCTGCTGGTATTGAAATTTTCCATGGAACAATTTGTCCTGGAGGTGAGGGCAGTATAAATGTGACATGCATTTTTGGCAGTGCCTGTAGAAATAGGTTTTATGAAGTGTAATTATGTCCTTGAATACTGTCATCATTTTGGCACAGCTCATCCAAATCACAGTATAAATCAGCGTGCAATCAGTGCAAATAAACGTTCACTTTACAGAGCTCTCTACCGGGAAATTAGTATACTTCAGAGAATGTAGCTTCCATTTCAAAAAGTAAATATAGAGTGGAGAGAAGTGGGGAAACCACAGACACACACACACACAGACACACACACACACACACACACACACAGACACACACACACACACACACACACACACACACACACACACAAGATACTGTATCATTCTCATTTTAATTTCTGAGTGAGGTTAGACACAAATTATCTAGATTTTAAAAGGTACAAGGGCTGATCTGGTACAGAGATCTTTTCCTGATGAATAGCTGAAGCCTGTAGCCACTCTTCCCATTAAAAAATGATAAAGGCAGAAGTAGCTAAACTTCTGGCAATTTGACACCAGTAATGCTGAAAATTAACATTGTTCCACAAAGCTAGTGAACTACAGTGTTCCTCAGACTCTTTTTATTTTTCTGATCATCCAGAGATGCTATTATATTTTGTTATTTTAGAGAGTGTCTTTCCATGTGTCTACATATATATACACACACACATAGATACACATACCTACCTTCATATATCTCTGTGCAAGTATACACATATGTTTGCACGCTCATCCAGCGAGAGAGGAGACTATCTTCAGCTATAGCCCATTTTTTACTCTTTTCATCTGCAGTCTTAGCTTCATGGGAAAGTTATTGTACGTGCACGTGTAACGTTTCTGTAGTAGAGGAAAATACGTCTCAAAGCCACTTTTGAAAATGTTCACCTATTTATAATAACACCTATTGAGATTCTTTTACAATTTTGCCTTTCAAATTAAGCTCAACCCCTCACAAGCTTTGCTGTGTTTAAGGTACAGGAGGGTGACAACTTGTATTAATTTTGCCTGGTGACTTTTTGATCTTGTGATTGTAATGCAGAAAGTGGGTAAATTTTTCTCCCAGCTCCTTCACCATGAAAACCAGAAGCCAAGTGCCACTATAAACATAATAGTTTCTTACAATAATAAGACACACAGGAGCAGCTGCAGTGGCATTTGTTGGTTTTATCTGATTGATAATCACAGTCACTTCCCAGGAACAGTCACGCGTTGTTCAAACATTTCAGACACACATTTCATGATGTGTGTTTTCGCTCAGGTAATGAAGTAAATACCTGCAGTTCTTGAACACACATTGAAATATTAATGCTAACAGTACCATTATCCTTGAATACGTGCATTCCACGTTACTGCAGAAAGCAAATATCTTCCAAAACCCAGATATCTTCTTCTACTGTCTTTGCAGAATTACAGGGAGAGTAGATTAAAAGTCCTGTTTTACAGGGTGGGGGGAGCCTGAAGCACAAAGCAGCAAAGTGAGTTGCTCCAAGTTACATGAGGAGCAGTGGACAGAGGCAGGAAAAGAGAGCAGTTCTGCCATAGGCGCTGACTCCACTTTAATTTGACTTATCTTTGTGCTCATGCTTGAGATACCCAGTTCTTCCCACTGTTACCAGCCTCATGCTTGGCCTGGGATCGGGAGACACTTAAGCAGGCACTCAGGAGAGGAATAGGGCTTGAACTTGAACCTGATCGTGACTTTCCAGCCTCCGTAGGCACAGCAGTTACGCTGAGCTACAGCAAAACTGTTTTTTGGGGATGGTGCTGAATTCTGGGCTGTCAGATGTAGGTTGTACGCTAACCTCGTGGATTTACAGCTCCAGGAAACTCCCGGCTGCTTTATCTGCCTCTACGGATGCAGAGCGAAACAAGTTTTCACTAGGTCCTTGTTTGCATTTACTGACAGTCCCGGTACTGCCAGCCTTTTGTGGGGGTTTTGTAGCAGCTCTAGTGATACCAGAATTAATTTGTGGTTTTCGATTTTGGAGGCTGTACTGAGGCACCTGTGATGGTGCAAATGTGAATCCGTTTGTATTTCTCCAGCAGATTTGCCCTGGGAGTGGGGTTGCGGGTATTTTGGTGCTCTGAAACAAAAGAACGTTCAATTTTTCAGTATGTGCAGCGCCTAATGTTTGATACACAACACCGCAGGACGAGGGCCACGTTTATGGACTGAAATACCTCTGGGATATCTATTTTTCACACCAGAGTGAGAGCTTTGAATATAACTAGTTGCAAATCTCCCATTAAAAAAAAATGTGATTTTTGTCCTAATGTAACCTACATTTCTCTCTCTGGAGCAGAGAGAAATGGCTCCTGTTCCAGGCTACCCTAATCAGTGACATCCTCTCCAGCAAATGTGCAGCGAGTCTATTTCCTTTCAAAACAAAGACTTGCAAGGCCAGCAAGTCTTGCAAAAGCCAGCAGGGACTGTGATGCTCATGGACTCTAATCTGCAGTGTATCTCCTCGTGGCTGCTTATTGGCAAGTGCACTCACCTTAATCCAGCCTGGAGCGTTCTGTAGCTTCTGCTTACCCCATAGCAGGGAGAGACATAACCTTCTGCAGGCTGCGCTGCAGATACCTGCCTGGAATAGTTTATCACTGACTGATACTCATCTGTGTTTTCGGGGAGCATAGCTCCTCTCTGCCACTGTATGTATTCAGGGATTCCAGGACAGTGGCAGTCAATACACCAGTAATACTCAAAATAGGGAGCAAAATGTATGAGTGGCCAATTGCTCCTTTCCTTCATTGCACTTGGAGTACCTTTAACCAATTGAAGCGTTGCTGAATTTTGCACAGTTTCCATGATGTGAAAAGAGCCTCTGCTTCCCAAGACCACCACACTCCGCGTACACAATTTGCATGACACTGTGGCTCGCGTGTATAGGCATGATAGACACAGCAGAGAGGCAGAACTGCCAGGGTTATGGTGAGAAAAGTAGTGCACACAGCAAGCATGGGCTCGAGCGTGACATTCTCACATGCTGAATTGCAGAAAGGCCAGCCAGACTCATCATTTGAAATGCCTGTGCAACCCTAACCCTTGCTTCACCCTGCCCTGCAGCCAGGACTGTTTCGCAACAAGCTCTCAAGAGAGCTCAAGCCTTATATCCTAGGAAACTCCATTTCATTAGCACAGGTCTTTCTGGAGGTAAGATACATCCAATGGAGCCTACCAACGCATTGTTTCAGTAGGCTATAGCGATCACTCAGCACTTCCTGGAGGCACTCCTTTGTTTGGGATAGTCTGTCCAAACTTCTAATATTGCTTCTAAGTTTGCAGGATGGACTTTCTGGGTAGAAGAGGGCCTCTGCTCGTAGATGTCAAACTAGTGAACTGTACCCTGGACCAAAAAAGCAATTGGCTTCAAAAGGACTTCCCAGAAGTAGGGGAGTTTTTTTCCACAAAGACAATTATACAAGCTTTAGTTGGTCTACTGAGGCCTTATTGACCCTGCCTCGTCTCCCTGATTTACTAACAATTTGTTCATAAATTAAATATTGACTATTTTATTAGAACAAATTATCTTCCCCCCTCCTACTTTGCTACATTCCACTAGCATTTAATTAGTACATCTAGCACTTCCTCGGACAGTCCTCACATAACAGAAGACTCATGGGAGCAGATCTGTAGAAATAAGCTGTTTTCTATCTCAGGAAGTAAAGCATGAAAAATAGCTGAGGATCTTCATCCAGGCTCTGCTGCTGCCGCCTGCTGCTGCCGCCACCTTTTGCTGCCCTTGCTCAAGGGGCAGCACTCAGTAGTGCATGGGGTGTGAAAAGGGATCAGGTAGGGACAGTGCAACATGACCCTCCCAGGTGACTCAAGACACCTTTTGTACTTCCCTTCCTTCCCGTCGCTCTGTACTTGGATGAAATGCAGCATGCACAGGCATAGGACAGCTGAAGGTCTGTAGGTTGCACAGCAGGTGAAGAAGGTCCAACTGGTGGTCTAGAGGGAACACTCACAGGACGGGAGGTGCATCTCCCTCCAGTCTTTGCTGACTCTGCAAGAGCAGATGGCTATTGTCGAGGAAGATAGGGACAAGGAAGCACAGGGAGATGGCTGATCCATCCTAATATACTTTGCTGCAGCCAAGCACCATGTCTCAATGGGCTCAACAAACAGCACTGGATCCAAGCCTTTCTATGGAAAAGGTCAGAGGAGAAACTGCCAGCAAAGGACCCTCACTGCCCTGGCTCACAAACTCTTTTGCCTCTGTAGGCAACACAGTGGCATTATGTCAGGAGACACTGTAGTAGAACTCCAGCATAAGGCCAGAAGGAAATGTCTTTTCCCTCCTGATACCTCACATGCTTTATGGGCTATACTTCTCTTTTACCATGCTCTGAAGTCCTAGAGATACGTTTTGCCTTCTCCTGTTGTGCGATCCCATCCCCAGAACTCCTGGGAGTTATAAGCTAATAATTCCCTGCTGTTGCACGGCCGTCGGGTATTGTCCTTGTCCTAGATATCTCTGCCTCACCTCCACACCACAGTCTTCTACTGCAAGCCTCAAATTGTAACTAGGCGGTGGGAAGGCCTTCCCTTAATGACAACTGGGTATGGAAAAGAGAATTCATAAGACTCTCTGCGCCACAGATGGGTGTCACATGTAACACAGAATGCTGGTTTTACATCTCCCCACAAAATGATGAGGACTGCTCCAGGATGAGCTCTTCTGGAGTTCGGTGTACAGTGACTGATCTCTTTGCATGGCTGTTCGTTGCAGGTTGTGCCTGGTTCCCGCCGTGCCAGGCCCATGTGTTTTCCTGAGGCTGAGCAGGCTGCAGCTTTATCTTCTAAAGTCCTCTGCCCAGGGCTGGGATTTGCCTATTACCACTTCATGGAAACAAGCTCTCACACTACCTGTGCTGGCTCCCAGGACACAAGTACTCTCCCGTAGCCTGGTCAGCAGTGTGAGGAACACTATCAGAATAGAGCTGCCCTCTTTGGAGGCGTATGAAACAAACAGATACAACCTAACTGAGGATCTAAAGCCAAGGATTTCTTACTCGAGCTAGCACAGCATGCTCTTCTTGGATTGCCCTTTTTATTTGCTCTTGAGAAGCATTTGGGCTGATGCTGGGTCCATTACTGTGCCAGGACACTGCTTCTCCCATATCAGTCTCTACCTCCTTCCTGGGACAAAATCTCACTCCTCCCTGTGTCCGCTTTCTCAAATAGGAAGCATGTCTTTGGCACAACAGCCTATCTACTACTGAGGCTTCTGAAGGGGATCTTGAGATGTTCTGAGAACATCTCCTTCGTATTTTCTCTAGCTCTGATTTCTCAGGTCAGATATTCATATTGCATACTCTAGCTTTTAAGACATTGCTACTCTTCTTTGGAGTTGTTGCTAGTCTGTAATGACACCTTTACCCATGAACAACTGTAGTCACTTGCCACTCCTTAGCTCAAGGGCAGGGCACAGCACAGAAGAAAAGAAGTAATATCCATATGTGCTAAGTCATTCCTAGTTGCAAGCACACAACATACAGCCTACATGGCCAGTGTGGAGAAGCTGAGAGAACTGGACTTGTTCTGCCTGGCGAAAGGAAAATACAGTGGAGATCTAATTACTGTCTTCCACTGTCTAAAGCGGAGGCAAGGTCACAGAGAAGACAGAGCCAGACTCATCTCCGAGGTGCAAATACTTTTCAGAGTGGAAACAAAAGGAGTAAGAGGTGTAAGTTGCAGCATAAGATTTTCCCAAGGCACACCAAGAAAAACGTTTGCCCTGTGGGAACAGTGTGGCCCTGGGGCAGTGCCCATTGTGTAGACACCAGAAGCAAGTGGAGAATTTCCAGTCCATCCCAGGATAGAGACAGAGACAGAGGAAGAATTTTTTGTTTTGTTTCTAACATCCCAGTGAAGATGCACCTCTTGGGTATCACGGTGTACCTGCTCCACAACCCAACCTGAAGAGTGCTGAAAGGTGAAGGCTTTTTTCAACTAGTCAGATATTACGCAACCAGTCAAACTGTATCTGGCTCTGATGAAGACCCTTTCCTTAGAGGCAGGCAAGTGATTCATCTCCTGAGAGCTAGATGAGGGGAAAAAAAGCATTGTTTGCTCCTACATTGTCTGCTCCTGTCATGCATAGCACTGAAGAAGCGGTGCAGATCTCCAAGTAAGCCATCAGGGCTGTGCTGTTGCCTTGCCCCTCTCTGCAAAATGAATCTTCTCTAAACAGTATAATAATGAAAACACTTGAAGGAAGTCACTGCTGAGAGTTCCAGTGTGTCCATGCCAAGACATACCTGGGTGGGAGAGGGAAATAAACCTAACAACAAATAGTTTTGAATAACAGCAGAGTTCTGTGAAGCTTGGCACAGAAGTCATGCACAGTTACTACCATTCCTCATTCTAAGTAGCTGCGTTTCACAGAATCATGGAATGGTCGAAGTTGGAAGGGACCTCTGGAGATCATCTAGTCCGGCCTCTCTGCTCGAGCAGGGTCATCTAGAACATATTGCACAGGATCTTGTATAGGCAGGTTTTGAATATCTCCGGAGAAAGAGACTCCACAACATCTTTGGACAGCCTCTTCCTGCGCTCTTTCACCCTTGCAGCAAAAAAGTTTTTCCTCATATTCAGGTGGAACTTCTTGTGTTTCAGTTTGTGCCCATTGCTTCTTGTCCTATCACTTGGCACCACTGAAAAGAGTCCAGTCCCATCCTCTCTACACCCTCCCTTAAGGTATTTATGTACATTGATCAGATCCCCTCCCAATCTTCTCTACTACTGCATGCTAAAGAGGCCCAGCTCTCACAGCCTCTCCTCCTAAGAGAAATGCTCCAGCACTCCTATCGTTTTCGTAGCCCTACGCTGGACTCTCTCCCATAGCTCTGTGTCTCTCTTGTCCTGGAGAGCCCAGAACTGGACACAATGCTCAAGATGAGGCCTCCCCGGGGCTGAGGAGAGGGGCAGGATCACCTCCCTCCACCTGCTGGCAACACTCTTCCTATTGCACCCCAGGAGACCATTGGCCTTCCTGGACACAAAGGCACCTTGCTGGCTCATGGTCAACTTGTCATCCACCAGCACTCCCAGGTCCTTCTCGGCAGAGCTACTTCACAGCCTGTGCTGCTGTATGAGGTTATTTTTCCCTGGGTGCAGGACCCTACACTTCCCTTTGTTGAACCTCAGGAGGTTCCCCTCTGCCCAGCTCTCCAGCCTGGCCAGGTTTCTCTGAATGGCAGCACAGCCCTCTGGTGTATCTTCAGCTCCTCCCAGTTTTGTATCACCAGCAAACTTGCTGAGAAGACACTCTGCCCCTTCATCCATGTTATTGAGGAATATGTTGAACAAGATGGGACCCAGGACGGAGCCCTGCGGAACACTGCGAGCTAACTAGACTCCAACTAGACTCTGTACTTCTGATGACAGCCCTCTGAGCTCTGCCTTTCAGCCAGTTCTCAATCCACCTCGCTATCCACTCATCTAGCCCACCCTTCCTGAGCTTGCCTGGCAGGATGTTCTGGGAGACAGTGCCAAAAGCCTTGCAGAAATCAAGGGAGACAACATTCACCGCTCTCCCCTCATCTACCCAGTCAAGCATCCCATCACAGAAAGCTATCAGATCGGTCAAGCACAATTGAAGCATGATTTTGTCTGTGGTGAGTAGCTTATGCCGGAACAGTTACTGGAATGGTCTTCCCAATCTCAATCCCCTAGCACTGCTCAAGGACCCAGGGAAAGTGTAGGATTTGGAAAGTCTGGAGAAAGCAGGGTACATATGCTGCACTTATGTGCTGATAGAAGAGCAGCAATCACAGACAAAAAGGCATGAATGAGATGCCTGGGCTTCAGAGATACCAAACCTGGTGGTCTGCTTCATCTCCTCTGAGGCTCCACAGGCTGTGGGCGTATCTGGAAGCAGAGAATATGGCAGGAGAGGCGAAACAGAGAAATGAAACAGATCTGAGCAGCCATACCTAAAAGCATGTATAGGCAGAAGGCAGCCTTTCCTGAGGCCTGCCTTTTGTTACCCCTTGAAAGGGGCACACAGGCAAGGGCATTGGAGAACACAGCCACACCAAATCATCCATGAGGAAAAGTTCACACAGAACCCTGGAAGGCTTTAAAACAAATCTCCACGTATCTGCACTGTACTGGTAATCTTCAGGCAAGGTACTGGCGGGCCTCAGGCGCTTGCCTCTTTTTGCAAGCATCTTCCCAAAGGTAATGCACAGACTTCTCAGCTTCAGCACTAGCACCTGAAGTTACACTCTCTGGTGAGCAGAAAATGTAGAGAATTAGGTACTGACAGGATGAAGAAAGAGGGAAAGAAAATGCTGAAGGAAAGAGGAGACGAAATGAAAAAAGAAGGGAACAAAGGCTTGAAAGTGCTGGTTTTACAGATGATTCAAGCATCTCTCTCTGCAACCGAATGAACACTCTTGCATGTCATAGAGGGGAGAGCATTTATTCCGATTTTACTTTCCAGCTGGTTGCTGTCCTGCATCAACACTGAGCTTCCCTTGTGACAGGGGATGCAAGCCTTGGAAGAGGATAGGTGGATTTAAGTGGAAATTTCTGTGGCAGGGGCTGAGACTGGAAATCAGTGCAGTCCATCCATGAATCCTCAGCACAGCCCTTGCAAGGAAACTCACCAAGAATAGCAGACTCTGCCACAGCCTTTTCCATTCATGGACCAGCAATTGCTCTGAAAGTGGCCTGGAGAGGGAGTCTTCTTACCCCAGTAGAGAATGCGCAGCCTGAGAAACACCCCCAACTTTATGCCTCAGACCGCTCAAAACTTTGCCATGAGTTCATGTGACATTCTAGTAGGAAGCCTTGGAAATGAGGCATGGCTCAGTCTGGGAGCTCCAAAGGGTCATGGTTCAATCTAGCAGTAGTCTCCCTGGCTCACACACTTAGGAAAACCAGGATGCAACATGACTGCTTGTCACGAAGGAGCAAATGGCAAGAATTCCCTTTTCTGCTCTGCTCTGCTCCTTGCTCCCAGCAGGTCAGCACCTGTTTGCCTGATGGGACTGTGCTTCACCTGGGCCAAAGGTGTGGAGGAGCACTGCCTGCCCACAGGTCTGAATCATGCTGATTTGGAAAGTGAAAGTGAAGAACTTCATGGCCTGAAGTTCTGACACAGTGAGACTCCCCTGACTGATGGGTAACTCTTGCAGGAAACAAACATCACTTTTGCTGTTTCATTTCTTTGCTTCCTGTGGGTAAGTGGACTTTGTCAAGAAATCACAGGACATGGGTGTCTGGTCAGAGCACAGGCACCTTCAGATAAGATTTTCTTCTTACCTTTGCCACTACTTTTCACCAGGAGGAGCCATGGCCGTGTCTCTATTTACAACCAAGGAAACTGAAGCGGTGACTGACTAGACTGAGCCGGCCGTTTGCTGAGTCTTCCCAGCTTGGAGCGGACACACAAGCTATCTGTTATGCAAAGAAGAAGCAAAAGTCTGGGCAATCCCTCTGGGCACCAACTGACAGACAGACTAGCCCTGCTGCCCCTGCCTAGAGGGTCATCAGTGGCTAGTGAAAGACAAGGGAGCTCATCAGCTGTGCGTACAGGTTGAAGCCACATTGGCAGGGAAGTTAAATCAACCTTACAGAAAGCAGAATAAGCAGAGGAAGCTGGGAACTACGCAGCTGGGTCACAAGACCTAGTGGCAAAAGTGTTGTCAGCCCTTTCACTTCCTCTGGATCTTACCCTTCCAGACAGATCAGGTTTCCTCAGCCAGCAGATAGCAGGCTTGTCTGCATGTTACTTAAAAGAAAAGCATCTGTGCAAAACCTCCTTTCCCTGCCCCTTGTTTCTTTATAAATGTGTTGAAAGCAGATGAGTCACTCTGTTCACTCCTCTCAGAGTAAGACTGCTAACAGCTGATCTGCTGCTTCAGGAAGGGGTTCATTACCTTAAGGCCCAGACAACTGGGGCTGATCCAAGGCAAACTGAGCATTGCTTTCCCTAGAGGTCTTACAAATGTTCACAGAGAGCTTGACTTTTCCTATTCTGAGGAGCGTTTCAGCAGTGAAGATCCTGGCTTGGCTGAAACGTGTTTCCCTGAGGGAAGTAATAGCGGCCAAAGTTCATGTCTGGACTCTGGCAAACAAAAACATACAACCTTTGCACAGCATTCCTGTTACTTAGCAGTGAACTGAATGTCTTGGATGCATTACTCTGGTTGTGTGTAGAGAACTTTGGTGAAGGGAATCAGCATTATCAGCACAGCTGAAGACTAGAAGAAACCAAATGTAATTCACTTGAAGGAAAGAGGTCTCTTGGCTTCTGGCACATTTGATTTAGGCTAATTCATTAAGATTGAAATAACAACCACTCCTCACTGTCCTCTAATACCTTGGAGGAGATCTGGACAACAAGCATGAAGCCTTTTCTGTCAGCTGGGGCAGTGCATTTTGTCCTTGCAGCAGTTTGTACCCAAAGAGAGCTAAATGTGTAGAAGTGGTTTTAGGCCATAAAAGCATATTTGCTCTGCCTAAGGGACTAAAAGTCATCCCAAAGAATTTTGGCTGTAGCACAGGAAGCAGCTTGTTTTGGCTTGTTCTCTGTGGAGTGATTCCCTTGGTCTCAGTATCAGAAACAAGTGGCTGGGTTAGACATACTAGCCAAAAGCTGTCTATAAAGTACAACAGAGAGGGGAGAGACAGAAAGAGGAACAATCAAGTGAGAAAGTGATGGACTGGGCTGGCAAGCAAAGGGCATGGAGTGCTGTGAATAGAAGGGACCTCAGAATCAACAAAACTGGTCTGGCTGGGCTGAAAGGGGCCCACTGCAAGTGTATGTACACAAATCAGGGAGTGCCCACAGGACAACTCTTAGGGGAAAGCTCTCACATGCTTTTTGGAAAATCAGTACAAGGTGTGCCTCTCTGAAGTGCCTGTGCACTAATGCATGCAGCATGAGGAATAAGAGAAGAAATTAGAGGTCTGTATGCAACTGCAGTCTCATTGGGACCTCATGGAGATTTAATAGGCTAAATCACACAACTAGAGTGCTGCAGTGGATAGATACAGGCTCCTTAACAAGCCTGGGAAGGCAGGGAAGGTGAGGAGAAGGAGTTGCCCTTTACGTGAGACAGCAGAAGAAATGTATGGAGCTCTGCCTGGGGATGGACGATCATCAAGCAGAGAGCTTGTGCGTTAGGATTAGTGAGCAGACCAACATGGCTGATGTCGTTACAGGTGTGTGCCACAGAATGCTTGATTAGGATAAAGTAGATGAGGCCTTCTTCAGAAAACTGGAAGAAGCCTCCCTTACTCAGGCCCTGAGCCTCCGAGGGGACTCCAACCACCTGGATATCTTGACAGACGGACAATACAGCAGGGTGTAAGCAGTCCAGGACATTTTTGGAGTGCATTGATGACAACTTTCTAACTCAAGTGGTCGGAGAGCCGACAAGGAGAGGCAGTATGCTGCACCTCCTACTTACAGACAAGGAAGAACTGCATGGGAATGTAAAAGCTGGGGGCATCACTGGCTACAGCATCAGGGAGACGGATCCCAAGAGGAGGAAAAACAAAGAGAAGTGGGACCACTAGCCTGCTCTTTCTTCAGGAGAGCAGACTCTGGCCTGTTCAAACTCTTCTTGGAAGAATTCCATGAGATGTGGCCCTAGAGGCAAGAGGGGTCCAGGGGATGTGGCTAATTTTTAAGGATCACCTCCTTCAAGCTCAAGAATGGTCCATCCCAAAGTGCAGGAAATCAAGCAAAGGTGGCAGGAAGTCTGCCTGCATGGACAAGGAGCTCATTAAAGACATTAAAAGAAAGTGCACAAGATGTGGAATCAAGGCTAGGTGACCCAGGAAGACCATAGAGACACTGTCAAAGTATGCAGGGATGAGACTAGGAAAGTCAAAGCTCATCCAGAGTTGCATCTGGCAAGAGATATGAAGAGCAACAAGAAAGGCAGCAAAGAGGAAGGACAGGGAAAACGTACATCTGCTGTTAAACACAGCAGGGGACTTGGTGAAAAGGGATGCAGAAAATGCAGAGGTACTGAAGATGTTCCTCCCCTCAGTCTTTACTGGGAAGACCAGCCTTCACAAATCCCAGGTCCTTCAGACCAGAGGAAAAGTCTGGAGGAATAACAACTTACCTTTGGTGGCGGGGGGGAAGGCTGAGGAACATTTAAACAAACTGGGCTTAAGCAACTCCATGAGATCTAACAGGTGCAGCTGTGAGTGCTGAGGGAGCTGCCTGACTGCCTTTCAAGATTACTCCCAATTATCTTTGGCAGGTCATGGCAACTGGCAGAGATTCTTGAGGACTAGAAGAAAGCAAATGTCACTCCTGTCTTCAAGAAGGGCAGGAAGGAGCTACACGTCAGCCAGCCTCATCTCCATCTCTAGAAACATGACGGAGTAGCTAATCCTGAACATTATTTCTATATATGTGAAGGATAAGGAAATTATTGGGAGTAGTCAGCATGGATTAAGGAAGAGGAAGTCACGCTAATATACCAGATGACTGTGCTGCCATTCAGAGGGACTTCAACAGGCTCATGGAATGGGCAGACAGGAATCTTTCGGAGCTCCACAAAGGGAAATGCCAAGTGCTGTTCCTGAGGAGGACCCTGAGCCTGGGAACGAGCCAGCTGGAGAGCAGCTTTGCAGAAACAGATCTAGGAGACCTGGTGGACAAGCTGAACATGAGTCACAATGTGCCTTTGCAGTCAAGAAAGCAAAAGGCACCCTGACCTGTATCCAGGAGCAGTGCTGCCACCAGGTTCAGGGACATTGCTCTTTCCATCCTGGCCCTGGCGAGAACACTTCTGGAGTGCTGTGCCCAGTTCTGGGCTCCTCAGTACAAGAGAGATGTGCACTTACTGGAGCAAGTCCAGTGAAAGGCCACCAAGATTAAGCAATCTGAAGTGTCTGGCATATGAGGAGAAGCTGAGAGAGCTGTGACAGTTTAGCTTGGAATCATAGCCTGAAGGCTCTGTGCAAATCCATCAGTGTGTAAAAATATCTGGTGGTAGAGTGTAAAGAGGACAAAATGAGACTCTCCTCACTGGTATCCAGTCAAAGAACAAGGGTAACTGGCACAAGTAGAAGAAATGTAATTTAAACATGTACACACAAAAAACAGATTTTTCTGTAAAGGTGTTCAAGCATTGGAACAGGTTGCTCAGGGTTGTTGTGGAGTCTCCATCCTTGGAGATACTCAAAAACCCAGCAAGACATAGTGCTGAACTACTTGCTCTGCCTGAGCCTTCTTTGAGCAGTCTCTTGGGCTAAGGGATCTCCAGAGGTGCCTTCCAACCTCAAGAAATCTGTGCTTCTGCAAGTAGAGGTACTCTTGTGCTCAGCCTGGGCTTCTCAAGTCAAGCACAAGGTGGGCGAACTGGAAAGGAGTAGTGCTACCCCAGATGGATAGGAGCCTCAGGTAGGCAGTTTGTGAGGACAGATGGAGGCCCTTGGGTTTCATAGTCCGGTTGTTGAATGTATACACATAGAGACAGTGTTTGTTAGGGAGGGAGGGAGGGAAGGAAGAGGAAGGAAGGAAGGGAAGAAGGGAGGAGATTTTTGGGGCATCTAGATCTGGGCTAACTTTCATGCAGGCAGTCAAATTTGTCAAATAGAATGGTCAATTCCTGTTTGCACGGCAAGGATAGCCTCTGTTGCCAGGGTTCCTGCAACAGCACCAAACTCCCTAAACTGTTCCTTCTGAGCATTTACAAGTATTTCATAGCACAGCTGGATTAATATTGCAGGAGGGACTGAACAGAAAGTATTTGGACTAGCCATGTGCTCCACCAAAGATGATAATCCACATACTAACATATACCAGTTGGTCTACATATAGAGCTGTAGAGTGGAATCTTCAGGGCAGTCCAGAACTGGCACTTGGAAAGTTCCTTCCTCAATTACTCAACTTCTTTGCTGGGAAGGTGGCTAGGAGTTCGGCGAATTGCTTCATTTCAACGCATCTGTTGTCTAATATCAGGTGATTGCCTTTTTGATGCAAATTACAGAATCACAGAATACTTGAGGTTGCAAGATACCTCTGGAGATCATGTGGTCCAAAACCCTAATCAAGCAGGGTCAGCTAGAACAGAGGGACCAAGATGATGTCCAGTGGGGCTTTGAATAACTCCAAGAACGGAGGCTCCACAATCTCTCAGGACAACCTGTGGCCAAGCTCGACCACCCTCACTTTAAAACTTTCCTTCTGCTTGGACAGCATTTCCTGTTGTGCCCATTGCCTCTTGTCCTCTCACTGGCCACAGCTGAGAGGAGGTTGGCCTCATCATCTTGACATCCTCCCATCAAACCCTCCCATTGCCTTGCAGGAACACTTGGAAGAAGCGGTGAGTGATTGTTGTGGGTCACTCCCTGCTGCAGGGGATGGAGGCATCTCTCTGCTGGCCTGACCTCTTGTCTAGAGAGGTTTTCTGCCTGCCATGGGCTCCTATGCAAGAGGTCATCAAAAGACTGCCAGGGTTTGTCCGCACGTCAGACTATTACCCTCTTCTGCTCTTTCTTGTGGGCACTAATGATACCAAGGGCAAACTGGAAGTGATTAAACAGGATTTCAGAGCTCTGGGGATGTCAGTCAAAGGTCTGAGAGCCCAGGTCATTTTCTCCTCAATCCTGCCAGCAAGAGGAAGCATGGGAGCAGCAACAGACAGACTTTCCAAGTTAAAAACAGGCTGCACCACTGATGTTGGCCACAGGGCTCTGTTTTCTACAAGCATGGGACCCTGTTTGAAGATCAGCAACTGATGGGAAGAGATGGGATCCACCTCAGTGGGGCACACATGTCTTTGCCAACAGGTTGGCCAGCCCGGTAAAGAGGGCTTTCAACTAGGCAGGATGAGGGAAGGGGAGAGTTATAGAGACAGGGTAATAAACAAAATGCAGCCCAAGTCAGGATGCCTCCAGCATCCTGTAAAAACTCCAGTAAAAACATTGATAAGATCATCCTAGATTCTTCTCTTCTCCAGGCTAAATGGCCACAGCTTTCTCAGCTTCTCTTTGTATGAGAAATGTTTAATCATCTTTGTGGCCCTTGGCTGCAATCACTTCAGCAGGTCCATGTCTCTCATGTATTGGGAAGCCTAGAATTGGACTCAGTCCTCTGATATGGCCTCTCTAGGGCTGAGTAGTGGGGAAAGATCATCTCCTTTGTCCTGCTGCCAACAGCTGGTTGTCCACCAGGATACCTAGGTTCTTCTCTGGAAAGCTAATCTTCACCGGGTCAGTTCCCAGCCTTTTCTGAGGTATGCAATCATGCACCAAATGACTTCTCCTGTAGCGTTCCTTGGTTATTCATGAAAAGAATTAATTCATTTGGCATGTGTACAGACACAGTCATGATACCCAGCTACATCACTGTGAAAACTATAAGACAGCCTTGAGTGTCTTGATAGAATTTAGATTCCTTAATTCTTTCCACATGGTAAAGAGAAAGAGCAAGGAAACCCAACAGCATCGCACAGCTACCTAAGGGCAGTTCAAGGATGACAGAGTCAAAGTCTTCTTGGCAATGTCGGATGATAGAACCAAGGTCCATGGGCACAAGATGCAGCTTCAGCTCTCAGCTTAGACATAGGCATATTATCCTGCCCAGGAAGATTTTTCAGCCCTGGGAAAGGTCTGCAGTGAAGTGTGTGTGAGAGGGGTCCATCCTTCACATTTCCAAGCCTCCCCTTGACAAAGGCAGCATCACCCTTCCCTGCTCTGGTGGGTAGTAGATCCCTTCCAAGCATGAGCTGGGAATGGAGACTGACAGACCTCCCTTCAAACCATCACTTCTGGGGTTCATTACTGTAGTAGGTTGGCAGACCTTCTCAGAGGTCTGCCTGCTTTAGGCAGTAGTGTGATGCCTGCATCCCAGCCCTGCCAAAATAGCTGTCTTCGTTTTCTGCATCTTTCCATAGTAGCTGCAAGGAGTGCTTCCACAGTGGAGTGCAAGGGCTGCTAAGGGAGAGTGTCCTTGCCCACTTGTAGGCACAGTCCACAGTCACAGACTAAACAATATCCAGTGAGACAGATTTAGAGTCTGGAGGGGGGCATGGGAGCTCTGCTCTTCAGTTCAGCTTGATCTCAGAGCCCTTGCCTTAGATTCCCTAGGACCAGAGGAAAGATGTATCAATAAACTTCAGAGAGTAATTTTCACTGGACTTTGTCAGCACTGTGAATCTCTTTCTTGTATGGGGAATGGGGTCAGTTCCTCAGCAATAGCATAAGAGATGTCCTTTGCCTCCGAGGCAACGTCTCTCCTTGCATGAAGGCTCAGCCACCTGGAGCTCATTGCCACTGGGCCAGGCAGTGAAGCTGATACTTGGGGACATCCTTGTGGACGGAGCAAGGGGTAGTGAGCAGAAGGGACCTTCTCAGGTGGTAAAAATGGAAATAGAGTGGAAAATATACCTAGTGATACTCTCGTTGCAAAGACAGATGAACATTCATAACAAGCGGGTGTTGTGGAGGATGCACTGCAGCTTTCCTCAACACTGCGCCATCACACTCTTGATCATCCCATCTAGCACAGCATTCACCCTTTGGGAGACACTGCTCATATACTGTAGCCTGTATGCAGCTGACTTCATGCAGCACTTCCTTTCTGCATAAAGAAATCACTCTTCCTCTCCGAAAATGTGAATTTCATTAAGTGGCTCTGCTCTGCTCTTCTCTGCCAAACAGATGGCTTGTAAATCAACAAAAGCAACTTTTAGTGAAATCTCAGTGAACTCACTTTTCCCCAATCCCCACTGTCCTCTCCAGCTCAGACTGCAGTGATAGACTGAGCTGCAACAGAAAAGACAAAATGCAAGTGGCCCACACTGTGTTTCACTGGCTGCTTCTCCAGATGCTCCTCCATAGGTAGACGACCAGATCTTCTCAGATGAGGTGGAAGATGACGGAAGAAGTTTCAGTAGGGACAGAAAAAAAGAGACCTAGAAGTCGGACTCCATTGGCTTAAGTATAGTGTGGCCTTTCGTGGGAAGGGACAGCTGGTGGTGAAGTGATAAGTTCAGTTTCTCTGCAAATCTTCCTCTCTAAGAGGAACATGGAGTGTTGGACTGCAGAGGGTCTGCTATCATGATAATGCAGATCTCTCTGCCCAGAAAAGGCAAGTGTTCGGTGCTCCAGTACTAGGAGATGGTTAAACAATTAATCAAGATATTTGGAGCATGCTCAAACTCAGATGACGTATTCAGGCACACCTGCCTGTAGGAGGAAGATCCCACGACTAGCTTAGGCAGGCCTGGTGCCTGCTTGAATCACTCTACCGGTTTTCCACAGCCTAGGGGTCAGATCATACAGTCAGCACAATGTCCAATACATTAAGTCATGCCATGCCTCAAGACAGTTTAAATTGTATGTTCTCATTAACCCTGCTGATCAGCGGATGACCCGGAGTAAGGCAAGAAAGCACGTGGGGGAAGGGGACAGCCTACATCAGGAAAGCAAGGCATGAGGTCCTGGCAAAGTAGGTAGGGAAGAGCGTGCGCACTTTTGGGTTCCTGCCAGCACCTTCAGTGCCAAAAGGCTTTGATTTGGGAATATGAAAGTGGTCACGCATGGTATCATTTTGAGGACAACCTTTGAGCCTTAACAAGCATTAACTTGCTCAAATAGGCTGGCAAGAAAATGCACCTGCTTGCACATGAAAATGAATTCACCGATGCAGATTGCTGCTTTCGTACAGCAAGTCAGGAACACAGTGTGTTCAAATAACAGAAAATACAGAGCAGGGGGAATATGTTGTCTGTGTCAGCTTTTTTGACATACTTCACTGCACAGTCTAGATTCAGAAAATTCCGTGTATTTTCTTTTATTTTCTTTCAAGAGTCAAGAGACTTTGAAGAGCTCTTCACAAAGCAAAGATCTTGGTAGCCCAGCAGCCTGTCCTTTTTGGGGAGCAATTTTGCCTGACTGGAAAAGAGGAGTACATAATATTCTCAAACATATACAGCCTCCAGGGATTTGCAGCTCCAGAGTGGCTTTGGCCACTGGATTTTTTCCAAGGTTGGCCTTCTCTGGATTTTTTTGGTTGGTTTTTGAGTCTGTGACAGCTCTCGAACGCACAATGAAAAGTTCCAGAACCTCCCTGAAAGTTCTTAATCTGTACAAGTTTCTCTGTAGAGGAGCCAAGCAGTCTGGTGGCATCTGTTCTGCTCCCCTCTGCAAGCTGAAAGTCTCTAGCCTGTTCTCTAGCCTGGATTTGTTGGAGGGCTACTGGGAAATCTGGATGGAGGAAACAGAGTCTTTAGGAAAGATACAACGGATCCCTGCTTTCCAGAGTGGAGATTTCTCAAGCCGCAAAATCTTCAACACAGTGAAGGATACCTGAAAGTAAGTAATGCAATTTTAAAATACAGGATACTCTAAACTAGTGGCCACAGGCAGAATACAAGGAGATGGCTGGTGGAGGCCTTGTGCTTCTCGTCTCCTTAGAGGAGCACCGCTGTACCTCTAGAAAAGCGGGAGAGACTGTGCAGCTTTTTTTCCCTTCCCGGCCTCATTGACCTCAAGCATCAGTCCAGAGGAACATTGAAAGATCTGTGCTGCAGACAGGGGTCACTCTGCGTTTCATTAAATATAACACACACAGATGCTTTGGAGAGCCATGCAGAAGCAATCACTACTGACTAGCTCTTGAGCTGCTCTAAAGCAGGTGCCTTGAAGCCTAGCAGAAAGGAAGGAGTACATAACGATCTCCGTATCACAAAACATATTTGCTGGCTAAAGGAATGCACTAAGCAATGATTCTGCAAAGCTAGTTGCAAGCGCTGTCTTCCAGTGCCTGATCCAGCTATCAGAACAGAAACCTCTGATGCAAAGATGCTGGTTGCAGAGCATGTGAATCCTGTGGATTTTGTACTGCATCTATGGTACATCTTCGATGTACCTTAACTGCTGCTGGGATTTACCTCTGTGAAGCTGACTCTGTGTTATAGGAGTTTCTGGGGAGGGATTCTCAGGAGCTTTCTTTCCCCTCGCTCTCTTGCAGAGAGAGTTGTTTGTCCCTCATCTCAGGATGTTTACTCTGTGGCTTTGGTGCAAGATAGAGATAGTGCTAGGCCCTGCTTCAGCAAGATGGAGGCTAGTTCCTGCTTCTGTCCTCTGGACCCATTAAACTCCCAGCCCAAAGAGCTTTCTTCCTATGGCTATCTACCCTGCCCCCTTCTCTACCCTACCCCAACACCTGTGGCACAAATCGCTGGCCAGAAAAGGGGATTTTCCTTCCCCTGAACAAAGGGCCTGGGCTAGCAGAACTCTCTCAGCTAGGAATGAGATGTGCAGAAGGAGGCTGGGGCAGAGCAAAGCCAAAGACTGCAGGAGCCTGCCACTGTGGAGACTGTGACCCTCCAGGAGTAGGAGTATCTAATTAATTGGGTTTTGTCCAGCATCATGCCTCTCACTACAGAAGCTCCTGTGCCTTGGTAGCTCAAGAGCATTACCAACATGACCCCCCAGGTCAGCCCATCGTTGATGTTAGATGTGCTAATGGCTGGTGTGTGAAAGTGTAGATGCCTCGTTACACCAAGCAGTTTATCTTCACTCATATTTGCCTAGCTCCTGACACCAGAGAAATCAGAGTAAGCTATTAAATTCACATCCTCACTGTTGGGGAAGTCTTGGCAATAGTCTGCCATACTCTCTTGGCTAACAAACCAGAGCAGGCTGTCATAAGCCACGTCACTTCTCTCCTGTACTCCAGCAGCCCAAATCCTGAGCTGGCCACAAAGGAGTGGCTTACTTTGCCTCTTCTAGCCAGTGAAATTCTCGCATTTGGGCTGGTTAGCAGCTTTCTGCAGCTTGAACTCCACCTTTCCTCACTCCCATCAGATCTGTTGACCTTTGAAGACCCTGAGGCATCCGTAGCCCTGGATGAAAGCAAAGTTCTTTAGCTGAAGTATGCTGGACAGTGGCATGCCGTAGACATTCTCTTTTCCTCAAAACACCAGTCAGAGTTCTCACTTCCCTTCATTATCCACAAGTGACCAAATTTTATGAATCAAAATTCAACATGCAGCTGAATTCACCCATGTGGTTCTGACCATGTCATTTCCCAGTGCAAGGTGCCTCCTGCAGCTGATTCTCTGCTGACTCTATCACTCTCTGAGTTTCTCTATACCCGATCGGGTTGGGTGATCAGGATGGCTAAACAGTAGTAACACCAGCTAGTGAATGGTCTCCCATTTGAAGCAGCTACTCAGTGTGTTCTTGCAGGACAGCTACTCAACAACTCAGTAGCTGTGAGGAGGCAGCGGCTACAACGTACAGCTCAGGACGTGGCACATTCTCTTTTCCAGAGAGCACACAGTCCTTGGGTTCCACATTGCTCGTGCAATGGAAACCAGTGTCATGGCTACATTTGTACATTACAAGCAGAACAACATAGATTAGTAATCCGCCATCTAGCTAGTTGTGAACAAACATAATTGGTGTAGCTCTAAGGAAGATGAGATACAGAATTAATAAGGAAGACGGAATTCTGCATTAGAGAGGGGAAACTTCCAGTGCAACAGCTGCTCCAATATGAAGATGAGAACTGCCTAATGAGAAAAGTGCTCAGAGGTTTAGAGGTTTATATTTGCTGCAGTTTCCCTTTGAGATCTTTTTTTAATCTAAAAATGAAATTTACTCTTTATGGACAACTGTATGGAAGGGGAAATCTGAACACAAGTTGCTCTTTTTTCTTTCTTTTGGATTATGCAATCAGAACAGAGAACAGCTCTGGAGGAGGCCTGCATAGAGTCTTGTCAGAGTTTAAAAGAAAGAACCCCATGGTAGAGAAAGACTAAAGCAATGTGAGGCTGCATATGGGCATCACAAATATTAAGGGTACTGAGCATTAGTTCTGCAAGCCCCCTTTGAACTTCCAAGCTGAATCTCTCATGAATCTTCTCATGAATAATCTCTACCCATAATCAATGGCTCACAGACCAGGCTGCTGCATGACACCAGTATTACTCCTATTAGCTGTTATATAGATGGTCTGTTCTCTTCATTCAGAAAGACCTAAACCCCAGGCACTGGGGAGCTCCAAGTGTCCTTACAGGCAAAATTTGCTTTCTGTAACCTTTAGCCCAGAACAGGGCGTGGAAGATGGGGAGACTCCAGCCCAGACTGTGAGTAAAGGGGAGTTTGCAGGCCAGTTAGCTAGAATAATGCATTTAGTTTCAAACTCAGGATATTTGCAGAGAACACCGTTGAGACGTGGTTATAAAATAGTATGTAATTCCATTAAAATGGGTTACTTTTGTGGAGTGATGCAGCAAGGAGGAAAGGGAGGCAAGCATGGAATATACCTTTCAGTGAACATTAGGAACACACAGGCTGCCACAGGTTACTACAGTTACGCCTTCAGGCCACAGAATTCTGTGATCAGGCAGTCTGACCGCTGAGAGCAGAGGCCTCTCCCTACCGTTCATGCAGCTGGCGGTTATGAAGTGAGAAAGTATTTTTCAGGAAGAGTCCAGACCCTGTTTTGGGACACCCACCATCTATTTCAGGAAGCTCTGCAAGAGCTGATCAATCTTGGCAGCAAAAAGCCGCTCCGTTGGTCTGATTCGGGTTGTTCTGTCTTTTTGTTTGCTATAATAAGGCTGTCCTTTTTTTTAGCAGCTACCAGTCCATGGTAAATGAGCACATGTAAGAAGCCCAGTCATGAGTTACTGGCCTGGAATCATGAATCCTTGTTCTGTTTCAACCAACCCCACTTCCTCCTGCCACTCAGTTCCGACAGAGCTCTTCTTCCACACATGCAGCCTCTCTGTGTTTTGAGTTTGGATGTCTAGGCAGGATGGGATCCTGCAATAACCAAAGTAGAGATAAAAGCACAGAAGATCCCGGGATTGAGCTCCAGTAAACTCTGGAGAATTCATTTTGCAAATGTTTACTGTAAGCATAGAGTTAGCACTTTAATTATGCCTGCTTTGTCTTTGTGGGTATCAGCTGGACCAACTTAGTTTAAATGAATGCAAAATCTTCTCTTCCTTAATCTGCGTCTTGAGATTTTACTGACGTGCTGATCTGCAGAGGGCAACTTCGTAATCATGAGAGCACACAACAGTGTTGTGCAGCTGTAGTTGTCAAGCTGCATTTGTCCTTTTCTGAACTACCAGTTTTGAAACCTGACAGACAGCAGCATGTCATCAGTTCAGCAGCAGTCGGACCAAGAATGCTGTCATATGGGAACTCAGCAGTCACTTTGCATAATCATTTTCACAGCTGGAATCATTGTGATTCTCCGTAACGTAATGAAGAATGTTTCTTTCTGTTCAAAGACCTGTGGCAGAGTGAAGGAGAGAGTTACTGCCGGAGAGAGGAGCTTCATTCATGACCAAGCCGCTAGCCATAGAGTTTCTGAAAAGAAAGAAAAGCACAGGCATGTTCTTTAATACTGCAGAACTGCTAAGAAAAAACATTTTGTCAGAGCTCAGAGAGAAAACCAGAGAGGAATCAGGATTCCTTGATTCCTTACTCAGCCCTTGGCACATCTATCTCCTGTGCAGCTTCTCATTTAATTATTTTATTTCATACAAGTTATTAATACAGCCAGCTGTTGATGTAGCTGAGGATTTTCCCCTGAACTAGAAAAATCTAGCAATTTTTAAAGAACCAGTTCAGCAGGAGGGAGCAGGAGAGCTAAACAAGCCTCCGGCAATTCACTGAGTTCCAGCAGACAGCTGAATGAAAAGCTCCTTGTTGCAGCCTACTCCTGAAACAGAATAAAGGTCAGACTCGTGTCTCAAGGCTTGGAAAAGGCTATGCACCTTCCCTCGTTGTCCCCATTCACTTGGGCTACAACCCAGCCTCTAATATTGAAATACATTACAGAAGAGTGGAAAGAGCCATGAAGCTACTTCCAAAATGAACGCCAGCATCAGATCTTACAATGGGCCTTGCAGAGCTGCACCTTCAGCATTAAAAAGCGGTAAGACAGGTGGAGTGTCCTGCTCTGGTTTTGTATCAGACAAGTAATAGCCTTGATCATTCCCCATCACCCTCTCTAGCCTCCGAAATGCAGCTTTGGAAAGAAAGAGGTGGAGAAATAGCATATGAAATACACCCTTTGGCATAAAGTGCTTTGTGGGATGGCGAGGACAAGGAAAAACTGCTTGTGAGATGGCAGAAAGGATCCTTCCAAACTTCCTCAGACTCTAGTAATGGTGTGCAATAAGTCGGATCAGGAAAAATGAAGTGAGTCAAGCCAAGTATATTCTTCAGATGTTATAAATGAGCAGCTATGTTTAATGCAAATGCATTACACAGGTTCATGTTTGCCATGCGTCTTAACAATATGAATACCATATATACAATAGCTCTCTCCTGAAATCAAAACAAAGAGAATGAAACAATTACCTTTACGTTTAGTGTCCTAGAGGTCTTTGGCCTTATTCAATGACTGCCTAAATCTTCTTTGAGAATCATCCTTCATTGGTTTGGCAGATAAAATAAAGTTTTGTAATCAAGTTAGACATTTTCATGACAAGCGTCCTAGCTGTTGGCTACCCAGAATGGCGGCAGCGTGAAGGGCTCGCTGAAGTCTTTGGGGAGTTGTGGCAGCTCAGCCAGAAGTGGGTTTAGTGGGCACGTGTCCTAATTCCTCACTCAGAAAAAATGCAGTAGTGAGACCTGCTTGAAATATTTCTCTGTTATGTTTAACTAAATGTGGCATCCAACCATCTTGGCCCACAGCTGACAGAAGCCTGCCGAAGGTACCGGAGATGACGTAACCGCATTCCCACTGGTGAGTTAAATATGCACATACCTGGAATTTAAGTAGGAGCGTAGCAAGTGAAGAGGAAAACTATTGAAATTAACTGTAATTCCTAAGCTAGGCAATGCTGATGAAGCAAAAGAGAAAGGCCACCTTTATGTGCAGAGAGCTAAGAGATTAAACTTCAATGAACTCTCTCTGCTCTATTCATGGAACAGCAGCACTGGCCAAGTACATGAAATTCTGCTACTTGGATCACAAAATACTCTCAGAAAAGAGCAGTCGTGTTATGACTCCAAGACCATGTTTGTCCTAAGTGTCCTACAGGAAAAGGGGAATAGTTGCAAAGGTTTATGTGCAGCACGCAGGTGCACTCCGAGCACACGTGCACTCAGGAACTCACAAGGCAGCTCTGGCCTTGGCTATCCATTGCCCTGCTGGGGAAACAGGTACTCGTGGATTTCACCTCTTTCTTTCTTCCACATGTTCATCTTGCCTGAGCCAAAAGAAAAGGCATAGAGAAGCAAGCCACCAAGACATGGAGGGACTGAGAGAAAGGGAACTGCTTTAGTGTGGTACAGGGGACAGAGCATAAAGATAAGAGCCTGAGACAGGAAAAATGCTGCTGTGGTTCGGAGCTGTGTCCTGTAAGTAATATTACTGCTTTGTTTTCTTTCTTCTTGTACAGGTACAATAATAGCACCCCTCTACGCCTCTGCCTTCTTACAAGGGTGGAAATAAATGGGAATGAATTTTCTTTAGGCTGGTGTTGCTAGATTCAGGTCTTCATCACTTCACATGTGAATACAATAATCACAGACAAATTTAAATTCAGTTGGCTGAAAAGAAATGATTTTGGGGGGCTGCATACTACAGCTATTACTAAAATGTCCTAGTAACCCTTATACCAACATTAATTCCTTATACCATCAAATGGGCAATCATTGTCTGCTTGGCTGTTTTCAGGACGGCATATTAAGCACCTCAGGACTGTAACTTTGGCCTTCAAAGTGTTTTTAGAGCAGAGGTGAGGGTCTCTCATTTGCAGTTGGAAAGGCTTTGGAGGAATGATGGCAAAATACATTTCACTTAGGCACTGAAAGTCTATTTCTCTGGCATTGCACTGAAGATCATTACGGACTGACCGTAATCTTATTGGCTCTTGTTTGACACACTGCATCCAGAGGTGCATAAATTTCAGCAAAGAATTAATGACAAGTTCTTTCCCTAGAAATGCAATTCTTATCCAAATGCATCAGGGCAAAGTGGAATAAAATGGACTTTCTTCTAGTGGTATGCTTTGGTTCTGTACTTGAGGAGAGAAAATAGTAGGGTGTCTTCACACGTTGGCTTCAACAAAACTACCTAAACCTAACGCCACTGCTTTTCTGAGGAGGAAACATTGTAAGACATTGTCTTCCTTAAACAAGAAGATTTCCTCAGAGTGCAGAAGACTGTTGAACACTAATTGAAGATAGAAATTCACCTATCTATCCATGGTAAAGAATTTTGCCAAGAGATTTTCAAAAGACAAAAAGACATACTCAATTGTGTGAAAAGACATATTGTGTTCTGTTGTCACATAGTAAACTGATGCTTGTAGTAGCTGAATGGTGTATTTGAAGACAGCTGGAGTAATGGACATAATACTGATCTTCATTTCAAAATGGTTCCTACCTAAAGCAGTTACTCACTTCTCATGTGTTTTTTCCCTTCTTTTCTATCCAAAAGGGAGGTCTCTGAAACACATGGCTACCACTGGCAGATTAAGAAAAAAACTTCTCTCTGCCACTTCATTATTTTCTTAACTACTCTGTCAGTGATGACTTGAAGCCAAAGGGCCTACCACATAGTTCACGTTTCAGTACCAAGCTCTGCTGTGTGATGACCAGAGAATGCCAGAACCTGACAGATCTGTCTCCCAGCAACACAAGCAGCTGCAAGGAATTCTTGTGACACTCTCTTACAGATGTGAGCCACCAAGACCCTGGTCCCCTCTGTGGCTCTCACCTTCTTCTCAACTCATGTCTTCTCCCGAAAAGCTACAACCTAGCATTTTTGAGTTTTCCCATCGGCCCATATGGTATTTCTGCTTTTGAGAGTAAGTAGCAACTTTCTGCTAAAGGGAGGCTCGTCTGAGACAGAGAAGGTGTCTGCATACAATCACTGCATTGTTCAGTAAATTCAAGAAATAATTACGGATTTATTGAGAAAGCCAAGAAGAAGACAGGAAACGAGGGGAGGGGAGGGGAGGGGAGGGGAGGGGAGGGGAGGGGAGGGGAGGGGAGGGGAGGGGAGGGGAGGGGAGGGGAGGGGAGGAGAGGAGAGGAGAGGAGAGGAGAGGAGAGGAGAGGAGAGGAGAGGAGAGGAGAGGAGAGGAGAGGAGAGGAGAGGAGAGGAGAGGAGAGGAGAGGAGAGGAGAGGAGAGGAGAGGAGAGGAGAGGAGAGGAGAGGAGAGGAGAGGAGAGGAGGGGAGAGGAGAGGAGGGGAGAGGAGGGGAGAGGAGGGGAGAGGAGGAGAGGAGAGGAGTGAATGGAAGAGCAGGGGAGGGAAGGGGAGGGCAGGGGAGGGGAGGGGAAAGGAAGGGAGAGGGAGGGGGAGGGGGAGGGGAAGAGAAGAAGAGATGAGGGGAGGGGAGATCGGAGGGGAGGGGAGGGGAAAGGGAGGGGGAGGGAGAGGGAGAGGAAGAGGGGGAGGGAGAGATGAGGTAAGAGGAGGGAGGAGGGGAAAAGGGAGGGGAGGGGACAAAGAGGGAGGAGAGGAAAAAAATAAAAGAGGAGAGTAGAAGAAAGTAGCAGAGTGAAGACAGTGGACAAAGAAGAAAGAGAAGAGAGAGAGAAGAAAGAAAGAGAGGAGAGAGAAGAAGAAAGAAAAAGAGGTGAAGGAAGAAAGGAAGAAGAGAAAAAAAGGAGAAGGAAGAAAGGAAGAAAAAGGAGAGCGAAGAAAAGATCAGAGAGAAAAAAGCCGAAAAGAGTGGAGAGAAAAGAAAGAAAAGAAAGAGGAGAGAGAAGCAAGTAAAAAAAAGAGAGATGTGGGAAGAAAAGAAGATAAAGAGACAGAAGAGAGGGAAGTAAAGAAGAAAGAAAAAGAGGAGAGGGAAGAAGAAAGAAGAGAAGAGAGAAGAAAGGAGATGAGGAGAGGAAGAAGGAAGAAGAGAAGAGAGGAGAAAGGAAAAGAGGAGAGGGAAGAAGAAGAGCTGAGAGAAGAAAGGAAAAGAGGAGAGGGAAGAAGAGGAGAAAGGAGATGGAAGAAAGGAAGTAAAAAGAGAGGGAAGAAAGAAGAAGAGAAAGAGGAGAGAGAAGGAAGAAAGTAAACGGGAGAGAAGGAAGAAAGGAAAAGAGGAGAGGGAAGAAGAGGGAAAAGAGGAAGAAGAAGGAGCAAGAAGAAAGAAGAAGGCGAGTGAAGAAAGCAAGCAAGAGTGGCGAGAGAAGAAAGAAGGAAAGAGAGAGAAGAGAGAGAGAAGAAAGCAAGTGAGAGAGAAGAAAAAGAAATGGAGGAGAGAGAAGAAGAAAAGAGAGCGGAGGCTGAAAGAAGCAAAAGAAAGAGGGAGGAGAGGAGAGGAGAGGCGAGGAGAGGAGCGGCAAGCAGTGGCGAGGCGAGGAGAGGAGAGGCGATGAGAGGAGAGGCGAGGAGTGGCGAGGCGAGGAGAGGAGAGGCGCTAAAGCAAGTAAAAGAGGAGAAAGGAAGCAAGAGAGTGGAGAGAGAAGGAAGCAAGCGAGAGAGGAGAGAGAAGGAAGCAATGTGGGAAAAGAGGAGAGAGAAGAAGAAAGAAGAAGAGCTGGGAGAAGAAAGGAAAAGAGGAAAGGGAAGAAGACAGAAGAGAAGAAAGGAAAAGAGGGAAGAAGAAAGAAGAGAAAAGAAGAAGGGAAAAGAGAGGGAAGGAAGAAGAAAAGAAGAGCTGAGAGCAGAAATGAAAAGAGAGGGAAGAAGATAGAGGAGAAGAGGGAAGAAAGGAAAAGTGGAGAAAGAAGAAGAAAGAGGAGAAAAGAGAAGAAAGGAAAAGAGAGGGAAGAAGAAAGAAGAGGAGAAGAGAAAAGAAGGGAAAAGAGAGGGAAGGAAGAAGAAAGAAGAAGAGCTGAGATCAGGAAGGAAAGAGAAGGAAGAAGATAGAGGAGAAGAGGGAAGAAAGGAGAAGTGGAGAAGGAAGAAGAAAGGAGAAAAGAGAAGGAAGGAAGAGGAGAAGAAAGAAGAAAGAAGAAAGAAGAAAGAAGAAAGAAGAAAGAAGAAAGAAGAAAGAAGAGAAGAGAGAAGAAAGGAAAAGAGAGGGAAGAAAGGAAGAAAGAGGAGAGGGCGGAAAGAAGAGGAAAGAGAGAGAAGCAACAAAGTAAGAGGGAGAGAAGGAAGAAAGGAAAAGAGAGGGAAGAGAGGAAGAAGAAGGAAAGGGAAGAGAGGAAGAAAAAGGAGCAGGAGGAAAGAAGAAGAGGCAAGTGAAGAAAGAAAGAGTAGAGAGAGAAGAAAGAGAGAGGAGAGAGAGAGAAGCAAAGAATCTAGTAAAAGAGGAGATAGAAATAGAAAAAGGAAGAAGAAAGAAGAGGAGAAGAAAGAAGAAGGGAAAGAGGGGGAAGGAAGAAGAGGAGAAGAAAGGAGGAGAGGGAAGAAATGAAGAAAAAGCCTAGGGAAGACAGAAGAAGAGAAGGAGTAGAGAGCAAGAAGAAAGTAAGAGGGAGAGAAGGAAGAAAGGAAAAGAGGAGACGGAAGAAGAAGAGCTGAGAGAAGAAATGAAAAGAGGAGAGGAAAGAAGAGGAGAAAGGAGATGGAAGAAAGGAAGTAAAAAGAGAGGGAAGAAAGAAGAAAAGAAAGAGGAGAGAGAAGGAAGAAAGTAAACGGGAGAGAAGGAAGAAAGGAAAAGAGGAGAGGGAAGAAGAGGGAAAAGAGGAAGAAGAAGGAGCAGGAAGAAAAAAGAAGAGGCGAGTGAAGAAAGCAAGCAAGGCTGGCGAGAGAAGAAAGAGAGAAAGAGAGAGAGGAGAGAGAGAAGAAAGCAAGTGAGAGAGAAGAAAGAAAGAAATGGAGGAGAGAGAAGAAGAAAAGAGAGCGGAGGCTGAAAGAAGCAAAAGAAAGAGGGAGGAGAGGAGAGGAGAGGTGAGGAGAGGAGCGGCAAGCAGTGGCGAGGAGAGGCGAGGAGCGGCGAGGCGAGGAGTGGAGATGTGAGGCGAGGCGAGGAGTGGCGAGGCGAGGAGAGGAGAGGCGATGAGAGGAGAGGCGAGGAGTGGCGAGGCGAGGAGAGGAGAGGCGCTAAAGCAAGTAAAAGAGGAGAGAAAGCAAGCAAGAGAGTGGAGAGAGAAGGAAGCAAGCGAGAGAGGAGAGAGAAGGAAGGAATGTAGGAAAAGAGGAGAGAGAAGAAGAAAGAAGAAGAGCTGGGAGAAGAAAGGAAAAGAGGAAAGGGAAGAAGACAGAAGAGAAGAGAAGAGAAGAGAAGAGAAGAGAAGAGAAGAGAAGAGAAGAGAAGAGAAGAGAAGAGAAGAGAAGAGAAGAGAAGAGAAGAGAAAGAGAAGAGAAGAGAAGAGAAGAGAAGAGAGGAAAGGAAAAGAGAGGAAAGAAGAAAGAAGGGAAAAGAGAAGGAAGGAAAAGAGAGGGAAGGAAGAAGAAAGAAGAAGAGCTGAGAGCAGAAAGGAAAAGAGAAGGAAGAAGATAGAGGAGAAGAGGGAAGAAAGGAAAAGTGGAGAAGGAAGAAGAAAGGGGAGAAAAGAGAAGAAAGGAAAAGAGAGGGAGAAGAAAGAAGAAGAGGAGAGAGAGAAGAAGGGTAAAGAGGAGAGGGAAGAAGAAAGAAGAGCTGAGAGCAGAAAGGCAGAGAGGGAAGAAGATAGAGGAGAAGGGAGAAGAAAAGAGAAGTGGAGAAGGAAGAAGAAAGAGGAGAAAAGAGAAGAAAGGAAAAGAGAGGGAAGAAGAAAGAAGAAGAGCTGAGAGCAGAAAGGCAAAGAGAAGGAGAAAATAGAGGAGAAGAGGGAAGAAAGAAAGAGGAGAAGAAAGAAGAAAGAAGAGAAGAGAGAAGAAAGGAAAAGAGGAGAGGGAAGAAAGGAAGAAAAAGGAGAGGGCGGAAAGAAGAGGAAAGAGAGAGAAGCAACAAAGTTAGAGGGAGAGAAGGAAGAAAGGAAAAGAGAGGGAAGAGAGGAAGAAGACGGAAAGGGAAGAGAGGAAGAAAAAGGAGCAGGAGGAAAGAAGAAGAGGCAAGTGAAGAAAGAAAGAGTAGAGAGAGAAGAAAGAGAGAGGAGAGAGAGAGAAGCAAAGAATCTAGTAAAAGAGGAGATAGAAATAGAAAAAGGAAGAAGAAAGAAGAGGAGAAGAAAGAAGAAGGGAAAGAGGGGGAAGGAAGAAGAGGAGAAGAAAGGAGGAGAGGGAAGAAATGAAGAAAAAGCCTAGGGAAGACAGAAGAAGAGAAGGAGTAGAGAGCAAGAAGAAAGTAAGAGGGAGAGAAGGAAGAAAGGAAAAGAGGAGAGGGAAGAGAGGAAGAAAAAGGAGAGGAAGAAAGGAGGAAAAAGGAGCAGGAGGAAAGAAGAAGAGGCGAGTGAAGAAAGCAAGCAAGAGTGGCGAGAGAAAAAAGAGAGAGAGAGAGAGAGAGAAGGAAGGAATCTATGAAAAGAGGAGAGAGAAACAGAAAGGGGAAATGCTGCAATAAGAAAGGAAAAGAGGAGAGAGAAGAAGAAAGAAGAGACGGAAGAAAGGAAAAGAGGGAAGAAGAAAAGGGGAGAAGGGAGAAGAAATGAAAAGCGGAGAAGGAAGAAGGAAGAAGAGAAGAGGGAAGTGAAGAAAAGAGGAGAGGCAAGAAGGAAGAAGAGAAAAGGGAGCCTGAAGAAAGGAAGAAAAAAGATGGAAGAAAGCAAGAAAAAGCCAGGGAAGAAAGAAGAGAAGGAGGAGAGAGAAGGAAGACAGCAAAAGGGAAAGGAGGAAGAAAGGAAAAGAGGGGAGGGAAGAGAGGAAGAAGAAGGAGAGAGAAGAAAGGAAGATAAAAGGAGCAGGAAGAAAGAAGAGGCAAGTGAAGAAAGGAAGCAAGAGTGTAGAAAGAGAGAAGGAGGTGGAGGAGAGAAAGAAAAAAGAAAGTGAGAAGAAAGAAAGAAAAAGAGGAGCTAGAAGAAGAAAAGGGAGAGGAGAGTGAAAAAAGCAAAAGAAGAAGGAGAGGAGAGGCGAGGAGAAGCGAGGAGAGGCGAGGAGAGGCGAGGAAGAAAGGCGACCAAAGAAAGAAAGAGAGGAGAGAGGGAAGGAAAAGGGGAAGGAGAACGAGAAATGGGGAAGGGGAAGGGAGAGGGGAAGGCAGAGGGGAAGGAGAAAAGGAAGGGGAAGGAAAGAGGAAGGGAAAGGGGATGGGAAAGGGGGAAGGGGAAGGGAGAGGGGAAAGCAGAAGGGGAGGCGGAGGGGGAGGGGAAGGGGGAGGGAAAGGAAGGGAAAGGAAAGGAAGGGAAAATGAAAAGGGAGAAGGGAACGAGGAAAGGGGAAATGGGAATGGAAAATGGAAGGAAAATGGGGACGGAAAGGGAAAGGGAAAGGGGAAAGGAAAACAGAAGGGAAATGGGGAGGGAAAAGGGAAAGGAAGGGGGAGGGGGAAAGGAGGGAAGGGAAGGGAAATTGAAAAAGGAGAAGGGAAAGAGGAAAGGGGAAATGGGAATGGAAAATGGAAGGAAAATGGGGAGGGAAAAGGGAAAAGGGGGAAGGGAAAAGGGGGAAGGGAAAGGGAAAAGGGGGAAAGGGAAAACAGAAGAGAATTGGAAGGGAAATGGGGAGGGAAAAGGGAAGGGAAATGGGGAGGGAAAGGGGAAGGGAAAGGGAAGGGGAAATGGAAAGGAAGGGAAATGGGGAGGGAAATGGGGAGAAAACTGGAAGGGGAAGGGGGAGGGAAATGAGGAGAGGAGGGGAGAGGAGGGGAGGGGAGGGAAGGGGAGGGGAGGGGAGAGGAGGGGAGGGTAGAGGAGGGGAGGGAACGAGAAGGGAAATGGGGAGAGAAATGGAAGGGAAATGGGGTGAAAGGGAAGGGAAAGGAGGGGGGAAATGGAAGGGAAGGGGAATGGGGAGGGAAATGGGGAGAAAAGGGGAAGGGGGAGAGAAATGAGGAGGGGAGGGGAGGGAACTGGAAGGGAAATGGGGAGGGAAATGGGAAGGGAAATGGGTTGAAAGGGAAGGAAAAGGGGGAGGGAAAGGGGAACTGGAAGGGAAATGGGGAGGGAAAGGGGAAGGGAAATGGGGTGAAAGGGAAGGGAAATGGGAAGGGAAAATTGAAAGGAAGGGAAATGGGGAGGGAAATGGGGAGAAAAAGGGAAGGGGAAGGGGGAGGGAAATGAGGAGGGGAGGGGAGGGGAGAGGAGGGGAGGGGAGGGAAAGGGGAAAAGGGAAAGGGAAAACAGAAGGGAATTGGGAGGGAAATGGGGAGGAAAAGGGGAAGGGAAATGGGGAGGGAAAAGGGAAAGGAAAGGGGAAGGGAAAAAGGAAGGGAAGGGAAATGGGGGGAGGAAAAGGGGGGAGGAAAGGGGAGGGGAGGGGGGGAATGGGAGGAGATGGGAGGGGGAGGGAGGGAAGGGAAAACGGAGAATGGAGAACGGAAAAGAGAAAGGGACGGGAAATAGGGAGGGAAAGGGGGGAGAAAGGGGAAGAAGGGAAGTGGAAGAAGGGAAGAGGAAGGGGAAGAGGAAGGGGAAGGGGAAAAGGGAAAATGGAAGGGAAAGGGGAAAAGGGAAAGGGGAAAATGCGAAAAGAGAAGAAGTATGGAAATGGGGAGGGAAAGGAAGAGAAAAGGGAGAGGAAAAGGGAAGGGAAAGGGGAAAGGAAAAGTAAGGAAATAGGGAAAGGAAAAGAGAAGGAAAAAGGGAAAGGAAAGGGAAGGGAAAGGAAAGGAAAGGGAAAATAGAAAGGGAAAGAAAATCAGTAACAATCATTGCACAGTTACGGAAACGGCAGACCCGAGGATGAAATTATTGATCACTACTCTTTAGCTAATAAATGGCAGATTTAAGGAAAAACACAGAGAGATGAAAAAAATCGTGTCGGATTCACTTTACCGCTCATTAGATATCTCCGGGCTTGTTAATCCCGGCCTGCTTTACTCCAGGTGGTGAGGGATTCTCAAAGTGTGAGTAGCCGGATTTATTGTTCATGTCTTACTTTCTGCTTATTTCCTTCGGCCAAGAGGAACTGCTGCTGGCAGCACCCATTTCTCTGCTTTACGAGAGTACTGACTCAGTGCAACGCAGGCAACTCATCCACAGCAGACATCCACCACACAGATCTCTGGGCAGAACAGATCTGGGCAGTCAGATCCCTGCCAGAACCCCTTAAGTTTTGACGCCTACGCAAAGGGAAGACGATTTGCTTGCAGTTCAGACTTCTTGACAGGACAGAGATATCCTGGCATAGAAGACTTTAAACCAGATTCCAGGCCATTAGTGAACACTGCAATCAATATTTCCTGCTGCTGAGATTGACCTCTCTGGCTGCAGTCAGAGACAAAGTCACCTTTAGTTTCATGGTCACCTTCCATTTAGGGTCACACTTTTAAATGTTTGTTTTCTAAGGGGTGAGAAGACTATACCCATATTCTTTCTACACAAACACGCAGCTGCAAAACCAATTAAAATAGTGATTCCGTATGTCACTGACCAGCTGCGAGCTGCTCTGCCCACTCCTCTCACCACCTCAGGAGTCGGTAAGCTCCTGTCTTCTGCTCTGCATTCCTCCTGTTACACACCGACAGCAGGCCTTCAATCTCACCACGTGCTGTTCAAGCCTGTTGTCTTCAGACAAGGGCAGACAAGAGGCAAAACGCAGATTCCTCTCTCCCAGTACTGCACTAAGGGGGAAGAGAGAGCAGAGCAATTTTTATACCGGTTTGCCAACAACACTGCAGAAAGCTGGGCTGTTGAGTCAGCAGATGCTGTAGCTTCACTTTGAAGAGGAGAAGTGAACTGGAAGGAGAGAAGGGGAGGATAGAATTTAATTCCCCCGTTTTGAAATGCACGGTAATACCCACCAACAAGCAGCCACATCCTGCGCCCTCTCTAAGTATAAGTAACACATTACCACTGCGGAGATGCGCCAGCCAGTGTGCTGCGGGTCTCGGGTGGAAGTACATGGGCTTTGTCCTCCTTATAGCAATTCCATAGCAAAACTTCATCCACCAGTGACTGAGGGGGCCATGCGCCCTCTCTCCAAAGATAGGCGACACGGTGCTCTAATACCTAGGGGCTCCGCGTCTTCCTGTTCTTCTGTGCTCTCCAGCCGCTTCACACCCTTCAATGACCATCTGACTACAGTACGCATTGCGAACCAGAAACAAAGGCTCCATGGTTTAAATAGGCTCTTCCTGAAGAACCTGAACTACTGGGGAATGAATCCCAGAGCCCCAGATTTTCCTGCCTTCCATAACTGGGCGTTGAAGGTAAATTTGGTGGTAATGTTGGAGCTCTCTTAGACCACATCAAAATCCCACGGAGTTGATTCCAATATGTCTAGCCTTTCATCCAGCTGTAGGGACCAACACAGGTTTGTTAGCTTATTGCCCTCTCTTTCTTACAGGCACTTAGCTTTTTGCCCAGCCCAAGGCCATAATAACTACACGGACTGCCCCCCTTCCAAGCCCTGTTGTAGCTATTTCAGTGTGAGGAACTAACTAGCACCAAAAATGCAAGACTTGCTTTTTTGTAGAATAGCTGTAGCGTTAGATATGGCAGCACTCTGAGTGTTTATTAATCCAGAAAATTATTTCCTCTCTTCCTTTTTCATCTATAATTCAAAACGCGGCTACCATGTATTGCAATATTTATTAAACAACAAAACCAAAAGCATGAGAGGAAACAAATGCCACATAAGTTCCAGAGAAGTTGCTCCTTAGCTGCATTACTTAATTACATGGATAAATTACTAGCTTGCACACTTGGTACAAACGAATGAGCTGAGTGCAATAATAAACATGGGTCAAGCTCTTCATTTGATCTCAGCCGAGATCAGAATCTCACTATTACTTGTTCTCTATGCTGGAACAAATTGCAAAGCCTGGCCGGGTGCTTTTACTGCACGAGGTCCAAGGTGAGAAGAAGCATGCGTTCAATTCTGAGAATAGCATTTTAGGATCTGCTATTTCCCAAAGCAGTTTTGTCTCTTTCACCACTACCCTTCCATCCCCAAGTGTTGCACAAAGCAATGCCCCCAAACCACCATTCACTCAGAACGCCAGGTAAAGCTCTGAAACCCTGTTCTTCCCAAAGCCACGTGCAGATTAGTCAGGTCAGGAATTAGCAGCGCTCCAAGCGTGGACATACCCTCGAGGCATTCTGGGACTATGAAGCAGCCTCTGCACATCCATGGCTGCTGTGCGCTCTGCAGGTTCTGGCTAGTGTCCACTCAGAGACTGCCACGCTCTGCTCGTGAAGGAAACAGTCCTCTCATCTCTCTTCTGTGCCTGCCTTGCAGATTCCTTTAGTTTCATTCACGTTAGGTGTGATATAGATTCAGCTGCTTTTCTTGGGGTTACCCCGTCTCCCCATCTTCCCATCCTCACACATTCCTGAGATTGGATGGGAAGTGGGTAAAAGCAACCTCTGAAACATTAGGGGCGCTTCCCTGCCCTGGCAGCATTTGGCTCAGCTGTCTCCCAGGCTGCCTGCCAAGGCAGCACAGAAAGTGCAGTTCCTCATCCTTGACACGAGGGAGAGCTGCAGCACTGAGTTGGGGGATACCCAAACAGCCAAAATGATGGAAGTGCTCCTCAAGAGACTGCATGAAGAAACTCACATGGGAGCAGATGCTATGATAAGCAGCATAAAAAGATATGCTGTGGGATCAAAGATGCTATCAAATACTGACCTTATTGTAAGGAGATGCCCCACCTGTTGTGCAAATAACCCCCAAATTCAGAAGAAACCACCTATGGGAGAACTAAGAAGAGGATCAACCCCAGGGGAACACTGGCAGATAGATTTCTCTGAATTGCCTAAATGTGGTCGGTGTAAATATTTACTTGTTTTGGTAGATACATTTTCTGGTTGGCCAGAAGCCTTCCCATGCTCCACCAATAATGCAAAAGAAGTAATTAAAATTTTACTAAAAGAGATAATTACTCAATTTGGGATTCCTGAAGGTACATCCTCAGATAATGGACCTCATTTTATTTCAGAGGTGGTTCAAGGAACATCCAAATTTTTACAGATGAAATGGGAATTACATACTCCATGGAGACCCCAGTCTAGCGGCAAAGTGGAAAGAATGAACCAAACACTTAAAAGACATATTGCAAAACTGTGTCAGGAAACCCATCTTAAATGGGTAGATGTATTACCAATGGCCTTGATGAGAATAAGAATAACCCCAAGAATAAAAGAGGGAGTAAGCCCTTTTGAAATACGTCCTGGCCCTCCTGTGCCTTCATGCTGCAGCTGCGTTCTTGGAGGAACGACAAGCAGAGCAGGACTAGGGCGCTGCTAGGCTTCTGAACAGTGAGGTCCTTGAAGGCTTAAAGAAATACAAACCCATCTTGCTCCAGCACAGAAACCAAGTACAGGCCTGGAGCACGGCATTCCTGGAAACAGCCACTGCTGCGCGTCCTGCAGCCCCCTGGAAGACCGTGACACTGGCCAGGCTACACACCGGGTATCTGGTAGGGTAGGACTCAGGCTGCTCTGAGAGCTAAGGTCAGATGTGGTGAACACACTGAACAGACGTGGGGGGACAACACTAAGAATATGCAAAGAGAAAACTTTGTGGTTGCCCAACCTAGCAGAGCAAGGATGTCACGGTCCTGTCCAAACCAGCCGAGGGCAATGCCGTAGGAAGCCCTCCTGGGAAGGACACGTGTGTGTGAAAACCCTGTGTGCACAACGCGGGAAGGGGCAGCTGGCGCACAGCTGTGCTTTCAGGAGGTCCCCAAAGCACACGGGCAGGCCCACCTCGAGCAAGTTTCAGGAGGATGGACAAAACCAAGACCCTTCTTTGCCCTCAGAAGCGGCACTTCACAGAGAACGCACAGGAATTTCACAGGGTCCCCTCCAAAAGGGATTACACCTCCGTCCTAGTTTCAGGCCAGCCGTCTGCTCAGGCAGCACGTTCAGACCGTCGCTGCTGCATCAGGGACGCGGCCACGGCTCCCGACAGAGCCGGGGTCTCTTGTGCCCGGCGCGGTCCCGGGCAGCAGGAGGCTGTTGCTTCACACAGCAGTGCATCTCCGAGACGCTCCTTCACGGCTCAGAGCGGCTCGAATCGACCAGGAGACGACACAGGTGAATCCCGGGGGAGGACAAGGACGAGCCCGACAGCCTCCCGCTGCTGCTGCTGGCACGTCCGCGCTCTCGCTGGCGAGGGCCTCTGCAGGAGGCGAGCGGAGGCCTCCTCCCCCCAGTCGGGGGCTGCCTTTCCACTGCCGCGCTCCCCCCCCCCCGCCCCCGCCGGGCTGCGCCGCCCCGCGCAGGCCGCGCGCACCGCCGCCCCCGCCCGCCAGCAAGGCCTCCGCGCGCCGCGCAGCCCCCGCGGCCCGGCGGCCGCACAGCCCGGCCCCGCCCGCCCCGAGCCGCGGTGAGGGGCCGGGCCCCGCCGGCAGACGCGCCCCCGCTCCCGCCCCCGGGGGGCGGCGCGTGCGGAGCTCCGGCCGGGCTGCCGGGGCGGCCGAGCGCGGAAGGGCCGCGGCGGTGTGCGGCGCTGCCCCGGCCCGGCCCGGCGCCGAGCTGGGGCTCCGCGCGGAGCTCCCGGGCTGCCGGGGGCGGCGGCAGAGCCGGGCGTGCGCGGGGGGCGGTGGCTGCCGCGCCGCGCCGTTTGTCGCCTGCCTGCGGGCGGGGGCGGCGCGCAGCGCTGCGCGGCAGCGGCTCGGCGCCGGGGCGCCGCGGGGGCCGGCGGCGGCGATGGCCAAATGGCTGAACAAGTACTTCAGCCTGGGCAGCAGCAAGGGCAAGAGCCCCCCGCCGGCCCCGCGGCCCGACTGCCGCGAGAAGCGCCGCGGTGCCGGCGGCGGCCCCCGCCCCGACGGCCCGCCGCGACTCCACCGCCGCGCCTCGGCGGGCTGCCAGCACCGCCGCCTGCGCGAGGACACCAGCGACCTGCTGCGTGCCTACCGCGCCCAAAAGGACCGCGACTTCGAGGACCCCTACAGCGGGCCCGGCTCTGCCCCGCTGGAGCCGCGCGCCGTGTGCCCCGCGGGCTGCTGCGCGCCCCGGGGCGCGGGCGAGGCGGCCCCGAGGGCTTTCTGCTCGTCGTCGTGCCCCGCCGCGCCGCCCGCCGCCGGCTCCCCGCGCTTGTTCCGCAGCCCCAGCGAGCGCCGCCCGGCCGCGCCGCCCGACGTCGAGCACGTCTCCCCGAAGCACCGGCTCATCAAGGTTGAGAGCAGCGGCAGCACCGCTGCCGACGGCGCGGCCGAGAAGCTCGGCAAAGGCTGGGAGCAGCTGACGGCGCTCGCCCCCTCCGTGCAGAAAGAGAAGGTAAGTGTGCTCTGGACCCTGCCAAGCGAGGCAGTCGGGCTGGGGGTGTGCTCCTCCAGAAGGGTACCTGGTAGTGGGGCGCAAGCTCCTCTTCTGAAGACTTCGACTCCGGATGTTCTGGCCCGCGTTAACATCTGTGTGTAGGCAGGGTGTGTGCATGGCTTAGGGGTGAGGTGGCAGCTCTGGGCTTTTGGACTGGCCTCCCTTCTGGCTACATGATGGGGCAGGTTTGCAGGTGTACCTGCCTGTGCCCTAGCACACATGGCCCCCGGGTAGAGGAGGAGGTTCAGCCACTGTGCTGAAATCTTTGCTCTACAGATGGAATTAGTGAGTGCATTCGGAGGCCTTAGTGAGGACTGTGAGAGAGGAGAGACACTTACTGTCATCCTGTGTAGATACCTGGTGCATCCTGTGGTAGCTTTGTCACATTCTGGCAGGACAGGTTTGCAGACGTACCTATCTGTGCTCTGGAGACATAACACACCCCCACCCAAACAACTGCCACCAGGGCCCTTGGATTGATATCCTCCTGCTGAACAGGGCCTGAGCCTTTGGGATCTGCTTGTGGAGCTCTGGGGAGCCTTGAGGAACCCCATTCTTGTGGGACAAAGTCTGGCCTCAGCCCCACTGCAGGGGTTGTGATGTGAATGGAGCATTTGGCTTGTTTTCAGAATATGCTCAGCTGCCGGGGTGAGAACTGAGCCAGGCTAGGAGAATGTGAGGGCTGCCTGGCCTTGCAGTTGTTTTAATTTGTTCCGTAACTTCGGTTGCTGGCGTGTTTCCAGTGCGAGGTTTGGGGGATTTTTTTTATTGTTTAGTTTTGTTCTGTTTTGTTTGTTCCCCTCTCCTAGTGCCCCCGGTCACCCACAGCTTCTTGGCAGCTTTTTGCATAGGGTGAGCTGTCTTACCTGCTCTGTGCTTGCTTCTGCACGTACAGGAGATGGTCTGATTGAATAAATCAGATCTCAAGATCTAGAAAAAATCTGCTATAGAAACTCCTTAATAAGAAATGTATGGAGCATTTGGAAAGATTTTCTTTGTGTGTTAATGGTCTTCTGAAAATCTGAATATTTTGCTGTTTATTACAGGCTTTTGTTGTCAGATCTAATGCAGGCACATTTAGCCCAGGCAGTGGCTGCTCATCAGCTGTGTTTCTTTTGTCTGCAGTGAACTGGTAAACTCACTGGAGAGATAGTGTCAAGATAATGGCAGACTGCCCTTTTTGTAAGGGGACAGCTTGTCACGCGCTCACTGGTGTGGTTGAAAATCCTGTCATACAGCAGTAGAGTGTTCTGTGTGCTTAACTGTGTTTCCAGATGACGTGTACCTGAAGCAAACTCCATAGCTACTAGTCCAGCTGCTGACATTCTCCTGTCTTTTAGCAGTGGTTCTCTACCAGTATTTGTGGAATACTGCAGACAGATACAGTACTGGAAAGCACTGTGCTCAGGGAATTCAGGTTACAGTTGGAGAGCTTTGCAGAAGGTAGTAGTGTTACTCATCCTATAAGCATGGCATGTATCCCCCCACCTCTGTCATCCCTAGAAATATAATTTATCTTTTTGTTATCATGAAAGTTAATATTTCTCCAATTACGTAAGGTGGCAAGTGCAACTTCAGTGTAATACTCACATCACAGGAATTCTAACTTCTTGCTAAATGCTATCAGTTTAAATGATCTGTGTGTACATGTTTAGGCATGTAATAGGGTTGCATGGATTGGTGACACACTTCCCGGACAATTTGATAAATCATATCCTGTCCAGATGCAAGTGTAAATAAATCAGCTTGTCACGATGATGTTAGAGGATTAAAACTCTAGATATTTATTACATTGTCAGTCATTCTACATATCATCCCTTACTGGAAAAAGCTTCCAGAAAAGTGAATAATTAAAATCACAATCTCAGTATGTATTTTAGTCTTCTATCGATTGTCTGTGCTGACACTCTGTATCCCCTTTTTAAGGAAAAACTTTCTACAGGATATTACTATAAAGAAAATAACTGCTTGGGGCAGGAGCTTCCAGGTGCAACTACTGATTTTTATTGAGTGTGATATTTTTTTTTCTTTCTTTTTCCGTCATCTTTCAGTTTTAGGCCTTACTGAGGCAATTTTCAAAATAGAAACTGCATCTGTTGTCAAGTGCTCTGGTACAAATCCTGTGCCATAACTAACTTACTCCTCTTGAGTTTGTGTGATTGTAAGCCCATGTGCTATTCTAAGCACTTGTTGCAGATTCTAAAGTTTGTTTTGAATAAGTGATTTGTAGCTTTTTAGAACAGGGTAATTCCAAAACTATTCCAGGAAAATACATGTGACAGGCAGGAAATCTTAAAATGTTTGAGAAATAAAATCAACTCTGCACCTGAAAAGGTAAGTGTTAGCATAACTGTCTTCAACTGTTTCATAGCTAAGTGATAAACTTCATAAAGTGATAGACGTAGCTCTTTGATATCGCCATTCCCTCCCTTCCCTTTTTTGAATGAAGCTTTGTGTAGTATTTTGTGGTGATGGGAGAGCAGCGTTGCTGCTGTTTCAAGATAGATTTACCTCCATTGGATTTGTCCTTAAACTTTTGTTCTACTGAGGAACATGGAGAGGGGTTATGTTTTCTCTGTGTATGTTGAATCTTTCAGTAGTGTTGTGTTTGTGAAAGAAGTAAATGGGTCTGATATAAGTGGAGATGTTTGCTGGAATGATGTAGCAAGAATTCAGAACATTTGTTTCAAGTCATGCATGGAGAAGTGGGTGAATTGTGTCTGCTAATGCTGGAAATCAGTAAATTCTTTACTAGCTTTCCTTCCTCTAATACAGAGGTGCTGTCAAGGGTAAAACTGGCTAACATGTTTTGAAAAATATCTTCTGGAGAATAGGTATTGTCATGAATACAGTTTCCGCTGAAACTATAAGAGCCATGCATTAGTTACTGCCAAGAGATGTTGGCTCAAATGAGCGTGCCTTTGCTGCATGAGAGCCTTTGGACTGCAAGGTGTAATTTGGTCTGCAAAGGACATATTGCTCTAGCCACTGCATTACCAGCTTTGAGCCCTGCAGATGCTTAGTTTTTGCCCATGCTTCTTCATGTTAGAACATCATTTAGCTTGTGCTAAGAAGCATATAACAAAAAACAAAAAAAAAAAAAAAAAAAACACACAAAAAAAGTTGTGTTGGGAAGTTGTGTTGGTTTGGAGAAAAGGGAAGATCCAAACAATAGGTGGATTGTGTGATGAAGAGGAGACAATTGTATACAACACTTGCATGCTGTCAGCAGGGAGATGTGGCTAACCCTGGTTGTGGAGTCAGACACCTGTGTTGAACTAGCTGCTTAGTTGAAGATAATGCAGTGGCATTAACTGTCCATATGCCTCTTCATATGTACATGGATGCTTTGGCTGAGTATTTTCACCCATTCCAAAAGGTCAAGTGCAGACTTGCACTCTTTTCTCACAGCAGTGTGGACAGCTTTTGTTAGAAAGCTAGCATGGCTGGCCTCTTATCTTTTTCTGAACTGAGCTGATGCAGATATTAATGCAAGATGATGCATTAACTGTTGATGCTCTGCAGTATAATGGTGACACCAGATAACAATGACATCCTCTAATGATAAACAAGTGTTGGCAGTTGCACAAAATGAACTTACCTGAATACACTTCATAAAACGATGGCATTTGCCGGAGCAGACAAGAGGTTTGCCTGTGCCAGCTAAAAGTGAAAAAGACACTTCATCAGCTCATCCATACCTGCAGAAGAGTTTTAGAACTCTGATTCCCAAGAGAAAACTTTGCACAAAACTGTCTGATGGGCCTGTGAGATAGTAACGGTGTCACGGAAAAGTGGAAAATAAAACTCCTTAACACCAGTGTAGCATTAAGAAGCAGGCATTCTTTTAATAGGCACCGGGGACGCGGGGGATCCTTCCACCTAATACGGCCTCCCGAGACCATGATTCGTTGCGCTTATATCTGATACCTCCCACACATATTCATTACAATTCTTGCAATTAATAGGACATTCATTACTTTTCCAGGAATTTGCTTATATTTTTACATATTATTATGCGTGCACATCAAGTCCATAAAAGGTCAGTTTTTGAGGTTTTAGGAATCTCTAGTGGCAAGCAGATGTCATACCAGAAGTACTGGGCTGACCCTTGGTTATACTTTCTTCCCTGGAACTTCCATATAAGTCTCGACTTGGCTCTTCTCCTTGTTTCTTGTACCTCTTGGTGATACAGTTCAGGTCAAATCAGTCTGTTTTGCTTTAATCTTGCAATCTTCTTGTCACTGTCTCCACAGTTATAGTCTGGTTGAGTCTAGCTGAGGGGCCTCAAGGCCTAGCTATTTTTTCACAGGTGCCACTTCAAGGCCTAGCTGTTCTTTTATAATTTTAGTTATCTACAACAGTGAGAATTAGAATACTTTATTCACAATGCTCCTTCTTGTTTAGGAACATTTTTTAATACACCATATGTTGCAATGAGCATGCACAAATACACTAGGTAAGAACTTCAGCTATTACAAAGGTTTAGAAAACTCACCACTAGACAGTCACAAAATACATCTGAAGTGAATATTTGGACACATGGCTGACTCCATTTCTTTTTGGAGAGCAGATTAATTTGAACAGAAACTCCCAGGCCTGAACAACTTTCAGGGAACCCAAACATTTAAAAGCAATGTAATGGTAAGTATTTTCTACTAGCATCTTTGCTACAGTTCAGCAGTAGGAGAGGATTTGACATGTAAAAGGTTTTACGTGCAATAGAATCCACAAAATAGTGAAATTTCCCTTTGAAGATGTCAAGAGGGTGTTCCAGGACCAGATGATAGGCTAGGAATGCACTCTTCCACATAGGTCAGCCCCATATCAAGGGACTCTCACAGTCTCAAGAATGGGAAGATATTGGTAATTACCTGGGCCTGTGGAGTCTTACTGACTGTAGAGCTAGTGTGTGTGTGTGCGTGTGTATTGTGTGTGTGTGGATAGGCTGTTGAGTTACAAATTACCTGACTTCTGCATTAGAAAAGTCCGGGAGTGACACAACTTGGAGTCACCTCACCTTTGGGAATCTCTTTTCAGGCTGTTGCAGAGAGAGAGAGAGAGATACAACCAGAGAAAGGCTATAGGAAGGAGTCTGAAGTAGCTGGACACTTGTAGATTGAGTGGTGGTCTTCCAGAAGAGGCTATCATGTGTACGGTCTTGGAGAAATCTCATGCAAAACCTTGAAACATACTGCCTCACTTACTGGATATTTGTAAAAAGACTGATTTGCCCCTTGTGAACTCAGACAGGTTTTTTGAATCATTTCTTGAGACAGTGCAGCGGAGGCATTCTACACCACCTTATTCTGAAAAGGTTCTGAGAAAGGCTGATACTGCAGTGCAGATGCCCAAAAGGGAACTGCACAGAGTAGAGGACCTTTGTCCCGTTCTTTCCTGAGAGCAATGTGCCTGATGTTTATGGACCATGCTCAACTGGTTCAATAAGCCTACTGCATGCTTACAGTACTGCTAGTCTGTCATTTTTGTTCTCTCTAGCTTCTCAGGAGAGCATACAAAACCAACGTGTTTCTGTGCTGGGCTGTCTTCCCAGGTCCAACAGCTCCATGCTGCTGCTAGGGACACAGGTTCTGAGCTGTCATGTGCTTAGCTTCTCGGCCTGTTATATCATACAAAGTGCTTTTTTTCCTTTGGACTAAGAGTTTGAGAGCTACAGCGTGTTAGGTCTGAGTCTGCAAGTTAAACACAAAAACTTGAAAGAGAAGAGAGAAGTTTTTTTTTTTTTTTTCCCCCAAACTGCTTGCTATTTATGTCTTTTTTTTGCATTGTCCAGCTGTAATTTGCTGGTTTCACCTCTGATCATAGACACCTTAATCTTGAGTTTATACCCATATCGCACTCCTAGATGAGAAGAATTAGCTCATGTGCTGTGTTGTCTCTTCAGCCACTGCTCTGAGCACTTCTGTGGTGCAAGAGATGGACAATACGTCTTTTGAAGTAGTTAGTCTGGGCTTAGTGTTCTAACCTTTGTCTCCTCAGGGTCAAGTTTTGAAATAGTTATTAAAACAAATTTGGCAATGACTGAAACGGGCACCAGAGCTTCAGCTGTTGCTGCAAAAGACTTGTTAACCTCTGTTTTCAGTTCAGTTACAGCTGGAAAATCAACAAAACTGCTTGCGACTGCAGTGGTGTGCAAGGACTCAGGAGGATTTTCACTGGAGGAGTCAAAGCTAATTTAAAGTGAATTGCTTGTTAATAGAATCATAGAATCAGTAAGGTTGGAAGAGACCTCTGGAGATCATCTAGCCAACATCTGACTCTTAAAAAAATAACTGTGTTCTGGTTGATGTGGATGAAAACCTGCAGGGTTGCTTTATATCTATAGCTGAATCCATATTGATGCCAAGCAGTAACCTGCCAGCAGCTCCTAAATCTCTTTTATTTTCTAATGTGTCTTTCCTTGGGCCTTATCTATTGACTCTGTCTCAAAGGCTTTTCTTCTTCTTTTTTCTTTCTTTTTTTCTTTCCTTTTTCTTTCTTTTTTTCTTGTATTCTTAAATAGAGTCACACTCTGTGTGACTTTGCAAAAACTCAAGATAGCTAAATTTACAGTGGTTCTAATCCTAAATATGTGAAAGTGTTTCACAGGCTTCATTTGCAGGATTGATACCAACCACTGAGAGGGACTTCAACCATTTCCAGTTCATAGTGTGACAATAGTTGAGCAGTACTGCAGAGCAAGGGCTTCTGAAGCAACCTGCCGGGGGAATGTGTGTGGGCAGAGCATCTGTCTGGAATTCAGACCTTTGCTCTTTTGAGAGGCTTTAGGATCTATTGTCATTTTACACTGTTTTTAAGAAAATGTAAAATCCAAAGCAACATAAGATAGTCTTACTCTTCAAAGAAGTGTCATAACACCTTGATCCTTAAATCCACGCTAGGGATAATATATAAAGTTTGAATGAGATAGAAGTGGGTTCTGAGTTTACATCAACATTGCCCATAGCTGCGCTGCATGTTCTGTGGGTAGTTTGTGTATGGATCTTATCAAGCTTGTTAGATTGTAGTTTGGTAAAGGTGCAGAAAGTTTGTGTTGTGGAAGACTTTACATCAAAATGGATCCTGTTCAAGTGAAGTTTTAGAGCGGTCTTGTTCTTTAAAGAAAGCTCTACCCTTTCATATGCAATTTCTCTTTCTATTTTCAATCAGTAGTGTTCCATCAAACAGATTTTTGCCATGTCTTCTGTGCAACTCTGCTTGCTGTGGGTGTAGAAAGGAGGATATACTTCCTTAGTATGAAACTGAGAGGAGCTTCTGTTAGTCAAGGAGCAAGCATTAGCCTGCTGAGGTTCAGCTGACTCTGGCTGTTGTCGTCTGTGGCTACCTCATAACTTACCTTTACTTCAGACTGCGTGGACATTGCTCTGCCTAAAGCCTCCGTATTCTCTCATCAGTCTCCAGTACTCCTGTGTCCTTGCCCATCTCTGAGATGTCTGCGCTATAGCCAGAGACCTGTAGGAGATCTTGAAGAATCAAGGCCCTCTGCAGGCAGTTTAGAACATGAAATTCATTTGAGAAGCCTTGCTGCACCTGAGAACCATAAATCTCTGCAAACAGCAACATGAAATTACTGAGATTGGAGCAGTAATGAGAAGGATGAGTTGCATGATTCTCTAAATCCTGGTAGCCATTTTTCTATTTGGAGAATTAAACAAATGGTTCCAAGATGGATAAAGACCAAAGACTACAAGCTATCAGCTGCCAAATACTCCAAGGTTATGGCAGGAAGGCTGAAAACTGCCAAGAATGCTTATTGCATTTTGTCCCAGGAAGGAAGAGACAGGTGTCCTTCATGTTACAGACAAGCCTCTTCCATTTTTCTCTCCCATCCTGAAGTTACACAGGGAAAGTTCCAGTGGGGGATTAGTAGAGGTCTTTGTCGGGGAGCTGCAGCTCCTGACAGTCATGCATAACACTGCTGTGCAATTCAGTAGATAAAGCGGGATGGTTGATATGGCCCATACACTGTGATTCTGTGTGCAGTGCAAAGGGCTGGAGCCGCGTAGCTGGACTGCTGCTCGGCGAGTTGCTGCTTTCCCTTTGGGAGGCCAGGTGGGGCTGGGGATTGTCCCTGCAAGGCTGTCCCTGCCTGTGGAAGCCGTGCGGGTCCTGGCACTGAAGCGCCTTTTACCAGCTTGCCTGGTGGTGCGTTTCGCGGGTAGATTGCCTCTGACTGCTCGGCATAAATTCACCACTTTTCTCTGTCTCTGTTGATGGCTGCCAGAATCTGTGCTGCTCCAATCCTGCCAGGGAAGAGAGTGGAGAAGGTCATTGCTGTCCTGTGTCTCTGGCGATTCCATAGTGATGATTTTGGCCTGGTTCCAGCAGCTGACAGGTGCGTGGGGACAGGAGTGAATCCTGCGTGCTGTCGATTCAATTCATGCTCGGTTAGTCTCCGTAGATTTTGCTGTTGGACGTGGGGATCCTGGAGCATTCTCTGTTAAAAAAACTCACCTTGCACCTAGGAACTAGCGGGCTGTAAGTATTAGGGGAATGAGTAGTAGTATTAGTAGTAATGTGATGTGTCCCTATGGATACACTTTCTTTCCTCATTGTGCTTTTATGTTGAGGCAGGAATTCTAGCTGAAGTCTGCAGACTGATAAAATTAATACATGTAGGAGACAAGGTAGTAGTAGCACAATCTGCAGAAGGCTAGAAGTAGCTTCCATATAATTAAAAAAAAAATAATGGTAGCTATCTAAAATGAATGTATGCTTGGAGAATGCACAGATAGCAAAAAAAAAAAAAAAAAAAAAAGGGGGGGGGAGAAAAGAGTCAAAATGCAAAATTGCATGTAGTCACTCTTGGATTTATTGACTTACTGTATGGGTTTTAAATGCAAATGAAAAAATCTGTGATGAATATCCCATATTGCCTGTGGAGAGATTTTTTTTTCTAAACTATTGAAGTAGGTGCGGAGCAGGATTGAAGGAAGTGTGTGGGGCAGTCAGTCAGTATTGCACTTGTATGTTGTCTGTCTTTCCTGGAACTGTAATATCTGTGAATGGAGTTTAAATACATTCTTAATCATATCCTCTGATGTGCGCCTCTTCCTTCTGATCTCAAGTTGTTGCTGTATCATACCAGTTAGTCACCTGCTTAAATAAATTTTGCCTCAAATTGAATATTTCTTGTTACATGTGTTGAAATGATTTGTAATATTTTGCAATGTACATAATATGGGAGTGGACATGTGTGTGTGTATATCTATGTGTGCATGTTTGTGCGTAATATACAAATACGTAGAATTTGCATCTTTGGAGACTTTGAGTGCTGAACAGTGTGGTCTAGCCTTGCCATTAGCACTGCTTTGAGGGAGAGGTGGTTTAATTATTTTCAGAAGTCTCCTCTGACCTAAGTCTTTCTGTGCCTTGGAAGACTGCCATGGAGCCTGAGCACTGCCAGCAGACTTTTATTTAGGTTAACATAGTGTATTCCTGTAAGGACAGTAATTCAGGATCCACGGTATATCTCTGCCAAACTGGAGCTTCTTTCCCGTTCTGTAGAGGAATCTTTGCAGTAAGTGAACGTGAAGTTAGTCTGGCGCTTTCTTCTGAAAAGGCAAGGAGGAAGGAAGAGGGTTTTGGTCAGGTCAGGTGCATGTGTGTAGAGCTGGTCACGGCTTGGTGGCTCAATGAGAGGGAATGGTGGTGTGAAGATGCGAAGGCAGAGTGAATGCTGCTGCTGATCAGCAGGAAGGAGAGGACTGTCCTTGCCTCCACAGACAGTCCTGTGAATTTTCAAGTGGGTGTCTGCAGCAGGTAGGGTAGTTAAATCTGCATGCTAAAGTACTGCGAACCTAGACACAAACTTGTGTAACGCTCTTCTCTCTCTGTTTCTAGATTTGGGCCACCATAAATCCAGCTCACTTGTTGTTATGGGACAGCACAGATCTTACCTCTGTGGGCAGCCCACCCTCCAAAACTGCTCAGGTAAGGGAAAAGGTCTGCCTTGCAATTCTTAGCATACCCGGTTGTTGTGCAAACAGACTCTGTTAGCATTAGGACTATTCTCATGCAAAAAATAACGTGGAAGTGGACCCCTCTGTAACCAGACTAAAGCTAAGCAGTTTGCAGTTTAAAGGAGTTTTTTTAACTGTAAAGGAAAAGTAGATGCAGTAACTCAGGTAGGAATTAATAAACATTGTATAATTGGTTTGCACTCTGCTTTTCTTTGTGATGGCCATTGCTGTTGTGTTAGATGAATGAAGCAAGAGCTTTGCTATTTCTCGCACAAACTCCTTTGCTGCCCAGCTGACTGACACTAGTATGGAGGAGAGAGATTCTTCTCTCCAAGCATTTTGGCACATGTCCTTGCCTAGGAGCATTTGGATGTGGTGCCTGAATCCCAGATTTTCAAGCTCAGCCGTGCCCCATGGCAAAGGATATGGTTTGACTTCTTTATCCTTTGCTGCCTTGTGCTGCTGTGATTGCATCTTTTGAGTAACAGTGTGCTAGGCCTGCTGTAGAAAGGTGGACGTAGCGTGAGACCTGGCTGTTGAAACAGCACGTGATGGATTCTGATGAGAAGGAGGAAGGGGACTATGCTCCAGCTCTTCCTGGATATGTCACTGTTTCCATAAATGTCACTGTGCAACTGTCCATCGCTTTGATGTGGAAAGGGATGTACACTGTGGTTTTGGAGCAGTCCTGCAGCATGCATGATGTATGGAGCAGATTTGTACAGAGCACATCTGGCAACAGCAATGCATAGGACAGTAGGTTTTTTTTTTTTTTTTTTTTTTTTGAGGTTGCCTTTTTTGGGGGGAGGGAGTGGGCTGTTTTTCCAAGGGAAGCAGCACGTATAAACTACTGTCTGTCCTTCCCTAACATTTGGATCTGTTGGCAGACACTGGAAGGAACATGTTCAGGTTCAAGATAGGTGGGTGAATGGGCCAAGGAAGAACATCCTGCTGAAGGGAAAGCAGGGAGAAGTGCCTTTCTAAACTTTCAGCAGCAGCACCTGTGTTGCCCTACCTGGAGTCGGGACATCAAAGGGAGCAGCAGGGAACTGCAGTTACTGCTTGGGGAAAGGAGGACCTAGAGAAAAGAGATGGGGAGGCGTTTGGCTACAAAAGGACACTAGTTGGTGAGAAGGCAGGCCCTGTTGTTGATGTGTGCGCTTGTCAGCAGTGGGCTTCTGCTACTGCACAGTGCAGACTGATGCGTTGTCTTGAAATCTGGAAAGTGCAAACAGGAATTCATTTAGACTTAATTCTAAATTTTATATATGGGGACGTAGCTCTGAAACTCTCCTTAAATCGTGGCTGGCTTCCTGTTTGACACCTCGCTACCCTGTTGGTCCCTATTTGAGAGATTTAGGAGACACTTTTCCCAGTTAGTGCTTCAGTTCCATTTAGACAAAGAAGATCTCACTCTAGAAACCAAAGCCATGAATGAGGCTTGTAACTTGCTCCAGAGCCAGAGCTGATACTGGCCTTTGCAACTCCCAAATCCAGGCGCAGAGGGAGAGTTTGCAGACATAGCTCCATCTCTGGATGTAATCCTCCAGGATCATGACCTAAATTGCAGACTCCTTAGCTGGATACTCAAAAGTCTGTTTTTGCTATTCTGATCTAAAGCTGCCAGGATGGTGGAGATCCTTTGGCTGGCCCTTTTCCAAATTGGGTGCTGTATAGGTCACTGTATTTGCAGGTTTTCCAAATCCGTGAATTTTATTTTGCAACAAGCAGCACTGTGGCCGTGGGGAGAATTGTCTGAACTTGCACTGAGTGTTTCATAGGAGAAAGTAAATGTGTATTTTTATTTGTTTGGAAAACAAACCCAGACCAAACTTAGTAGCCCTTCTGTATGCAGGCTAACCTCCTAGGTTTCATCCCCAGAGACCTCGCTGATAGGTAGTCCCCTGAGCTTTACCTGAAAAGGATTTTTTTAAAGAACTATCTGCCTATAGTTGGTTTGGGAAGTGCGACCAGAAGATCTCTTGGGTGGAAGGAGGAAAAATTGGTAGCTGTTCAACACTTCACACAGTTTTAAAACTGGGGCACCAAATTTGTTCAGCAGATGGATATTTAGTACACAGTGACTTCTACTGTAGCCACAAACTGCTCTTTTGTGACTGTAGATTCTTGGAATGAGTGTAATTCCTTGCATACGCTCTGTAAAGTGTGTTAACCATTGTATTCTCCAAGACTCCTTCAAAGTTTGTAGGCACCTTCTTTCTCAGGAGATCGCCTCCTGCGTCTCTGCTGGGAGTTACATGTTCTTGTCTGGGCTATCAACGTATTAAGTTAAAATTGTGAGTCACCAAAACTGAGAAGGGATGAGTATACAGTCTGCCTATAAAATAATAAATGTCTTGCAAAGCTTTGCCAGGCAGGGGAGGTCTTTTGCTGTTTGCTTTGTGTTATTTATCATAATTCCTTTTATAGTTGCCATGTAAATAGTGTATGTATAAAAGAATATAATTAGTAGGATTAACTAATCTGGATAGCCACTAAATGAATCAGCAAACAGATTTTTCTGCCTGGAAGTTGGTGTCCCAGGGACCGTTCTCCTTTATCTCACTTCATTAGAGGACTAAGAGGAATTATCCTGAATGACTAAGTATATTTGAGTGTGGTAAATTCTCAATAGTTTCTTTTTCTGCTCGTTTGCTTTAAAAATGTATTTTTCAGCCAGGTGCAGATATTTGAAAAATCATGCACTTAGGTCTATTTGTTGTTTTCTTGCTCCAGCTGCATATGGAAATGATGCTTTTGCATGTGCAAACGCTGCTTTACACTTGCATGTAATATAACCATGCATGTAGGTTTTAAACGGTGCCTGGGGGGGGACTGCAGAAGAACAAAGAACATTCTTCAACTGTGAAGCCTGTATCTGAGTATGTATTAGAGGGTCAAAACAGACTTACTGTGAAGCTTCTATCTAACAACATTTTTGTTTTAATTTTTGGATCTGCTACTTCTCAGCAAGCCTCTCTGTTACAAGCAGCAGTGTTACTGTTTTGAATCTGCCAGGTTACTCGGTAATTAGGGCTCACTCATCTTCTTTTGTCTTTGACTTTTAACAGACTGCCTCCTAGGGAACTCTTGCAACCTTTGATGAGTGAAGGCTGATGTGCCTGATGTAGGAAGCCCCACTCTAACTTTCACATTCTTCGGATGAATGCACTTTTCCTCCTGTCTTCGTGTTTCTCTTACTTGACCGATGTCATAGAAAATAGTACTGTATTTTTTTTTCACTCCTATCTCTGTTGTGGAATTTGTGAGCTGCTCTTCAAGTTGCTTTATGTGATTGACATTTACTTATTCTTCCTTACGATTCTTTTCTAAGATGCTAGTAGTTATGGGCCTGGCTTTTGTATCTTAAAAGAATTGTCCCTGGTTTTCTTTCCCTATAGGCTGTTCTTTTAAAGCCAAGATTAATTCATTTCTGTTGAAAAGAAAGGTTAATAGAGTTGGATAAATGCATGTAGATAATGAGGAAATAGCAAAGTAGGTACCAGTGCTCCTGGGGAGCAGCAAGAGCAGGGCTGCTCTGCAAGGAGACACAAGCCGGGAGCTGCGGGTGACCCCAGCATAGGCAAGGCAGTGACCTCACCGAGAGGTGAGTGCCACCAGTTCTGAGCGCAGCCAGGCTGGTGGTAGTGACGGGGACCTAAGGCAAGGTGGTGTATGTTATCAGCAATGGTAGTAAGTGTCGCATGATGAGAAGCTATGCTTTGATCTCTGTGATCAAAGTTTTTATTGTGTCAAGAAACAAAAATTCTGAAAAGAAGTTAGAAAAACCTGAATGGCAGCTCAGAGATAAAACTTATCATGGTCTATAGATGGTTCATGTGTTTGCAGATCGCTTAACTCGCGTCTGGAAAACCTGTTAATGTATGTTTCTCTGCCAGTGTGACTTGAGTGCAGGATATGGCATGTATGGCAATGTCACTGAGCCCTCTAAAAGGCTATTTCCAAGTTTGCAGTTTGCACTGAATACTTTGAAAAAAATAACAAGCAAGAATAACAACAACAGCAACAAAACTCCAAACTAAGACTCTAGTTTGTTGTTGCCAGTCAGCTCCAATACATTTTTGGAACCCAGTTAAACCTCTGTTGTGTGGGTGGGCGTGGTGGGGGGACATGTTTTGGATTTGGTGGGGGTTTTTTTGTTTGTTTTGTTTTTTGCTTACTGTGTGGGCATATACTGGGAACAGGCTTTAACAAGGCCATGGAAATGAGGATTGCCTGTATTTGAAGAAGACAGGAAATTTGACAGTGACATGGGCAGCTTTCTATTCTCAGTAGAGTGTGTCTCGCTTTAAATTTACCTCCTCTAGTTTTCTGGCAAAAAGAGACAGGTAACACACTTTGCAAGATCTGGAGATCTGAGTTCATTTTCTGACTGTGACTGAACGTCAGCGTGCCGGCAGCTGGAGCGAACGCCTGCCTCTTTTTGCACGATGCCAGGATGAGCTGTGACAAGACTTCAGCACACTGAACTGCTAGTCATAACACAAAGGGCTTTTAGTTTCTCCTTATCTGAGCGTTTGTTAACTGTGTATCTTGAGAGGAACCACTGTAATATTGCTGAAATTCATGGCCTCACCACTGAACAATGTGCAGCTTAAGTCAGGAATTTGCAAGTTACCTGTTGTAGTTCTGCTTAAATGGTATCTCCTTGCTGAGGGAGTAGCACTGCTGCAGAGCACATAGAGCACAGCTGAGTTAGAGACAGATTTGTGTTAAGTATGGGGGACTTGCTGCTCTAAAAGTCCACTTGGTTGCCTGCACTGATGTCCTGTATGCGTCTTTGTGCTAGTTGTTCAGAAGTCATGTTTTGCTTTGGGGCATAGATTTTTCTCTCCTAGTGAACTTGGAGACAGACCTTGGCTTCTGGAGGATTTCAGATACTCTCTACTGTGTAGGAAGAAAGCTCTTATGAAAACATTGTGCCTCAAAGTAGAAACTGTTTTCTATGTGGCAGAGTAGATGCTTGCTAATATGCCAAAGGAGTGCGATCATAGCATCGGAGCTCTTGGCTATCTCAAAAAGTTCCTCTGCTTGTTTTTGGTGTTTTTTCTGCAGCTGTGAAAGTGTCATAAGCAGGCTGACTGTAAACACAGGTAGAGTATAGCTCTGCAGCATGACAATATCGTTGCTTACTTCCATTCTGTCCCATCCTGTGTAGCTCTGTGGGATACATTGCTAACTGAGTCACAAAGCTGATACTTAGTTAAAAGAAAACCTTGCCCAAAAAGGAATAGGCAGAGGTGGTATTGACTCAAGTCAATTTTCTGGTCTGGATTGCAGCAGCATCTCTGCTGAGAGATTTGAAACCCTTGCATTGGGATAGGAAAGAAAAAGGGACCAAACACTATATAGTGTTTATATATGTAGTGTTTATAGTGTTTATAGTGTTCCTATAGTGCAGGAACTGGCTTGGTACCTTTGGGTTTGGGTTACTGTTTTCTGGCAGCTCAACATAAGTATTCAAGATAGATGTAACTATTTTTTTAAGAGATACGGTATGGTTAGTTCTTCTGTAGTTATCTAGTGTTAGCGGTAGTACTTAGTGCAACTTTGGGGATGTTGCAGAGACTGTGGTAGAACTGCTAGCTTTCACAGGATTTGTAAGCCAGCCTCCTGTTTCATGTGTCCAAGTGACAACCTAGGTCTGCCACATGCTTACCTTTGCTGCCAGAACAGTTTTCCTGCTGTTGCTTATGATCCCCAAAATGCCCCACTGCTTAAAAAGCACTGCAGAGGGCAAGAGCCTTCAGCACTTCTTAAACATGCAGAGTACACTGCTACCAAGTGCAGGATGGCTTTCCAGTTCTTGTGTGCACAATTTTGATGGTCTGTCTGCAGCTAAGTCCTTGGAAGGAGGGAGCAGCCACAGCAGACTGGTAGGAACTGGCACGTTATTCCCATTTGAAGCAAAGATGACTTGTGGTTTTTCATGTCAATTGCAGAAATCCTGCCAGGAACATGAGCTGTCACCTCTTGGCTTTGTTCTGCTTTTCTCGCAGTGAAACAGCACAGAAGCTGTCTTTAAGGCAGAGTTCACAGTCTCAGCACTCCAAAGAGTTTTGTAAGAACCTAACTTGAGCAGTGTGCAGTGCTACACTGGAATTCCTCTTCTTGTGGTTTGCTGTGAGAAAATAGGACAAAACAAACATGGGGTGGGTGCATGGAGCAGGTTATTTACCTGCTGTAGGGCCATAGGATGGGTTTCTGCTGTAGAAATCAGCAGTCTGGATTGCAGGGTGGCACAATAGTCCCCTCTAGCAGTCTTGCCTTCTCTTAAGAGGGAAGCCATAGTCTTAATAGTAGCCCCTGGCAAATGCAACGTTTTGAGACATGAATTTGGACGATGTGTGGTCTGAAGCTTCTTGGGGATTCCCTAACAGCTTTGATTCTCTGTGACGGCAGGGACCCACGTGAAAGGTGGCTGGCCTTAGCTAAGGAAAGAGGCAAGCTAACTGTGTCCTGCTCCAAGGTTTACCCCTGTGTGTGAGTACCCTTTGTGGCCAGCAGTCACCTTACCTCAGTATGTTGCCACTTTTCTAATCATGTCTGGAGCAGATATGGAAGAACCTGGGTAGCCTGTAGGGTTGAGACCTGTGGGAGTGGTGCACTGGTAGACAGTGGATGGCATCTACTTCTTCCTCATGTGCTGTATTTGCTAGTCACTATGGCAAAGGGTCAATTCAGAAGCCAGTGGAACGAGTTTAGCAGTTTGCCTTGGAAGTGCACTTAACCCAAAATGTGGGAAGGACACTGTATGCAGGCCTCAAGCTGGGATCTGCTCTGCCGGCCATGGCCTTTGGACGAAGGAAGACAAGGAGTTGACTGAGAGCAATGGCTGAAAGGTTCTTGGGGAAGACCCACAACACAAGTGTAGCTGCCTAGAGCACTTGCGAGTCCCAGTGGACGGGGGGACGCAATGACGATCGTGTGGAAAGGCCTGTTCATGATCAGGAAAGCCCACTGCAGCTGTAAGACATGTACGTGGTGAAAGGGCTAGTCAAGTAAGGCTGGCTAGTGTATGCTTTTATGAGGTTGACATGAGAGGCCATGAGGATAAAGTGACAGCCTCAGCAAATACCTGTTTTACTCTGCGTATCATGACTGGACAACTCTTGATCTCAGAATCCTTTCTTTAATCAAAACACTTTGTTGCAGTGGCAAAGTGCGCACAGATTACCTGATCTCTGCTTGAATAACTGGAGCATGTACTGTCTGATTCACTGTTAGCATCACTGAGAAAGCATAGCTCAAAAATTTCCTGGGTGTCTGTGGTATCAGTGGTTTATTTGCAGCCCAGAGGCTGCTTTCTTACGCTGCACATTTGACTTCAGGTGAGTGGCCAGCTGGCAGCTTGGATTTGTCTTCCAAGCAGCCTTTGGTAGGGACATGTTCTAGCAGCTGACACCAGGTTGATGAAGGGGCAGTAGGTCTATGCAGCGGTGCTTGCTGGCACGTCTGACCCAGGAGTTAGCTTCTCCCAGCATGGATGCTCCAGAATATACATTCCTTCAGTTGTGGTGTGCTGTCAGGCTGCCGGCTGCTTCTTCACCACAGACAAGAACAAACCTAGTGGAGGTAAGCTTGGAATATGAGCTTCTTAAGGCCAAAGGCACGTATGGAAAGGGAGCGTGAAGACTTGCATAGTGGGACCTCCTTTTCTATCTGTGATTCTGTGAAACAGTAGCAATAGGCTTTCATAACGGGACTGTGAAAATGAGTTTAGACTTTACAGTGGGTATATTGTGTTAGAGTTAATGAGCATTAGAGGTTTTGAAACCTTTCTGCATGAAGGCTTCTTTTTCAAAGAAATGGAAAAACTTGAGACTACCAAGAAGTGGAGAATTTGCAGCTGTCAGCAACTATAGAAGAAATCCAATGGTGGCATTGGCCAGCTACTTAATCCAGGCTGAGAATTTGTAAGTTTTAATGGAAATGGTAACGGTTACCGGGGGAGCTTTCTGGCTCCACAGAGCTGCCAGAAAGCTCCCCAGATTTTATTAGGAAGTGCAGACACAGAGCTCCTGGAAGGGAAGCAGATTGCTATTTCTGCCTGATAAAGTTTGGAGAAGCGAGCTTGGGGTTGAAGGAGTGTTATGGAAGGAGGAGTTTGCTCAGTCTGACAGATACGTTAGCCTGTTTGAAAGCACAGTTGTGATGAACTGTAGAATTCCTTGGTGATTATGATCCTGTTACTCATCTGGAGGGGCACGGTTTGCCCTCAAGGTTTGTGTGAAGGGAGGCTTTCATTCCAGGGAATACTGTAGCTGGTAGATTTCCAGACTCTGATGTGGTACAGATTCAAATATTGGGGCATATGGGTCTTCTGGAAGTTTTGTGCCCTCCTGCAAATCATTGAGTTTTGCTGTTAAAAAGCAGTGTTTGCTTTGTTAGACTTTGGAATAGCAAGTTAGTCACTTCAGTCCTTTTGTTAGGTCCCATAAGCTCTTCTGGTGCCAGTAAGCTTAAGGCAAAACAGTCCCAGTTTATCCTGTTTGACAGCATTCTGTATGTATAATTCACTCCCAATGTCTTTTTGGCAAATGGAAAAGAAGAAATATCAAATAAGTATCCGTGTTAGCTGTTTTCTCTTTCAGCTTTTAGTACAGTTATGCTAAAGAGTGGCAACTATGAGGTGTAAGCATCTGTAGTAAGAGCAGCAGGGAGCCTATGATACCACGCGTGCGCTCTGGACAGGGCTGCATCAGCAAACTAAATGGATAGCAGTTCAGCTGCGGGGCTTTCAGAGATAAACCCGTCCTTGTGACGAGGAGAAATTAGTGCTGAGTGATGCACATAGTTGTCTTTGTATTGAACGTGTGCAGCTGCTGACACTTCTCTGACAGTATAGTTGACTGCTCCTTGCGTATATGTTGCCAAAGATGGAGAGAGGGGGCGTTTTTCCTTTGAGTTAACTGTTATTCACAGTAATGAGGCAATCATTTCAATCATTATGTGAAAAAAAGGATTATTTTTTGACCCTTTGTTACTCTTCTGAGTCTGTTGGTTTCCTGTTGAAGGGAAGCTTCCAAGCACTTTAAACTGTGAGTGGAGGAAAACACCTTTGGTCTATAATTTAAAAATCAACTTGTTCTTCCGACAAATAATTTCTTAGCTGCATTTTATTGTCTAGTTTCATTAAACACAGGTAAATGCAATGCTTCTTCAAAGGAAGGGATAGCACAGATTGGTCCAAGGAAATAGGCTTTAACCAACATCTTATTTTGTGGCTTGTTGCTTTCCAACAAAAATTAAAATTATGGAGTTTTCTGTTAGTGCAGAAAATAGAACAGCCTATGAATATCTCATTGGAAAAAAAATTAGCAATATTTTCTGTTATGGTTTTTGACTCTAAAAAGGTAGAGACAATCTGCAGATGGAAATGTGCTTTCTTTGCCAAGTATGAACAAACTCTGATAAGAGAAGAACTGCCCAGGATGGAATATGCTGAGTGATTAGTTCTTTATAACTTGTCAGTCACAATTCTTCCATGTTTTGTGCTACTCAGAAAACTTTTTGAAGTAGAGCCTACCTTTGTGAGGCCTCTGGTGTGCTGAACAGGAGTGCGTAGAAGCATTCTTGTATGTCAGCACTAGTAATTAGCTGATGTGCAGAAGTTGTGTGTTTGTCTGCACCCAGATTGCATTTTGAAAATGGCATAGGATGCAGCTGTGTGAAACACTGGATTTTTTCACTTTTGGGGTGTTGCTTCCTTCTGACTTAGAGATATCAGTGGGAATTCCAATAACAGTTACTTTCCTGTCTTTCAGGTCTTGATACCAGATGACTACTCAGATCCATTTGATGCCAAAAGTGAATTGAACAAAATGGGGAAAGGGGAGAACACTGGCTATATGGAACCCTATGAAGCCCAGAGAATAATGACTGGTAAGGAAAAGGAATTGCACATGCGTATGTAAGTTATAGTTGTATGACGGTTGCCATGGAAATTACAGCTGCTATGAAACAGAAATGTCCTTGGGCACATGGACCTGTGTTTTTGAAGATGCTCAGTCAGCAGAAAATGTTATGTAGACTGTTGTAGGGCTATGTCGACCTTGGCACCTAAATACTGTGGATCTGGCAGTTGAGTAAAGATGGCTTGGACTGTGTTGTAGGAAGATGACAGTGATAGGAGCACTGGCAGTTGGAGTGTGCTTGTCCCTGCTTAGCAGTGGCATGGCTGTCAGTTGTGTACATAGCAGGGATGGCTGAAGCATGACACTGCACTATTCACTTAGAAGTAATTAGTCAGTTTGCTTCTGACCTTATTTCTCCATCTGATTTCAGCTTCTTAGCCCTCCTTTTACTGGCGGAGGGCTGTGAAACTATATCCTCATGTCGCTTTCTTCCTTGATTCTCTGGTGCTCTGTTTTAATGTGTCTGTGGACAAAATGGGACCCTATAGGATGCCTTTGAGCCTTTAACTGCTATTCTTTGCAGCCTGCTTCCTTTGCTGTCATATTAGGAGGTGGCTTACGGCAGTAATGTTCTAAGAATTTGGACTGCTGAGCACCCCTTGTCCTCTCATTATGTGAGATGTATAATGTAATTAGTATCCATGTGTTTTCCTCGTGTGATCTGCATCCACTTCCTACAAATTGTCTTTGCAGACTGGAACCTTTTCCAGGGGCTTGGGGCCATGTCTTCTGCATTTAGGAATAATTGACTGAATCAGCACATACCTTTGTGCAGGATCAGTGGTGCTTTTCCCAGATGTACAGTAGGTCCTTTTATTCTCATTATGAGCTCATAATGAGAAGGTCACAATTAGTCCTTCTGTTTTGCCTAGTTAAGTTGTTTATATGTTTTCCTTTTCTATCAGCGCTCCTGCTTTGGGCCCTCAGGAAAGATTAATCAGTGGGAGAAGGCAGTTTGATGCAAAGATCCCATCTGCATGCATGCAAGTCTTCCTATTTTTCTTTTTTTAAAGAGCTAACCTGAAGAAAGGCACAGGAAATGGCCTATAGAGTACATTGTTCGGAAGCTTTTGGTATCTTATAGAGGGACTGGGAGCTTTTATATCTCTTTGATGTAAACCACATTTTAGCTGAGGAATCTTTAAGTAAATAAATTGGTTTGGATGGGTTCTTGCTCTTTATGCAGCAGTGGTGAAAGCATCTTTTTCCTCAGCAGAATTGTAATAGTGAGCACTTGTAGTTTTAGTTTTGAAGTTGACTCTGATTTCCTTCTCCCTGTATTTAGGGCAAAAGCTTATTCTATATCCTTTTCCAGGGTTAGCCATAATAAATGAGATATTACGTGGACAATACTTGGTGGGTTAGCAGTTAATTTGTGTAGCTTTGCAATTGCAAAACCCTTGTCTACAGTACTCCTGATCAAATCAATGTCGGTGCAGCTGAGGAGCTGGCAAATCTACTGTGTGTGTTCTTACAAAGCAAATGTGAGGAGCTTTCAGGTGATAACAGTACTTTCAAAACTCAGGTTTATTTGAATATATTGATACAACAAGTATTCTAAATATGCCTTTAAGCTAGTAGAAGGTACGTGATAATCCCTGAAGATGCTTAGTGCTTTGACATCTGGCTGTTTTATTTCCTATCATCTTATCTTAAAGCTGAAAACAGAAAAATAGAAAAAGTTTTCCCAATATCCCCAGTGAGATTAATTTATGTTCTGTCGTATGCAAGTATATAATTCTGGGGGGTTTTTAGTTGCCTCAAGATTATTCAGTTTGCAATTCTCGTATGAATTCTGTTCTATTATATAACTACTACAGAGTAACCTTTCTAAAGAAAACATTTGATTTGCTTTGTTTGTGATGTTTGTTAGCTGAGCTGTCTGATGGGCAAAAAGCATGCTATTCATTTAACTTCAACTCATCTGGTGAAATTCTTTCATGTATTTAGGATGGGTTAATCCCAGACTGGAATCTGCTTCCAGGAGCAGAAGACATTTTGGAAGAGACAAAGAAAACAAAATGTGTGTGGGGGGGTGGTTCTTTGCCAGCTTTCAGAGCTATTCTCTATGCTTAATTACAATTTTAACCTTTTTGTTTAAAGCCTGCAGAGACAGAGTAGTAAAAGTGCATAGCACAAGTTTTGGGGGATGAGCATCTCCTGAAGATTGGTAGTGAGGAGTGTGCCCATTTAAGACTTGCTATCCTTTCTTTCTAAACAAGTTTTAAGGTACCTTGTAATGATTGTACATTGCTGATGGTTATAAAAACCAAAGAGGTATGCTTCTGTAGGAACTTAGGTATCAGCTCACACACTTTATTTTGTCAGTCAGAAATGTTGTTTTCTGTTCAGCCTGTTACATTATTTACCTTCAGCATGGTGTGGCAGAAGAGGAGATATCCTGAGGCCTTGTCTTGTGGCAATATTATAATAATTCCTCACCCCTTTCCTTCCTTTAAACTCTGCTGTTTTTCTCTTTCTCACTCCTGTGTCATACAGGTAATGTGCAAGGGTATTTTATGTGACTTGTGAGCTCCACAAATATTTATGCCATAGTTATATTAAAGATAATGGCATTGTCATAGCTTGATTGTACAAACATCTCAAATTTTTTTATATCAGGCTAGTTTGACCTTGTGGTTTTTAAAGATAAGAATACTTCCAGAGAAGCCACAGGTGATTTTATTAAGAGAGAGAAAAAAAAACAGTATTTTTCTGTTCCCAATGACTAAATTCTTCTTAGTCTAGAAGAGAACTCACAGTTCAGCTTACCTATTTCAGCCAACTTTTAGATCTAAAACTTTTCTTGCTTTTGTTTCCATAAAACTAGGAGTTCATGGTCTGCTCTTCTGTGAATACCACACTATTAGCTTAGAATGGCTTTTCTGTCTGTTATTCCTCTTTTTAACTGTAAAGCTTTTTTGTCTTGACATTGCTTGTTTTCTAACTTTTTATTAAGTTGAATTCTGGCACGAGATTTTTAGAATGGCACCAGATGCAAAGGTTAGTCTGAAATTGGAGTCTGAAGGTTGTGCAAGCTGCATATTCCTTCAGGGCGTAGAGAGGCAAAACCTGTGACTCCAACTGGAGGAGCTAAGTTTGCACCCAAAGAGAAATATATGCTGTGTGAAGTAAGTGCTGTGTTCATCAGAAGCTCATTCTTTTTCCCCACTGAAGGCTGTGGGGGCTCGGAGATGTGATGTCAAATGGCTTCAGGTATTGAAGACAATAATTAGAATCTTCAGGATCAATCTTTGATCACTACTAAAATAAACTTACTGGTCTGTCTGATCCCATACTGTCTGTTGTAGAAGTGTATTTAATCGAGCTTGAAGCTTTTGCTGCTGATAGTATCCCCCAAAATACTCTTTTCTTAGACTTGTAGGGTGGCTAGAAGAGAGTGACCCTTGTGCCAGCCTTTGGAAAGGCTTAACCTGAGGCCAAGGCAGGGTGGGGTGAGAACCACTGCGTGGTTTTGTTAAGACGTCATCTCCTGGCAGCCGCCCACGTCCGCTGCCTGGGCAGATAGTGCTGAGCGTTTGTCCTGTCTTTAGGAAGCCCACGCCAAAGGTTCAGAGAAAATCCCTGGGGGCCCACTTACTTTAACAGTGACTTCCCTTCTCCTGTGCCCAAATGGAACACGAGATAGATGATTGTGCAGAAAACTGAGACTCCATTCCCGTTGGTTGCCTGATGTGTTTGTTCAGTGACAGGTTTCTCTACAGCAGATGCGAAACTAAGCTGAAGTGAAACAGAAGACAAATTATGAATTATGGGATGTCGTGGTTGGGATGTGGTAATTAAGGCTGTGCTGATTTACAGTTGCAGGGCATAAAGATACCACCACTTTTTCCTTCAATTAGATTTAATATCCAAATTAATATCCAATTCCACTTGGAAAAGTGATCTCTCTAGAATTCCATTCCAGAAACATTTCTTGCTAAGTTTTATCAAATAAAACCTTTTGAAACTCTCCCCTTTTAAAATATAATCCTTTTTTTCCTCTCATATCCCACACACCCTGTAAACACACAGCTGTGGCTACCACGTGATCCTATGACCGGAGCTGTATATGTTTACACACTTGTGTACGTGTACTGTCCAGCCCTTAGGATGGAGGGTGTATGAAGCAAAATGGAGGACACCTCCTTTTCTATGTAAGGGTTAGCAAGTGCATATCATATTATTCTGCCTTTCTGGTTACTTGCCTCTTGGCTACTTCCACACAAATGGCTCTAAGCTTAAGGAAAAAATATCAAATCTGCAATCTTGAGAGATTTTTGACCAAAATCTACAAATATATCCATTTAGAAACCACAATAATATCATGTTCTGGTGCCAAAATTTACTAGGAGGTACAAAACTACACCTTTATCTTTGTCTGCTACCAGAAAAAAGCACCAACTGGGAAAAAAAAAAAAAAAAAAAAAAAAAAACTAACAAACATCCAGTAGCTTGTTCACTTTTATTTTTTAAAAAATTAGATTTCTATTGAATAATACCCACTGTTGCAATGCCACAGAAGTTGTTGGATGATAACTTTGATAAGGTAAGCTAATGGGCTGAACCAGGAAAATGAGCTTGTGTTAAATGAGAATTAAGCTTGTCTTATGATTAAGCATTTTTTTGTGAAGGCTGAGCAAGAATCTCCATGGGCAGTCTTCATGATCTGCCTTTTAAACTTACACCTTTTTGCGTAGTCCGAACTCTGTTTCGTTTCCGTGGGACTTTGCTGTTTAATGGGTTTGGTGCTTTGAATACCCTTCTAATGTGTTTCCTAGGGCTGTAACAATAAGAAGTTGGCTCAGCATGTGGAATCTGTCAAGTATGTACTTCAGGGATACCATGTTCATTAAATAGAAGAGCTGCACTGCATTTGCTAAGAGTCCAGGTGTAAAATCATCAGTTCCACTCTTAATGGCTTTCTTGAAATGCAGCCAGTTGGTAGTAGCTGTGGTTGGTATTTGTTCCTTGCAGAACAAATGCAGAAGGATTGGAAGGCAAAGAGGAGAAGAAACAAGAAACAACTCAAGATAACACTGCAGTAACTAGAGTTCCTTATAAGGCTGCTGCCCCAGGTGAAAACCGGAAAATAAAGCTCCTTGACACCAGTGTAGCAAGTGTCCCTTCAAGTACTCGTACACATTGATAAGATCCCCCCTCAGTCTTCTCTTCCCCAGGTTGAACAGGCCCAGCTCTAGCAGTCGTTCCTCATAGGGCAGATGCTCCAGCCCTCGGATCGTCCTCGTAGCCCTACTCTGGCTTCATGTCTCTCTTGTTCTGGAGAGCCCAGAGCTGTCTGTTTGCATTTGGAGGAAGCAAATAGAGAGAGAAGCCATCAAGCCCTCTCTTGGTCCTCAGGAAGGATGCATCCACTGGGCTACTGTGTCCAGTTGGCACAGGCCCCCCTCCACAGAGCTGATAAAACCAGAAAGGGACCATCACCAGCTGGGCAGCAGCCTGAGATACATGGCTGATTAGTCTGATGAGGGAGAGGCTGAGGAGGATCTAACAGCATCCCACAGTACCTGAGGGGCAGTTGGAACCAGTCCTTCTCAGCCGTGCCAGGCAATGCAACAAGGGGCAGCAGGGGCAAGATGCGGGTTGAGCTTTGGACTGAAAGTTGACATCAGGTCAGGGTTTGCCTGTGCAATATAACAAATACAGACAAACCGGTAAATGCATGCAGTCATTCACAATGATGCTTCCTCTGAAGTGCGGTTCACACTTTCCTGTTGCTTTTGACCATGTAGTCATATCTGTGGGAGAAATCTACTGCATGAGTCTGAAGCAGCAGTCCTTCTCCTTACCCTGTACTCCATATGGGGAATGCTGGCAGATGACAAAATTATGATGAGAGCAGAGCCGGTATAGCCTTGTTTAATAAGAAATGGCAGCTGTTCAGGCTGCCTGAATCTACCACTTAAGTCTGCCATGTGTGATGTTCCTGTGAGCAACTTCCCTCTTATCATAGGGCAACGTAGGCCTGGGGGAACATCTTAAGGTTCCTCTTCCTCTGGTTTCCTCCTTCCCCTCCCACCCATGAAAGCAAGGTCAGCTTCAAAGTGAACTTCATGCAGAGAATGGGATTCCTTCAGTAATTCTCATTGATCTTAAATTTCCAGGTGTCGGGGAAAGAACTGCACGTCTTGTCTTGGTTTTAGTAAAGTGGCTTTTCTTGATATCTGAATTTCTCTTGCAATATAATCTTGAAGGTATGAGTTTAGATACATATTTATACTCGCTAAAAAGCTTACTGCTCAGACATGGTCTTGTGCCAAGCTTTTGAGTAAGCTCTCAACAAACAGAGACCCTGACAGATGAGGTTTCTCCTTTCTGTGAAAGCACTGAGCTACATTTACATTTTGAATGGTTTATAATTTCACTCCTCTCTCCTCTCAAGTTGATTCCTGCCAAGAGGTGAGATTGTGCTCTTGAAGAGAGCTGGCAAGAGGGTTGTGAGCATCAGTAATAGCCCTGAGTCAGCAATACTGATTTAACTGCAGGAGACAGCAGAGCATAGTTGATTGCTACAATTTCTTTGCCCTGACCCTGGAGAGCATTAGCTTGTTTAAAATAGCCATCTCATTAGTATTAGGATGTTCTCTAAGGAGAATAGATTCTGGTTGTGCTAATGTTAGAATAATTTTGGGGGAGGATGGGCAGGAGAGCTGTGCAGAGGTGGAGGGAAACATTGTGCTAGTAGGTATATATGAAAATACCTTTAATTATCCCACTCTCCTGGTGCTTACCCTGATTCTCTTCTGGCCTTGTGCAGTCTGCATTCCTAAGAGGGCTTCTATTTCTGCTTTCACTGCAAGGAAAAGGCACTTTTATAGTGCCATAGCAGCTTAAGGGTATGAGAAGCTTGTGTTTTATTTGAGCCAAAGTCTCTGTTTTACTGTAAGGTACATGAATTATTGGATGGACTAGGTACAAACGATTGCCTCATGATGCAACTGGCTGTAGCAGCAACCAGAGTTGGCTACTGGCCAAGCTGCAATAAATGTACAGATTCTTGATTTTTCTGAGCAAACAGAGCATCCCTGCTCCTCTTCTACATCTTTCTGGGTAATGTATAAGAAGTAACTGGGCTAAGAAACATCAAAACACCTCCAAAGATGAAAAGTTTCCTGAAATCATGAATTTTAAGACAATAGTTAAAATGTTTAATGACTGTTCATTTAACAGAAAATGGGATGAGGGGAACAGCTACATAGAATAAACTTTTGACTTCAAGCAACTAAAGAAATTAAAATATTTTAATTTCTTTTATTTTTTGCTTCTGTTTTGGAAGAAATCTGTCTGCAAGGCTGGATTCATAAAGTGATGTCTTTTGGAAACAGTAATGTTGTTCTGCTAACTCACCAGGATGTAGTCTTTCTTCCTCTATGTGTCTGTGTTTGTAGTAGTCCCTGCCCACCATTAACCCTTCTTCCCTCTCCTTCTTCACGTTCCTCACCTCCCTATTCCCTAAAAAGAAAGACTGAACTTCTTGTCTCTTCTGGTGGAGTATTTCATTTGTTTATTTTCTTCCTTGGTGAAACTCATGAGCGGGTTTTATTGCTCATTTACTGATACTTATCGCAAAGGTACTTCACCCTTCCTGGCCTTGCTTTGGCTAAGCCAGTGCTCTTTCTTTATCTGGACTGCTGGAATCTAAAGTTTCTTTTGATGCTTTCCGTAGGCTTCCTGAGTCAAGCCTAGAGTTTGATAAGATTTCCGTCATGATGCGGCTTGTTTGGGGCCATTGCTTTTCATATCAGGACATTATGCCAAGTTCTCAAAGTGAGGTGGGGGAACAAAGGTCAGTTGTTCCTTCCTGGAAGATGTCTCGCATCTGAGTCATATGCCTTAGTTCAGAAAGAAAGGGGAGGGAAAAAAAGACCTCATATCCAGCTTTTCCTGCAGAGAAATCTGGAATTGCAAGCGTTGGGAGGCAGTTGTTGCAGTCTCAAAACAGCTTTCCTTGCTATTGGGATGAGGTTATTCGTGCTGTCCTGTTCCCAGTAGCTGAAGGGATCCAGATGGACCTGAAAGCTGAGTAGAAAGTAGTTGGACTTCTAGTGTTCTGAAGTGAATTTTGATTAGACATAGAACTTGGCTTCTGCGATCTGCCACTGATGAACAGACTTCACAAAGACACAGTGATAAACTTGCAGTATGAATTGTAAAATGTCATCTTGCCAAGATGGCATGAAAAAGAAACAGTAACAGTGAAGCTGGAATAAGTAAGCAGTTGTTTAAGCTTTTCTGGGCTGTTTGTGTAGAGGGAAAGTAAAGAGATTCATTGGAAACAATTTTCTCGTTCTTATGTCGGACTGAACATTCGCATCTGTGCAAATTTGCCTCTAGCAAACTGGCAGGTTATTGGTTGATGTGTAGCCTGCCTTACTACTTTCTGCCCTTAATAGAGTTGCATGCCAGGTGAATGCCTGGAAACCTCAAGAGCATGTAGAGAGAAGAGGTTTCAGCCAGTTCAGCAAGAACTATCCTGCGATAGAGAGTGAGAAGAGCACAGAGTGAGGTATGGCTTTCTGTGTTTAGATCTAGCCCTGGTCTGGTCTTCACCTGTAGGAGCTGGCTGAGCTGTCAGGATAATGTCTAGGGCAATGCACCAGATACTTACCAGTGTCAGTCAGTGTGAAGAGAAACTTCCCAAGTTTATTTTTGCTCCCACTGATAACTCCAGGTCTTTAGTGACTGGTAAGAATAGATGTGGTTTGTCCACAAGCAGGTCTTGATCCTTGATACTTTCTTTTCTCCTTTTCTTTTTAATATGGAACTGCTCTGTCCAAACACTTTTCCGTAGGAAAAGAGTGCGCAATACCAAGTCCTCCAAGCACCCTGCAGACAGCTCTACTGGGGCTCTTGAATGTGAAATGTAAATCAGCATTTCAAAAGCTGTGTTGATTGTAACTCCACATTGTCTATTCCAGTTGTAGATAGATTAGCTTGTATCCTGATTGCTGAAACACTCCCTCCTCCAGTATGGCATTGTGTTCATGCAAACAACTAATAATAGAATCTAAAAAAGAATTGTTGGGATTTCTTTGCTTGCTTTTGTTAAAAATTCAGACCTTTCTGAAGATAAATATTTCGTTTATCTGTGCGCCTTGAGAACTTGATAGCAGAAATATCTGCGATTTCCAGATGAAGTCACTTCACTGCTAATGTCCTGGCAGCTGGAATTACCTAGTTTGAGTGAAGCAAATGTTCTAAGTGAGGCTAGCATCAGGGTGGTATTCACATTCGTTTGTGTTTAGTTTTACTTGTTACATAGTTGATAGCTAGTTGCTTTCTTGAGTATGTTAGCAGCAAGCTAAATCTTTGTCATTAGGATTGGAGTTGTTTCAGTGCCATCTTCTGGGTGGAGGATTTGTCAGTGAAGCCATATCTAGAGGGGAGTTGTAGTCTGAATCCAGATAGGGGGAGCAGAAATCCTTAAAGCTGATGGCTGTATTCTGTTCTAACCCAGTGTTTTGAAAATTTAATTATTTGTGTAAACAAACCAATTAACTGCTGACTCTTCTTCAGATAGCTGTGTGAGTGATGAAAGTTAAATACATGCACTTGTGATTTTGCAAATTCTTGCATATTCATCCAGGTGCTTCTACCAACTACAACTGATTGAAGATAATAGCATTACAAAGTATTTCATCCAGAGCTATAGCAAAGATGGTGATGCTTTATCCACTGATATGACCATGAACTCTTTATTGAGCTTTGTAATGTTAAATGAAGGTGGGAGTAACTAAGAACACTGTGTAGAGTCTTCTTAGTGGAATTTTGTCCTAGTGCCCGAAGTTTTATTCCTAGGCAAAGGGTATTAATAGTCCAGGTAGTTTACTTAAAAAAAAAAAGAAAAAAAAAAAAAAAAAGGAAAGATCAGTGCCAGTCTTTCAGAAATCAGCATTGTATGGCAGTACCATTTCCAGCACGTTGCGTTGATAGTCAGATCTGTCTCACTAAGATAGGAGTATGGTCATAGGGCAAGCAACTGAGGAGCTGGTAGGAGTAAGTTCTCCACCGATTCTGAAATCTATAGCAGAAATGGGTCTGTCTTGTTTTATTTATGCCTGATATGTGTAGGTCAGCACAGTCTGGAATCTGACACACTAATCAGTCAAAATAACTTATTTATGCTGCAGTTAGTTTGTCTATAAGTTAATGCATCTGTATCTAATTACCTTATAAATCTCTTTATTTCATGATGGGACATGCAGAAATTACTGTCTGTTGTTGAAGTGATAAAGAAATTCCTATGCCTGTGTTATCACAGATGCTGTGAACTCTTGGTGTGTAAAATGTTTAAAAGGTTTCATCAGAGAACAGGAAAGGTTGAAAAGAACAGAGGATTCGCGTGACATATTGTTTTGCCTCTTGCAGACTAAAATTAGTGTAACTCACCATGAGGACTTTGACCAAAGCCTGGAGTCCTGTATGCTGATGATGCTTCTATCCTTTTTAACATAGCAGTAAAGAACTGCAGATGAGTTCCTTACTTGTGCTGAGCAGGAGATTCCCTTTCCTGTGTGCTGGTTGTAGGCAGGCAAGGTGTGTTCTTATTATGACACAGGAATGTGCTTTTCTAATATCTTCACCATCTGCCCAGATGAAGCTTTAGCTTGTGTTCTTGTCTGGCAAGAAAAGAAAACTCTCTTACCAGTGCTTAATTTCAGGGAACCTTTCTGTATGTGACATTCCTCATGCAGCTCTTGCAGGAGGACTCTTGTATTTTGCTTTTATCATACTTCATCAGAAGAAATTTTCTTCTGATGAAAGAGGAAATTTTCTTCTTGTTTTTCACAGAAATTAAAGTCTTGGGATGCTTCCAATAGTTGTGCTACTCTGAAAATGGCCTATTAGATAAGGTTCAGTTTACTGCCACGTGACACTTACGGAAATGTTTGCCTCAGAGGGTGTGGTATTTCTTTTCTTTTGAAAAAAAAAGGTGGGGGAAGCCTTTGTCAGAACTTAATGTTCTCATATTGTGTTAGTTAAGATTATTAAACAGTTTAGTGTGGCTGCTGGAATGGTCATCATGGGGTTGTCTGCTCATCTGGTGGAGCTGTAGGTCTGTTCTGTATGTGGGTATACATCAGAATTGCTCAGCAGATGGAAAGAAGAATTTCAAGATCAGTCTCGTATCTCATAATCTTATGCTTCCAAATATCTCAGTTTCTGTACCTGGCTGGTCAGGTTCTCAGTTTTGCAAAGGAGTCCAGGCTCTTGGAGCCTGATTCTGCCATAACTGGTAGTTTGAGAGAATAAGAATTATTTGGATGTCTCTTCTAGCCTGCTAGTAAAATAACTTCTTTGGAAAGTATGGTTGCTTTTTTTTTTAATTAGCTAGCTAGCGTAATAAACATAAATCTATAAAAAAGTCCTTTATCAGAAGTGAGAGTTTAGAGGATACAATTAATAACTTAGAACTTCAAGACATTAAAATGTAAACCAAGAATGGCTTGTACACACCTTTCGCACTCTTTCTTTAGATATATTTTTCACTACCCTTGCTGCCTTTACAGTGAAAAAACTCTTGGCCTTCTAAATCCCCAAAGCCTTGCTTCAGAAAAGCAGAATTAACACAATTTTGTAGTCTCTGGTCATTCCAGTAACTATTTTAGCACTTGGAGCTGTCATTATTAGAGGCTACGTGAAAATCAGGAGAAAAGCACAAACGTTCTGTCATCTTCAGATACTTAATTCTTAAATATCGAACTCTTCATTGAGCTGTGTTTGATTTTAACTTTCAATAAAATTGAAGCAATTTTAATAATAAATTATAATAATATATTGACCAAATAAAATAGATAAATGATTAAATAATATTTTCTGTATAAATATTCTTCCAATTTTCAAAGATACACTTTGACTTTACGGAAAGTGTTATAAAGGAGAGTGCATATATTTTCCTTTTAAGTAAATCTAAAGAAAGATTTATAAAGTTCATCTTTGAACATCATAGTCATGTTTTATTTCATTTGTGTGTATGTATGCATATGTGTGTTTACACATACATACATGTATGTACATGTACCTTTTACCCCCCTCTTCCCTTACCCTCACTAGTTTTCAAGCTTTTCCTACTAATGCTTCTTTGTTTCATAACCAAAAATCCATCACTTTACTGTCTGACCACAAGGCATGAAATAGCAACCGACCACCTTCTATTTTAAATGTTGCCTTTTCTGCATAGACTGATGCTTTTGTGCATGAGGTTGAAAGAAGAGTTCTTTATCAGCTCCTCTACTCTGATGTTCGTCGTGCACCAGCAGCCAGTATTGTAGCTGTGTTTGACGTTGAAAACTAGTAGATTTTTCTTGTAAGATGGCTGCGCGGGCAGGATCGTGGCTCTTCCATGGGAAGGCACGCTTCCTTGTGTAGCAGTGGTTGACCTCACTGTCCTGAAAGACAGACACATCCTGCCTTTGTGACTTAGAGGAAATGAGATCCCTATTTCTTCTCAATTCAAGGAGCAGAATTCAAGAAAGTATTAACACTCCTAGGTGTTAATTAGCTGTTTCTTAATGCAGCATAGTATATTTGAGCAGAACTTTTTTAGAAAGACAGCTGAAACACAAGGACTGTATTTTATTTTTGGTGGATTGAAAGTATCCCTTTCGAGCAAGCTGGATATCCTTTTCTAGATTTTGATTGTATTGCAAAGGTAGGAACGTGGCTATTATTTATAACTAGGAATTATCTAGATCTGTATTACTTGTCATCATTAGTTTTGCTGTAGATTTCTTCAGATTTGCTGTATCCGTAATGTGTAAATTTAATATGTATTTCCAAACAGTAAGGACATTGTCCTCCTGTAGATTTTTTTCACAGTACTTTTGATTTAATTTAGATTTTAAGCAATTATTTAATGTACTGTCTTTGATAATATGAATTTTCATATTCAAATATGAATATTTGAATTAATGAATAGTTTTTAGGGTTATGGGCCAGGCTGCTGTAAATCTTTGCTTCATTTGTAGGTTAAAAAACAACCTCTTCACTTTCTCACAAGCCTCTCTCTCCCTGTCTCTCTCTCCCTCTCTTTTAAATTAACTTTGCAATTTGCTGCAAGTAATGACTTTTCCATGTGCCATCCAGGATAATGGTTTCACTTGATTCTACTACTTGGTTCCTTTGAGGGTAGTGTATCCAACTGTTGGTTCCTGTATGGGAGAACTGTTTCATTTCCCTGGGTAAGGACTTAAAATTCTGTCTACTTAGAACAAGGAGGAGCTAATGGGCCAGCATTTTTTTTCACCTGCTACTGAATTTACCCTGACACTTTAAGCTTTTTTGGCTAGACCAGAGGGAAGATTGAAATATTTTTTGACTGTTTCTTTTCAAAGTATGAAAATATATTGGTTGAATTCTGGGTGTTTTCACACTGATGCAGGAAATGTTTCATAAACCTTAGTTCTGAGTACACTTCCTAAGCTGGAGCATGGAGCCGTAGAGGCAATGCAGAGTTGTTAAATGCTTTAAGCAATATGATATATCTATTTACAGTTCTTTGTGCGTGGCAACACAGATATTTAGCAAAAGATGAAAGCTTATTTGGTGGTCATCAAAATCCATTCCTGCAATGCCTTTGTGCATCAACACAGTACTTATCTGCGGACTGTTACCGTTGACAGTGTGCAGAAAAAATAAACTGTAAATTCACAGAGTAAAGTTTGCAAAGACATTGTGAAAATTGATTTGCAGCCCACCTGTGGGCTGGATTGTCCCATATTTGGAGCTGAATGCTGGAAGAACTCTCACCTTGCATCCTATATGACATGTGACTTGTTCATATCAGACTCCCCATAAAGTTTCAGTAGGCTATACTCCTGAAGATTTGCAAGACTTTTCTGTAGCCTAAATGGAAATTACCTGACATGCAAGTGAGAACTAAATTAATCACTGGAGCTTGAAAATCTTCTTTGATGTTGTGTCTGCACAGGTTGACATGTGTGATAATTCACAGAATGGGAAAAGCCCCCAGGTAGTTTTCTGCCCAGCCTCTGATTACTCAGAGGAGTCAAGTGCCCACAGCACTAAATGGAGTAGGCTAGGTTTTGCCTAGCAAAAGCTTGTAAATCTCAAAGAATGAAGACCCCCCCTCCACCAATACCTCCAGGGCAGCCTGTCCAGGATATACCATTCTGCAAGGCAAAAAGGTTCTCCCAGTGCTGCACCTGGATCCCTCAGCCCACATCTTGCCCCTGCTGCCCTTTGTTGCATTGCCTGGCACGGCTGAGAAGGACTGGTTCCAACTGCCCCTCAGGTACTGTGGGATGCTGTTAGATCCCCCTCAGCCTCTTCCTCATCAGACTAATCAGCCATGTATCTCAGGCTGCTGCCCAGCTGGTGATGGTCCCTTTCTGGTTTTATCAGCTCTGTGGAGGGGGGCCTGTGCCAACTGGACACAGTAGCCCAGCGGATGCATCCTTCCTGAGGACCAAGAGAGGGCTTGATGGCTTCTCTCTATTTGCTGTCCGTGTTCTTCCAAACACGGCTTGGCTTGTGGTTCGGCTTGCTTGTGATGGCAGTGCTCTCTTCCTTTTTGCTGAGCTTCAACATATCCATCTTTTGGACAGTCATTGTTAATTTAATATTGAAATAACGTGAGCTAAGGTCTAGGTGTCACTGTCTTTGTTTCCTATGATTAATTTAGCCTCAGCTCTTTGTCTGTTGATATTTTGGCTTTTTTAGTGGTAACTGCACATATAATTAGGTCAGTGGAAATAATTATTGTGGGATTTATTTTTTATCCATCTTGGTATCTAGGAGCTGTGCTTCAAACTTATGTCTTCTTGAAGACTTAACAGCATACATAAACATCGGTGTTCTCAGAATTTACATGCAATTGCTTGCAAGTGTGCTTGACACCGGCTTACAAGTACAGTGTGATCCCTGTAATCTGTCTCTGTAAAAGCTGAAGTATGTTGGTGAAAGCAGGAGAACGTGCTGCAGTTGTTTGTTATGCAGCGCAAACTGTTGCTTCCAGATAGTTACTAAACGGAGAGATGGGTTTTAGAAGTCTTGTAGCAGCTTATCATCTGTAGTATAATTACATGGATATTATGAAGTGCCTGGAAGTTAAACACTGTAAAATTATTAACTGCAATGATAAGACATGGTCAGTAGTGACACTAATGGAATTTTCTTTTCTTTTTTTTTTTTTTTTTTTTTGCCAACAGAATTTCAGAGAGAGGAGAATGTGAAGTCCCATCAAAAAAGCCTGCAGCTCTATGACACACCCTATGAACCAGAAGGCAGTGGTGTGGAATCAGATTCTGAAAGTGTGGTGAGTCAGCGTTTACGAGAAAGCAAGTTGCCACAGGATGATGACAGGCCTGCAGAAGAGTATGATCAGCCGTGGGAATGGAACAAAGTCACCATCCCAGCCCTGGCAGGTAGGATTGCTAGATCCCAACTATAAAATTCCCTCCCATGCCCATAGCATATGTACCTGTCCTTAGGAGAATTTGAGCATTGCTGCTTGGGGGGGAGGGGGAGGGCAAAAAAGAAAAGAAAGCTCTGAAAGGCAAATGTGGGCAGTCTCAAGTCTTTATCTATTGCAGAAGTATAGAACAATCCTTTCACTGGTTTGGTGCTTCAGCTGAACTCCTGTAGACTCATTCAGCACTTGGTTCATGTCAGCACTCTCTGTTTTATTAGACCTGCTACAATGGATGTTGATTGCTGTGTGACTGCATGATGAGAGAGATGTTTTGCAAGGTCCTTTGAGTGGTGAGCTGCTTCCTAAAGAAGCTGGATTAAAAAGTAGCTGTGCAGCATGCATGCAGTAGCATGCCTCTACTCAGTTTTGTTTCTTGGTGTTTGTCATGAGTGTTGTCTCCATTCTAATTGGAGCATCTCTCTAGATGTGTAGAATTTGTTTTCAGATGAATGCTTTTGAACTGCTGAAGGTCTCAGAACTTGTCAGTCTAAGAAATCTCACACTAAATAGTTTGCGGTTTCTGTGAATGCTTGTGCTTTGTGGTAATATTGGTTTGGCTCTGCTTCTTCTTTCTCCTTCCTGTTAAATTGCAGAAAGTGGCTGAGTGGACTTCATTGAGCAGTAATGGCTCATTGGTCTAGGGGTATGGTTCTTGCTTAGGGTGTGAGAGGTCCTGGGTACAAGTCCCAGATGAGCCCTTTGTCTCTTTCTCTGGAGATATTCAAAGCCTGCCTGGATGCTACCCTGTCTAATGTAATTCTGGGGGCCAAGGATTGTTTCCTTGATAGAACCTCTGTACCCCTAGCAAAGCCCAGCTAAGTCTGATATTCTGGCCCTGTTCCAGGAAGCTCTTGTAGGATGTTGCTCTTCCATTTATCTCTTGGTGACAAGTTCTGGGTAAAAGCTGTATCTGAAAACAGAGTCCTTACATTTTGGGTGTAAGCTTGACAGAAAGCTTGGGGAACATAGGCCAAAGGGAAAACTGTGTGTGGTCATGATTCTGGGAGTGAGGAGGTAAGGAAAGGGATGTAGCTCTATATGGAGGCATGGAAGAGTCTTAGGAGCAATGTTAAGGAATATCTAGTGTGAATTTATCCTGTGGTAAATCCTGTTTGTTAAATCTCATTGCTTTCTGTGTTTAAATTAAAAGACCTGCTCATTCAGTTGGTGCATCTACAGTGACTTCAGCCTCAAAATGTGCTGCTGCAACACCTTTATTATGTGATTTGGAATGTTACAATTTAGATGAGTGAAAATGTGGCAGCTTCATTGGGCTCACAGGGTGGTGTTCAGTGGTTCATACTCTTCCTGGAGATTGGTTACAGGTGTGATTCCTTAGGGGTCTGTCCTGAGACCTTTCTTGTTTAACATCTCTATCAGTAACCTGGAGAAGGAGAGGTAACATATCTCATCAGATTTGCAATGATATCAAACTGGAGATGCAGGACTGGCTATCAGAGAGACTGGATGAGGCTGGAGAAATGGACTGACAGCAGTCTCATGAAATCCAACCAGGATGAATGCAAAGAGCTGCCTCTGAAACAGACTAGCATGGAGTAAATGAAGTGAAAATGGTTTCTCCACATGTCTGTTGGCTCTGTGCTGAAGCAGGAGTCAGCCATGGTTGTGACAACACACACAACAGATAAGACAAAGTTTTTGCAAAGCTATTCAACCTGAGCATAAGAGAAATATATCAGATTAACCAGGGGCTCCTAGTAACTCATTGTGGAATACCTCTTTCTCTGTAGAAAAGATTTTTATGTTATCTGCATTGCATTTTGATTGTTTTACAGTGATTGTTCAGAATCTGCATGCTCTTGAGGAAATGTTTTGCTTCAGGAGGAGAATGGCAATGCAGAGCCTTGCTGTAGTGTTAACACTTAGTACAAAACCCACATGTTTTATTTGTCTTCTGGTACGTAACTGAAGCATGAAACGGAGAGCAAGCTCACATAGAAAAAAAGAAAACACTGGTTAAGCAACTGCAAATTTTTGATTCTTAGTATGTCCTTGAGTAACACAAAAATAGCCAAGTGAAATATATTGGTTGTTTGTAACTTCTGTGTTGCACACGGAAATCAGCATAGCAAAGTCATGAAAGTTCTGTTGAACTACTGTTTAAAGTGCTGTCATGGGGAGGTTATTCTGAGCTGTTGAACTGAAAACATGTGAAGTTTTAACATCTTCCTGTATCACTATTAATGTAAAATGTATTTCCAGCTTTCCAACAAGTCCAAGAACAAAACAGGAAAAAAAGCTTCTGTACACTTCTCTTGGGAGCTCTGTCACTTCCATCTAATAGTAGACCACTCTTATTGTGAGGATATCTTTATTCAAAATTACATTAAAACCTTCTCAAAACCTGTTTGTACTTATTATCTGAAATGAACTCCATTCTGTTTGCCTGCACTGCAGTCAAATTGCAATTGTGTGCAACGATAACAAATTTGAGTTCTCCAATACTTTGTGGAGAACCTGATCTGACGTATTGTTCTGTGATGTTTGTTTGTCTTGTACTGTAAAAGATGGAGTTGTTCTCTCCACCACTTGAAAAAAAAATGAAACATTTGCTCCCAGGATTGCTCTGTAAATCGGCTTTTTCTCTATGTCATGTAGGACGTGTTGTGCTGTCTGACAGTTTACCAGGACAACAAAGACAGGACTTCTGTTCCTCTTCATAAAAGGATTTGGCTCTATGAGCATTCTTGTGTGTTGGTTTGTGAGCAGGATGGACAATTCTTGTGGGACTGCTCATATTATAAATGTGATTCACTGATTGTAATGAGTAAGGCATCTATTTTGGAAGTAGAACAGTTTAAGAAGTTCTTTTTCTCTGCCCAAATAGATGTTTACCCTACTGCTAAACTTTGAAGCATTATGCTTTCTTTACACTTGTTAGACTGTATATGGAATATTGAACCCAGTTATGGGTGCCCCAGTACAAGACAGACATTTATTAATCAGGACAAGTTCAGCCACAGGCCTCTAAGGTGGTAAAGGGGCTCAAGGATATTGAAGCAACTGAGTTTGTTTAGTCAATAGCTTTGGGAGGATCTAATAGCAGCTTTCCAATATCTACAAGGAGGTCTTCAAGAAGATAGAGTCAGATTCTTCACAGATGCAGGAGCCTGGTGGAAGATGAGAGGCAACAAGCATAAGTTAAATCAGGAAAGATTCCAAATGGATTTGGGGGGAAAAAATCCCCATGAGAACAGTGAAACACTGGAACAGGCTTCAAAGAGGGGTTTTGCAGTGTCCGTTCCTGGATGTTTGCATTCATTGTTAAGGGATGAGTGGATAAATTCCTGAGCAACCTGGTCGTTCTGATAGCAGCCTCTGCTTTGAGCAGGAATCTTCTGAATTATTCTGTGCTTTTGCAATGCTGCATGTGATGATACTGCAACACTACAGAAATGAGAATGACAGTTCTCTACAGAACTCTATAGCGTTGATGTTCCGCGAATAGCCTGCTGTGAAAATATACTTTCTCTTTGTTTCTGATGTGATACCCTAATAGGCAGGTGGAGATGGCTTTGTCAGGAATGTGTTTCTCTTATAGCATAGTGAAGTAGAACGGTGCGGGTCTATTATGAGAGTAACTCTGCCTCTCTGCTTCATTTGTTCTGCATCTTTAGTTTGGGGTTAGTTTGGGTTTGTTTCCAACCCAAGCTGTTATCCATAATATCTATCCTGACGAATGTGGCTGGGAGGAAGAAAGAGGTGGATGAACATGAAGGAACTGCTTAACAAGAAACCTCTTGCCCAGCAACCCCATTCATATTGTTAGACTCCTATGGAAGAGAAGAGGGACTGGAGAAAGTTGATTTCTGTTTTCTAGTAGTATGGTTTGCTCTATCATGTCTGCTCTTAGTACTTTTGGAGATTTCCAGGCTCAGTCACTTTCCATTAAGTGAATGCTGGTAACTTTCTGGAGCCTAAACCTAACCCAATATCCAGTTCTGCTGAATGCCGTGTAAGTAAAAGAAATCTCTCTCTAAAGAACATGAACTCCAACAGAAGCCTAACCTGCTTGTGTAGCTTCCACTAGGACACAGCTCTGCTGCTAAGCCCTGCCATGATAAAAACAGTTTTGAGTTCAGGCTTGTCTGAGCTGAGTTATCACTTTTGCTGGGGCCAATAAAATGCTTGCTTGGCTGGTACTGGGAGGCTGTCTGGCTACAAGAATCCTAGTTGCGATGTGGGATACCTATTGTGTGTCAAGACAGGCTTATCAGTTTGGCCATGGTCAGAGGAGAGGTAAATCCTTAGGCTTGCACAGCAGCACGATTGTTCTGTTGCATGTGCTGGAAATTAATCTGGCATCTGTGTCTGAAAGCTTCTGCTTCTGGTGTCTGCTGTGCTGTGGACGCTTTTCTGGTGCAGATACTGCTGCCCTAATTCAATAGCTATTCTCTTCTCTGTTTGTATGTCCCTGTGCTGAAACACCCTGTGCTCTGCAAATGTGAAGCTTCCGTCTTCTGACAGATGAGCCTGCCTACTCTGCAGTGAAGTCCCTAGTAAAACTGTTCTACAGGCAGTGTGGCTGCTGCCTGGAAGGATCTTCAAGCTGTGCCCAGGATATGAGGCAGCTCTGCATTGCCACAAGCTGTGGGTTTGCGCTGGGTCATCAGTACTCTTTGCATTTGCTTTCTGAGGAATTTGTGTTTTCTGCTCAAGACTCGGGAGGTTTTTCTGTCCTTGGGCCTGTTCTCTGTGTTCTGTCTGTCCCTTATCCTCACTATGTCTGCATCTTGCCCTGCTTCCCTTCTGCTTCTGGTCTTATCTTCCTCTCCCCTTTCTCATGTCCCTCAGACATGGCTAGTGTCTCTCATCCATCCTTCTTGGACCTAACACTTTGTCCCACCCTCTTGCCTCTTGGTATCTCTTTGGGATTTACTTTCTCCCATGTTCAGGCCCTTGGTCCCTGTCACTCAAGAGTCTCTCCTGTTTGCCCTGTGTTTATATCTGCCCACAAGAAAGGAGCCTGATGGGATTCTTGATTCATCCTCATCCATTCATCACCTTGGGCTAGCCCAGACCTCACAAGAATGTCAGCAGCAGTCATAGGAGGCTCAAGGAGTAGGGTAGTTGAAGTCCCTCCAACTACCCAAAAGGGGGGTTGGGGGACATGCCTGAATAAGTGACATATAAAACTTTAAAATTAAGTTCTTTAGGGATATTTATATCTCTGCAGTATTTTATGTGGTGTGGCCTAGTACACTGTGAAATTGATTTTTTCCTTGCATATTAGTATGTAAAGAATATTAGTAAGTATTAGTAATTTTGATAATTTTCCAAAGGCAAAGAGTTAACATGAGCTTCCCACGGAAGGGTGGTGATTGTGTCCTGCCCAGAGGTTGTTTTTTTTTTGTTTTTTTTTTTTTTTTTTTTTTCAGAGTGAACAAAATATCTGAAACAGAAGCTTCTTTGTTCGGCAATACTGAAAATACAAGCTAAGTATTTACAGTACAGTGCAGGCCAGGGCATTTCTGCCTCCAGCGAGATCACTCTTAAGTGTGACTTGACAGACAGGTTTCTCAATGAGGATTAAAAAGGTCCAAAAGTGACATTATTGGTTTAAAATGTAATTCTTCTCAAGAGTCATATGTACACACATGAAAATCCTGGGCCTTGTTTTGTACATATTGTGCCTATCATATGAAATGACTGAGTGACTGAGTTTTATTTCACCAAAAAAGGGAATAAATTGATTAGTTTCTGTTAGATCACAGCTCACTTGGTCCCTGTGAAATCTTTGGGCTTTGTAATTATTTTTACACCCTTTTTTTTCCTGTCTGTTATCAGGTGAATTCTGAATAGTATTTATTTTAGTGTTGACTTTGAAAAAGAAAATGAGTTTTGGTGTTGGTTCATTCTTCATCTTTAGTTTTTTTTAATTTGTCTACATATGACTGTTAAATAATTAGGCATAATCCATCCAATAATAGACTTTAATTTGCTGTGTATGAATTTTCTTTTAAGGGATTATGTAATTTTCTTTTATGAAGACACACTTAATTAAAGCATAGCTTTTAAAACTGACAGACTAAAGGAAATTTAAAGTGTTACAGTATATGAATCCTTTATGGGTTCACATCAGCATGTGAAGCATGTTTAGTTTCTCACTTCTAAAAGCTATATTTTAATTCTATTTTACAGTACTAGGAGGGTAAACTTATTTTTTCAGGCAAATCAATTATCTATGGTTAGATCTGTAATTCAGTACAACTTAGTATGTCTGAGATAACTGGTTATTTGTTACAGATGAGTACTTCAGGACTGGCTGCAAGTATAAATTAGGACTACTTTCTAACCAGCGCTCACTGTAAATCTAACTTCCAGGCAGTATAAATATTTAAAACATGACAACAAGAGCTCTAGCTTCTAAATTTGAAAAAATAAAATGTTTGCAGTGCAGAAGTTTGGTCCTTCTGCTGAGATGTCTGAAGCACGTCGGACTTTTTTGAGCACTGGGGTTCTTCAGTGTAGCTTGCCAAACCAGCCCTGTGTTTTTTTGTTCCATTTTAACTGAGGTGGATTTCTCTGATGAGCACAACCTTGTCGTAAGTGGTAATAGAGATGCTGGCAATGGACAAATCTCACTTTACCGGTCCCAACCACCTCTGAAGTTGTGGAGGTTGCAAAGTGGAAGGTGACCACTGCTAAAACTTCACCTTTTTAAGATCCACCTGGAAGGATGGCAGACATTTGTGATTTAAAGTGTAGACACAATGAGACTTGTACAGTGAATGTTTTCAGTTGTTTGTGTGACAGACCCGAGGAACAAACCAAAATGTCAAGAAACACCGAGAGTTACTGTGTCGTCAATTATTCATGCAAGTCTGAACGGAACGTTTGTTACCCTGCCATCAGTTCAGGACTTATTACTGAAATGGTGTGTATCAAGCCTGGTTTCTACTCGCACTTGGACAGATGGGGAAGAAGCTGGAGGTGTGCGTGGCCTGTGATGTCTGGTCAGGCTGAGGACATCATTCCCACAATGTGTCTCCCCAGCATAGCACAGAGCTGGTCTCTAGGTGTCATGCTGACACTTGCAGAGCGGGAAGTGCATGGTCTTTCACAGGAACATTTGCTGTTAATGAGACGGCAAAAAAACATGGCTCTCCTTGCAATGCAGCATGTTACCTGTCTATGGCTTGAGTTCTTTCACAAACAGATTTGGGTTTATTTTGTTGGAGTCTGCAAGGTGATGCAAGAAGGAAGGAAATAATAGCTAAAGCTGAGATGTGTTTTTAAGGCTTTTATGGGATGAGGACAGGTCTTGTTAGACCTCCTGCTGAGCTCGGCAGTCGAGTTTGGTTAGAACGGCTGACAACCTGGCTAAATGACAAGAACAAAGTAATTTTCTGGTACATAAGTTTTTCTGGAAGGGGAGATGGCAACACTGGGCAGCCCATTCAAGAACATCAGGCTAACACTGGCTCCTGCTTGAATACATAAGCCTTGATTCTTGGCTGATATGTAGGGGTAGCAAAGCTCTGGGAAAAGAAATATATCTGAAGTTTGTAAAGCCCATATAAATACTGTTTTATAAAATAAGTGACTCTCTGGTGTGTAGGGATCCAGATGGCCTATTCATGGCCACTGCTCACTGCTTGGATTCCTTGAGGAAGAACTGCAGATACCAAACTTGGCCAGCTCTGCTGGCCACGGTTGCTAATTTACAGAAGGGTGGTGCCCAAGGTCCCAGAGGACAGGAAAAAGGGGAGTGCTGGCATGCCACCCCCAGTGGGCTATGGCACCAACTGCAGGGCAGAAGAAGAGAGAAAGCATGGAGAGAAGGGAAAGGATGTAGCCAGTTCCACAACTGTAATGGCTGTGTAAACAGAAATACTGTGTCAATGAGAAGTTTTCCGCTCCAGCTGCCTGGAACTGAGCTGGTGAACCTTCACTGTAGGTGCTAAGATGAGTTCTGATAATAGCATCACGTGGGCTGATGTCTTATTTTGCGTATCATACTTGCCAGTTTTAGTCTGTTTGATAGCCATTTGGGGCTGTTTCTTCCTGCCAATTCAATTCACACACACACACACACACACACACAAATAAAAATAAAAAAAAGCTGGAGTCCAGAGTGTCTGTGCTTTTCAGAGAAACAAAACATTCATAAGTTTCTGAAATTCAACTTTCTGTGCTACTTTTGAAGAATACACCTTTCTTCCAACCATCACGATATTGTAAGGATATTGCTGTTTACAGTTGGGTAAGGGTTTGTTTGTTTTGTGAACTAAATGTTTTTGGTGTCTGAAAGATGTTGCTCAGTAGCTGAAGACATTCAATTTACAAGTATTCATAAAGTTCCCAAATTATAGTACCAGATGTTTTTCTTACTGCTGAAGTAAGTGTTGTGTGTGTGTGTTTCAGTGGCAGGTACACACATGCCCTGTTTTCCCTTGTTCAGCTAATCAACTTTCATTATCCAGTAATTAAGCTAAATCTGAATTTCCATTTTTCAAAAAAATGTATATATATTTCTGCCATGTAAGCTTCAGAATATGTTTGAATACATTTGCCCCACTTTGGCAGTAATTTCTACTGACTTAACTAGTTAGAGGAACAATCTAGAACTATCCTGAATCTCCTAAACTAATAAATAAATAAATAAATAAATAACCCAGAACTCCTCCCTCATCTCTCTTCTTTATACATTATCTTACTGAAGAGTACAGCTGCCTTCTGTTCCGTAGAGCTGCTTCAAACCAGTAGTCATCTGAGCTGAGCTCTAAATGTGTGAGAACTGTAGCATGCTGTTGCAGGGATGCCCTTTAAGCATCCTTACAACATTTTGTTCTATCTTTGCTTCTTAAATTCACATGAGAGCTGATTGCCCTGTGTGTGTGTGCATGTATGTGGGACTTGTGGTGTTTACCTCTTGACATCAGTAACATTTGTTTTACATGATCCCTGCTAGATGACCTGAAAAAGATGGTATGGGTAGCTCATGTAACTGGTTCTGCCAATATTCTCTCCTTTAATAGTGTCATATTATAGAAATTGATTATAAGAATTGGAATGCATAGAATCTGAAAGTGTAGTTTTTATAGGCATGAGGATGCAGGTCTCATTATTATGTGCGTTGTAACAGACGATGTGGTGTTCTGAGAAATTACAGCTCTGCTAATAAGCTGTATCTCTTTCCTTGGAATAACACAGTTTGTGAGAGAAACCGACAAATGGCATTTTCCTTTTTCATCACTCTTTGTACCCTTGTATTTCAAGACAAAAAAGGCTTGTGCCAGCTTTGTATAAGTGGATATGTTTTTTGTTTTTTGTTTTTTTTAATCATTGCTGCTTGCCAGCATTTTTGATGTGGAGATATGGGTGTTTGCTGTCCATATTTTCACCCCATATTTGCATACTGTTTTAGTATTCCATATTAGCTGAAGCAAGATGAATTCTTGGTGCCCTAACCTGTTTGTTGTCTTAATTGTAGTAGGTGAAATGACTGAAAAGGTTGTCTTTGGCACTGTGAGGTATATAGTATGACAGTATCACCTTATGGCTAGAGAATATCAGAAGTGTTAAGATAAGCACTGGCATTTGACCTGTGTTTGGAAGTGTGTGGATTATATTACTGAGTTGTATAAAGGCAAGAGTTTTGAGACTGTGCTGTGCACCATTAAATATGACATCTTCAGATTATACACAATTTCGTAGATAAACCCCTAGATTTCATGCTAGTGAATGCATGCTTATTCTGCCTGAAAAGTGTGACAACTCTCTAAATGCTACAGCTATGTTGGTCCTTGTTAACCTTGCTTGCCTGGAGAGGTAACTATTGTGTATCTTGCAGCCCAGTTTAATGGAAGTGAGAAACGGCAGGCATCTCCTCCTCTCTCAAATGACCAGCGCAGGCAGTTACGAGCACTCAGAGGAGGCTTTAAACCCATCAAACATGGCAGTCCCGAGTTTTGTGGAATCCTTGGAGAGAGAATAGATCCAACTATTCCACTGGAAAAACAGATGTAAGTAAGCACAGTAATTGCTCTCTACCTCTTTGCAAACACTTATAGGAGCAGCAGATGTCCTCTGTCCTGCTGTACAACGCCTCTTCCTCTGTGGTCCTTGTTAATGCTCACAGAAAATTATTATTTCTACAGAGCCTAAGTAATATCTGTGAGGGATAAAAAAAGTTAAATAAGAACCTCTTTGAACTCACCTCAGGAACAGTGAATTTTATCTGCCAAGTCACATGTGGCTTATTCCACTTTTCCTCCAAGTTATTTCATTACTTTGGGGGAAATAGGTGTGTATCATATGCATCTGAACTGTGCTTTAGAGCTTCATGAATTCCATATATTTATGGTTATATAGCATACTTCTGGTATCTCACATGTGCCTTACGTCTATATGTAACACTGCTCTAGGTTATAGATTTTTTTAAAAAAGAGACAGTTATTTCTGCTATCATGTTGTCAAATTCGGGATGATATGTAGAGTGGCTTTTCATCTCCAGATTCAAAGAGTGACTCTGTTCTGCCTCATTGCTGTCCTTCCCTAACCATGAACATGTTAATTAACATGGTTTGTGCGTTGGAAAGATCCACTGTCCTGAACCATACTAAAGGTGCAGCCTCAAAGACAGGGCTGAAATCTTGTCTAATCCAAAAGAGAAAAAAAAATATTATTGTGATACAGTTTGTGCTAGTTAGACTGTTGTCTGTGAGCACTGAGGAGTCCAAGAAATGCACTCAGTAGGGTCATTGAACTGTGTCTTGAATCCATCAAAATGGTCCTACACCAGGCCATGATGTTCTAAGTTAGATGGAGAACTTATTTTTGGAGAAGAGGGAAGACATAATTTAGCTTGCATTTGAATGCTCTTAGAGTGGAAAAAAACTTTGTCCAGGAGCAGTAGCAGTATTGAGAGTGTTAGTGTTGAATCCTATCACACCTCAAATCCTCAGTAGGAGAGAATACTCCTGTCTGACAGTTGTGTCTAAGGGAAGGTAGTTCCAGAAGTTCCTTTTCCTTTGGCACTCTATCTTTCCGTGCAACGTTTGAGCCCTTAAGCTTGAAATGGAGTATAATATCACTCACATGGTGTCATGTTCTATCCCATTAACCACAGTGAAAGCTTTGAGGCACCTGCTCACTGGCAGAGGGAAGAGCAACCTCTCTTGTGAAATTACTCACTGAACACTATAGATCAATGTTTAAAGTGCTTTACATTTGTCTATAAAATTTGATCTTCAAACTTGAATAGTTCTAGTCCAAAAACACTTTTAAAATATTGTAGAAAGTTGAACATGTTAATTAACTTTTGATTCTTATATAGGTTATTGTGTAGTTATCTTTCAATAAATATGCTGAATGTTTTTGGTAACCTACTTAATTTGTGAGGCAATCTGATGTTTATGTTTAGTCCTTAATTTGCAACAGACACATTAGGCAGGCTGATCACTGCAAATTAAAATTAAAGACTGCAGATTCAGCACACTTCAATAATTAAAGGAAATAAAACTATTCATACTGGACTCTTTTTGGTTTATATGTATGCAGGATCAAATATGAAAGGAATGTGCAGTTAACAGTAATATGGAGAAAATTAAATAGCTTGGATTTGTTGTACTGTAGATTAATCATACTCATCCAAACTAATCACATTTTAGTGACACCTGTCCACAGCATCTGCCAAGCCAGTCCCTCATTCTTTCTCTCTACAAATATGCACTATGTTTTAGTAGACAGCAGGATCTCACGGAAAGGAAACATGCTAATTAACAAGAGAATTAGCAAAGCATACGCCAGGAAGTTTCCCTAATGGACTGAAACACCAATGTATGATAATATGTCAAGCAATGAGTTGGTTGTGATTATAAGATCCCCGTTTATGAACTTAGTAACTCATAGACACAGGGAAATTGAATGAAATTGTTTGGCTTCCTCAAAGCAACAGTGAAAAAAGAAAAGTGTGCTCTGCTTTGTTCTCTGCATCCTGTTGAAAGTGAATCCTTCTCAGGCTTATATACAAGACCTGGTGACATCCTGTTTTACTCTGACCGTTTCAGGGACAGTTTAGTGTTGCGCATTATATGAACTGCAGTAACTGATTGCACTGCTGCATAACCAATGCAGCTGTCCTGTCTTCAGTGAAGCTGTGGCCTCTGAGAGCTGAAATATGATCATTGACAAAATTAAGAACATCATGAAGAATGTCTACAAGCCACGTATCAGGATGCTTTAAATTAACCTTAGGAGAAAATCCTGATAAAGGTAGAAGTACATAGTTACATTTGAACTTTGCTTCTAGATTTGTATTGTGTTTTTTCAGGATTCATCCAGGTTTGGATGAGGTTTCACTGACCTGTTTCCCAAGTATCATTTCACTCTTCTGTGAACTTATTCTTGACATTCAAGTCTTGACCCTTCTGTAAAAATAATCTGTATGTTGACATCTGAAGAATAGGCATACTCAGGGTAAGCAGCTGCAATACAGTTGAAACGGCAAGTTAGTCGAGAACTTTCAGCTGGTTATAGCACCATGCTTATCTGTCTGGTTATCCGGGGCATGAATAGTCTGATTGTCCCGTCTCCATTGCCATGCGATGCACAAGCAATTACACTTCTGAATACTCATATTTACTCTCAGCTGTAACCAGAGCTTCTGAGCTCTGGCTCAGATCAGATGTTTTTCCATTCGCAGTTCTCTATACTTTGTTGTTCTTCTCCCAACTCTATTTCCAAAACCCAGTTTTGTTTCTTGGAAGCAACTTGGTGTTCTTAGATTTCAGGACACTTTCCTAGTTTTGGCTGGGTTTGTGTTTTATATTGGTTTTATTTGCCACTTTCCTTGGGGAAAAGAAAGAGAAATTACCTGTGATATTAGGAATTGAGGTTCTTTCCCAATTCCGTTTTCTGATAGACTCTTATTAATTTAGCATCCTTCCGTTATGCTCAAAATACAACCTAGCTTTTAAATTGCTTGTTGAGAAACATCCTTCAGTAGTAAGTAGCTGATGGGGGAAGAGGGGACATTGTCTGAAAATAACCACTCTTGAGGATCCTTCATTGCTGCTTGTGGTGTGGTAGAGCTGTCACAGCATCCCTTCCTGGTCTGTGTTGAATATACAATAGTTTAACCCTTCTGTTGCTTTCTGTAGTACAGACTGTGGTGGCAATCAGATCAGGCACTTGATGAATTTTTAATTTGGTCACCAGCTTTTGTTTAGCGCATTCATTAGATTTGACAACGGAGCTGATGTTGGCCCAAGGTGTTTAAGAGATACCCGTGAAAGGAATCTCTCTGGTGTTTATTCACTTAGCTTTAGGTAGAGCAGCTCCCTTCTTGGAGGAGGTTAGCAGAGAGATAAATTTAGAAAAAAATGGAAGGAAACTTTTGCACAAGGCCAGTCATGGTTCCTGTCATTGACTAGCAGAGAGCATTTCTGGTGTATGCATCCTATGCAGGCACAGTAGCACCATCTCATGATTTGGAGTGCAGCTCGCAGCTGCGGTAAGGAGGAGATTTCTCTTAAAGGTGTGATTGATTCCATGCAGTGCCAGGCTCATTATGTGCTTGAGGAAATTTGGGGGAAGGACCTGCTGCTTTTCAGTGTTTGTTACTGGATTTTAAGATTTTAATCTTTGATTAAAAACTGAAGTATTCTTTGATTGCAATGTTCAGTTTAATAAAGGACTCACCTTTTCTCTTCTGAGTTCCTTTCTTCTCAATATAGAAGAGTTTTCAAAACTGATCATGTCCTTTTGACAGATACCCCCAAGGATTTACTAAAAACACTGGTGTTTTCCCAGCTGTGCTTAGAAAGTGTCTTTGTTTTCACAATGGGGAAATAAGCACCTTTCTTGATTGCTCTTCTCTTTTCTTAAAGACTTTTTTGCAAGTATCTTCCTATTTCAATTGTTTTTATTCTTCATAAAAGGTTTTGTTTGCTTTCAGTTGAAATGCTGATGTAGTATGGGGACAAAAGGGAGTAAGCATGTATCCTGGGGGTCTAGTGCTTGCAAGTTAGAGATTACAATGTCCTGCTCTTGATGAGAATTTATTACATAAAAAAAATTACGTCAATCTTGTCATGTGCTGTCCTGATCTAAGCTTTTCCCTTCAGTGAAAAGGAACTACAAGCTAGCCCAGGCTTAATGTTAACTTCAGGTAAGGCAAGCAATGTGTTTTTTGTCTTTAAGATGTTAGATCTTTAAATGTTATTTATTCGTATCTTAAAGGAACAAACTAGCAAAAGCAGTATCAGTCGGAATATGCATGTCTTAATCTCTCTGCTTTTTCCTAGATGGTATCATGGAGCAATCAGTCGGACAGATGCAGAAAACCTGTTACGTTTATGTAAAGAGTGTAGCTACCTTGTAAGGAATAGTCAAACAAGCAAGCATGACTATTCTCTTTCACTGAAGTAAGTATCTGTCAGTAAAACATGTAAATGTAATTTATAGGCCAGAACTTTTGTAGTGCAAGAAAAGAAAATGAGGCAATATCTGTTGCACCAGTTCAGCTCGGTAAAGCGCTCAGAGGATTTGAGACTGTTGGCCTGCATGGTATGTAGTGAGAGTTACTGGTTTGGGATCTGGTAAGAGATTGTTAGTCTTTGGTGCTCATTTAACAAAATATACTTGGAGTTTTATGTGCATCTGATTAGAAATTCTACTGCTGCTTCTGCTAGATTTCAGATTTAGCAACTGTATAGTTCAGAGATATATTCTTTCTGTGAAAGGCTCTTCAGTCATAGAAAAAACTTTGTGTGGTTTACTGAGGTAGAAGTGGGCAGCGTTGTTACTGGTTCTAGCCAGTAAAAAGTTTAGGATCAAGGCTGATCCTTCAGAATTAGGAAATGAGCCTTGTTACAGTGTTTTAATGCCACTTCAAATTGCATCACTTACCTTAGGCTTATTAGTGTCCTTTACAAAAGTCAGCTTCAACATACACATTTCCAGCAGAGGAAGTTCCCAATTTCCCAGGTTTTCTATGCATGAGAATAAGTCTCTTGACCTTGGTAATAGATATATAGGCATAAAAAGGATTGTTTCAGCAGTTTTCTTCTTCCAAAATTATGGTCTGATGTGGAAAAGCCCCGTGACAGAAGCCTGCTTGCCTTATTTACCAATGTTACTGTTAGTCTGGCTTCTACACTGTTCTTTCACAGAGCTGTGCAAGAGGCACGTTTTATCTCCGGGATGATAGTAATACTTTCAAAAACTAAACCTGCCTATGCAAGAGATGTTTGTACATTCTGAGGTTCACTAGAAATAAAGAACCCCATCTTTCCCAGCTTAGCCTAATGGTCAACCTAGTAGGTTTTATATGATTTTATATATATTTTAGTTTTTTATCCTCACTTTAGGTTGAGTAGAAATGCATCCATTACCCGGTTTTAAGAGTCAGTCTGAGAGTATTTTTCTTAAGCACTAGAACAATTATGAAAATACATATTTCTCTGTCAGTGTTGTGATTACTCTGTAATACAGATGTCTGCCTTAAAGAACTGAAACATGCCTGCTTCAGGATTTGTTGTTACCTTTGTCATTTGATCTGTATAGTCTCAGATGTTATGTTCCTCTAGTTACTTCAAAACACAGGGGCATGTAGCATCAGCCTTTCTGGTATAAGTAGGGTTAAATTTTCCTTTTCGTGTTCTGAAGTATTGATATATGACTTTTGTAATTAAAGCAGACCATTGAATTTCACTTACCTCAGGTATGTGATTTTATTATTTGATTAGAACATACCTTCAGAACAAAAGGTTAAGACAGCTCGCTTTCTGTGCATCTGCTGCAATACTTAATTACACTTTCTCTGCATCACCTTCATCTGTATTTCTTCCTATTTCTTAAAAAGAAAATTGTATGTCTGAATGCTGGCCCTTGCTGGCCCTTTTGCATCTTATATTGCTGAGTTTTCCAACACAAATTTCCTAGTAGTAAGTATCTAAATCTCCTACATTTTGCTCTTTGGGAACGTAGCTACAGAGATTGATCTTCTCACACACACTTATCAAAACCAGAGCTGACTCTGTGTTCTTGACACAGTCTGTTAAGTCTGTCTAGCAGCACCTGTGATTTTGATTATTCTCCCATGGCCCAATCAGAGCTTACATACTCCTCTTGCACATGATATCACACTCAGAATTCATGTCCTGTTCATTAGTCAGTGATAGTTGTGTTCTTTGTATTTCTTTTATTTTTTTTTTCTTTTTAAAGAGCTCACCAGTGTTCCTTCTTCCAAAGTATCCAGCTGATATTATCACAGAATCACAGAATCAGTAAGGTCGGAAGGGACCTCTGGAGATCATCTAGTCCAACCTCCCTGCTCAGGAGGGTCACCTAGAGCACGTCAGACAGGGTTGCATCCAGGGTTGCATCTCTGGAGAAGGAGACTCCACAACCTCTCTGGGCAACCTGGTCCAGTGCTCCGTCACTCTCACAGAGAAGAAATTCCCCCTCACGGTCAGGCAGAACTTCCTGTGCTTCAATTTCTGCCCATTGCCTCTTGTCCTATCACACAGGACAACTGAAAAGAGTTTGTCCCCATCCCCTTGACATGCTCCCTTCAGGTACTTATACACATTGATGAGATCCCCCCTCAGTCTTCTCTTCCCCAGGCTGAAGAGGCCCAGCTCTCGCAGCTGTTCCTCATAGGGCAGATGCTCCAGCCCTCTGATCATCTTCACAGCCCTATGCTGGACTCTCTCCAGTAGCTCCATGTCTTTCTTGTACTGGGAAGCCCAGATCTGGACACAGTACTCGAGATGAGGCCTCCCCAGGGCTGAGTAGAGTGGCAGGATCACCTCCCTCAACCTGCTGGCAATACTCTTCCCAATGCACCCCAGGATATCATTGGCCTTCCTGGCCACAGGGGCACATTACTGGCTCATGGCCAACTTGTCCACCAGCACTCCCTGGTCCTTCTCTTCAGAGCTGCTCTCCAGAAGGTCAGCCCCCAGCTTGTACTGTGCCTGGGGTTATTTTTCCCTGGGTGCAGGACTCGGCACTTGCCCTTGTTGAACCTCAGGAGGTTCCTCTCCGCCCAGCTCTCCAGCCTGTCCAGGTCTCTCTGAATGGCAGCACAACCCTCAGGTGTGTCAGCCACTCCTCACAGCTTGGGATCATCAGCAAACTTGCTGAGGAGGCACTCCATCCCCTCATCCAGGTCATTGATGAAAAAGTTGAACAGGATGGGACCCAGTGCTGAGCCCTGGGGGACACCACTAGCCACAGGCCACCAACTAGACTCCACGCCGCTGTTGACAACCCTCTGAGCTCTGCCTTTCAGCCAGTTCTCAATCCACCTCACTGTCCACTCGTCTAGCCCACACTTCCTGAGCTTATCTAGGAGAATGTTCAGGGAGAAAGTGTCAAAAACCTTGCTGAAGTCAAGGCACACAACGTCCACTGCTCTGCCCTCACCTACGCAGCCAGTTACTCCATCATAGAAGGCTATCAGATTGGTTAAGCAGGATTTCCTTGTAATGTTAAGTAACAAGTTTCCTTGGTAAGTTATGTTGCTTAACTACAGTTATGTTGCTTAACTGCAGTTAAGTTACCATACAAACCCACTTGTCTTGCTAGCACCCTACTTTTATTTTTCTTGGCCTCTTAAGGACCATTATCACCTGAAGGCTTGTCCCAAAGTTCATTTATGGTATTGGTGTTTCATCACATCTAGTTTTTTACTGACTACCATCTTACTTTTCTGACCTTCTTCCCCTACTTAGGCCATTCCATGGCTAATTCATTGTTCCTTTCTAGTTCTGGGTTAATGAAGGTGGTTTTCCAACCAGAGTAGGGTTTGGGAAGGTGTTTTTTTGGTAATGGAGTAATGTTATTCTGTATGCTCAAATAATGAAGTTTGTGGACAACACTCAGCCAAGGATCATGAATTTAAACAAGAAAAACATTTTGTTGCAATCAGCCTGATTTATGACTGTACGGGAAAAGAGCTCCTATACCAAATGCATATTAGTATTTGGGGCTCTGATTCCTTTGCCCAGGGGCACATGATCAGTCTGTGGTGATGTTCATTTGTGTCTATGCATCCTTAACTTCAGGTCAGCAAAAAAATCTCTTTATCAATTTTATTGCAATGCAATCTTAAATTCTTATTAGTATTTATCTTGCTGAGTCTCTTGCTTCTTTCATTCTTTGTTGAAATGTGAAACACAATGTATTACTCATTTCTAAAACAGGCAGTTTTCACAGTTTTCACCCTTTTCCATCTCTGTTATTGAACTTCCAGTGAATGTGGCACTACATATGTCTTTTCAACATTTATTGTTATCTCTCTTGAAAGCTTTAATCTGAACTCATTTTGTACTCTAATGTTTTCTGTCTTTTGCTTTATTTTGCACTTCCCTAGCAAGCCCATCTCTGGGCATTGCTGCAGGTCCATACTCTTCTGGATATCCTTCCAGTGGATGGCAGAGTAAAATCCCTCGTGACTAAGATCAAGTGATTGTCATGTGCTCCTGGTGTCCTTTGTATCCCAGTGGGTTTCTAGCTTAAGCAGCCCTGTCGCTTCCCCTGTGTGATGGTAAGGGAGAGTTCAAGCATGTGTCCTTTCACAGTTCTCTTGACTTCAGTGAATGGGCTAAGAAGTCTGCCTGTGAGGCCGACTATGTTCAGACTGTTGCACTCTCTCCAGTGCTTCATTTCAGTGGAATTTATGTGACACCATCTTGTTTCATCTCCCATTTTCACTGGCACAAGGATATGGCTAATACAGCTGAGATGCTCAAAACAAGTGTGCATGGAGTAGTCAAAGGGTTAACCAGACACAGTATTAACCAGCTACCTCCTCCTCAGATTATGGTGAGAATGGGTATAACCTTGTCCCTGGTGGTAATCCCACTATATGGAGTAAAGTTAATTTTGTTTGCAGAAAAGAGCCCCTGAAACATTCAAGTGCAGACCTAAGTTTTGTCTGCTGCCTCTGGCAGGCGGGTAATTTCTATCACAATCAGTAAAATGTGATAAGGTACTGCAATTAATGTTACAGAAAGAAGACATAAAGAAGGTTCAAGCACTGGGTTGCTGGCACGATCACGGGTGGGGTTGTGTGTGGGTGCACTACTGCAGTAATGCCAGCCAGTTAAGTCTCTTTGTAATGACGTGCTTTGTCCTACCTTCACCACTTCAGCTTGGCCCTGTGTCACTGTACCGTTCCAGTGTCCCTCTTGCTGGGCTGGGCTGACCTCCGAACTGAGGGCATAGGATGGGGGAAAATGACTCTGCTCACTTTTCCTTTGACTGGCAGATTCAGATAGAGGGCTTCTGTGCAGATGAAGGTTTTGGAATATTGCTGTTAATACAGATCTAATGTCCATGGTCAAGTGTTCGGCACAGACCCACTCAAGTGTCAAACATCTGTGTTATTTTTCTTCTCTGTTTATAAGGTGAAATGGAAAGTAGTAGTTGCAGTGCATCTAGTAGCCCACTAGAATGATGTATAGTATCTATGGGGAATACCTGTTAATTTTGCATTTAGCTTTATTAATTCTCATTAGCCATATGTTATTTATGCTTGTTATAAATTTGCAACATTATCACTTGTTTTATTAACCTGACATAATTGTGTTAGGATACAATCCTTGAAACCTAGCCTTGGAGTTGATCCATACTACGGTTAAGAATTAGACAAAATCTCCAAGTAGTTCCTGCGTGTCCATGTTGTTTGAACTGGGCTTCTGGCTTCCTAAACTAGGTCCTTGTCGTAGGTGCTGCTCTGGTATGATCTGTACAGTACCCCTGCTTAATTTACAGTGTATGGCCGGTGTTCCCATGGAATAACCTCTCTGGAAGCAGTCTGTGACAGTTCTATTAGAGACTATAGGCATATGCTAGTGTTGGGCTTCTGACTCTGAAGCTAACTGCAGTTTAACTGTTTTCTGCCGTGGTTTCAGTAAAATTATTGACATGCAAATTGAAGCTAATGATGAAACATTGTATGTGGATAGGTAATGGCCTCAAAACCCACAGTTTTGTGATGCTCTTCTATTTTTTGTGTCCAGTTGTTGCCAGGCAATGGGCTTCCTCAGATGTTTGATATTTGTTTCTCAGAGGCCTTTTGATCCGAGGTATACTGCATCTATTCCCCAAACATAAAGGATGTCTTCATTGCCAGGCCTATGAAGTGGTATGGTTTGCAGGATAGACTGGGGCCTTACTCTTAGCTGTGGAGGGGATGGCTTTTTGCCAAGCATGTCAAAAAAGGAGGCTCTACTCCCTTCTACTTGCAATTTGTCATTACTTATATCAGAATTCCTATGGGAACGTCCCCAGAAACTTAAGAATCCTCTTCAGAAATGTTTTATATGACTTTGAGAATATTCTCTTAAGTTTGACTACATCCTGATCTTTATTGACTTTTTCTTTTGTTTCAATATTGTCTTGCCTCTTTGACAGAAAGGGTAGAAAATAACAATTAGGTTCACTTTTGCCCAGCTAAGTTAGCAGAATTATCTTATTCTGTGTAATATAATCTTATTGTAAATAGAGAATTAGCTTGCTTTTAAGCAATAAAACCAATTCTGTAATTAATATGGTGCTGGCATGGTTGCAGTGCAGAAGCGTGTAAATTTATCAAATTCCCTTTCCTCCACGAGTCAGTAGGAGAACAGGAAGCTACAATAAACAAAAGCTATGAACAGATGACAGGGATGACTATGCACACGAGTCAGCTCTAAAATATTGACTAAGTTTTGGAATTTAGAGAAATTGTCTGTCATTAAATGTTTTTTTTCCCCCACCCCATCAATTAGCCTTTTGTCAGGAGTGCAATTACAGTGGTCTTCCTGTGATATGACTTTTGCGTTTTTCCCTATAGCAGGGAATCACTGGGACTAGAAGGAGCAAAGAGATGGCTGTTTGCTGGGAGCCTGGCACCAGCCTGAGCTTCCTGCTTTTTTAATGAGTCAGACTGATGGGTTTTTGTTTGTTTGTTTGTTTATAGCTGATTGTAGGTGTAGGTTTCTAGCATGAGAAAGAAATCCTTTTAACTGTGACATAATGTTACACTTGTTTTTCTGGACAGATCCCATTAGCCCTCACCCTCACTACAAAATATCTTTAATTCCTCGCTTTACATCATGGGCTTGGTATTCTCTTGTTGGTAATTCTGCTCTGTCAGCCTCCCGTGGCTACTTGGAGAAGAAAATGCCAGAGCAGGATGGACCGTGACCTTTTGCTGTCTCTCCTACTGTGACATTGAACAAATACATCTGCATTTTGCAGAATTCTCCCTTGACACATAGGCACATGATGCGATTACAGTACAGCATAGTCCTTAGACCTGCATAAATTGCATTTCCAAGCCGTCTTAAGTATTTCAGAAGCCAAAGGCACTTTGAATATTTAAGAGCATTAGTTGTTGCCATTTTAGTTCATTAAACGAAACCTTCCAATATCTGGCAAAGTTAATACTTAAATCCAGTGAGTTACTTTTGTCTCCTCTGGTTACATTGTTTGATTTATGACTCTGGAATTTTTTTATCATTATTGTTTGGACACAAATAATTCTGTTGAGTTATAGAAATGGTAAGATGTCTGAATGGTACATCAGTGGATTGTGGAATAGTTTTGTGGAATTGTTCTGTGGGGTGTGAGGTAACTTCTGGTAATTGTGTGGCTCTGTGTCTTTAAGATCATTCTAGGGCAAAAACCGTGGCTTCTGAATGTTGCAAACATCCCCCAGGCACTCACATTCATCATTGCCTTTTAGTTGTGTTTATGCTTCTGGGAGACCTTTCTCATCAAGTGTGAGCCAGAATTTTCTTAATACAGTACAATGCATTCTAATTCTGGGAAAAAGAAACAATGGGATGGTCTATTCTTTAGCTTCTTGTGGCAGTTTTTGGTGGGGTTTTTCTTGTTTTGTTTTTAACATAATCAGTGTTTTCATTGGACTATTTCCCTTGTAATGGAAGACTAGCTATAAGTTTCCCAAAGCTCAGCTGTGTCTAGCAATGAGAATCTATGCAAATATTGCCTGTATTTGAAAAGTTCATACCAAAAGATGGTAGCAACTATTCAATTCCATTTAAAACAATGGTCATGTTTCCAAAGATCCTCTTTTACAAAATCAAGAAAGCTTCTGTATTCCATGGATTTTTAAGAGGTGCACATAGGTTTAGCTTGCACAGGAATTTGCACAAGTTATTTGTTGTCTTGCTCCTGTTCCAAAAATGGCAGTACAATGAATGTGAAGCAAACACAAAAGTCGCTCTATTATCAAGTCAAAATGCACGTGAAGGTAAAAGCATTCGTCAGAGTGATTTAACTTGCGTATGTCAATACCTGTGGTTTTAAGTTAGCATTGTTACCCAGCAACAATTAATTGTGTATGAATTGGCTGCCTCTGGAGGCTGGCTTGAGAAATGGTCTTTGTGATGTATAGATTCATGTATTGTTCATCTCGATAACAAAAGAAATTGTTTTTCGTGACAAGTGTGTGAGGCAAAAATCATCCTTCCACGGGATTCTGGATTGAGGTCCAGCAAGCTGGTCTTCCTTGTCAGCATTGTTGACATTTGCTGTAGCAGAAAAGGTAAGGAGTATGATTTATGTTCTAGAACAGAAAGATCTCAAAGGCCTGAGGGGCAGCTGTCCCCTCTCTTGCAGCTCTTCCAGCTTCTTAATTTCAGACGTATTGAGCAATTCTATGATGGAGTGACCCTTTCTGCTGAGCAGAAACCACTACAAACCCTGTAATTGAAGCTCTACAAGTTTAAAATCTAGGTTTATTTATTCTTTTTTAACAGGAAAAATTATTTTTCAAAGCATAATTGCTCTTTAAGCCAGGATGATAGCTCTAAATCATGAAGCAAGATATAGTGTGTGCTTCCTTCAGTTCATTATGTATCCACAGAGTATTTTATGGATCTGCCATTAAATTAGTGGAATCGCAGGTGGCTTCTAATTTCAGGAGTCTGACATGAATTGGAGAGCAATCTGCTAAATTTCTCAGACTTTTCAGGCCACAAGGGCATATATACAGGCACACTTCAAAACAGCCAAGAAGCAGATATGAATAGTATGAGCATGGAGCTAGCAGCTATGAATTCATGCCAGTTCTTTCCCTAGTATGGAGCAGTGTGGATACAGTGGTTTGGATAGCACACAGCCATTGAGCCTCCCACAGACAGTATCTTTCGCTATCAAGGCCCAGCAAGCAAAGGGGAAGCATCTTTCTATGTCATGACAAGCCGGCTTTTTGGAAGGGTCACAGAAAATGTGAAGATGAAAGAACAACAACGTGACATAACAATTACAGACTGGAGCTTCATGGAGTTCAACTGACACGAATGCAAAGCCTCTGCCTGAGGACTGAATGATCCCGTGCAACAATACAAGCTGGGACCTGAATGTCTAGGAAAGAAACCTACTGTGGTGGACAACACACAGAAAGTGATTCTGCATCACTTTGTAGTAATGAAGGCCATCTGCAGCCTACAGGGCGGTGGTGAGGGCTGTGTTTGGATACTGCAGCTGCTTTGAGGGCCCCCACCACTACACAAGACAAGTCTACAAACAAGAGCAAGTCCAGAGCAGGGCCATGAAAATGATCAGGGGCTTGGAGCTCGTGAAGAGACTGGGGGGACTGGGACTCTTCACCCTGGAGAAGAGAAAGAAGAGGAGAGGGGATCAAATTGCAGCTGTTCACTGCCTAAACAGGACAGTTAAGACAGTCCAACTTTGCTCAGAAGTGTACCTTGAGCCAACAAGCACAAGCTGCAACAAGGGAAGTTCTCACTGAGCATAAGGAAAAACTCCTTCCTCATGAGAGTGCTACAGAGATTCCATGGGAATCTCCGTATTTGCAAGTTTTCAAAAGCTCTCGGCAACCTGACACGGCTTTTGGGTGACTCCTGCTTGGAGAAGGAGGTTGGACTGGACATTTCCAGAGATCTGTCCCCACCTAGAACCTTCTAGAATGCTGAGAGTCCTCACTGTTATATTGGTGAAGAATTTAATAACAATTAACAATAATTATTGTTAATACTATAATATAATACTATAATAGCAGCTAACAGCAACAATAATCATCCTTTAAAATCCTGTTAATGAATCTAACATTGTGATGGTGTATACTAGTAAAACTTATTTCTGTCTGATTGTTGGGCAGTAATCTCCCTTACTGAAAGGTTTCAAATGTGAAACCAAGTTGCATGGGCTATTCAGTCACAGGGATAAAAGGTGACTGCTTTCTTCAGAGGTGGAAGAGGCATTTTGTCTTGGCTGGAGCTTTTGATACTCTGCATTTTTAAACTCCCCCTTTTCACAGAATTATTTAGTGTATGTGAGGACAGCTGGCAGATTTTGGCAGAATACTTTGTCTGTAGGAAAAGGGCAGTCCCCTGATCTAAATGTGCCTCAAGTATATGCTTGATTGGCAGGTGGTAATGGCTCCCTGTCTTTCTGTTGAATGATGGGTGTTTTCAGAATTAGTACTACTGCCAAATGCATATTCATTCATTATAATAACAGTTTCCAGCCTGATGCCCTGAAGAGTAGCACTCTAAGCTTTTGATCCCGCTGAGATCTCCAATATTTAGATTCATCTTAAACCTTAATATACAACTGCCCTTGCATTCTTTGTTTATTCCCTGTGTTTTGAGATTATTCTGGCCGCAAGGGACACGTAATACTGAACTCCGCACAAAGATTTCTCAGAAGCAATGAGAGGCTTTGCCACAATTAAGTGATTTTTGAATTTGTTGGCATTTGATGGTTAAAGGTTCTGGAATTTTAATTTTTTTGGTCAGGACCTCTGCCTTCCCAAGGCTGTTTGTTGTGGCATGCACCAGGTTTAACACTTCGTTTCCTGGCTTGCATTTCACTTTGTGGAAATGTGACTATTTTAGGTTAGGATTATTCCAGAAGTCAGCTAAATATGCAAAGCATGAGTTAAAAACAGTAATAATTCTAGTTTCTACTTGGTAAGCCAGATAATTTCTCCACAGTCATAGCCTCTGGGGCAGGAGAATAAAGCTGAGTTCAACGAACCTTTTTGTTTACTTTGCTTGGATCGCTTACTGACATCCTGATCCTGTGGGCTCATAAACAGACATGTAGTTTTCCCTAAATGACAGAGGAGACTACAAGCAAAGTTTTTGGCCAATTAGGAAAATACAAAATTGATCCATGGAACAAGACTTTTTTTTTTTGAAATTGAGAGCATAGACTTTGGGCGTGTGCTGGTTTTTGGATTAATGCTTGTATCCATACTCCGTGGATACATAGTGAACTGAAGGAAGCACACAATATATCTTGCTTCATGATTTAGAGCTATCATCCTGGCTTAAAGAGCAATTACGCTTTGAAAAATATTTGTTCCTGTTAAAAAAGAATAAATAAACCTAGATTAATACTTTAATCAAAGTATTTTAACAGGTATATCTAGTCTGCTAGCAGTCAAAAGAGAAGTGACAGGGGCCTTAGTGTTTGCAGGCAGCAAGGATACTGTTACTTCCACAGGATACCCTATCATTTGGTGTTATCCAGCAGGATAACATCCTGCCTCCCAAGCTGCAAACGAGAAGTGGCTGTAGGGAGTGGAGCCTGGCATAGTAGAATGGTCTTGATGCATGTTGGATAGTGCTGTAAGGGGATATTTTGTTATCCCTTGCTGGCTGAGGCGGACACTGTTGAATGTTCGTGGAGATGCTGCCTGTCAGATACCCGGTAACTTTCTGTGCTGTGTACTGTGCTTGGAAAAAGCAAAGCTGAGACAGAAAATATAGTGGACAGGACAGCGTTTGGATGTCTCCAAGGAAAGGATTTTTCTAAGTAATCTCTCATCTGAAGTAGGAACAGGATTTTATTTTTAAGAGGAGATTTTATTTCTTGCTGTATGTAGGTTAGCCTGAAACACTGTAGTATTTGTTAGAAGTGACAGCACAGAACATAAGATAAATTTTGAAATTAAAAGTTGTTTCAGAATGGAAAAACAAAGCAAGACAGCGTCTGGTTCCAAAATAGCTAGATTTTTTGATGTTATTGCAATGTTGTTGCCTTTTTTCTTCTTCAAGTGACATTTCATCAATATGGATGTCTTGATGCAGAAAATGTGTTCTGACAAAGCAGCGCTTTTTTAAGCAAAAGCAGTGCTGGGAGGACTTTTCTGTTTATGAAGATGAGTGATGTTTCAAAGCCAGTAACTTTTTCTGGAAAATAAAAAAACAAAATATTACATTAAATATATTTCTTGAATGTTCTTGTACCATACTGCAAGCACACAATCAAACAAAGCACAGCCTGAACTGTCTGCACTGTCCCTTTCCCATCTTCACTGAGTGTTGAGAAGTGAAGAGAAAATATAGGGAAGCTGCATTTGAAAGATTTTAGGTTTTTGTGTTGCAAAACACTAAACAAGGTGCAACTAATAGTCATATCAAGTATTGGATCTGTATAAACATCTGTACTTAGAAGTTCAGAAGTAATTTAGTGCAGGGATTAGCAGCTAGGAATTCTCCTATTCTTCCTTTGAAATTCATCAGAGTTTGAATTGAGAAAAGGAAGGAGTGAATATTGCCTGTGACAAATCTACTATTTTCCCTCAGTTAAGCAAAAGCTTGGGAAAGAATTACTGTAATTTTTGAGAAATCATAGGATTATTCAGAAATCCCATACTAACAATAGCGCATATGACTTATATAGGTTAGGTCCCAGCAGCTTCTCTTGCAAAATTATTAGGTCTACTCTCTCTGGGTACACACATCTGTCTCCATTTCTGTATGTGAAATTGGGGTTTCCTTTATGCTTTGCTCTTTCAAAATCTTGGGCCCAGCAAGTTACTAAAAGAGACTGAAAAATCCTGATTCTGAAACCAGGAATACTCACTGTCAGGAAAATGTTCTGCTTATACTTGTAAAATTCAGATGAGGCCTCACAGTACTCAAATAACTAAGCAGAAACTGAATATAGCCAGTTTGACCACTGATCTTTTTCATCACCTGTACCCAAAATTTCAATAATATCATTGCTTACTAAGATCAGGACTTGAAATGAAAGGATCTGGGGGAAAAGAACAGGGAGGGATATTGACTTCCAGATTCCCTGTTGAACAACTTTGCTGTAATTGCAGTCACTGGTACAGAATCAGCAGGTCTGTAAAACAAGTGTAGGTGCGTTCTGCCTGTTACTAGTAGCTACTGCTTCTCTTCAAGTCTGGGCACAGCAAGGAAAGATTGCCTGTAACAGAAGCAAATGAGACTTTAAATGGGAGGGGGCAGTGTGGAAGTACAGCGCAAAGGGATTCTTAATGCAGAATTGAACAGAAACAAATGCACTTGGAAGTACATAATTTTAGGGGCAGAGTATCAAGGTGCTAAGCTGACTTTCAGCTTGATTTGCTGTTCTTTATTCAGGAGGGTGGGAAATGTGTAGTTTGATATTTCTGTAGTTAGTGACTGCTCAAATCGTTTGTCTGAAACAAAGAAGGTGGACAACAGATACACAGTGTCACATTTTCAAACTATGAGAAGGCAGATATCCAGTGACAGGATGAGAGGCAAAGGGCACAAAGTCTAACACAGGAAGTTCTGCCTGAACATAAGGAAATTTTTTTTACTGGTCCTGGGCAACCTGCTGTAAGTGATCCTGCTTGAGCAGGGGAGTTGGACTAGATGGTATTTAGAGGTCCCTTCCAACCCCAGTGATTCTACGTGTGAGGAAAGAATTTGAAAATATCATTACTGGCTTCCTAAGAGCAAACATTAGTTTGCAGTTATTTACCATTAAGCCTGGAATAATGATTAGCTTAAAGATATCTGGGAAAAGTATCTGGGAAAGAAACTTGTTCTCTGCCCATGATGAACAATATGTTGAAAACTAGTTTGCTGGTGTTTGCAGCAAACAGTTGGCAGTTTATTGTTGATGGCTGCAAACACCAGCAACAGAAAAATCAGTCCACTTACATTCTTTTACCTATCAGTCTTTCTACTTTGTGAACAAAAAGTTTGCATGCTTGACATGGCAAAGTTTTGAGGTCAGTTTTACACAGCTCTTACTGCCAGCCCTGTTGCTCTTCAACCCTCACACAAATCAGCTCTGAAAAACACTTCTGAGGGCTTTCTATTCAGACTGTGTTTTACTTAGTGCTTTTTTAGGATGAGAACCCAAAAACTGTAGAAGTACAAGGGCAGAAACAGATTGAACAAATGGGAAAGAATAACTTTTCAGTGATCAAACTGTTAGGTTAGCTGGTCATCCATTTGCTGACAAGTTTTGTTACATACTGTTCTGAAGAGAAAAGAGGATTGGTGCTTGAATGAGGACTGTTAGGAATCTTAGTAAAAAACAGAGATGATATTTGAAAATGAAGGTAACTATTTATCCTGCACATGACCAGTTGACATCTGAATCGTCTAAAAAGTTCCACAAAAAGATCCTTGTTAGTGGTAAAACAGCCCTGGATAAGTAAAATCTGCAAGTGTGCTAAGCTTAGGCAGTCAGCTTTCAATGGCCGAGTGAGCAAACTGTCACAGTGCACAGAGGAGATAAATTGATGATAAATACAAGGAGAGGTGCCTCTTGAGTTCAGTCCTTCTGCACCAGAAGTCAGTTTGCTTTGTTACTGATTTCAGCAGTTGCAGGACTATACCTCTCAAAAATTGTAATGCAAAGTGCTTAAAAGGAGAAATAAGGGGGAGATCTCGTTGCCTTGAGCTAGTGTAGAAATCTCAGAAAACGGGGATACAAACTGTGTGTGGATTGCATTAAGATGATTACTGTTTTTGAGAAATGAGGGTGGCCCCTCTACCTCTAATGACATCAGCTTTTCGTGCAAGTGGTTTAAGTCATCATTTTATTCTGAAAGGAGTTGATTTAGCTTAACTGTTGCCCCATATTCTTCATGAAAAATGCATTGACCAATTACCAGAAAAGTAAAAGGTGTGGGAAGTGCATTCTAGCTATAGGCAATATGCCCTAGCAGCTGCGAAATCACATCATCTATTATTAAATATCTTGCTTTTTAGTAGTGGATGATTCTGTTATTAGTGTCTGTCTCTCTGGCAGTATTTCATAATTGTCTTGATCAAAAATTGCTTTTTGTTATGATAATGTTATATCAAGCATTAGTGTGAATTGCATTATGTGTCATTTTAAAGCTTGCATACATTACTGATCTGGGTTACCTGCTGGGGAGATTTCTGTGATTTGCAGCTTGCTTCTCAAATGGGTTTTATCAAAGGAGGGGAAAATGACACAAGGACTCTTCTTTTGATGGGAAATGTGGCAGCTGGAGCTTTGTTGTGCAGCCTGGTTGTGCGCTACAGTGCTTTGAAACAATGTGTTCACAGAGCAATTACTTGATGCCCTACTTCACTTGCTTTGCAGTGGACGGGAAAAGCAGCAGCAGCAGAAGGATTCCCTTGACTCAAAGCAAATACTGTAATGCCCTGACCTCTGAACCAGAACACTGCTCCAAATGGAGCTGAAGCAGCAAAGACGTACTTGCCCTAAAGGAACTGGCTCTCAGCTGGTCATGAGTCTGGCTTATTGATGTAGGCCACAGAAATGGTATCCACTGTATTTGGCCAGCCCATTGTGCTGAAGTGTTTTCATTTCTGCTGGTGCATTTCTTCGTACAATCAGATTCTGCTTTTCCATGTTTGAGCTGACAATTTGCAGATGCCACTGGGCGCAGGGAAGGGAAAGAGAATGCTTTATCGTTGTAAAATTGCTGTGCTCCTTGCTTCCAGGACTTGGTGGGTTTTTTCTTCCACCTAATTTTGGATAGCTGGCTTCTCTGTTTCTGTGATCCTGGGTGGGACCTGTGTGCAGGTCCTCCATAGCTTGTCTACTGTCCAGTCCCTATTAACTGCAAGATTTCTCTAGCTAGAGTTACAGGGTGATGTGATTACTTCTGACTGGTTGGTAAAAGCCAAATCCAAATGACGGGAGGTGAGCAGTCTGCCCTGCAGTCTGCAGCTTTTTTTTTCCTGGCCACATGGCTATGATGCAGCTATTTCCTCTCTGTGTTATCACACTGAACTGATTTCTTGCTTTTGAACCTCTCAAGTGATTCCCACTATCACCAACTCCAAATCCAGCATGTCTGGTAGTATACATCTCATGTCCCACTTACTTTTATCTTCTGTCCTTCAGCAAGGCTGGTGTTTCTTCAGCATTTAGATTTAGAGAATCTCTCTGAATCTCATCTCTCTGGACATGGCCCAGTTCTGTGCAATTGCTGCCCCGAGGACTCCCCTGCAGCAGTGAAGACCTTGCATGATGTTAGTGAGCCTTACAGCCTGCATCTGTTGCCATGAAAAGGGCCGCGGGCCTCTGAAAGGCCAAAACCAATGACTGTCTTTGTTCTTGAGGTGATGATTGGCTGTAGTGAAAAGGGGATAGTCACTGCAAAATTTGCAGGGAAGTAGGGAGAGCAATTGTCATCTCGTGCGGACTGATCAGCTGCATGATGAGGCAGCCTTGCACCAGGGTGCAGCAGGAAAAGGCTGAATTGCCTGAGAGCATAGGTGGTGAAAACAAAATCCTGGCTTAGGTTCTGTTCATTTCAAATTGTCCATAGGAGTACAAAGCTAAAAGTCACTGACCTATAGAGTATTCTCAGCTTGGCACCTAGGAACAACTTCTACCTTTCTCCAAATCATGAAGTAGAGACTATTGTGGTGCTGCCCCTTTCCTACACATAGGCATGAACTAACTCTTTGCTTTCATTACAGGAGCAGTCAAGGTTTTATGCACATGAAACTGATGAAAACCAAAGAGAAATACATCCTAGGTCAGAACAGTCCTCCTTTTGACACTGTTCCTGAAGTCATCCACTACTACACTACAAGAAAGCTGCCCATCAGAGGAGCAGAACACTTGTCACTTCTCTACCCTGTGGCCGTGAGGACTCTGTAATACCCCTTTCACCCCTTCCTGTGGATGGGATGAGAGGCAATCTGGGACGCATGTATTCCATTCCCAGAACTCAGTACTTCAGTCTGGGCTGGAGAGTGGCTGCCTCTAGTCTTGGTCACAAGGGTCCTCTGCAGAATTCTGTATGAGACTGTGTGTGCAGTATTCTTACACTACAGCGTGCCCATGGAACTGTGCTTCTACTTAAGAGAAAGGAGTCTTATTTTAGTGCAAAGAGAACAGATAACCTTGCCAGAGCTTCTCTTTGAATGAGAAGCTCTAACATAAAGTACTTTCATGGTTTAAAATGAATCAGCAACTTCTTCTCAGCACTAAAGCACCAGCAACATCTCTTACTACCCTGAGAAACTTCTGCATGTGAAAATGTAACCTGACTCTTAGGGATACCATGTTCCAGCAAAATACTGCTGTGTGTTCTTGGTGGACTGGCAGAGGAGCTTAGCAGGGAAGTCCCTGTGGTTCTGTGCGGTCACTCAGCTTGGTGTATCTTTTTTTTATGGAGTTTCTTGGGGTAGTCAAACAATGTAAAGTCCTCTTAGGTGTACAGTCCTAACAAATAATTTTGTGATAGCAAATCATTGATAATTATTTATGAATAGGGAATGTAATTAAAATAGTGGTTTAATATATATTTTTATCTTTTCTGGTACAATAATAAATCTCTAAGGGTTACTGTCTTTATTTGCAAGTTTCATTCATCAGTGCAGGTGGATAGTTAAGAATCAGTCATTTTAATGCATAGGTTAGTATTTATGCATGAGGGAGTTGAAGGCTCTAAACAAGGCTTTTTCAGGCAAAATCTTCACTTGCTCATTTCATCTCGGGCAAACAACTGTCCCACTGAGGCAGCAGAGTGTGGGTCCCACTGCCTTTCCACAAGCTGGCTTTTCCAGCTGTATAAATGAGATGTGCAGTATTTATCAGAGCAGAAATTCAGTTCTCCAATGTAAATGGTATTCTTAGAACATAATCCCTTGACACATGCCTCCCGGCTAATTTTCATTTCCCCCGTGAGCAGAAGTTCCATGCTATGTTTCAGTTACAGCTGGCCTGAAGCACTGTAGAAGCTGTCCTACCTCAGTCCTGCCATCTCAATGCCAACTCGCTTGAGAGATAATTGGTATGTGCTCTATATGTTTGTTGAAAGAGGTAAGTGAAAAAATGTAGTTATGTAGAACTGAGGAATCAGTATCTTGGTAGTTCTGACCTTGTGCCACCTCCCACCTGTATGTCTAGATCGATCATCAGCTACTTGCTGAAGTAGCAAATAGCATGCAGTTTACATATTTTACAGATTGCAATAAGACTGTGAAATTGTTATTTAATTCAGCTTTCTCTCCTACTCTTCCCTTCTGTGTATGCTTTGAAATAAGTGCAGATCTGAAAAGTGTATGGAATAATCATTTAATGCCTGTAAAATAATGCTTCACTGTATTGTTTAATCTGGTAAGAACTTTAAGATGTTCCATATGTAACCTCGGTGGTGAATATTCTGCTTGTCTTTTAAGCCTGTCTTGTTGTCCTGCATATGAGTTTGCTCTGAGTCCTTCCATCCAGCAGTTTGAATGAGAGCTGATCGCACAAACGTGAGGAGCCCACAGTCATTCTGTATAGCAACAGTGTTGAGTCAGCTGTCTCCATCTCACCCAATATTCCAACAAAGCTGCACTGGAGGAGGTTCTTACTGAACCTTTTCTGAGAGAACAGTGGCACAGGGAAATTAACAAAGAGGCAACATTCCTCTCCGAATGAAACCAAATACCCCCTTTTATGTGCTTGCTCTACATGCAGCTTGTATTTCCCTAATGTCTTCCCAGAACTATCACTTTTCCTTGTAAGATAACCCAACTGGCAAGAGCATACAAGCACTTGTAGTGGTGCGTGTTCCTCTCTCTTCAGAGTATGAGTGCATGAATTTGGCAGAATTCACAAAGATGAAGAATCAGATTGCATCTGTTGTGTCCTATTCTTTGTGTGGGTTCTGTCAACTCCCTCAGGTCTCTTGGGACAGAAAGATGTCATGTTGCTTGCTGTGCATGTTGAAGGGTATTTCTGAGAGTCTGACATTGTTGCTGTGCTACAGACTGCATTTCTTCTGCAAGAGAAAAATAAGCCCCTACTCTCTCTGCGATTAGTTGCAGAGACCAAGATTCCTGTAAACCTTGCCAAGCATCCTTGTGTATTTACTCTTTAACTCAAGGAGAGGACTGTTGTACTGAATCTTTCTTTATGTGGGCCTGATCCAAAGTCAGATGAAGCTACCACATGCCATCTTTATTGCAGGTTGGGGTTGAGACCGCCTACCCCCTCAAATCAGGTCAATACACATCATGCAGACGTGTATACAGTTTGTTGCACCTCCAAGGATCAGATCAAGATTCTTGGTTCAGCGAAAGGAAATCATCTCAGAAAATGTTCATTGTCAGTGGGTGGGGATTTAATTTTTTTATATATATATATAGTTTTAGAAAGAAAGTTCTCAGTTACTGCAGCATAAATAAAGCCAAGATTTTGTTTGCACTGTAATGTTGTCTTTGTTTATTTAAGTGATTGTATGATATTTTTCCAGGGAAGGAGTTCTCTTCCCAGACTTTTTCATGTAAAATGTGGTGTGTTGCAGTATGCAGTATTGCTTATGGCTGGAAGACCCCATAGCAATCGTGCCTATGAAAAGACTATTAAAAGCTTATTTTAAAAAATTATAAATGTCTGCCTTTTCTTTCTCTAATTGTGGAGACTTCCTCCTTGTTGATAGGTATTTAGATTATCTTCAGCAGCTGACAGCTGACATGGTCTTTCAGAACAATTTGTGTTTGTGTGACTTAACTGTGCAACACTGGCAGTTCTGCAGTGAAAATAATGATTAGGCTATAAATTTTTATACAGAATCCCTGTTCTGTTCTGCCATGAGTAGTTCTTGTGATGACCTGCACCTTGCAAGACCTCGACCAAAGCACGGTAAGTGTGTTTCTGACAGACACTGCTACTCTTTTGCTTAAGATTCTTAAGGAACGTCCAATTATTGCTGTTAACAGCATAAAACTGATGAATCACTTTTTCCAGATTTTATAAGAGATGTAAATTAAATTCCCTATTTTTTGTGAGTATTTTTTGACAGAGCTGTGAACATATGCGGGACAGGGAAGAGGAATTAAGTAGGATTGGTTATACCTCACATTTGCTTCCCTTGTTGGAAAAATCTTAGACATTTGTTGAGGAAAAGTCTAAGTACAATATTCAACATGAATTTTGTATTTGATAAAGATTTATTTTCTGACTGTGAAATTAAGTCATCAGAGCCAGGATACAAAGTAGGGGGATTGGGTTCTCTTAAGTGCAGAGGTACAAAACACACATCTCCAGCTTCTCAGAGAGCATGGCCTGACTGTAGGCTTTAAGCAGAGCCCATTGCTGCTTGGAAGCTGACACATTTGTGTGCTGCTCCTCCCTTTCCTGACAAGGCTTAGGATTTACCCCTTCTCTTGCAGTCACGTCAGACAAAGTTCAGGTCCTGTGCACAAACACTGGGCAGCAACATTGATGCGAGGTAAAAACTCTGTCTTTCGTCCAAGCTCTGCCTGCATACTCACTCTGTCACCTCTGCTAAGTTACAAACCGGGGTAGTCAGCTGGTTCTCACTAACTAGACGGAGGGGAGAGCCTGCCCTTCTCTTTCCCTGCTGCTGCTCCGGTTATTCACGATGACCTCAGGTGGTGTCTAACATGCGCAAGGTCTTAGCGCTTATAAAAAAAAGGTGCAAGAGGTTTCCCAATCATAAGAGATTCTTCCCTGCCTGCCTGAAAATACTTTACTTAAGCCGTCAGAAGGATCAGAAATCTTCCTCCTGGTATGAGACATTACCAGCCTCCAACCTTCACCTTTCTCAGAGTTACCTCTTACTGTTCTACAAGACATGGACTCTACCTAGGTCTCCAGTGCAGCTGGGTGTTGGAATTCTTGAAACTGTGGGGTCTCCGAGTAGATCCTGTCTATGTCTCACTCATCCTTTCTGACGCTATGCAGCTTGCTGACTTCCTGCCGTAACTCCCTTACCTGGTGACACAGCTCTTCAACAGCGTACTTCCTGCGGGAAAGATGACTGCCCCAGCCTCATGGCTGCAGCCTGAAACTTGCAGAGCTATATCCTCCATTGGAATATCTGTCTGGGATGAACCCTCCAACATCACAGGGACAGTGACTCTAACAGCTACTGGGGAACGTGCCTTGTGACATGTCACAGGCTGAGAATGTGTGTTCTGCTCTGAATGGAGGTGAGGACCTCTTCTTTGTGCTCTTCTGCACAAACTGCTGCACAGACTGCATCTCTTGGCTACCTCTCTTAGCTGCCCTTCTCATCTCTCTGCACATGCAACTAGTCCTGCCATGTACCAGATACCTAGGTCTGTCCTACTGAAAGCTGCTGTAATGCACCTGACTATGTATGTGTATTAAGTTCTAGCAATGCCAGGAAGGCTTGCACTGCCTTTCAGTCATAAGAGCTAGGCTGCAGTTAATTTCTGCAACTTTGCCATAACATGTATGAGATGATTTCCTGGACTTCCAGTCAAATGCAAAGGCAATGAAATGTCAGTTTTTGTGAAGCAAGCCTGCCTTTCCTTCATACATTTTAACGTGCTTCATTCCCACATCCTTATCTAAGTGTGAGGGTGAGAAACCCATTCTCTTGTAGATTTGTCTTCCTGATAAAGCTGTGGCTGTCAAACATGCTTTCCCCTGAGCCTAGGGAGAATATTAGCATTCTAGGGAGGAGCAGGAGGTCCCCTCTTCATCTCTTTACCTTCTGCTTCTGGCTTGGGTGGGAGAAAGTGAAAAGCTATGGCCATGAGGGGCTTTATACTGCCAATAAGCTTTCTGTTGAAGTGTTGTAAATCAATCATGGTTCAGTGCCTTCTCTGCTTGTAGCAGGCGTGTGATGCTGTAGAGCAGTGCTTGAATCTAGGGAAGTGTTTTTCAGACCTTTTTTTCTTAGTTTCCAGACAGGCAGGCTTTTTCAGCTATTGGGAAACTACCATCCCAGGATGCACTGAGCCACAGAAACAGTTGCTGTGCACTTTTCACTGTTAGGGATATGGCCTTCCTCTCGGGATCCTGGACACTATCCCAGCAATATCCTTCATCACCGGAGCCCCCACCCCATTCAGTAGCAGGCCCACATTTTCCCTACTCCTCCTCTTGCTCCTGATGTATTCGAAAAAGCCCTTCCCATTGACCTTGCCATCCCTTGCCAGACTCAGTTCCAGCTGGGCCTTAGCCTTCCTCGCAGCATCTCTACATACTCTGACTGCGTTCCTATAGTTCTCGCAAGTGGCCTGTGCCCTCTTCCACATTCTTTGTACTTTCTTCTTCTGTCTGAATTCGGCCAAGAGCTCCTTGCTCACCCATGCAGGTCTCCTCCCCCCTCTGCCGGACTTCTTACTCATAGGGATGCACTGCTCTTGAGCTTGGAGTACCATTGAGCAGGGTATCGTTGGCCTTCCTTCACACTCATACATTTGAATAGTATTTTACTCTTGGAAGGGCTGTAACTGAATGCTCAGGAAGTCAAATACCATATTCTAGATTTTCAGCACATTTAGTCTTTTGTAAATCTGGCCCAATTTTTTCAAGAGTTCTGATGGAATCCATTTTCAAAGTGGCCTAAAACAGGCTCTGATCCCATGACTTTTTCCCTAAAAGTGGCTAGCTATGATGCTTAGGAAGAATATATCATTGAATCGTGTAATAATTTGTTTGGAATAGACATCTGTAGCTCATAAAAGAAACACAGTAAAGATACAGTAATTTTCCCCTGGCTATTCCATTCCAACTTCCAGCAGCTCATAATTCAGTGGTTCTGTGAACAGCTAGATTACATCTGGGTCATCATGTTTAATAGCTGCTGATCCTACATTCTTGGTTATTTGAATCTATTTATTTTTTGATCTGCATAGCAGCCTGTAGTCAGTGGTCCGCCAGCGGAGCTCAGTACCATGTGAGAAAACACACCTTTGTGATGCCGGTGTAGTCATATCATTTTTCTTGCTCTCAAGTTTCATAGGATCATCCAAGGTCACTCACCTTCATGACACTCACAATGTGACAGACTTCTGCCCACTCCCTTCTCACCTACTCCACCCCACTTCTATCATCCAAATTAAAGATCTGTAACCTACAAACTCTATTCCTATGAAGATCTAGTGCTGGGTGCAGGAGGAAGGAGGGGAAGAGAGAAGGGCAGCAGTGAACACAGTAGTGAGTACACCTCAAACATGTATAGGCAAAACGATTTATTTCTGCCTTGTTCTCTAACACTAATAATTAATAATTTTGTATTTTCTTTTACTGAGCTTGGCCTTGGAATTGGGGTTTGTATAGAGCTAGTCAGATGCAAATCTCTCTCTTTTGAGTTGTGATAGCTGATTCACAGCCTGTCCTCATACACGTGTCATTAGGATGTTCTTACATTGGAACATCCCCTTGGATTTTTCAGTTTAAGTATTTTCAGATGCTTTTTCACCATCTGTTCACTCTTTGTGGTCAGTTTTGGATAAAATTGTATCAACTGTGTAATTATGAAAATAATTTCTTTTTACAAGTCATTTAGGGAGAGGTCAACAACATTGGTCCTATGACAGATCCCGAGGACTCTACTGACTGCTCCCTTCCATTTCATTAATGACCTACATTATTACTTTTTTTCCTTCTCTTTTAATAAGTTATTATTAACTTATGAGGAAACCTCAGCTTTGGATCACTCTTCTCTGAGGTCTAAAAGAATTGTAATAGGTTTGCAAGACATGATCTTTTTGCTTTATAAAAGCATTTATAAAAGTTTACTTACCAATGAGCTCTAGGAATATAGTCCATATTGTGGTTTCTGAAGATTTGTCTTTTATAAGAGCCAGACTTACTATGCAGATTTGGTCATGGAGATTAGTTATTGCATCTGTTACCAGTTTGTTGTTAGCTCGTTCCTTCTGTGTGAGATCATTCCTCTGACTTTCCACATTGAACTGGGCCCTTGGGTGCAGCTTCCTCCTGTGTAAGCAAAGGAGTTCAGAATTTTTGACCTCCTCAGCACCCTCCTCATAATCCAAACATCCTAAATGCCCCTAGTGATAAGCTACTGTGAAAATGAGATACAGGCGTCTAAATCACTTCTATGTATTTAACACAGTACCAGAGCTCCATTAGTCAGCTGTTAATGTGCAGGCCTCTAGCAATTCTGCCTTCACTATTTCACCAAAATAAGGACCTTCTTGTCTTAGAGGGCAACAAGTTATAGCTACCTCCGCCTTCAGGTACCCGAGGTTCTGTGGCCTACACATTTGTTGTCTTTCTAAATTGTTTTGCTGGCTTTTACAGATAGAAGCAGATGACAGAAATCTAGGACCACATGACCACAAACTTGCATCTGGCAGGAGGGAATCAAGAGGCAGGAGCTGGTTCTGCAACTCAATGCCAAGACCTGAGTCTTGGCACTTGGTAGTAAAGTTTAATCCCTAAAGTGCCAGGTCCTTAGGTGAGGGCATAATGGCAGTAACAATCTGCATAGCTCTTACACCAATAGCTACTTTCCATATGTTACAGATGGTGAAAATGAGTCTCCTAAATCTCAGTCCCATTTTCACAGCTTTTATCCATGCTGAACCCAATGACTGCTACATAAAATCCAGTATTTCCCTAGGAAAAAATGTCTGCACTCCTTACTCATTATGCGCATCATGATGTCACCACCTCAACTTAAAGCCCTACAGCACTGAGCTTACAGAAGATCAAGCAGAAGTAGCCTTTACAGGCACTCACTTTACAGAAGCCTTTACAGGCACTCACATAATCACAGCCCCCACTCAAATAGGTATGAACAAATATAGTCTCATCCTGTTCCTTCTCTCTAACTGATCAGGCTTGAAATTTGCTAATGCAACATACACACGCTGAACTCATAGGCATACTTCTGTTTGCAGGTCCCAAAAACCTGGCAAAGACTTCAAGTCAATCCAATATCCAAGGCCAAACTCTGGGCCCTTTATCCAATCTCCAGTTCAAGTTTCCAGATGCTAGTCCCCCTCTACTCACTAACTAGCCCAGCTTGAAGTTTGCTGGCAATACATACACATACACTCACATACACACCAATATTTTCTTGTATCTTATTCGGTTAACTTACCTGCAGGCCATGATCCAGTTATCTGTCTGCATGCCATAACACACTGTAGGCCTATCTACTAGGCTTACAGCAGGCATGTCTATATAATTTTATTTTGGATTAGAGTACTAAGTGGCCAGCCTCACCTGAGACCTCCACCTTCAGTCCTTGCCTAAGTTTTGTCATAAGAATACCTGTCTCAGTCCTGTTTCTGGCCCTACCTGCTTCATGAACCTCATACCTAAGTTGCAGATGGTCCCCTCGTACATACATTGTGGCTTACCTTCAGCCCTGACTTAGGTCCTGTCTATTCATGTTGTAGCCCTCTCTCTAGTCCTGCCTCTGGCCCCATCTCCTTTTGCTCCTGACTGGACTCCGTAGACAGAAGCTGGACGTGGTTCATCACTTGCCTTATGTAGGACCATAAATGAACCCCGTTACCATCACCTGGCTGTGCTCAGCATATTCAAACCATAGTGGATTAAGCTGTCCTGATGTGGCCACTTCCTGTGCTGGGGTCACCATTGGCTCCAACCCTTTCAAATCAGCTAGCCCTTGTTGCTCCCTGACATCTAGGACTGGAAGAGAGCCCACTCCCATGTACTGCATTTCCATTCACATTACAGACTGGTCTTACCATGTACGAACTGGATTCATTTCAAATGAGTCATCCATTTCACCACAGCAACATCATTCTGACTCACTGCCTTCTCTTTTCAGGTTGCATCTTGAGGTATCAGGATTTTCCTGCTGATGTCTCTCATATGACTCATTACCAAGTAATTCGTCTTATGCCTGCCCAGAATCATTCATTAAACAAGAACTGCAGGTGTATTAATGCATGGGTTTAAAAACAGCAGATTTTTGGTGGTTCTCAGACCCTTGGGCTACAGAGATCATAGGTGTCCGTAGTGCAAGAAATTATGTCAGACCACTGTTGTATAATAACTAGGACAAGCTCTGTGTTGCTAGTGTAAGGGTAACATACCAGCAAACGGCAGGTATTCTTACTTAACTGTAGACAGCGGAGAGCAAAGCAAAAATTGGTTTCCACTAGATGGCAGGCTGTCTCCAGCAAGGACAGCTCATCCTACCTGTTGTGAAGCCTGAGACAGGGAAAAAGAGGTAGGCATAAACACATCACCCTTTTCTCTGTTCACATTGCCACCAGGATTCCCCACTGTACTGAAGAACCAGATTATGCACAATATCTCTGCCTCAAGAGGCCAGTAGCTTGTTTAAGCTGTCTGGCTTTCTCTAGAGTGGTTAAATGTTTCTGTGAGTGGTATTAATTACCATGAGGACCTGATGTTTTTTGAGAAAAGCTGTTAAAATCACAACGGAGGAAAGAGCTAGAACTTCTCTGCTTTGGCTGAGAGTTCAAGCATGGAGATATTCCCTTCCAAAAATGAATCCAGAAACCTACAGGTGTGGAGTTTGATGCAGCCCTGTAGGCTTGACCAAATGATACGTCCTAATGATATGGCCTAGGGATATGGCTAGACCCATATCACTAAAAGTTAGCATGAGTGTAAGTACGATATAGCATCAACCATCATTAAGGCTATGTTCTGTAGAAGATGTGCTGATACATAGCACAGTCTCGCTCTACTGGATGAAATACAGAAAATGTTGAGGAAATAAATGTTCCAGCAGTTTTCCCTGGACTAAATATGTCTTTCCATGTTATGGAAAGCAATGGTACTGTGTAGTTCTATACCAGAACAAGCATTTGCATGTATCAGCATCTGATCATGGTTTTATATAATTCAACAGAAATTCTATAAATGCTGATGTTTGATTCAGCACTATGCTATACTAGCAATAGTCCTGCAAAATACAGATCCAGTACTCATGGTTTTGTTTATTATCTGTTCAGATCATGGAATTTAGCATTCATAGCATCTCTGCCTTTAAATAGTGGAGAGCTCAAATAGTGGAGAGTGACATACTGAAATTCACAAAGAGGCTTAGGCCAAATTTGGAGACATGCTCATCATGAGCAGACCCTACAGAGACCTCACTGGAGACAGGAACATGTGTGCAATGAATATGTGGAATGTAAAAACCATAAAATCCTGCAATATCTGAAAGGACACTGCCACACAAGGAGGCCAAATAAGCCATGAGATGCTCGCTCTTTAAAGACCAGATCCACAGTGAGAGTAAAAAACAGTCTGGTTCAGCAGATCCTCAAGGATTTCTACTGATGGGAAGTGGACCCAGTACCAGGAACAGCTGGTCGATGCATTTTATACATCCCCATCCTTCACAGACAGTGAAGTAATTTCCCAACTTCCCCATGAAAATTAGTGTAAAAGTGTGGCTGTTTCCAGGGACTTCCAAAATACTCACTATGTAAAGGCACAGAGACAGTCTATACAACACAAGGAATGAAGAGGGGGGAGTAGGTCTGTTAGCTGGAAGAGACACTGAATTTTCCTGTTGGATCACTGACCTCAAGTTGCTTCATCTAGACGGCCAAGTGTCCTTACCCCATACTTCTGTCCAATTGATTTGACCGAGTTTCATTCGTTAGAGGAAAGTGATGGTGACGATAATGAAAATGTTCACAACTTCACATAAAGAGGTCAGCATTGAATCTCAACCCCATAAATGAAGCATCTGAAATGGTCAGAGTAGCGATCATTGCACAAAGCAATTGTCCAAAAAAAAGCAGTGTCTCCTTTAATATAGAGAGTGCTATTGTGTTTTTACACGGTATTTCATAACTGTCTGCATGTAGCCGCTTTTAATTCTTATGAGCCCCCTCCATTAATTCTACCCTCCATTAAACTGAAATTTGTCCTCCTTTAAACTGAGGTGCTTCCTCTGCACAGCTGAGACAGATACCACTACTATAACTTGAAAAGCAAAAAAAAATAAAAGCAAAAGAAGTCCCTGTACTTGCTTTTCCCTACTATATTTTTTTTCAACTTTACCATCAAGAGTTCAACCACCAAGCCTACCATTTGGCTAACACACATGATGTCTCTGCAGGTAGCAGGCATATACCACCACCAAGATGAGGATGGCAGAAGGTGGGTTACGCCTTCTGACACTGGCAAGTGTCATCTTTAGAGGGATATAATTGAGTATTGGGCACTGGGAATTTATCTCTTTTGGCTCTCAGAGCTTCTGTGGCCTACTGGTCAGATAGCTCAGAGCTGTGAATAGCTGACAGCTCATCACAACCATTCAGGTCTTTTTTATTTTGTCATTTATCTTTATCATAGATTCATAGAATGAGTACGCTTGGAAGGGACCTGTGGAGATCATCTAGTCTAACGTCCCTGTTTAGCAGGGTCACCTAGAGCAGGGCTGCATCCGGGTGGGCCTTGAATATATCCACAGAAGGAGACTCCAATACCTCTCTGGGCAACCTTTTCCAGTGCTCTGTCACTCTCACAGGGAAGAAATTCCCCCTCACATTCAGGCAGAACTTCCCGCGGTTCAATTTCGGCCATGGACTGCTCTCTCCAGTAGCTCCATGTCTCTCTTGTACTGGGGAGCCCAGAACTGGACACAGTATGCAAGATGAGGCCTCCCCAGGGCTGAGGAGAGCAGCAGAACCACCTCCCTCCACCTGCTGGCAACACTCTTCCCAATGCACCCAAGGAGACCATTGGCCTTCCTGGCCGCAGGGGCACATTGCTGGCTCATGGTCGATTTGTCATCCACCAGAACTCCCATGTCCTTTTCTGCAGAGCTGATCTCCAGAAGGTTATCTCCCAGCTTGTACTGGTGACTAGAGTTATTTTTCCCTAAGTGCAGGACTCAGCACTTGCCCTTGTGGAACCTCAAGAGGTTCCTCTCCGCCCAGCTCTCCAGCCTGTCCAGGTCTCTCTGAATGGCAGCACAGCCCTGTGGTGCATCAGCCACTCCTCCCAGCTTGGTAGCATCAGCAAACTTGCTGAGGAGGCACTCTGTTCCCTCATCCATGTCGCTGATGAAAAACTTGAACAGGATGGGAGCCAGCACTAAGCCCTGGGGGATGCCACTAACCACAGGCGTCCAACTAGACTCCACACCACTGATGACGACCCTCTGAGCTCTGCCTTTCAGCCAGTTCTCAATCCACCTCATAGTCCACTCATCCAACCCACACTTCCTGAGCTTATCTAGGAGGATGCTCAGGAAGAAAGTGTCAAAATCCTGGCTTAAGTCAAGGTACACAACGTCCACTGCTCTCCCCTCATCTACGCAGCCAGTCACTCCATCATAGAAGGCTATCAGGTTGGTGAAGCATGATTTCCCCTTGGTGAATCCATGCTGACTACTCCTGATCACCTCCTTTTCCTCCATATGCTTGGAGATGACATCCAGAAGGAGCTGCTCCACCACCTTTCCAGGGATGGAGGGAGACTAACTGGCCTGTAGTTGCCTGGGTCCTCCTCCTTGCCCTTCCTGAAGACTGGAGTGACACTGGCTTTCTTCCAGTCCTCAGGCACCTCTCCAGTTCTTCAGGACCTTTCAAAGATGATGCAGAGCGGCCTGGCAACAACATCCGCCAGCTTCCTCAGTACCCATGGGTGCATCCCATCCAGGCCCACGGATTTGTGGATGTCTAGCCTGCCCAGGTCTCTAATCCTGTCCTCCTCAACCCAAGGAAAGTCTTCCCTTCTCCAGACTTTCTCCCTTACGTCCAGGCTGCAGGATTCATGGGAGCTGCCCTTAACAGTGAAGACTGAAGCAAAGAAGGCATTCAGTAACTCTACCTCCTCTGCAGCCTTCATCACCAGGGCCCCCGCCCCATTCAGCAGCAGGCCCACATTTTCCCTACTCCTCCTCTTGCTGATGCTGATGTATTTGAAGAAGCCCTTCCTATGGTCCTTGACATCCCTTGCCAGACTCAATTCCAACAGGGCCTTAGCCTTCCTCGCAGCATCTCTACATACTCTGACTGCATTCCTATAGTTCTCCCAAGTAGCCTGTGCCCTCTTCCACATTCTTTGTACTTTCTTCTTCTGTCTGAATTCGGCCAAGAGCTCCTTGCTCACCCATGCAGGTCTCCTCTCCGCTCTGCCGGACTTCTTACTCATAGGAATGCACTGCTCTTGAGCTTGGGGGAAGCAATGTATTATAGTATTTAAGTGCTTCATGGTTGTTATTTTTCTAGATAACTGCCCATCATTGTATGGATGCAGGACTGGAGAGATACTATGGCTTTAATTGTCCATTGCACTGAGATAGATCTGCTTGGAACATGCACTAATCCATTAGTATTTGAAGAGCTTCCCACACAATCAGGTCTATCCACAGCAAGGCTGAATGAGGTGGACCCCAGTAATGGAACTGTGAAGCCCAGAGCTGACTGCTGTGGAGCACCTAGAGTTCTAACTAAGCATGTTGTAGAAAAAAAGAAAAGAGCTGTAAACTCCAGCTGTTTCATATTTTCTGTATGCTTATGAAAATAAAGTGGTTATTTACTGCTATCAACCTAATCAGCAATGCTTTTTAACCAGAGCTGAAACTGACCATGGATATATTGCATGGACAGGACAGCAGCTGTGAGTTTTGAGAGCAGTGGCTCTGCTGACTGCATCGATTTCACAGCCCGCCACAACCTACCACCAGGCCAGGAATGCAGAAGATGAAACATATCAAGTAATTTTGGGGAAATATTTTTCTAAATGCTTTGAACTCTGTAGCAGAGGCAGGAAGAGGATCCACTTCTCCTGGGGAGCTTTTCACTGCCTTGACCTCATAACTTTGCTGGCCTTGGCTTGCTGACTGTGCTTTCAACACATGCAGCATCCTTTCTTATTTGTTTTATGCCTCACGGGCCCTCCAAGGCTACTGTACTCTGTTCACTGGTTTCCCATTCACGTGAGGTGTTCAGCTGAGCTCAGAGAAGTGCAGTCCTTTCAAACTCATCCCATGCACATATTTGTTATGGCACATTTTTTCCTCAGCATATAAAACTGTGCAGACAGCCTAGGTTCTAAGCAATGTTGAGTTCTCTTCTATAGAGGTTCAAGGACAAAGTGAATGTCAGTCCAGAAGAATTCTGCTTTCTGTCTTCACAGACAGAAAGAAATATGCATGATCAAGACAATCAAAGGAACCATTTTTGCATCACTTAAAGTGGATAAATCAATATTGAAGTTACCTCTAAATTTTCAAAGAGAAACCTATTCTATCCTTAGAATTACTAACCCAGTGATGATAGGGTGGAAATCAACTTTCACACAGATCTATCTGCAGGTTCAGTGGCAGCAAAACTGGACTTTTTGCTTAGGAGACATAAGTATCAAGTCCCCATCCTATCAGAGTCCTGCAGACCTTCACAGTGATCGGGAATGAGTTGTTAAAAATGGCAGGCTCCATTTGCCACAGAGCACCTGATCCTGCACCCCAGCATATGTCCAAATCCTTAAAGATACTTAGGGGTGACAGCATCAAGCCCTCAGGCAGGCTAGAGAACAAGACACAGAGTTCATTGAAAATGAAACTAGCACCAGGCATGCCGGCCAACATGATTAAAAAGGGGGCAGCTGAATAGCTCTGACTGCAGATCTCCAGCAGGAGACTCCAATTTGTCTCAAGGTGCCACTACAGTGCACTTGGTCCAGCATATCAAAAGGCCACCACTGAATAATTAATCTCTGCACAGCACTAATTGTTAGCAATCTGCTGGTTGAAACATACAGCACAATGAAGCAGCAGAATCCTGGAGGCCATCTCACTGACAATTTCTGCTCTAAGATAGGGATTAATCAGGTCATTCCTAGGAAATTAACGGCCATGGAGCCTTGACGCACTGGGATCTGAACTCCATTTGCATGGCAGGAACTGGCATGTGTCTCTGGAAAATGAAGCATGGAGCACTCCAGCCTGGAGGCATTCAGACGGGTCCCAAAGAGCAGGGTATCATCTCTTTAGACCACCAATTTCTGCACAGATTGTACCAGAGGACGAAGAACATATAAGAATAAAACCTCAGGCTCTGGAGTAGTCAATTCTTCTTCTCTTAGATCTCATTTTCAAGGGGGCCATATTCCCATGCTATATCATACAATAGAAGAATGACCCTTTATATGTTAAAATGCCTACAAGATGGAAAGCAAAGTATGTGAAAGGGTAAGTTCTGGTCACCTTAGAATGAATGTATGTAAGAAATTAAAGAGCATGCAAATCTCAGGGCAGACAACCTGCAACAAAAGCTGTTGATCCCAGCAATGGGATAAAGTACAGCAGTAAACTGAAATTCGTCAGTGTGTTTGGTTTACAGGGCTGTTAGGAATGAGTTTGTTGGATTATTTTAGATTTCACATACTTCTTGCTTGAGAAAGAATGTCCAGAATATCATTTAAAGCTGAATGCATATGAAAATATGTTACTTGCTGAAAACACGGAGACAAGTGTTTATAGAAATCTGAGCTACTAACATACAAAACTGGAAAGCCTGCACACTGCAGCGAGACCTGTGCCTCAGCTGGGAAAGAGTTAGGATCAGTTCTTAGAAACGCCACATGCTTTAGTGTGAGCATACATATGTGTTTCTGATTCATCTGTTTTATGGCCTGGAAAAGAGACATCATCTTGCAATTTGTAGTGTGAACATTGCAAAGTACTGTATTGTAGGATATATGTTGTCTTTACAGAGGAGTCAGTCGCAGTGTGAGAAGTACAACTGGAGTCTAGCTATAATTGTATTTCACACAGCAAAGGCGTGACTTAGTCAGAGAGAAGACTCCCATATATTTAAACATTTATTAGCCCAATATTACCAAATACGGTATGACAGCCTTTATACTATTTCAAGGATACAGCTATTTCTTGAACAAAAGCAAATCAGAAAGCTGTCTTATCATCAGTGGTAATATAGAACTAGGGCTTCTTAGTTAGATTTTTGCCTTTCAGATTATCAGAATGCTAGTCATACCAGCTAGATATAACTCCAAAAACTATTAAAGAAAAGAATGTGGAATTTTCTTCCAGGTAAGGGGTTAGTGGCAGAATTTTCATTTGCACTCACTGATACTTTCCCTACTATCTGCTCTCTTCACTCTACTTATACATAGATGTACATCTGGAACTCATTCTGGGACATGACAGATACCAGTCTGAACGCCTCACAAGGGATAAGTGGTGCAATGTGAATTGAGCAGCTCAGAATGACAATAACTGGTTGGGTCCCTTGGAGGGAGCACCTTATTTCTACCTGATCCTGATCTAATTTATGCAAAGTCCTTACTTTGAGAAGGAATGTTTCATGAGATTAGCAGTCCTCCACTACATCACAATTCCACCATTCTTCCTCTTTTTCTCCATCTGCATGCTTTAAAATGGAAAATACTTGGCTTTTATAAAATAACAGGCTTTATTCATCTGTAAAGCTAAGCTGCCCATCAGCATGACCCTTATCTATGACTTTTATGTAGAAATGGATCTAATGTACTGCAGAGTAGCTTCATATAGGATCACAAACATCCTATTCCCCTTTCCAAAAAAAAAAAAAAAATGCACTGTTCAGAAGAAAATTATTCATTCCTGGCTTGCTTGTGAGCTCATTAACAAAAAACTCTCTGTGTAGTTAGGTTTGCTTGGCTAGACACATATCACATGCCTATCTATCACTAACACCTATAACCACTCGAATTCTGATCCTGTGTCCAAGCTGACTGATAAATCTGGAGCTTTGGAAGGGGTGCAGTCAAACGGGAGTTACATGGTGAAGGCAGTCATAAAATTTGAGCAGGTCCCTCTTTATCCAAGCAGCTACAGTCTAACCCACAAGTGCTGCCACATGGGTGGGTAGAGCTAACATTACACAGACAATTATCTCACTTAGGCACTCGACTTTTTGCAGCCTTGATGAAGGGGACTTGGTGTATTTTTGGAAGAAGTTATGTAAGCATTCATGCAACTCTGAGCACAGAACTGTGATAGCAGTTGCAGATTCCCAGAAGTGCTGGTGAAAGGGAGGTCTGGAAGTCTATAATCCAACTGTTATGGAAAATTAGGCTCAACAGCCACCAAAACAGGTGGCCTAGGTTACCACTGAGACAGAGAATCGACGCAAATCAGAGAAAAATATGTTTTAATGACACATGCAGTAATTAAAGCTCAAGCTGGGTGCCTCTGAAGAGGGACCCTGAAAAAGGAAATCCCTGGGTAATTATATCCTTACAATCTAAATCCCTCTCCGCTCTCCTTTCACATGATAGCTCAGAACCGATCTCCAGGCAGGCCATTTCCTTTCCTACCTCTGCAGCTGCAGCTTCTGCTGTCTATTTAACTCCCTTCTCTTCCCAGCTTGAAGGGCTCTGTGGCCTTCTTTTACATAACTAAGTGAAAGTGCACGATTTGTGGCCCAAAGTTTCAGCAAATTCAGCTACTAATGCTAAGCAAGTTATGTTAAGTGATTAGCTCTAGGCAGCTTCAGTCCAATATTCTGCAACACCAGCCTCCTGTTCAGAGTGAGGCTGTCCCCAGCATTAGGTCAGAGAAGCCTTGGCTTTGTCCAGTCAAATCTTGAATACCTGAATTCACAGAATCCCAAGAGTGTTTGTCAGAAGAGCTCTCTGCCGGTGTTCAGCCCAGCCTCCCACTCAGAGGAGCTGAGTGCCCATAGGACTGTATAAATAGCCCTGACTTTGTATAGTCAAAGCTTGTAGACCTCAAAGGACAGAGACCCACACACACCTCCCTGGTGACCAAATCCAGGGCTGCACCACCACAGAAGGCAACGTTTCCCTCGTGTCCCACCTGGACCTCTCAAGCTGTGTCTCACAGCCATTGGTCCATGCTGTACCATATGGCACTGCTGAGAAGAGATGGATTTGGCTGTCTTGGCAACTGCCCTTCAGGTAACTGTGAGCTTTTGTTAGCTGGCTTGCTGTTGGCCTTCTCCACACCAGACCATCCAAAGAGAGCTCCCACGGCCTGTTTTTGTTGCATGTGTGCCCAAACTGCTGTCCAGCTTGGTAACCCTGTGCTGGTCCCTCTGCACCTTGCCCTTATCTGGGGTGCCAGACTGAACATACTATTACAGAGGCAGCCTCACCAACGAGGAACAGAGAGGGTGATAAATTCCCTTGATTGGCTGGCCATGCTCCTTGTGTAGCCCAGTACATAGACAGCCTTATGGTGACAACTGCAACCTCAGGTCCTCTCAGTAGGGCTGCTGCTCAGACAAGTGGAACACACAGGCTGCAGCCCACCCTGTATCACTCTTTGGTGCTGCCCCATCCCATCACAGACGTCAGCATTTTTTTGTGTTGTGTTGCGTAAGCTGTTTCTTGACCCAGTCTTCAGGTTTTCAAAGAGCCTTCTGGGCTGAAGCTCCTGGAAAATTTAAGGACTCCGTCTTTGTCTTATAAATCATTCTGGCTTTTCATCAAACTCTACACGCAAGGGAAAAAGTTTATATGTATAGGGGCCCAGCTGAGAGCCGTGCCACAGAATTGCACCACAGACTAGTGTGTGGCCAGCTGGAACAACGCTGGCAGACCATGCCACAGAACTGGTTCAAAGGTAGGGTGGACTCTCACAAATGTCAAGCAATTGCTAAGCCAGTCTTTAAAACACAAATGAGTAACTTCTTAATCCTTTATAACACATCCCCTCCTCTGAAAACCTTGTAAACAGAGAGGTGGATCTGCAGTCAGGCTTATCTTGAGAAAGAAAGCCCAAAGACCGCAGCTCATTACTCATATCATTATGTCAATTGTTACTGTAAAAATACTAATTGTCGATCTAAAAGTTAGCTGTTTCAAATGCTGACTATCTCATAAAAAGGGTGAGGAGTATTTTCTCATCCCTCTCCTTTGCAAGCACCTTTTTCTAGTCTGGCATATCAACAAAGGATTCTCTCTACTGTGGCTTCTTTCTCTCGATCTGAGTGACAGCCCAGCAGCTATATGCAGATGAAGGAACTACTGGAGAAAGGATAGCTTCCATAGAAATATGCGAATCATCACATCCACAATGTCTTTTTAATTCAGTCATCTCTCATTCTGAGGCAAGGAAGAAGGATAAAAAATACAGAATGTTTTACAAAACCACCTGAAATAAGGAGGGAAATAGAGAGATTTGAAGTCCAAGGAATAGTTAGACATTTCCTACAGTCCAGTCTGACCTCCATATGCCATGTAAGGGGATGGTTTTACACAGCACATTCCCAATGAGCAATTAAAATATGGATATGACATAAAGCCTCCCACTTCTTTGTCTAGTGCACCTATCACACCAGGGTGAACTTCTGTTCAGTATGCATATATAATTACCATTGGAAATAATAGAGAAACGTGAAAGCATCAAAGGAAAAAGGCTACACAGCTCATCAGCCTTCAAGAGACACAGCATGGGGGAGATGGAATAGTGGCATATAAAATCTAGAGTGACTTCAAAAAAGCAAACAAGGAACATTTGTTCACGGTCTCTTCCAATGCAAAATCCCTGGAGCATCAAATGAAAGTAGCAGGTGGCAGGCTCCAGACAAGCAAAGAAAACAGTTCTTTCACAGAATATTCTTTTATAAAATACTTACAAAATAGACTATGGAACTCCTTTTTGCAGGATTGCTACTGATGATGAAAATCTCTACGATTTTAAAAATGACTATGCAAATTCATGAACTCAAAAAAAAAAAAGTTCTTCAAGGGCTAAAAGATCACGCTGAAAGAATATAAGAGAGGTAGTAAAAACAATTGCTTTGCTCTTCTAGTCTTTCTTGTATTTTTTCTACTAGCCACAGCTGTAGGCAAGAAATTGAGCCATTTTTTGTCTCCTATAAAAATATTACTGAAAGCACTTGGAAATTTGCAGCATACAGTTCTGACACTTCAATATCTTGTCAAAGCAGGTTTATAGTCCTACACAACCCATACATTCCTGATTTTATTCTGTAGATAATTTACATGTTCAAGATATACACAATAATCTACAATCTAAGAAAAAATTCCAGTGATATTTTACATGTGTATATATACATATATATATACTTTCAGATTATCTTTGAGACAGAATGTAGGGTACTAACTAAATACCTGAAAAAAGATCTTGAAAAATCTGTATGTGGATTTAAGTCAATCTGGAAGTCATAATGCATGTTCATTGTACACTGCGATTGCACCTTGAGGAATTATATGAAGATTTGTATGCAAATATGTTTATATAATGAAGTATTCAGTGCATAACTGAAGCAATGCTTAGGAATGATCATAGGAGTCATCTACCTTGATTCAAATACCAGTATTATATAGAGAAGTGCCATTATGCATTACTAAATGAAAATAAATAAATATTAAATAGTAATAATAAAAATTATTATTTCTTACATAATAACTGTGGAGAAACCCTTCCTTTTTGGCTAACCAGCACACAGTACCTATTGTAAGAAAGTTTAATTACATGTCAAAGATGTTGACTCCAAAAATAAAATTCAAAATAATCAAAGTGCTTAATTGTGAAACACTCTTACAAATCCACTCTATGAAAAAGTAATTAATATAATTATTTCTTCACCATATAAAATACAAATACGAACAACAAAAGACTGCAAATTCGACTTCTTAGTGAGCACTAGGCACTCATCTGCCTGTTATTACAAAAGCTGCTAAATGCTAGGCTTTGCCATGTTTCTTGCTTCCCAGGAACTCTCATTTTGCTCTAATGGGTTAATGATATCTGCACGGTGCCAGAAAGCATCAGGCAGACCTGTAGGAGCAGATGGTGATGATGATGTAACATGGGTTAGTGTTGTATTATTATGTCATTTCTGGACAAGCTTTGTTCTGATGCATTTAGAATTGGCTTAAAAGGGCTTTATTTTTCTGCAAGAAGACAGAAGTATGTGTGTGTGGTTGTGCAGGGTAGCTGAACAGATTTGTGCAAATTTAACGTAAAAGAAATCGTAGGCATATCTCAAGAAAAGTTCAGTACAGGAGAACAAACACTGGTGAAAAGCATATGTGAACATATCCAAGAAATGTATGAAAGAAAAGAGATATTGAGAAGCCTGAGGGGAAGGATGTGTGTGGCAATGGACGATGTGTTGGGAAGCAGAGGATGTGGAGTTTGTGTGTGCCACCTGGAAGTACACAGCATGTTTAGTGTATACAGTGGGGAGAAGAGAAAGTACAGAAACAAAGGTACATTATACAGGTAAAGAGGAGGAGTGGATTTGTGTGTGGGAGGCAAGGAATGACTGTGAAAGTGTAAGAGCAGGAGGGAGAATGCTGTGTTTCAAGAAAACAACATGCCCATGGCAGATATACAAATGTGTGTAAGGAGTGCGCAGCTCTCTCTCCCAGTGTGTGTTTGAGTGTGTAAAACGGCTGCACAGCTCTCTGAATGTGCATGCACGTGTGTAAGGGGTGCCTGGGTTTCTGTGTGTGTACAACTGCCGCAAGGGCCTCCAGATGTCTCTGTGTGTGTGTGTAAGGCACGCACAGCCCTCTCAGTGCGTGTGTAAGAGGTGCAGGGGTCTCTGAGGCGCGTAAGGGAGGCAGGGCTCCCCAAGCGTGTGCGTGCCCGTGTCCGTAAGGGGTGCTCGGGCCTTTGTGCGCATACACACGGTGCGGCGGTCTCTAAGGGTGCCGGGGCTCCCGGAGCGTGTGCGTGCGTGTGCAAGGCGGGGGCGCGGACGGCCGAGTGCGGGAGAGGAGGGCGGGCGCGGCGCCGGCAGGGTGTGCCCGGGGTGGTGGGGGGGGGGGGGGGGGGGAGGGAGGCTGCGACCCTCCTCCCCTCCTCCTCCCCCCCACCCCCCCACCCGACGGCGCTGCCAAAAAAGCAGCCGCGCAGCCGGCCGCCCCGCGTTGCCGGCGGAGGCCGAGCGGCGGCGGCGCGCCCGCACCATGCCCGCGCTCCCGGGGCCGCGCCGCGCCGCGCTGCCGCTCCCGCTGCTGCTCCCGCTGCTGCTCCCGCCGCTGCTCCCGCCGCTGCTGCCGGCGGCGGCGGAGGGGTGCGGGCCCTGCGAGCCGGGGCGCTGCCCGCCGCCGCCGCGCTGCGCCGCGCCCGAGCTGACGGCGCCGGACGAGTGCGGCTGCTGCGAGCGGTGCCTGGGCGCCGAGGGCGAGGCGTGCGGCGGGCGCGGGGCCGGCGGGGCGCGGGGGCCGCGCTGCGGGCCGGGGCTGGTGTGCGTGAGCCGCTGGCGCCCCGGCGGCGAGGCCCTGGAGGGCGCGGGGCTGTGCGTGTGCAAGGAGGACGGCGCGGTGTGCGGCTCCGACGGGCGCTCCTACCGCAGCCTGTGCGCCCTGCACCTCCGCAGCTGGGCGGCCCTGCGCGGCGGCGGCGAGCGCATCCGCAAAGCGCACGACGGCGAGTGCAAGCTCGGTGAGTGCCGCTTCCCCGCCGCCGCGCAACCTCCGCGGCCGTGCGCGCCGCTCTGGAGAGCCTGGCGCGCACCCGCGTGTTTTGCACGGCGGGTTTCCCGCGGACGCCTCCTCGGGTGCCAGCACTGGGCAGGCTGCAGGGTGAGGGGCCCCGCCGTGGGGAAGGGGCTGCAGCCGGGCTGCGAGAGCGGCCGGGCTGCGGGGGAAGCGCAGCCGCCCCGCTGAGGAAGCGCGGGCCCGGTCGAGGCGGCGCCGGGACCGGGGGACGCGTCCCCTTGGCTGGCAGGATCGCGGAGAGGCGCCGGCACTGCCTGATGCGGCTGACTTCGCGGCGCAAAGCAGCAGCTGAGGTGCTGGGATGGGCCGGGGGAGTTTTCCCAAGGAGCTCTCCTTCCACTGTAGGCAGCATTTCGCCTTTCGTTTTTTATGGAGCCCTTCCCGGGCTCTTCCTGTCTTCTCCGAGTGCAGAGGAGAACACCTGGGGGGAAAAAAAAATGTATTTCTGAATGCTGTCCCAGTTGCATAGTATCATCCCCTCCAAGGAAGCCACTTCTTCAGCACACGTGAGTCCTCCAGAGGGCAAGCATCTCCTCCAGACCTGAAAGCACTGCATTTCCAGGTTAGGCATGCTCATGTCCAGTATTAGAAACATGCAACACTGCCAGTTGGATAGTCTGTACAAATTAATGCAGTTAGTATTTCAAATACATTTGTCTGTGCCAGAGATGGTACTTTCCCAATAAATTAAAGTGGGAAATAGAACCAGCTACCTACATTCTTCTGAGCTCTGAAACAAAATAATCAGCAATGAATTGAGAGAAAGAAAAAAGACAGCAGTTTTTCCATTCTCAGGATGCTTTGTTTAACCGTATCCTGCAATGTGGACACTTTTTAATGTATCTGAATATCTGGAAGCTTTAATTCTGCAAATAAGTGCATTTAGGAGCTCATCTGATAAAAGCTTAAACACATGCGGTGTTTCAAAAGGTAGTTTGTGCTGTCAGGAAGTTCAGTCCTTAAACCCTCGCATATAGCATCCCTTAGCAGATTCTTAACATACATTACATACTACTCAGCAATATCCCATGAACTTAACGCTCTGAGATAATTCTGTACTCCTTTCTCCTATTAAATTTAGCTGCATACCTACTCAGGCAAATCCTACATTCGTTCAAAGCCTGGTGTTGAGAGGACGTCTTCTACTACCTTCTGTGTATCTAGCTGTCAGCTACAGACAATTTTGCATCCCAGACGCTAGAGAGAGATAGGGTTGTGGTGCATGCAGGTGCATTCACGGAGTCTGAACTACACTGACGCGGTGTAAGAGCCCTGACTGGGCACTGTAGATTGTACACATGGCCCCTGTCACAAGATAAAAGTAGTCTTTTCTCAGCATCCTGTGCTGTCCACTAGCTCTGCTGGTCTAACCTAGTAGGACTCAACCTGGTTGGTCTCTGTTTTTCTGCACCTTTTGCAGGCTTATCACTTACACTATGCCTGCACATCTTGGGTGCTAGGGCCAGCTCATGTTTTGCTGCAGATAGAGGCATTTATGTATAAGCAAATACCTCATTATATCATAACCAAGGGGCACTAATTTATTCAGCTCTAATCAGGGGGGTGATTTTTAGCAGTCCTCCTGGGACGCTGGTGGAAGCCTCGATAACAGCTGCTTCCTTTGCTGTTTGTGATCAAAACACCCTTTCTGGTTTGTTTATTTTTAATGAGCTTCCCTGAAGCCCCTAAGGGGAGGGAGGAGGGAAAAAGTCGGGGGAGATTACTGAATGCTCAAATTCTAATTGTCTAGCCTTGTCACAGTTCTGCTCTAGCCCTGAGATTCTATACTCTAAGGTTGTTTGAAATGTTGGAAAAAGTCACACTTTGCAATAAATTTCCGGCGTTCTGGATCTTACTAAGAAAAGATGTTAAGTGGCATTTGAAACCCTAGGCATGTACAAACAGTGCTTATTTAGCTCTGGTACCAGCCTTTCCAACAACTACAAACTTAGGTATAAAAGGCTTCATGATATTTTCCCAGTAAGCCCAGTTTCCTCTGTGTTTCTGCATATCTGAGTTGCTGAAGTGAGACTCTTTCATGCAATGGGGCATTTGAATAACTCTCAGGCTGCTCTGAGGAGCTAACATCAAGAGTGTTCTTTACAACACAGTGAATATATCAGAAAATCGATATATAATCTCCTTTCAACTCCACCAGTGCTTTTCACCCTCTCCCTAATCCTCTCACTGACTCAAGCAGCAAGAGATTAGGCAGATGCTTTAGTAAATTCTGTGCCAGTGGAACTATGATTCAATATTTATAAATTAGAATTCTTTTGGTAGGTCCCCATGAGTTACTGCTTTCTCCCTGAAGTTGTCTATAATCTGTTTTATTACTCCTATGTGCTGTCTCAAGTGTTTATTTTACTCTGCAGAAAGGGATGTCTCATTTTCCGCCCAGTCACTCTGTTCCAGATACTGTGTACTTTAAAAAATTGAAGCTCTTTTATAAGTGAATGTTTTGGATGCTAAACTAGAAGGGAATATTACCTGCAGATTTTGTCCAGAACTATGTCATGTCTGAATTACAGAGTAGTGCAGGGAAACCACGTTGCAAACCACACAAAGTGTGATTATTTTCTTCACGCAAGCACAACAGAAATGATGAACATAAACGTTATTTTTCAACTTTCAGATGTATACAGTTATGTGATTTCACTTTAAGGTTAATTTATTATGGAATTGACCTAAAGGAAGTGGAAGCTTGTAATATCCAAATCTGTACTCTTAGGTAAAAGCTCTGGGAATGTGCATAATGAACTAAGTTGTTAGCATTTTATTCCTGAAAAATCATGACTAGGAAGATGTTTTGTCAGAATTTCACAAACCCAGGCAGCTGAAAAATGAAAGTCCATATTCTGCAAACACACAGGAAGTAGTGTGCCTTTTATAATGCTATCAGTTACTGCTTAGGTCGTTCTTGCCAGAGGTAGAGCTAATCTGTTCTTAAAATTCTCCAAACATCTCCCTCATTCAGCTAATCTTGTTGCTACAAAACTTTATTCAGTATTTAATCTAAATTTCTGCTGAAGCTGTCTTGTCTTGCCCGTGGTGGCAAGACATCTGATCACCTCCTCCTAGTCTGTAGAAACTGATGCATCTAAAGAGCATTCCCATGTCTTCCTCACCCTGACCCAGTTAAGCAGCCCTGGTCCTTTTTGTCTTTCTCTCCTTTTCTGAACACAAGTCATTCTTACTACTCTTTCCTAGGCTTTCTCTATCCTGCGTTCTCATCATACTCATGTTGTGCATCAGTCCTGTGCCTTGCTTCTCTAGATGTAAATGTTAGTTAGCAGCCAGAGGGGGGTGCTCCCCACCTGGGGAAGGGCCAGCTATCCTGGCAGAACATGCAGAATTTCTTCTTCATGCCTCCACAGCATCTGCAAACATAGTCACCAGTGTAAGTCACCTTACAACTTTTACCCCTTCTGTCCTGTCCTGCACTGGGCAGCATTAATGGGCAACGGAAGTTGTGAGAGGTGATTGATCAGTGAGCCAGGTCTCCAGCTGCATGACTGTCTACTAGCAAGTGCATGTTCTTTCCTCTCCTGACTATTGCCTCCTGTGGAATGATGTTAGATGCAGAGTAAATTGGTTACAGTGCAGTGGGGCTTAAGAGTAGATTAACTGGAATATTTTCTTCTCTCTCTGTAGCAGCAGAGAAGGTTATTCTTAAAGAGCAGGTCATAATAGCTGTGAGCATTGCATTCAGAACATACTAGCAAAGTAGATGTGTCTGCAGGGCTGGACGCTTCTGTGCTATCTGCCAGTAGCACACAGCTAGCAGACACCAAGATGCACACTAACTACAGCAGCTAGAGTAACCAAGCTACACCAAGAGATACAGAACAGAGCAGACACACACAAGCACTGATGTTCAAGTAATGCGGTTGCTGCTTGCCTACTCAGTTATTGTCAAGGTACAACCCAAAGGGGCTGATCTGGTGGAGTAAGGCTAAATCCTAAGCCTTGTAATGGATGCAGAATGTGCTGCTAGCTCCCACCATGACTTTCTTACTTCTAGGTTAGAAAATCTGCTCCAGAACCAAATCTCCATCCTTCTTGAGAGCAAGAAAGCAAGAGGAGCTTCATTTGTACAGCAGAAATTCAAATATGAGGGAGCTTTGCCCTAGGCAAAATCCTGAGTTACAGACAAAGTAGGCTTCCTTAATTTGTTATTTGGAGAGTATTCTGATGGAGAAGAGCAATAGAGTGGGTCCTGTCCTCCTCTGTGGCATCCCACATAAGTGACACAGTCTGCAGAGAGGACTACTTTTGGGGGCCAAGCTCAGTATGCTGACTCAGCCTCCTTCCCAACAGCAGGACTCATGAATCTGTGTGCAGGGTTTGTTCCAAGCTCTGTAACAGGACACATGTTTCTCAGCACAAATATTCCCTGTGCAAAAGCAGGACTAGGGCCTACGGTTTCACTGGGAACTGTCTGGGCTTACTGCTTCTGAACATGTGTCAAAATCCAGCCCCCTGTCACTTCCAGTCCTCCAGTCAGACAGCCCAGAGGCTTCAGTAATTAATTCTATGCTAAGAAACATAGCCAGATGCTCAGGATCATTCAATAACAATGCTCACTATCCATTTTTAGACACTTCAAGAGATACAAGTGCTCCCATCCCTGGTGAGGTCAGTGGAAATATGCATCCAGCCCCTTTTAAAAACGTTTGAAATGTTATGCTGATTATGTTATGCATTAATCCAGTTCTACATTCTGGATGCATCCACAGCCCTTTTCAGGACTAATGATTTCTCAGCTGCTTTGTGCATGTGTTTCTTTAGGATTTTACTTTTGAAGTCTTCATTAGATCAACATGATGGCAGCTCAGTTTGAGACATGGCTTTTGTTATGCTAAGGGCTTTGTGGCAGTTCAGCCTGTGCAGATCTACAGAAATCCTTTAATGCTTCAGTATTATAAAGCATCTTGAGCTTGTTGTATGAAGCAGGAAGAGCAGTGAGCTTCTGAAGTGCAAAAAAAGGCCATGGAAATTAAGGAGCGTGTATGTGAGCAGGAGCTGCCTTCCATCTTGAAGCAGTTTTAATCCTTGCCTGTTACAAGTTTTCCATTATCATCTTTTAATACAGTATTCATAGCCATGGATGGCCTTGCATGTACATTTACATTTTAAAAGGAGAACACAATCCAAAATGATATACATGTTTTCAGTCTTCCCACGACGTCCTGCTGTCCTTTGTGTGACTGTAGTAGTCTGGAGCAGCTGCACTGAATGCATGTTAAAATATCTCACTAAGAATAGAAGTCTGACAGCAGCAGAAGTGAAAACAGTTTGCTGTGCCAAGACGTTTTTTAACCAGACATCGTTTGTTAGTTAGGAAGTGAGGGGATGATACTGCAACACTGTGTGCATTTCAGTGTCATAAGCTTTTCATTGCTTTGGATATCTCATTCTAACCTCACTCTCTGTTAAGTCCTTTTCTACTTAAACAGAAAGAGAAATAGTGGGGGTTTTTTGTGTTTTAACCCTCAGTATCAACATCTGCAGTTAGTTAATGGCTGTGCATAGTTTAGAAAGACAGTCTTCACATGAATTTAGGAGTATGTGGTTTCCCTGATGTTTTTCCAGGTATATGAGGCTGTATTTGGGAAGCACAGTCTTTGCTAACTGACTAGACCTGCTGGCCCATAGTCCTGCAGTCACTCTGGTGCATTTAGCTGGAGGAGTTCAAGATGACCATCATTTCTACACATTTCACAAGCTGCATCAGGGAAAACGGCGTGCTACTTAAATCCAGGCTTGTTTTTTCTTTCAAAACTGTGGATTTTGTTGTGGTTTTTAACTGAAGCCAGAATCTGAGCAAAGAGACAATTAGCTTCTGTTTTCCAGATATATATCTTGAAATATATCATCTTCTATGGGACTTGTTGACTCTATAAATGTGTTGTCAGTTGCATCTGACTCTGTCTCTTTCAAGAGCAACTTAGTCTTACAGTGCTGTAAACATGCTACTTTGGCTACATTGCATTGAGATTCAGCATCTAGCGTGCCAGTGTTTTCGGCAGGATGATTTTCCAGGACATCAATCCTTCAAAAGACAGTATAAAAAACTTTTCAGAAATGGAGGTTTTTTGTTGCAGTCAGTGGAGTTCAGTGTTGCAGTATCTTTCTGCACTTCCGTGTGGTTTGGTGTTGAGCCTGAAATAATGGCTGCAGGTAGGACAAAGGACTTACAGAGCAGCTGCAGAAAAACGGCTGACAAACACCAGTGAGCAGCTGGATCAAGCCCTTCATGTTACACTGCAATTTACAAAAGCCACTTGTGAACCAGAGGGCAAGTTGGGAAGGGCGGTATTTAAAATTCCACAGTTGCAAATTTTTAATTTAATACTGCTATCTCCTACTTGAGTCTTCCTGGGGAGAAAAAAAAAAAGAGGGAAAAAAAAAAAAAAAAAAAAAAAAAAAAAAAAAAAAAAAAAACGAGCTGATTTGACTGCATTCCCTGCTATCTCTGCACACACTGAGAGTAAGTTATGGAAATGGGCTGCCACCATCAGCTGAACTGCTTTCCTGCTCTGTTAATCCCATTTCCCTCCTTTTATTCTCTGACTGCCGTCACTCACTACCATATAGTTCATGTTGACACTCATCATCAGGGTACCAATGTACCTCTCGCTGTGAAAGCGTTCTACTATAACCAGATTATCACCCTTAAAGGGGAGGCTGGACAGTACTTTCCACACATGCTTAACCCAGGCTTAATCTGGGTCATTCCAGGCTTCTCTGGCAGCTTGTGCCATGACTGGATATTCTCATTGAAGAACGTTTTATCTCCACAGCTCACAAGCAGAGGCGTGTACTGTGGAAACACAAATGGCGAGAGTAGTGTTTTGGCAGCTCATAAAAGGACACACACACACGAATGTGGCTGTTTAAACCAAAACCGCTAGTGGTGGAAACTTTCTTGTAACTCCTGAAGGGACTTAGGGCAATTTCAGCAAAGTGCAAAACTGTATTTTGTGGTAGTTCTACTTCATTTCAGCTTCAGGTACATCAAAGAGCAGGCATCCGTGCCGTTGGTGGGAAGGAGAATGCTACAGGAATGGGCACAGAGCAGCTTTTGCCTTGCAGAAAACGCTCTGTTCCTTAGTGACATGAAAGGAGTGAGGAAGGCGTTCGAACTGCACGCAACCTGTCCTCACAGGCTTGGAGAAGAGGGGCAGTTAAGACATCCCAAGCTCTTTTATCGCTGTTAAATACCTTTCCCCTTTCTCCGGGAGGGGCCAGAGTAAAGACAGGTCCTGTACTTTTGGGATGTGTTTTCTTGTAACTTGTCCATTGCTGAAGTCAGTCCTCCTCTTGGGAAGCCTCTGTGCTCTTCTGCGGTGTGAGGTAATCCCGAGCCGGGGGAAGTACTGCGTCTTGAATGAAAGGCTGCACATGCCTAATAGGTTTTTGTTTAGTAAATGTATCAGCTGTGTTCAGACAAACAAAAATAACAATTCCTTTGGATCCTAAAGGCAGCCCTAGAAAGAATTAAGCCCATTACCAAACTTGTCACTGAAAACGCTGGATGGAAATGGGAAAAGGCTTGGGGAAAGGACTTCTCTAGTCATGAGTTGCTTCTTGTTTGTGGCGTATTTAGTAACTAAGGGAGGCCTAGAATACTACTTTGTGAAAAAATACAAAGGGTCTTCACGCATGAGAGCCGCTCAAATGCCATTCTGTTTCAGAAGCAAAGCTGCAGTTAGCTGAATTAAGCTATTTAGTGCTTAGTGTTAGAACTGTGATTTCAATACTGATTAGCATAGATCATTAGCATTATCCTTTCATGCACCGTTCGTGGTGACATACAAGTCTAGTTATGTTTCCCTCTTGTTATGAAACACAAAGAAAGTCTGATGCTTTTAGCTTCTCCTTTAATTTCTTCTTTATTTTAAAAATTTTCGTGATAAAATCATCTAAAATTGCAGCTACTTTGTGAACAGCTGCTGTCAGGACCACAAATGTTTTTATTAAAAAAGTCATAATCTGCTAAAGACCTTTCTTGTCTCAGAGACCTCACTATTTTTAATAATTCACTTGTTATGTTTCAGAAATTCTTACTGCAACCCCAGCTATAGAAATCCTTTCTAACACTTTTAGCAGAGTTCTACCATCAAGTGTGTGTTACTGCAACAGCCATCGTTTATGAACACATATTACCCATGAAAATGCTTTTCCTGGGAGCTGCTCACCTGTGAAGCCAAAGCAGTTGGGACAGGTTGCCTATATCCACCTGAAAGGACGTCTGGTGGAGCTTCCCTTTTAAAGATATAATATAAGCCAGAATCTGCATAGATTTCTCCTGCTAAATGCTCCCTCTGTCACTGGTAGACAAAGTAATGCCTAGACTACTTATGTACTGACTGTACTCAGAGTAGCTTCTGGTACCTCCATTGGCAACAGACGAATGGTGAAGGCTTAAGGATAAAAATGTCGCTGATGGGACCCTGCCTAGTGGCTCATCTCAAGGCTCATCCTCCACCCTGGAAGGGAAGAGGACATGTCAGACCTGACCTAGAGCCGTATCTCCCAGGTCTGAGCCACATCTTCTAGAGGTGATATCCAGTGAGATATCCAGCCTTAGAGGTCTGTCATGAGAGTATTTCATAGTGTGTTAGCTGCAGGCCTGTGTGAATGTCACCAGAATCCAGCACGCCTGCAGTCACTGTTAGCATGTGTGGATTAAGGCTTTTTTCAGGAAAAAGTGTGGGGAGAGGGGAGCAGTCAAGTTCAGTGCCCTGCTATCCCAGATGAACAGGCAAGGTCAGCCTTTCAGAGACTGATTCAGTCACACCGTAGTATATGTAGCTTGGCCTGAGGACAGTCCTTAAACTCAGAGTTTCTCTAGGAAATGCAGAGAAAAGAAACCAGTACTAACTGCAGTTCTCAAGCTTGTTGCATAAAAGATCTGGAGTAGTGAAGTCCATTCCTAATAAAATGAAGGAGAAGTGATTTGAAGACAGAAGGTACAGAAGGACCTGGTGGATGAAAAAACATCCTTCAGAGACTGAAGATTGACTGAGATTTTGTATTTAAAAATAGGATGCTCTAGTCCACCTGTCTGACTGCTTTGCGCACAGATAATCAATAGAAGAGCAAAATGTTCTACTGTAGTTTTTACCAAGGCTTATTCGTGGTGATTTCAGGCACAAGAGTACTCACTTCAAAATTAGTTCCTCAGGTGGCAAGATCTCAACTAGTGTTTTTAATTCTCTATATAACAAAGCCACTATTTCTTGATATTGTTGCCCTCTTTATTTGGATTTTGATTCTGTTTTTCCTGCCTAAATAAAGAAATGAACTACTGTATTAAATTTACATGCTGTTCTGCTAGCTACCTAGCACACAGCTATACAGCGTGACAGAATCCTAGTAAAATTACTCATGCCCTCCTGCATTTTTGCCACTCCTGAGCAAAATAGAGATAATCATTGTGTTCTTTGCAAGCTTTTAATAACATAGATCTGCTAGCTTTTATCATATTAGAAAATTACAGAGCATTTCGTAGGGAAGACCTTGGAAAGAAATACTGCAGGAGCAGTCAGTAGCCTGGAAGCCCACTTCTCACTACCTTTTCCCCCTCTGCATCAGTGGAACATCTTTCCAGAGACAACTAGGGTGTTTCTGACAGTTACCTGAAAATACACACACACAAGGCCTCGAGTAGCCTCTTGTATTGCTCCAAGTGCATAATGAAGTCAGTATGAAACCTTCATCACAACTGCATGGTCTTTAAAGTAATACCTGCAAAAGAATTCACTGTAGACTAACTGAGATAACACTGATTTTGAGGGATATTTGAGATGGTGATGAAAAGAAGCATAAATATAATATTTTTTTCTTACCAGAATAACTACCAGTTCCACATTTGTTTCAGCATGCTGAAATAAAAAGTTTCCATTCCTGACCAGTGAAAACACCTATGGTCTTTTTGCTGCAACAAAGCTTTGCAAGCTGAAAACTCACTATCCAAGAATCTTCACACATCTATGGATGATTAATTCTTAACAAAATGAGGAGCTCAGGCTGTCTGTCAATAAGAAGCTGCACTTTTTTTTTGAGACAAGGAGCCTGCCATTCAGAGAAGCAAGAACAACAGAGTTTGTCAGGGCTGATTCTCCTGCTTAGGTCTGGCTCTTCTGGCTTCAGTACAAAGTGTGGGCTTCTGAATAAAAGATGCAAGTCCTTAGTGAGGATGATTGAGCAGCACTGATTTCTGGTAACTTTCAGCTTTGGTGCTCCGAGTTCAGATAATCAGAAATGGGGTCTTCTTCACTGGGCAGAATACTTCTGAAGCCACTTTATACTTTCTCTCGGTCACAACCCCAAAAGCAGAGGAATTTTCCAGTGTGGTCACTATTTCAGGGAGAACCCAAAGCAGTCTGCACAGCATTTGATATGCTAATTTCTGTGTCTTAGATGCTTTCATGATCCATTCCTCTTATATGTTGATAGCTTCCTTGACCCTGGGAAAATGAAGGCAAAAGAAGTGAGAGGCATCAGGAGTGATTCTACACCCAGTGCAATATGGTCAGAACCATGCACTTCTTTTTTCCCCAAGCAAGAAAGTGTGGGTGTTTATATGAGCCAGACAGTGAAAGAACAAGCAGGTGCCCCAGATCATCATCCATTTGGCAAGAGCCTGAGCTGTTTTCCAGGCTCTGTCACAGCAAAGCTTCCCCCTCCAGGTGCAACCTGTTCATGGATACAGTCCAGTATGTCTTGCCTACTTACCTTGCTCTTTTTTTTTAAAGAGTATTAAATTGAATTTTCCTCCTTGTTCATTTCTTTCTGTCTTTCTCTGCTCAGAGAGAAAGTGTTTTTTTCACTTAGGGTGAAAAAAAAAATAGAGGTTGCTTTGTTAGCTTTGAGGACGGGAAGTGCAGTATAATCCAAGATGGACAAAGGAAAGTCTGGTTATTCTAATGGACAGCCGACACAAGAGACTGTTGTCTCCATGGCTGAAGACAGAGGGCAACTGATTGGGCAGAGAGGTCCCATCTGACCTTTTTTGTGCATGCATGGAAAATAAAGTTTCAGAGAACCATAGACTAAAAATTAGGAGCTTGGAAACGGTAGCTGAAAATATAAGCTGCAAATAAGCAGCCATAAAACAGTGGAAACAGCATGAATCAGGTTACCTCCTGCTTGTGCTTCAGAGAATGAAGTTGATCCTCATGCTGAGATTCAACTGGGTGTCCTCAGTGCTGACTGTTCTCCAACCAACATCTGTGCTCTTGGTGAGCTGCAGTTATTCTACAAATCTACTCCACTGGCTTTCCTTGAAGATTGTTGCCCAAAACTGTATCTGCTACTGATCTTTAAGTGAGCAATGATGTGTTTTATTTTCTCTGGCACAACTGGTCTGAAATTGGTGTTTCTTCCAAAGCTAAGAGAGAATGTTTATTTAATTAGTTCATCAGCTTTTTACAATATTATTTCAGTAATCCATGGTGGCTCTTAGAGCAGCATTGTGGCTCTTTCAGCAGCATGTGGCTCTTTCACAGCATGTGTTTATTTTACAAGTGCGTATTCTATGAACTTAGCACAACGTCAGCATTTCTAAGGTTGGCATTCATAATGTACTCTTTCCAGCCATGATATACAAGTCGTCTGTCCTGCTGCATCTTTCAGAGGACATGGTAACATAGCTATCCTTGCACCTTTTCTTGTTAGCTTACACACAGTGACTAGGAACAACTTCTAGATGGAATCTAGTGCAGTTGTGTACAGAGGAACTCTTGGAGCAGATGAACCCCTCATTTCCACCAAGATGTTCGCACACAGAAGGAAAGAGAACAACTTCAGATGTAATTCATACTGTGATTTCAAACCTGTAGTAGAAGCCAGATAGCCAAGGGCTGCAGGGAACTTGGAAATCCCAGAGAAAAGAGTTTAAAAATGAACCTACTTGCCTTACTGTTAATCCACTGCTTTGTTCAGTGTTAGAAGAGAGCAGCCCTTTTCTTGACTGTTTGCCATTATTACCCTGCTGCGGAAAGCAGATCTGATCAGTGGTTTCAAGTGCAGTCAATGAACTAAAACAATTAGCATGAACATGGCAATCTACATCTTGAGCAGAAGTTATCAGTTAGTAGCACTAACATTGTCTATTGCTTTGTAATTGCTTTAGTGTTCTTCTGTCCTGTGGTGTAATGGAGATTCTTCAGTTCTGAGTACTTCTTTCTGGAAATCTCAAAGAGAGAAGGTTTGACTCAGAGAACTGTCCCTTCACATTTCCTTCCTACAACCTCAACAAGCTTCTCTGGCTGAGCAAGAACACCAGAAAGGCATCACTGAAAGCTAGAAAAGTCCCAGACACTGTCTGAACTCTACAAGTTTTTCTCCACTGATGAATCATGAATGTTCTGTTTTCCCATGTTTGTTTGTACCCAAACCACCTTGATCCCTCCCTTTTTCCATCCCTGATTCTGCCCCTCAGCATCCCATAAAAGTCTCGTGCAATCTCCAAACGTTGCTCCCCTGCATCCCATCGTATGTCTTGTATGACTTAGACAGTAATCTCCCTCCATGTGTGAGGTGACCTGCAGAGCCGCTGCTGTGACTCGTAGCAGTGGGTGTCCTGTCCGCCTCTGGAGCTAGGACAGGGGCTCCTTCCTCTCAGTGAGTTACTTGGTGCTGTGCATGTGGGTGAAGTGAGCCTTCTGTGAGCTGGTCAGTCTCCTGCGACATGCCTGGCAGGAGCCAAAGCCAGGTATATTCAGGTTCCCCCAAGTGCCGTTGCTTCTTTGCAGTCCTTTGTTTGTGTGGGGACAAGATTTTTATCACATGTGCTAACAGTAGGCTTAAAATAGCCGATCTTGAGGGGAAAGCCAGCAGAGAAGACATTGCTGGAGTCACCCTTGCACTGGGGACTGCTACTCCAGCACAGGAAAAATAGTGTCACGGGTCCTGTGTACAGCTGAGCCCAAGTTCCACTTGGGATGAAAGAAGGAATCCAGCCTTGGCTGTACAGACTCAGCCATCCACACAAAGCTTGTTTATTAAGGTTTTTTTGTGGAGCAAGTATGAATTTTGCTGGGAGATGATTGTACTGACCGCTGCAGTATGAAATGTTCTGATAAGACAGAGGAAGAAAAGAGCACGTTAATTTGAGGCTGTGATAGAGCCTGTGCTGCAGGAGTGAGCATGGAAATGAGCTTGACAAGTGAAAAATAAACCAAGTCCAGAAGTGTTATTGCCAGATATGAAGAAAATATTGTAAATAGTGGAGGATATTAGATATGATTGGTTCTGAATTCCCTGTAACAACCCAAATGCTACTTTTTATAAATGCCTGTGAGACAAATCCGGTGCAGAGAATCAAAAGGCTCTAGAGAGAAGTGGATCGGGGTGCAGGTGGTGGGATAAGGTTTTCATACCCTAAAGTATATCCAGAGGTTTCTATATACCCTAGAAGCATTTGTAAAGATCAGTTTTTAGGTGAATTATTTAGCCCATTGCTTGGGGTCTAAACCCCAAAGTAGAAATAACTTTTGTTTATACTGAGCACACATCACATGACACTCAGCATGACACTCAGAAGAAAAATATGGAATTTCTCACCTAAACATCTATTAGTAGATAATTTTTCCTAAACATCAGCATGCTAAAAGCTAGTATCTATAGTAGCAGAGCAACTAGTCAGGAAACTGGCAATTAATTTTGAAAGTCATTCAGTATCAGAAAATATGGACCATAATGCGCCACTTCAGTTTCACAATCTGTCATAAAGTGTATTTTCTTCCCACAAAAGGCTTAAATTTACATCTAAGTATAAAAGACTCTTAAAGCAGATGGGGGCCATTAAGTTATGAGATCATCAAAGTCCTTGAAAGTAGAATAGACTCAGCAGGTAGTAATATTTGAATCCATGGGGACTTAAGTGTGCATTCTGTTTAGGACACTTTATCTGCTTACAGACTCAATTAAGTGGCATTATGGCAAATATTCGTTAGTCAATGGTTATTATACAGACAGAGAATCTTGTAACAGATGGGCTTTTTCCTTTTGGTTTTTCAAGAAGTGATGTGCCTTGCATCAGCTGACAAAGAGCATGGTGTGGGGGGGGTGAACCTTCCTTCTTCTAGTACTGCCCAACAGTGGATGTTTTGTATACATCCATGTATTGCATACAGCCCACAAGTGGGATCAGGTGCCAGGCTGTCACAATGAGACGTGCCTTGTGTAAAAGGGAGAAGGAAAATGAATTTGGCAGGCAAGCTGAGAAATCCTCACTTCAGTGCTAGCAATTTGCTGGGTATTGTTGGTGTGCAGGGGTTCCCTCCTGTGTTGGGTGCTGTTAGAGGAGGAGGATTTGTGTGAAGAGGAGCAGAGGGAGTAGTGTTTAGAATGCCTGCCTGTAAGTGACCTTTCTTTGCTGAGGTAGATACACTTCTAGAAAATTGGCCTCATTTGGCCAATGCTGTGTGAGGAAATCCACCATAATTAGTAAATGTTGCTATAGACACATCTAACAAAGTTATCTTCCTGTAAGAAAAGAAATGGTAATACAGGAGGCAAAGGCATCTGAACCTCACTGCAATTTCTTCATTCTCAGTTGCTGCAAATGAGCTACTTTGTCCCGGAGCATTCTGGAGACTATTGACACAGTTTAAATGAGAAACATGTTTCCAACATGCTGTTGTTACCTACTGCCTTTGTTAGCCTTATGACACATTGCTGTGGACTTCCCTGGGTTTCAGATGACGCTATGTGCAAAAGGAGCCCACCTCTAGTGAAATTAAAAAAAAAAAAAAAAAGGAACGTCTATTAAAAAAAAACCACTCCATGTAATCCTGATTCTGTACTGACTCGTGTGTGCCTTGCTGAGACCTCTCTGTGCTGAATCAGAGCTTCCCATCATGTGACATCTCAGCTCATGCTGAGATACAGAAGAAGGAACTGATTTTGATGATGGTTGGCTGGGAGGTGTATCGACACAGCTGGAGGCACATCTCTCTTTTTAGAGATAGCTACCCCCAAAGTTATTTCTGATATCCTCATTGCAGAGGTGACTCAGATGTGAAATGTGAGAGCTTCAGAGTACTGTGCACTGCATCTTACAAAAGTAAATGTCTTTAATATTATCTTTAACATTGTCTTTACATTAGTTAGTATAATATTAATTTAGTATTGTCTTTAACAAGACTGGATAAGGAATTCGTGAGAATTTTGATTCAGTGACAGTTAAAACTGCATTCATTTTGAAAGTATCTCCTTTGCATGTTTAAGCATCCCAAATTTCAAACCAGCTAGTTCGGGTTACAGGAGAGACAAGAAAGTGTGTGGAGAGTTCACATTTCTAATCACCTTGCAATAATACATATTTTGTTCTAAAAGTGTCTGGTGTCTCTTATATTTGCTTGATATGATTAGAGTAGCACTTTGTGGCTGTGGCCATGTGCTCACAGGTCTCCTCTTGCCATATCTAGGCAGTGCCCTGTCCTATCCTCCTTGCTTGCATTGCACCACAAAAAGCTGCCTATTGCTAGGAGCTGAGCAGAGTGGGAGAAACACTTTTGCTCTGGGCTGCCTGGTGGTAGGCAAAGTACAACTCAGTAACTCAGTTATGTAGTGAAAGTGAGGTTTCCAGGCAAAAGGGCTGAAAGCCCAAACTGTTTGTGCCTGGGAGTGCATTCCAAACCTTTCCTGACTGAACAAGGGTACCTGTGCCTGGTGCATCAGGCACAGCTCACGGGGAATGACAGGGGCCCACATTGCCCCCAGGAAGGTATTTCTTTTCTTCCAGCTCCTGTGATTATTGTGTCGCCAAAGAAAATTCACAATGTTACTGGAGCCCAAGTGTACCTATCCTGTGAAGTGAAGGCTATGCCCACTCCTGTCATCACATGGAGAAAGGTATGCTGGGGAGCTGATGCAAGAGGATTGCTTTCAGTATCTAATTATAGATGTTGCTCTACATCTATATATATATTCTACAAAGTGTATGTGTGCTTTCTCTGTTACTGTACTACATTCCAGATAACTGCATCCATAGTTCTGTGTACTGGCTGAGAACTGTATGGGGCCAGCTTCTTCCAGCACTTCTATAGCCAGCAGCCATCTGTGCCCATGTGAGGTCTAGTCCTCATCTCCCTGAGGGGGGCTGGTGAATTCAAGTGTCTTTCTCACAGTACTTTCGGAAAATTAACAATGTCAGAGTACCTTGCCAAACACTGTGAAGTAGGGAAGGGCCCCGGCAGTCGGCAGACCTAGTCTGACGTACAGCAAGCAGACATCTGCCCATATGTCTGGTAAAACAAAGCCTATGTCATGCTAGTGGTTTGCTGTGCAGTTTTATCTCTATGTCTGAAAGTGGGCTGCTTTCTGATGAGAACAGCCTGAGGCATTTCAGGGGGCATCGCGCAACAAAATTGACCTAGCAGCTTCAAGACTTGAGAGCAAGTGAAATTTCTTCAGCCCACCAGATACCTAGAGAACTGGGTCTGGAGGGCATCTGTGCTGAACCTCAAGGTTGGAGAGGATAAGCTGACCAAAAGGCATAGAGTGTTCAGAGGTGCTGAAGAGTGTTCAGATGCACTGTCAAAAGCCCTGCACCTATGAATAAGAAGGGTCTGCTCTTCATCATTAATATTGGAGCTATCCTGGGAGAATAGTCGAGCTCAGATGTTCCTAAGGGTCAATAGATCTCAGATTCAGGGATGCTAAGAAACAAGGGAGTCAGAGTCTTGACACTGACTAGGTGCATACAGAAATAGGTGCATTTGACCAGTGTATTTCTGGAGCTGCAGAGAGCACCTTTTCAGTGAGCACATCCTCGCTTTTTCCTGCTGTCGGTGCTGCATGCTGCTCTTCTGTCTGCCTGTTTAGATGTGCCAGTCATAGCATGGCCAGAGAGAATTGTATCATCAGGAGTAAACGAAACTTGGAAGTAACAGATTTCAAAGATCTCCTCTAACATCTTCCCACTTCTGTGAAAATCTGCAGGTCTCAGAGTTACCAAAAGGAGTCAAACTTCTAGAGGAGCTGCCTGGAGACAGAGTGAACATGGCTGTGCAAGTTCGGGGAGGACCTTCCAAACATGAGAGCACAGGGTGGGTTTTGGTAAGTCCAGCAGAACAAACTGCTCAAGAACAAGCTTGGATGGGCAGTGGCAAGAAAATGTGAAGTGAAAAATGACGAAGTGCCAATCAGCTCCATGTAGTTCACCCTGGTGAAAGTGGTGAGAGAAGGAACTCGTAGGAATGTCCAGGCAAACATTACATAGAGCAGATTGTCCTGATGACTGTACGGGAGAAACAGTATTTTATGCTCGTTTTGAACAGATGGCAAATTAGAAAACCTTAGACCTTCTTAGTTGTGAGAGTAGGTCCCAAGCTGCTCTCCAGAATGTATCTGTGTGCTAATAAGAGTATTTTCTGTGCTTATTTTGCCAGATTAACCCACTAATGAAGGAAGATGAGGGGGTCTACCAGTGTCATGCAACTAACATGGCTGGAGAGGCACATGCAGATGGGAGTATCACAGTGACAGAGCAGAACAAAAGCAAGGCATCCCTTCCGACATGGGACAACCCTTTCTAGTAGGTAATACTGACAACGCTAGTGCGTTCTCTTCTCGGGAAGGAATTTCCTTTGCTTATCTGAAGGGCCTGTTATTTCCAGTAATTCTAGTTTGACATTGGTCCTGTTGTAATGTGTGCTGGTGAGACAGCACAGGTTATGCTAGGCCAGCAAGTAACACGCTGGTGAATTGTATGCTGTATGTAAAGAAAGACCAGAAAGTAGGAGACCAGGAGGTGTGAGTATATCGTTTTAAACGCTCTGGAAATGCAGTAATTTGTGTAGAAATTGGGGAACAGTTAAGTAATTTTGTAATTATTATTATTTAACAATTACTTGGTAACTTTCTGTTAAACCTGTCTTCTCTCCTATTCCAGAGAGAAAGAATTTGTTCATTCAAGAAGAGCTGACCTGCGAAGTACGAATTAAAAACAGTCAGTTAATGGTCACCTTTGCTTCCTTCTGTAGTACGAGTTAGAAAATATTGCTTTAATACCCTTGTTTTAGGCTTAATGTGACTTTTATACATTTTCCTATTTAGAAGATATGTGATTAATACTGAGAATACTTAGGTGAAAATCTGTATTAATACGAAAATAGGTAGAAAATACATAGGGAGAAAACACAGAGCAATAAAAGCAAGGATTTTTTTTAGCATTTTTAAGTGACATATTGTCTCTGGCTTGTTTTTTTCGTGTTTCCAGTGGCACACTCAGTGTGGCAGTCTACCACCCTGAGGAGAAGACCGCTTATTGGCACTTCTGACAAGCCATATTAGCCCCCAGGAGAAAACCCTGCAGAAGAGAAAGCATTTTTAGAGCAAATCATTTTTGAAAAACCTGAACATGTAAGAAAAGCTTTACTAACGGATTTCATTTGCCTATGCAATTTTCACTAAATTTGCATCCCTGTTGATACCCCACATTTTGGAGGAGTTGGAATTCTCCACTCTTCAAAGACAGCTGGGCCACACCTCTATAACTCTGCTCTTCTCTTCTAGTATGCCGGAGCTGAGTAGCACAAAAAGCAGCACCATCAGCCCCCTCTGTCATCAGCCTGGCTGCTGAGCATGCACCAAAACATATGCTCCAAGGACGTTTTGCTGTAGATGGGTATCACACCCAAACATGGAATCACAGGCAGCTCCCTGTGGAAATTCAGTTTATAGAGATGCTGCTCCTGTTGTACCCAGGATTGGCAAATGCTGTGCAGCCCAGCTGCAGTACTTGTTGGGTTATGTCTTCTGGGTTACGTCTTCCAAAGGGCAGAAATGCGAAGTAGCGTTGTTCTGAGGTTAAAAAATAATAATAATAATACAAAAGAGAACTAAAAATTGTCTTCTGGGAAAGACTTAACGCCCTCTGGTGGTACATCTGGTCCACAGCATGCTTCCGTTCAAAGTGGGAAAAAATCCAAGACTGGCAGAATTAAAAATGAGCAGATGTGATCTAAAAACAAACAGTGGTGCTAATAAATATACTGGTAGGTAAAGGTGATACAGTAAAGCAAGAAAAGCACAAGTCCTTCATGACATCTGCTCTGCTGCAAAGGGAACAGGACCAAATCCAGTAAATCAGGAATATGAAACAACCCCTGAAATTGGTTGCTCGCTGTGTATATTGGCAGTTCTGGGCAGCATTCGTCCTACAGTACTGAGGGTTATCTGATAAAGTTGCTGGTTTGCTTGTGTTGATTATAAAATATGTGGATTCTGCAGAAGTGCAAAAAAGCCAGAAGCACACTGATGAAGTACAAGTTTGTTGCATCCAAATTACAGAATAAGTTGCCAAAACACTGGACAACCAAGCAAGGGGAAGAGGGATGAGGAAGAAAGGAAATCCCAATCCAAGTGTATTGTTAATCCACAGATAGTTAATTCAAATATACATATGTGTATTCATGAATTACAGCCACATACGAATGGTTAGCACTATTGATAGCTTACCGAAACAGCAAAAGAAACATCGTATACTGTAAGCAACAGCAAAACCTTCTCAGAATGGTAGGCTTACCAACTGCTTTCAGCAATGAATACCTGTATTGCTTTGGAAAGGGTTTTAGGACCTGTCTTTTCAGCTTGAGGGATTCACACCATGCTTGAACTTCTTCAACCTTCATTTTATTACAGTGTCATAGATAACAGTTGGAGTCTCTGTGGTGACACCAGAAGGACATAGGGGTGAGAGTGGACATCCTTGTTGATAATTTCAAATATATAAAGGGAGCAAATGCTATACAGTAAGACATAGGGCTTAGTCTATTTTAGTCTAGCTGAATGACTGACGATGTGGTTATCTCTATAGGAGAAAAAAAGTAGTTACTAAAATGCCTTTAATGCAAGAGAGGAAAGGTATGAGAACTTTAACTGGCTGGAAGATGAAGTTATCTGTTTCACATTAGGAAGTAACTGTACATTATCACTGCATATTGTACTGCATGCACCTTACAGTGATTTACTTCTGCTTTTCAACAGTATTTTTCACCAAAAGCAATTCATATCACATACTAGCACATTCATGTCTGCCTTCATTAGCATAATGACAAGGCTATGAACTTGAAGGTTATGCTGTATTTAACATAGATCCAAAGAAAAGCTGTACTGCTTTTCAGTTCTTATACATCACAGCAGTTTTGCAGATGAGACTCTTCAGTCTTATGGATGAAACAGGGAGAGAGTTCAGGGGTGCTCAACCTCATCCTTCAGTAGCTAATGAATTCCCTGCTCTGTCAGGAAGCTGTGGATATCCTGCCTCCTTCCCCTGTCCTCTGGTAAGTTGCTTTGAGGTTAGAACCTGCCTCAGGATTGCAGGGTCCTGAGTATACTGTACACTGGGGAGCACTGTATGGACAGGCAATAGATAGCCGTGACAAAGCAGCTTTTTGAACACAGTGATGTGACCATACATGCTAGACTTCCAGAAGTGTTAACCAGAGCAGGCCCCACAGAAACTATGCCCCTTGAGTAACACTGTAGGTAAGAAGAGCATGGTCACATGGTGAGCAGGTTGGGGCAAGAGAGTAATACCACTTCCCATCCAAAAACATCTTGGAAGGTGGAAGATGCAAACGTTCACCCCAGTGCTTCAGAAGCCACTGGTTTTAAACAGCAGTAACAGCACTACCGTAGGCTGCTCTGCTTCTCCTGGTAGCTCTGGGAATTTACCTCAGCTCAGGTGGCTGCCATCTTCAGTGCTTTCATGATTTAACAACCTCTTTCTCAAGATACTGCATGCTCTTTCCTCTGAAGTTTTAGCAAGGCTCATGCTTTTCCCCTTTGTTAGAGTTATAATACCTCTGAGCATCTTAGCATGGTGGAGAAGTCACTGAGCTGCCCAGCAGGACAATATGAAAGAGGGTTTGTGGAAGGAATTAGGGAACAATCTCACACTGGGAAAAGGATCTGCCACCTTAGTAAAACAGATCCCATGTAAGATGAGTAGGAGATCCAAACCTAAGACCTTACAACTGAAGTTTGGATAGTGCTGACAAACCACAAGCAACTTCTGTATTTTTAAGCCCAAAAGTATTAAGATGAGATGAAGCACACATTACTTTAGAAAATGTTGACACTGAAATAGCTACTCTGAGGAGCATGAGTGCAAAGACATGACATGCTGATATGCTTTAAACTTGAGAACCTGGTTTTTGCTTTCAATCTTATGTCATTTAACTAAAGATACAAGCTGCAATTTGCCTGTATGGACAGCATCATCATAACTGCAGTCAAATAGATGAGGACTCGGTACCGATCTTCCAGAGATACCTAACAGTTAAGTTGAATGTAAATATCTGCAGCACTAGGAATTGCATCACAGGTGGATGATGGAGGTCACTAAGGCAGAGCACCAAAAAAATGAAGTTAGCAATACCCTACACTGTGAAGGAAAGGTGTTTTCCTCCTGCTGCACACAGTCATAAAGTCATTGAAAAGAACTTCCTATAGGACAACCTGGGCTCTGAGCTTCACCAGAAATTTACCATAACACTCTCTTGCTGCTACTTGTTTAAGTCTTACCATCCAGACACTACGCTTGAAACAGGTACTCTGCTTCTGCTTAGAAGGTAAGCAGCTGTTTCTCCAGGGACTGAAATCACACCAAAGCAGCACATCCTATCCTTCACTAGGACAGGCCAGAGAAAAGAAGAGACAAAAACTGAAGTCCTCAGCAAACTGCAGTCTGCTGAGACACTGTCTGACCCCACATCTCACTCCTCACAGCATAGGGTTGAATAAGGCAATTGCCTGGCATATCAGTGATTCCAGAAAGCCACAAAGTTACAGGAAAAATACCAAATTATTTTCCCATTTTAATGAGGAGATGGCTTTATCTCTCATCTCCCTAAGAGCGATTTTCCAAGAACACAGCCTTTAATGGTTCCCTAACAGCCAGTTCCAACCCACTCCCAAGAAAGCAGGTTTTCACCAGAATCAGAAGTACACAGAACTGCTCATTAGTCAGCTGTGTTAAGCCTGAAAAGATTCTTGCAAGTGAATAAAAATGGGTGCCACATACATGGATGTAAGGAGGAACTAGTAAAGCAGAACTGACTTACTAGAAACCCTTATAACACTCTACTTCCTGAGGACTCTGCTGCCCCACCTCTTACCCTGCCCAAAGGTGGAAGACCAAAAGGGATAGCTGTGTACCATTCTGTACAGCTGGGCAGAATACAGCATGTCTGAGGATTCTGGTTGGCACTGGCAGAACCAAGCTCTTTGAAGTCTCACAGGTACTTCCACAGTCAACGTTGTCATTCCAGTGCAGTTACCTGCTACATTCACTTGTGAACTGGATAAAATTATCCAATAGCTCATTGAATTGTGCCTCTAGATTGTTCCATTTTACAAAGCTATTCAAGTAATAGAATTCGGTGATATCCTTGCTTTCATTTCTCAACAAAACCCAGAGAACTAAACAAGGTTGAGTTGCTTCCTCTGACTGCAGTGGACAGCCAGAGCTCTGGGCCCATGTGTCAGCTATGGTAAGAAGTTGCCAAATTGCTTGGTTCTGCTACCAAACTAATACCCAGTTACCAAGCCTGCCATTCATAAACTGCTCGTGAACATTCACGAACTGCTACTTGCCTTGGGGATGGGGACCAAAGCCCCTTTTTAAAAAACCTTAGGCCTGAAGCTAAGAGGCAACATACAGGCCCCAGTATCACTGCTTTTCCTGAATCTGCCCCTCTCCCAGCCACAGACTCATACATGATTGAAGAACTGTTTGCTACTGGATGCCTCAAGCATAGGCCAAAATGGGACCAAGCGAAGGCTCCAACGGTCAGATCTCCATTATGCTTAACCTCTCCTGATTCCAACCAGAAGTCTGTCCTTTCTGCCTTAACTAACTTAACAATCCTTCCCCTTCCCTTTTCACAGAAGACTGAGTCAGCAGGATTTGGGCAAGCAGAACAAATATTTCACTAAGGTGCACTGCTCAACCAAGGAAACAAGGAAAGAAATAGATTCAAGCTCTTCTTTCATATCAGCAAAAGTCTAAAACATGACAGCAAGCAGTGCCTTTGCTAGAGATGCCACTCCCCTAAGACCATGAGAGTGATTTAAAGGAATTAAGTACATGTTTCAAAACTGTCTAAAAGCTCTATGTGAATCTGATGTGCTGTTGATGCACGGACATTGGCTCAAATCCTATATGAATCTTCTCAAACTTAGGCAAACTGAGTAACATCCTCAAAATGGCTGACAAAGCAGCTCCTGCCGTGGCAGCTCAGTCTGGGTTCTTCTCAAACCCAGGCACGCTATAGCAAGCATAAGCGCTAGAGCACTACACTCAACAATCACAATCCTCTTCAAAAAGTAAGGTGTTGTTTCTCTAGAAAAATAGCTGCCATTTCAAAAATAAAAATAACAGAACAAGCTAAGACTATTACAGGCAACCTATGAGTTATTAAAGCAGCAATTCCTCCCGCACAACATTCTAGAATACAACAATTTGGCCTGATAAACAGAACTGGATTCACGATATGGCACAACACTGCACATACTACCTGTTGTTGCCTCTGGCCACTAAAAAAAAGTCTACTGTGACTTAACCTCAGTTAATAGCTCAGTTTACTCAAGTAATAGCATCTCATTCATGCTTTACTTTGCATGAATTCAGTATCGACAAGTTTCTCAATGAGTGGGAAACTGGCACAGGCCTGCCAGATGAAGCTGGGCCACCCTTCCCCCTTTCATTTCTCTTATACTTGACTATAAGTCTCACAGCTGTGAGTTATTACAAACTTCACAACCTGGTAAGCACAGTTCTTCTCACGCCCCTTCACTTTTGCTATACACAGGTTGGTTTTAAAGGTGGGAGAGCAACAGCGCTTAAGAAAGGAGCCAGAGAAATAATATCCCAAAGGACCTCTACTTTAACTGATGATTATTAAAAATAAGTCACTACCAGAGCTGTTCTTTGAATGACAGAAGTACTCTTCCATTTATTTCAAATCAAAATGCTTGTGAATTGGATTGATTAACAACAACTTTTTTTTCCCCGCTCAGAGAGGTTGAAAAAGGTTTACAGCAATAGCATGCAGCAATTTAGAGATAGCTGCATAACAGAATAACTTGCTTGCACTTAACACAAAACAGAGATGAACTTTTTTCTTAACAGTATGAGAAACATACTACCATAAATCACTGTTTGCAGATATTAGGAGTATTGTGTGACAGAAGACACCTGCAGGGAAGACAGGCACCTTCTTCATTCTCCCAGCTAGCCTACCGTTCTCAAGTCAGATATGTTTAAATGAAAGTTTTTAGATCCATTTAGCACGGGACGCCTGCCTTTGGCACCATGATTAATTAATGAACAGGGAAAAGCAGCCAGAGTCCATGTTTGCATACGCTGAATCTTCCTTGCAGCTCTTGAGTGATCATATACTGTCCAGCTTCTTCAAGATGAATGGAGCTGAAAAGAGAAAGCAAAACAGCAGATTTTAGTTCAGCTGAACATAAGAGTTTTCAGTGAGTGACCAACAAAACGGCAACACATCTACATGAAATGTAAAATATTCAGACTCCAGATAAGCTCCTACCACTTGCCCCTTTCCCCTCTGCCATCATTGTTTTAACACGTGAGGCAACCAAGATTCAAAGGAAGTTCAGGTATGCTTCCAGGTTGGCATACAATGACCAAAAATCACGACTTTGTTTGCATCCCGAAGGGGAAGTTGCAAGCCTCTGATGCAGCGCGCTGCACCTGCACGACCCCTGGAGCAAACAGCCCCCTTTCTGCGTGGCACGCTAGGGTGTAGAGCGCGGCTGTTAGCTCCAGCGCGGCTCCTCGGACTCCGCGAGCCCTGCCGGCTCCGAAGTGCTGGCGACTGCAGGCCGCAACGGCGGGTCGCGCTGCCGCAAGGCCGCTCTCCCGCCAGCGACCCCCGCCAGAGCCCGCCGCGGCCCGGCCCGCACTCACTGATCCGCAGCAGCGCGACGTAGATGAGGAAGTTGCGGACGGAGGTGAGCACATCGCGGCGCATCTTCCGCTTCAGCTCCTCCGGGTCCACCTTGGGCCCCAGCCCCTCGATGCGGAACATGCCGCCGGCCACAACCGCCGCGCCGCGCCGCCGCCGCCGCCGCCGCCGCCCCACTTCCGCTTCCGCCGCCCCACTTCCGTCGCCGCCGCCGCCCTACTTCCGCCCGCGCCGCCGCCCTACTTCCGCCCGCACCGCCCCACTTCCGCCTCTCCCCCTGTACGGCTGCCGAGGAGGGACAGCCTTGGCGCCCCCGCGACGTGGCGGGCGGGCGGCGCGCTCCGGAAGCTTCTCGAAAACCGTTTCGGTGCCTGGTTCGGTAGAAAGTCACGAGATGGCTCCGTGACGGTGAGCTGTGCTGTTCTGAGTCACATCACCTTGCGAGGGAAGGCCGCAGCCTGCCCCCTCGGAGCGCAGCAGCGCAGGCCGGGCAGCCGCCAGCTCCAGCCCGGAGGAGCTTTTTGCGTGGTTGCACATGACGCCGTGTGGAGGTATCACACTGGCAAGACCACAAGAAACCAGAGCTCTTCCAGTTGTGTAGCTGTCATAGATGGGAGTCATTACTGGACTTACAGAAACCTCTAAGGTCCTCAGCCTTCCAATGGAAGGTAGAAAGGAGAGAGTAGAGTGCAAATAGCCCCTCGTATCTGGTCCAAAACAACCACGCAATGCCTGTCGCTGCGCTGCAAACAGTCGTGTTTGTAGAACCTCTGCTCAGTGAAGTCTGTGAGTAACGATGATTCTGAGGAGGAGGAGGAGCAGCACTGGGGCAGTGGGTAGCAGAGAGTTATGCTGGGAGTGCGAGCGCATCGTTGCTTACTATCCACCTCTGCTTCATCGTTATTCCAGCTCTCGCACGCACGTGTATTCCTGAGGGAGCAGCACTGCAGTCTCTCAGGTCGTCCGCTCAAACCCTGAATGCTTTTGTGTGTGCCAGCCTTATAGATGCCAGGGAGGAAGTGGGCAAGGCTGATGAAAACAGGAGCTGGGGTGAACTATATGTCCTGTTGGGACTCTTCCTTGAGGGCAACTGCTTGCTGTCCTGTGGTGTGAGGTGATGCTCTTAGGAGAGCTGTGGCACGGTAAGAATTACCATCTTTTTCTTCCAGAGCCACACAGACTATAGCAGCCTTCCCCCTGGAGTGTTGCCTGAATCCAAAACCAAAATGGCTAATGGGTTTAACCTAGCTGCCTTCCCCTGCATCTTAGAGGTTTCTTGTGTGTGTAAACGGTCCAATATGGAAACGCATTTTCCTTTCCCAAGCTCTCCCGCTTGTAATGCATCCTGCAAATATGCAGATTTTGTGCTCAATTATCCTTTTCCAGCGTCTGTTCCAAAAAAATACTATCTTTTCCTGGCCATCCTTTGCTGATGGTCTGGTTTTATTACCCCTTTACACTGGCCCTCAGTATCAATACTGCAGAGCTGTCAGCAGTGCACTGGGTATGGGCACCCCTTAATGCCAGCCCTGCTCCTCCACCTGACCCCAACTGTGCCTTCAAGTGTCCTTTTGTTTGAAGCCATACAAGATGTCAGGGAGAAGCTGGCCAAGGATGAGCTCTAGTGCACTGAAACACAACAAAGCACAACTTTTATCTATACTCATGCCAACTCAGCTTTTCAGGAGACTCAGTCTACAGCTCTCTCCCCTTGGCTGAGCAGTAAAATCTATTGCAATGGCTGTACTTGCTCATCAGAAAACATGAGCTCAGCTTGTCTTTGTCTAGGAGCCTCTGGGCAGCAATCAAAACTTCATAGAAAACAACTGGGTATTAAGCTCCACCCTGACAGAGGACAATTCAGACGGCAGCCGATGTGTGAAAGTCCTGCAGATGTCCACAGTGGTCTGGAAAAAGCCATTTCTGCATCTTCTGTCTGCAGAGGAGAATTTGAGGGAAATTGCACGTTTCTCAGAACAAGGAAAGTTGAAGCAGGTTTCTTGCATTAAAATTGGACATTGTTTAAGCCAAAAAAAATCTTTTGTTGGAGGGGATTGTGGAAAGAAAACTGCTAACCATCTTTGTAGGACTGGTTTAGAAAGAAAATGCCAAACAACCGTAATGGGACCATGATGTGATACCAACTAACTGTTTTCTCTTTAGTAGTGTTCTTACTATAAAATATAAGGCGCATTTCATGTCTAAAATGCCCCGTTTTCTTTGAGATTCATTTCCTGAGCGTAATGTCAGCAGATACGGTGAATTTCCTATCATTTAAGCACATACAGCTCAAATGTCCAGTTACACTGGACAAGGGTGGGTAGAGCTGTAGCAGGCTTTGATGCTGTTCGTGGGCTTGGTAGAGGCATGTGGAGGAAGCCTGGGAGAGAGCTGAAAGTAAGGAATCAAGGCACGTGGCACAGAAAGGTGTGCAATAGTTGAGGTGCACAGCTTGATGTAGGCAGATTTACTGATAAAGCACAAATTTATCAAATTCAAAGCATGTTAGTGCCCAGCAACCTCAAACTCTGCAGTTCTGACCTTGTAATCACATCCTCTGCTGCAAACACCGTAGTGTTTCCAGTCTGTATGGTACCAATGTGTGGGATGTATATGAAAACACAATCCTGAAGAGCAAACTTACCTCAGTGTGCTTGGTCATTGGATAGAGAATTTTTTCTGCCACACTAGGCCCAAACAGTGAGGAGAAGTTGCTTCACAGGCCTCTGTGAGCTCACCTTCAGTTCCTTCATTTCACATAATCCAATTACAGTGGAACTTAATAGATATCTCCTGTTCTGTAATTGCGGTAATGAATTCATGTGATTATGTGTCAGCATGCATCTGGCTCTGTTATCCTTTCTGAATCATGCAGTTGTCTCTGGCTCCACTGCTGATCTGCAGACTTTGCTACAGCTTCATCTTATAACTGATTTGTATGTGCTGTTTCATTTGAAACACTGGAGCTTTCAGCCCAACACAAAATCTCATTGTGAAAGGTCTTATACAAAGGCAACCTCCATCCCAAATAAGTTCACAGAGACTGCAGGAGGCCAGTGGTGTTCAGCAGGTAGAAGAAGACTCAGAGAGCCAGCTATGTCGGGATCTTAATTCTGACCAGGTTGTCACCTTGGGGAATCTGAGGTTATGGGAAGCTTGGGTGTGGATGAGTTTGAGGGAGGATAATGAATGTTGGTGAATTCTGCACTTGAACTGTGCGGGAACCAGCTCAGATTAGAGATCAGACAACTCAGAGCACTGTGTACACAGCCCACAGCCCTCATTTTTGAGCTCTGTCTGCACCATAAAGGCTTGAGCCAGCCAAGTCCTGCATTTCCTGCCCATGGCAGGCAGCCGGCAGTGCTTTCAGAATCACTCCACGAATGCCAGGAATACTGTCAGAGATGGTAATTACTTACCCAGGAGGAGCTGGTGCTGGTGATGCCCAGAAAGGGACAAGCAATCAGGCGGTGCCTCATGGCTCTCTCCACCACCCCCACAAGACATCTGGGTTCTACAGCCTGCCTTGTTGTGCCTGCACTCCTTGGGATCAGGCAATGCACAGAAACAGGCAGATAGTTCATGAAAACTGATTTCACCCCATTAAGCTGCCTATGACCTGAGGCAAAACCAATTACAGAGCAGCTGGCTTCATTGTACCAATGATTAATGGGGCTAATTGTAACATTTATGGGAGGGAGGGAAGCTCTCCTGCCTTTCTGTACTACCTCAGGGACTCTCCCTGGTTTTAAGAAGAGTAGCCAGAGAAAGCTTTCTCAAACCACCCTACTTCATCCTGGGATTTTCACAGACTTTTTGCAGGACGTTCACTTCCAGGGTCCTGTGCAAATGAAGGGACCTATCTTACCTGAGAAGCAAGGAGTCCCACTCCATATTCCAAGATGACTGATCCGTCTAGGTTTGGTTTATATTTTAAAAGTAAAAATGAAGCTTTTTTTTCCCAAGCCTTGCTCTGAACAAGATGAAGGAACTCAGGGGAAATCTGTACAAATCTTTATCAAAACAACACAGAATAGCAGAGGGACTGGAGTTGGAGAAGACAGAAATACCAAATTGGGTAAAAGTTTAGAAAAACTGATACCAACAGGGAAAAAATAACTAGAGGCAATTGTTCATTTGGAAGGTGATTGGGACAGAAAAAGAGAAGTATAAGAGTTGTGAAAAGGAGGGTCAAGAAACAGAAGAAGAAGGTAACAAGTTACACTGTTATTTGAAGAGTGCTGAATGGAGACCAAGCAGCTCTGCACTTGATAACCATAGCTGGAGCAAAACAGTAAGTCAAACCTGTTGTTCTCGTCATAGCATACATGTGAATCCTGCTTTCCTGGTCAGCAGGACAAGAGGTTGCTTTCTCTGGCAGACAGGAGAACACATGCTACATTGCAACCAGTTCAGCTCTGCATAAGCCAAGGAACGTTTCATATGCCAAGCACAGGCTGGTCTTGCTATCTCTATCCCTCTGGCAAAGTCACCAAGAGGGAGGCCCAGAATCCCTCTGCATGCACAGTTAATAAGGTGATTTTCCTTGCCCTTTCCTCTGTCCTGGCTGGACCAGCCCTGGAAATGTCTTGGAAATGGTTATACTGCAAAACAGATTGCCTAAAACTAGCTTCAGGATGAACAATCTTGCACTGAGCCTGGCCAAAGTTCTCTAACCAAAAAGAAGGCTCCCATTTATGGGAGTGTCATCCTCTCACAGCATCAGGGTAAATGTGTTCTCTTCTGCTGAGATGTAACACTTGCTTCAGTCCTCCGTAGTGGCCATCCCATCCTTTCTTCCCAACCCCACAGTGATGCCATTGACTATTTTCTGTTGGCTTTGCTGGCAGACACCCTAGCACCTTTGGCACTCCTGTAGATGCCACATGTTACCCATGACCTCTGTGCTCCTCAGTACAGCATGCAGATGTAGCTGAAAAGCCTAAACATCTCTGTGACCCAGAAAACCTTGGTGTAGTCTGTAGGCAGCCTGGAAGCCAGACGCAGCTTGGTCCTCTTGTCCTTTCAGTTGGGAGTATGGGTAAGGCTGACAAAAAGGGTGTTACCAGGAAAAGAAACAACTGAAATGCTGGCAGAGATGCTTAAGTCTGTGGATACTGTCAGGTGGGCAACATAAATGGGTGCCAACCAGACTCACCACAGCAGATTTTTATGTTTCAGGGAAACAATTGACTACTTACTGGTTCAAAACCAGCTAAACTACACAAGATAAACCCTAAGCCTATGGCACTGACTTTGGAAGGATGAGTTAGGAGCATATGTCTGGAGTGCTACAGCTGACCAAAGCCTGGCAACCACTGGAGGATGTGTATATGCATGCATAACTGCAGGTGACCATATGCTCTGAGAAAGACAGTGACTGTTATGCAAAACATTGCTGCTGTTAGATCAGTGCACAAGTCGGCTTACTGAGTGGGGTGAAGGCTTTCCCTCTTTCCTCGTTTTGCTTTCTGATGTGACTCAGAAGAGGGGACAAAGATGTGCTTGCTTCTCAGGAAAGGACTGGAGCATCTGCCCTATGAGGAACGGCTGCGAGAGCTGGGACTATTTAGCCTGGAGAAGAGAAGGCTGAGGGGGGATCTTATCAATGCCTGTAAGTATCTGAAGGGAGGGTGTCAAGGGGATGGGGCTGAACTATTTTCAGTAGTGCCGTGAGATGGGACAAGAGGCAACAGGCACAAACTGAACCACAGGAAGTTCCACCTGAATACAAGGAGGAATTTCTTTCCTGTGAGAGTGACAGAGCACTGGAACAGGCAGCCCAGCGAGGTTGTAGAGTCTCCTCTGGAGATATTGAAAACCCACCTGGATGCAATGCTGTCTACTAGGCTGTAGGTGACCTGCTTGAGCAGGGAGTTTGGACTAGATGATCTCCAGAGGTCCCTTCCAACCTTATCGATTCTGTGATTCTGCACTTCTGTGATTCTGTCACCCCTCCTTCTACAGGAACAGGCTTCTCTGGACTCTGCCATTGCTGTGTAGAGAAGCCACCTGTAAAACTGCAGGGTTTAGCTGCAAACAAGTTCTACAGGCCAAGGGAAAGAGATTCTAGATGAACATGCCAGGGTTGCTGCATGTTAGGTGGGAATTCAGAGAGCATGGGCTGGCACGACAGGACTGCCCAGAGGTCTTACACAGAAAACTCTAGTGAAAACTGGGACTTTCTGCCACGTGGCTTCTACCCTCCCCATGTGCCAGCACTGCTGCTGGGGTGAGACATAGCTAGTGTAGACAACAGGTAAGGTAAGGAATAGTGCTGAGGAATTAAAAGTGTCCTGACTGCCTTTCTTGAAACCCTAGGCAGATTTGTGGGGGCACAAAACTCACCCAGACAGCTTGTTGGTAACTCACCAAGTCATCCTTGTTGGATGTGTTTGTGAAGTGGCCCAACAAACACATTTCCAGGGTGTTTCTCCAAAGCAAATGAATGTGACTGTCATTTCAAGCTTCCCTTAAGCTTCAGTTCAGGTGGCCTAAAACCAAATGTAACAGATACATGTGGAGCTGGCAGTGCTGTACAAGCATATGAGAAGTTACAGGTGCTGAAACCAGGCTTAAAAAGGGCAAACAGCATCTGAGTTAGGCTGGCCTAGGCTGTTTCCTTTAACACAAACCAGGTCTCCCTTGCAAAGATGAGTTTTCTGGCAGACCCTCCCAATATTGCACTGGCAATACTGCTTCTAAAGCTTGGTCTGTTATTTCAGTCCACAGGCTCTTTGCTTTTGAGATAGTTGCTAGAGAACAGCTTTGCTCTTGATTTCATGTGTTTGCCAGCTTGATTCAGAAGCCTCTTGCTGTGAGGGTGATGAAGATGACAAGGGCTGTCATATAGGGATATTGCAATTTTCTGTCCCGTTTCTTTGCTTGAATGGTTTGTGACATAATCCAGCTATTGTACATGATGTCTGGGGACCTGTGTAGCAACATCAGTGTCAAACACCCACTCCATAGTCAGACAGCCAGTAGTGGCATAATTTTCCTTCCTTTCTGTACTTCTCAGTTTTGAGACAAGTAACATCATCTCCATCTCATTGAAGAGAGAAAGTCTGCAAGGTAGGCTCCTGACCACGTGCTGTTAAAGCTCTACGGCCCAATAGACAGACTGTTTTTCAAAGACAGGTATTCTGTTTTGGTCAGAGCTCCTTACTACCCAGGTCGTTTCTAGGCTATCAGCCTGCCAGTCTTCTGGTGGTAACAGCTGGGATATGAACAAAATGTTTTTAGTCTCATCCCAACCTGGCCAGAACCAACCAGGCAGGGCCCATTATTCTGATTACACATACATTTACTGCCTGCCTTACAGGGACACTGTGAGGTGGCCAGCAGGTCTACAGAGGCACTTACGAGAAGTAGATATCTGCCATACTACATGCCTCTTTGCTTGGAAAGACGTCACTGTTCAGCAGGGAATTGAATCCATGTTGAGAACAGCCTCTCAGCAAAGGATGGCTGTCCATGATTTGAGTAACTGCAGATCATGTAGGGTGGATCTTAGATTCCAGCCAAACAGACTGATTTTTGCTGTGATTTTAGCTAAACAAAGCCATCACTTCATTTTGTCTACCCCAGGCAGATGCTGGCTTTGCTGATTTCCTCACCACCCTCAGAAGGCAGACATAGGCTTAAGTGCTCGGGTAAAAGAGCTGAGTTTGCTTCTCCCAGAGGGAGCACACCTCTGAAGAGCGGTCCTAGTGTCTATCCTGCCACCTCCATATGCAAAACCTCGGGTCCCTGTGGCTTATGTTTGACAGCTTGAAGTTCTTTCTGTGGTGATGGCTCCACAGAACTGAGAAGAGATGAACACACCGAACTTAAGTTGCAATGTGGAGAGGATTAGTGGCACTGTTTCAGGCTACTCTGTCTGCTGCCAAACTGCTGGAACTGGAGCTCATCAGTAAAGAAGACATATTTGGCTCTTCCCAAGCTTTCTTCTCTCAGAGAGACAGAGAGACAATGCTGAGAGAAGTATTATTTGACTACTCAGGTTAGAATTTACTTCAGTTAGTCCATGTGAGATTAGTTTGAAATTGGTCTTCAGTTCTGGATCTAAGCATTCCAGAGATACGGCCAACTCTCCAGGTGTGCTTTATCACTTTTCTGCCAGTCCCACTGTCTGACTGGATCCAGAGTCAGTTAGCCTGAGACCACAATACAGAGGGGAGCCACTGAGACTCCTGGGACTCCAAGGAATAATTCCTCTCCCTTTTGTTTCTCTGAATAAAAAATGTCCCTTAAGTTCAGGAAGAGCAGAATGCAGCCCTGCATATTAGGCACTGCCACTTCTGGAGTTGCAAAAGCTGCTAACCTGATGTCCTGTACTGCTTTGTGTGGTCAGGCAATGAAACCACCCCTAAAAGCTTGAAACGGAAATGCTGGCACCAGAGATCTCTGCTAGAAGCCATTGCTAAAAAGCAATGCAGAAGCGTCATAGTAAACATTTCAAACTTGCCATCCAGTTGTGATCTGAGATAGGGTGAGAGAGTACTATCAGGAAATATGATTGCAAAAAGACCATGACACATAGCTACATTCTGTTCTATCCAAGCACGAGGGAGTTGAACAAGATTTCTGATGTCTTAAAAAAATTCTAATGTGCTGACCTTTATGCTGAAGGGAAACAGAAAGAAAAGTCTGTATCATTCTGAGAAAACATTATTATCCTAAGTATGCCAGCATATTATGCTATATGTCTGTAGAGTTTAAGTGAGTTTGAACTTTCAGGAGAAAAGATTTCTGGTCACTTCAGTCATTAATGCATGTTTCTCTTGCTACACTCCTCCTCTTTGGTGTTTTAGGGCAGATGCACAATTTGTAGGTTGCTTTCTGAGCTCTCAGCTAGTGTAACATACTGTCAAAAATTTTAGAAGACAAAAGTTTCAAGGGCAAATTATCAGCCATATAGTTTGTCTCTCACATAACACTTTTCAGATTCAGAGGTTCATTTGTTCATTCTTTGCAGAGGGATCTGAAAGATATTCATTAAAAATAGCTTGGTGAAATGTGCCTACACAGAGGGGTTTGGAGTTCCTTAGCGCTGCCTCTTGGCCCAGTTTGCTCTCTGCAATTGCAAAGAGCAGGAGTTTCAGGGTGAGCTCTAAACAAGGAGGTCATGTCTTTCTCAGGTAAATGTGTGTGTTTGTACAGGAAAGATTCAGCAGAAAGTCCTTACTCAACATATTGTATGGCCTGACAGAAAGGTTTTGCAGTAAGGATGGAGAATTGACACACTTGGAAGGGCTTAGACAGACACACAGTCTCTTCAAGAGAGGGCAGATTCATTGCCTGGGATGAACACTGAGGGAGAGAGGCTCCAGTGCCGTCTCCTCTGTAACATATGAATCTCCTTTTTTTTTTCTTTTTTTTTTGGGGGGGGCTTTTGAGCTTCTCTTAATCCTGGTGCTAACACATGGTGGTGTGTAGTATTTTAAGAAGGTAGTTTGGGTCACACACATAACTCTCAATGATTCTTGATAGGTCAAACCTCATCAGTCCTTTGGGCAGCAGCAAAATGTCATATCCAACTCCACAGAGAGACCTGGAGGACAGAGCTACTCCTTGTCTACTGAGAGATGCAGGGAGAACATCAGGGCAGTTCAAATGGAGCTTCTCAAGCCAATAACCTGCAGACCACTGAAGACATGGTTAAGGAGCCCATTCAGATCCAGATCAAGGAAGAGAGGCTGACGAAGCCACTAAGCTCAGTTTTTCATATGTGTGAAATCTGAAGGTCTTCTCTCCTTCACAAAATCCCAGTTACTCTTCTTCAACCAGCTCTGTTTTTTAGTTCCCTAGACCCAGCAACTCTAGAGCTATTCTGTGGGTCACAGAACATGGAGATGAGTTCATGAAATCAGGTCATGACCAGAATTAGCTCTTAGAGATGTTATGTTCTTGCATTCTTCAGAACAGCTCAACACAGGCTCAAACTGAAACAGTGGAAATTCCACATGAATATAGGAAAATACTTTTTCCGTGTGAGGGCAGATGAACACTGAAGCAGGTTTCCCAGAGAGGCTGTGGAGTCTTCGTGCTTGGAGTTATTCAGAACTCCACTGGGCAATATTGTGAGCAACCTGCTGTAGCTGACCCTGCTTTGAGCAAAGGGGTCAGTCCAGAAGATCTCCAGATGCCCTTTCCAATTTCAACTATTCTGTGGTTCTGTGAAGGCACTACAGTCAGATGACTTCAGAAATATAGCATTAAAAGATCTATTTAATGGCAAGCTTTATTTTATACTTTGGGAGATGAATTTAAGAAGGATTAAGGAAAATATCTAACTTTGTGTTTTTGTAGATGACCTAGCACAATACAATCCCATTCTTAATCATGTAAGAGCAAATAAAACCACATATTTTCCCGTGATCTTAGCTCCCGAGCTTAGTGATTTGTGGCTTAGAGACTAAGGCGTGCAAATGATCTCTTTGCACTGAGGGAGTCCTTAAGTGTTTGCAGTCATTTTTTGAAATGGTGTAAATTTTTAGCATCACAGCATTTTGTGGAAGATTTGTACATAGCTTTTTTTTTTTTTTTTTCAAGCACCTCTTCAGTTTTGTTTTAGTCTATCTGACCCATGATCTAGAATCACAAAATGATTCAGTTCAGAAGAGACTTCTGGAGGTCTGTAGTCCAACCTCATGCTTTGAGTCTGAGCTAAGCCAAAAGCTAGACTGGGTTGACTGAGGCCCTCTCCAAGTGACTGTTGACTATGACAAGGATGGTGATCGTACATTCCATTGCTTTTTTAGGGCTGTGTCTGAGGCTGGCCTGGGCATTTCTCTTCACTCATACAGCTGCTGATGATGATCTTTGTCCCTATGGGAGCAGGAAGTTCTTGCTTTTTTACCTCTTCCACTTCAGTACTGCCAGCGAAGTTCCTTCTTGTTTTTTCAAGCTTCTGATACTCAAAATTCCCTTAGAATTTTGAATAGTTGATATTTTGTGGTGAAAAGCAAAATTCCACTTCCAACCAGTGAATCTAAAGGAATTAGGTATTCTGGATAAAGGCTGTCTTCAGAAGCTCAGAAAATAGAGTATCATTTTGTAAATGTCAAGTCTTTAAGCACCTCTGCCATGAAATCTTTTGCCAAGCTCTTTTAAAGGCCTCCATAGAGGTGAGGATACAGGACTGGCTGCTCCTGAATTAGCAGACTGGTAGATAGGTGTGGAGTAGCTTGTCCAGAAAAGCTGCATGAATTAGGAGCTAATGCAAGACCTTTCCCTAGGCATGGTTTAACATCATATTAACTACAGATGTTGGTTCAAAGCTATTTTTTGGACAAATTCAGTGATCAAAAACGAGCGCTGATCTTGAAAGGTGCCAGACAAACTCAGCTTTTACATCAGTAGAAGAGAACAATAATCAGAGTTTCTGGGAGAGAAAAGCAGTCTCTGGATTAGAAGCAGAAAGAGCAGCCAAGGTAAAGGCAGAGGGATACGCAGTGCAGAAATACTCTGGGCTAATTAGGGAGTTGAAATAGCAAAACCGGAAAGGCACAATATAGAAAAAAAATCAATACCTTTCAGTTGGTGACTGTCATCTTTTCCTGACCCTCTCTGTGCTAAATAAAGGCCTGCAGACAATCGTAGAGAAGCTTAAACCTGGAGCAGGGCATTTTTACAGCAAAGGCCAGTGTCAAAGAAGAAGGAAGGGAAAAACTGCGTCAGTGGAGCTGTGTCCCTGTGTAATTGCTTGCACAGCACTAATGGAAGTCACACAGGACTGGGTCCTCTCCACGCAGCCTTGTACTCAGTTTCAGTGTCCTCAGCACGACCACCTAATGCCCAGTGTGTCAGGAATTAGAGCACTGCATAAGCTAGGAAAGAAAAAAATAAACAACATTATGACTTGCTTGGAGATACAGTGCAGAGCCAGGACAGAGCCTCTAAGAAGCCAGTGTCAGTGCAGTAAGCAGTTTTAGCTTCCCTTAAGTATCTCAGCGTCAAAGTCACTGTGCTCCAGATTCTAAGGGGTATCTCGATATCAGTGAAACACAGTGGGGATGCTAGGCCAGCCTGAATACAAAACTGCACCTCTCCTGAAACCCATATCCTGGGAAAATGGAGCGCTGGGATCCTGCAGTACAAGTTAGCGCTTGCAACTGCATCCCAGAAACAGCAGCAGGTACTCATGAGGGGACAGATTGAAGCATTTCGGAATCAGGCTGGGTGGGAGACTTGATACCACCCAGAGACCTTTAGCTCGGGCCAAACCACAACAGTGCAAGCAGCAGAGAAGACACAGGGAAGGAAGGGGAGAGGCTGTTAAGGGCTCTGGAGGCAAGGGAGGTAAATAAGGCAACTTATCGGCCAGACTTGCGTGGACTGCAGGAGGTTCGTGGGCCCAGAGAGGGCAGGCAGCCTGTAGCCGTGGGGACCAGTAACAGCGTGCGCACGACTGGAGCGGCCACCTTTGCTGTGCGGCCAGGGGGACAGGCTGTATTGTTGCTTATGATTATCATGATTACTTTATTCCTGGAGCTGTGGCCGGTTGGAGTGCGGACAGAGAGGAAAGCAGCGGGGAGCGGCGTTTCCCCCCCGCCGAGGGGCCGCACGGGGCCTCGCATCGCAGCCCGCCGCCCCGAGGCGGGGCGGTGGCCGCCGCCGCCGCGCCCGCGCCCCGGGGGCGGTGTCGCGGCGGGCGCCTGGGCTGCTCCGCGGCCCGGGCTCCGCCTCTGCGGGGCAGAGGCAGCGCCCGCCGCCGCCGCAGGCTCCGCGCACCGCTCCCGGCGGCGCGGGGTCGGCTCCCCGCACCAGGTAACGCGGTGCCCGTCCGCGGGGAGCCGCGCACCCCGCCGTGGCCCGTCCCCGGCGGCGGCGGCGGCAGCCGCGGAGCTGCGGCCCCCGCGCGGGCTCCGCGGGGCTGCGCGGCGGGGCGGCGTGGCCGTGGGGAGCCCCTCGGGGGAGCAGGCGCGGGGCCGAGGGCGGCGCGGGGCTGGGCGGGCGGGCGGTGCGCGCTGCGGGGACGCGCTGCAGCGGTCCTGCCGCCGCGGATCATCCGCGTGGCTGCTCTGTGCCACGCCGCGGCTGCCGCTGGGTCGGCTCCGGGTTCCGGGACGGTGTTTAGCATTGGGAAGAGTTAGCTTTGATGGCTGCGGGACTTGGCGTCGTGCTTTCAAACAGGTGAGCTCCGGCCTGGAGCTCTCAGCTTGCCTCTTGTAGTTTTAAAACTCCCTAGCTCCGGGACAGGGCTCCCTTGGCAGCGATGCCGTGAAGTGACATCCACCCCGGTTTCTGTTGGTCAGAGGCTTGGCAGTGATGAAGAGAGACTTGTTTCTGAATGGATTTGTCTCCAGATTTGCAGACCTTGTCCCCATACCGGGCTGTCAGGATAGATCTGTGTTAAAGGAGTTACTGTCTTCTCTCACAAAAAAGTTGCTCTGTAAATTGTTGCCTGCATGTCATCTCTGAATACACACAGCACAACGCTGTGGAAGATTTCAGGGAAAACGTAGGAAACTTGCAAACTGCCCATGCCGGCAGCAAAACTGACTAGCTCCAATTACTTTTGTCCTACTTACACATCATCTCTGTGAAACTTTGTTTCTTGCCATTTCCCATTGAAGGGATGTTTTGGTTAGGAGCACATCTCATCTGCTTATTACCATAAGCTGATGGTGCTGTCCTTATTTCTTGACCTGGTTTGCCTCGGACTCTTTGGAAAGGAACTGTCCCTGACATGCAGAGAGGCAGTGGAAGAGGGTGGAGATGTAGCAAACAGGCACTCTACGAGGCAGAAGGTGATTTGGTGTCACAGCTAAAGCACATATATATAGCAGGTACATGGCAGTGTATATTAAGATTTTTTTTTTTCAAAACTGATTGTTTCAAGAGTCGTTTTAGTGCTGTTAGCATTTAGCTTATTTAACAAAAAGAGGAAAATTTAAGGGAATTTTAAGGCTGAATTTTAGGGGAAAATAAGAGGAGAGAAATTTTACCTGAGTTGAAGGAACAGAAGTCAGAGCAGTTTTAACTGGTAGGTGAAAGGTGCACTGTGCTACAGAGAACCTCTTCATGAGCAAGGGTTGTGCTCTCGCTGGATACAGGCAAGATCTTTGCAGGACAGTGTTAAGCCAAGACAGGTGGAATACAACTCTGAAGAATTCTGGATAAAATCAAGGTAACAGTGCAAATTTGTCTGGTAGATAATATAAGTTAGTCTTTCTGACTGACCTGATTGTACCTGCTCAGTCTGGATGTATTAATGATAGATATCTAACCATTAAAGCACACTTCCCAGAGTTCCTCATGATCCCCACTTTTTGAAAGTCATGCTTTTTTGCTAACTCCCTGCAATTGCTTGTCTGTAACTCCCTTCTTCAAGGTGAGTGTACTGTATGAGCTGCTGACACAGAAAAGATCTGCAGAACTGGAAATGAAGTGATAGTCATTTTAGGCTGGAAGACTTTAACAGACCATTTTACTCACTTTTCCTTCTTCGGTGTTGTTTCCACTCCCATATAAAGTAGCATTTCTGCAGCAAAGGAAAGGGAGAAAGGTTCAGAGGGCTATTGCACAACTTGATAAAAGTGAAAGCTGTAAAAGAAAAACTTCTGGAAGCCTGCAACACAGAATTTCCTCCTCACTTCATAAATTTCCCATGGATTCAAATAGAGAGGCACCTAACCCTTGCTCCATTTCTAAATGCTCTTCCTCTTTTTCTAAATGCTCTTGCTCTATTTCTAAACCAGCTAGCAAAACTGTGCAGCCCATGCATCTCTGACAAGGCCAGCTCCTCATGGGTAACTGTGATTGAACTGGATGGGAAAGCCAAAAGCAAGGGGGTAGTGGAGCAAACTACAAGGACGTAGCACAATTCGGAGGAAGAGACTGATCCTCCATCCAGCTCCATGCTACTGAGGAGACTGTGGCGACTGAAATGTGGACACGGTATTTCTCAGACTGAGTAGAGGAGCAGGAGGGCTGCAGAGGGAAAAGAGACTTGGACTTGAAAAGAGACAGGGAAGCCCTCCAGGAAACAGTAGATGAAGTTCCTTTCCATCAGAGATTCTCAGTCTTGTCCTTTGCTAACCATGGCTGTTATGGGTGGGAAATGTTAGACAGCTGGAAAGCCAACATTCAGGTGAAGCTAGGGTCGCAGACAATTGTGGAGACTGCTGTTAGGGATTCCCTTGTTCCTCTAGTTTAGCCAGGAGACTAGTTTAGCCTAGTGTGTGTTTCCTAGTGTAGTGCTGTCTCATTTATCCTAAATTTCACTCAAGCTATCTGGGCTGTAATGCCTGCAAAGAGCTTGTCATTTTTAAAGCTTAAGAGGAGCTCTTAGGCTTTTTGAGAAATACTGACATTGCAGTTTCATGCTGCATGCAGAGCTGTTTCACAGGTACATGTATTCTACCTTTCTTTGTTCTTCTTTACTTGATACTTGCCAAAAGGACATGCACAGAAATTGTTTCCCAGCACATAGTCTTCATGCTCAATCCCAGAAATAAAGATCACCTTCAGGTATGGAGGAACCTGTTAACCTGTCTGCCCTGAACTTGTGTATGATGAAGTGAATTTTCTGTGTGAGCAATTTCAGAAAGACACTGGAAATATTCCAGAGTGCTGAACTGCACAGGCATGTTTGCTTGTTCCAGGCCTGCACCAAAACTTGGAGGTCACTGCCAATATATGGAGCTCTGCAGAGAATTTATTTTTTCCTGTTACGCAAACTACAAGTGGCGTAAAAGTGTTGCTAATAGGGTCTGCTGCTTAATTTGGCTGTATTGTACAATAAGAGGCTGGGGAAGATGAGCCAACAGCACTCAGGCATTTCTTTTTATCACCTCTGCAGGAAGTTTCTCTCGAAAAGTTAAGTCAAGAAATCAGAAGGAAACATTTCTGTATACACAATTCTTGTCCAGAGGGATATTACTGAAGAAACGTAAATCTCCTCTCATTTCTCCACAAATCTATTTTTAGAAGTGAAGCTATTCAGGAGGAAAGGTATTGATTTCTCCTTTTCTCCTTGAATATTCTGTTTATCACTTTCTTCAGTTTGTGTGTAATGGACCATGTGTGAAGCTATTTTTGATTCTCTCCTTCTGCTCCAGATGTATGAACCAGGCAAGGAGGTAGGGCTTTTGCAAAAATAATAGTTATTTGGCATGTGAACACTTTGCATACTCTGTCTAGATCATAATATTTTAAAACTAATTCATATGTGAAGTCTTTTATGTCTAGAAGAAGTTGTTAAAGCAGAGCAGTATGAGAAGGTAATGGTACAGGACAGGCTATTCCAAATGACTTCAGAAAGAAAGTTAACAGCAGACAGTGTCCTACAGATTAGCTGGAGTGGGCTGCTGTCAAAGCCTGCTTTACACTCGTGTTCAGTAATATGTCTTAGCTGCCATTAGTATGTCTGAGCAAGCTAATCAAGGACAAAGGGACAGCCTTCGTGGGTATCTGGCAGAAGCAGATGTGATCTGGCAGGGCAGGCTGCCGTGTCCTTCTGATGTTTGTGTCTATTCTCAGGCAGACTACAAGCCACGCTTCTGGTTCCCTGGGTCTGGACAAGTGTTTCACATGCTGCCAAGGGGCTTGTTTACCTACAGATGAGGGGGGGAAAGAGTAGCAACAGCCAGCCCTGTTACCTCTTCTGGTGTTCAAGGGAGGGCAATTGCTGTGCAGCCATCATTTGCTTCTTACACTCCAGTTGCCCTGGCAGCCAGTGTCCCCCACATAAGCAGCTATGGGGTTAGGGTGAACCCACCTTGACAGTGCAATGAAAGCCCTAGCCATGAGCCAGGGTTGCTGGCCCCAGACACTTATCAATGAAGCCTTTGAGATCTTTGTTAAGGACAGTAGGCAACAACCAAATAAAAATAGACCCCAAAGGCAGGGAAATGGTCATTACTTCTGCTAGTATAATAAGGAGTAGTACCACTGCACCAGGTGTCCAGGTGGGATTTCTATGGATGTTGCACCAAAGGGGAATTTGAAAGGAAACAGCACCTCTGTAGATATCAGTGGTGAAGATTGTCGCAAAGGAGAAAATATAAAGGCCCTGCTTGTTTAAAACTTGGCATGTGTGTGACAGAGGAGAGGAGGATTCTCAGAGGAGGTGGCATACTGGGAGAGATGTGTTTATGTCAGCATCCTGGATAGATGTGGGTCAGAATTTGTCAGGAGCAGAAGAGAGGCTATTGCAGCTAAAAAGATGCAGGAAAAAAAAAAAAAAAAAAAAAAAAAGCTGATGGGAGGAGTGAGAGGCCCTGTGTCAGGACTGTATACCGGGGAGAACAAGCAGGGCCTCAACCCAGCTGGGATGGGAAGAGTTTGGGCCAGGTAGAACAGCCTTGGGCTGGCCTGAGGGCACATTGGTAGTGTTGGACTTGCTGCTCCTTTCTTGGCTGAGAAAGTCCTTAGTGCTTGGGGCACCAGAGCTGACAATACACACCTCTCTTGCTTTCTTTCAAAGCAAATATATGACTGCTTCCTCAAGTTTTCTCAGCCATTGCTTTCTCCCCTCCTACAGTCATCTTCTGGCTCAGCAGTTCAGTCTGATCTCCTGTGTTCTTTGTTCAGGCCAGGGAACTTCACTGAGAATGCTCCTAACCACACACTCTGGCTTAACTGAGGGAGGGTCTTATAAAAACTTGGCTTTTCCGTAAAGATACCAAAAGACAATGACTCTTCTGAGCCTCTTGGGAGATGACTGCACCGGATAACTGCTGTGAGTGGCGGCTCAGCTGGACTTTCAGCTTCATCTTTCAACTGCCAGTGGCTGCTGTGTCCCTGCCTCTGTTATTTTGCTGCAGCAAGGCTTCTTCTTCAGTGCTAGGCTTGGAGCCATCATACCTACTTAGCACCAGCTGCAAGACTCATACTACATGAGGTTCAGTTGCAGTGCTGAATCTCTGCACACTGACAATATACAGGGTGTCTTCAGGCTGAGCAGGGTCTTGTGCCATTCCTCTCCTCCAGATCACGCTGTCTCCAGTTCGTATCAGTCTGCTGGGCACATCTGCTGAAAGTAAGGCAGGCTCCTTTGTATGATGTGCACCTGAAGGAGGATGTTAGGGCTTTGAGAAGCTTTGAGAAGCTCCAGTTGCATGCATTTTTGGAGATATTCTGGTTTTTCAAAGCCTGGGTAAGTTATCTTGGGGTGATGTCACTGTAAAATTTCACTTTCTCTGGGGAAAGAGGAAGGTCCAGGAACTCAGGGATTTGGAACGGGCAAATAAAAGCACAAGTATGTCCCAAGATCTCTCTGCTGTTCTTGGAAAATCTGCTCTATGTGCAGCTGTAGCATTAGGCAGGGTTCTACCATCATCAAAGCCCAAAGTGTAATGTCTTCTGTGTTTCTTTGTTTGCTCTGAATGTTGAAAATTCTTCTGCACTGAAGCTCTTTGATTTATGGCTGATGGAAAGCTTCCCCCACCACCTCGGCAACAAATGTTTTTCAATGAAAACCCAAGTTTTCAGTAAAACTAAGAGGCATCAGGCTTTTCTTTTTTTCCCTAGTTCTCTCTCTGATATTAAAAAGAAGTTCTGTACATTGAAGGTTTTTCCATTTTGGATGAGAAGGAAACAATACTATAATTTTGCAGCACTTGTGAGGACTGCAGCTTGGGCACATCAGGTTTCTGACAAAAATTACATCTCCTGTAGTGCTTCATTGCTCTGTTACCATGTGATGTGTTACTTTCCTCTGCTAAGAGTGGAAGATGTGGTGCATCTTGGAAGGAGGAGCCTAGCCAAGGAGCTTGACTTAGAAAGCATCAGAAGTGATACTGCCTCAGGCTGTTGATTTCAACCAGCCAGTGTGGGGCCTGTTTCTTGGTGTCAAATGCTGCTGTTGCTGTGAAAATAGGCTGTCGGGTGGAGGTTGTGGTAGCTGTCAGATCATTGCTCAATTCCAAGGCTGACTGATGGTTCAATGAAAAAATTAATTGTATCAGATTCATATTTTTGACTGTAGTGCTCAGTGACAAAAGTTGACAAGCCAGAACTTAGCAACACAATGAATGCATGCTAATCAGATATGCTGACTGCTGATTTGACCAACTGAAAAAGGCGTGTGTGCACTGCAGCAGGAATCAGATGATGCTGGACTTGCCTGGTGTTGCTTAGCAGACAATATAATATGTTTTTGGCACAACGCAGGTTCTCTTTCTGGTTGCTAATGGCAATAGATGAACTAGAGAATTTAAAAAATACCAGATGGGCTGGTGTACTGTCTCCTACAGCCTTGATTGATGTGGCCCATGCTTCTGCAATGGCTTGAGAATCCAGATGCAGAGGAAGAGTCCTGTGATGCATCAGACCTACCCTTCTGGGTAACCAATCAGCCTCCACAGTCACAAACTCTGGGCCAAGTTCCTTTCAGATGCTGGTTTGGACCAGTATTTGAACATTTTGGCCACTGATGGAGATGAAGAGGCAAGGCCTGACGCTGTCCAGGTGTGCTTTTGGCAGAGAAAACACTGACGAGTATTAGGTAGTAAGGCAAAAGGTTTATATACAAGTTTCGCAGGGATGAAGCCTGCAGTCTGCCCAGTTACATTGTTAGCACTGGAATGGGAAGCTGTCCTTTCTCCTGCATTTTGTTCCGGAACTTGTCACCTTTTGAGGGCCCCTCTGTAATGGGCTACTGTGCAGTGATGCTTCTGGCGCTATTTGTTCTTCTGCCCTTTGTCTCCAGCAGAATGAAAGCAGTGAGGTTCCAATCATCTTTGCAAATGCACGTCTCTGTGATCTCTGAGGAAGTTCTACAGCACAAGCAATTGATGTAGTCGTTGTAATTGCCCTGCACACATCAGATGCTAGGTGTTTTTTAAGGTCATGCAGGAACAGCTTAGTAAAAGAGAGTGTCAGGGAAAGGGAGAGAATCAGCATGGATGTTCCATAACTGGAAGGACATTACACTAATAAACAGTTCCAGTGACATGGATTGTTAGTTCTTTACTGGAAAGTAAGCAAGAGACTGTTACCTGTTCCTCAGATACAGGTCACTAACTTGCTAGTCCACCTGTTGATTGGGCTCTAGAGGGTATTTCTTTCCTACTTTAGCAACTGAATTGAAACTTATTTTCCTGGTCAAAGTTTACCTTCCCTAACATGAAGGAGCTGGGCTGAAGACCTCAGGACTCTCAAGCAGTCAGATGGACAACAGGGCAGCTGTGAAGTCCTTATTCAGAGAGTAGGTGTCCCATGGAACCAAAGTGATTATAATCAGGGCCTCAGAGGTGATCAGATAAGCAGCTAATGTAAGAGTGTGTAGGTTAAACTGTGCTGAACAGACCTGAATCCTATTAATAAGACAGGGACTATTAAGTGGTATCATGGGGAGGTATTCCTTGTGGACAAAAAGCAATGGCGAGAGGACTGTCATTATGGTAGAGGATGATGTTTCTGGCTATCTGGCCTCTGAGCATGGAGAGAGGATCATGCCCTGAACCATCCCCTTGGGCAGGACAGATGAGCCCCAGACAGGCTAAGACCCTTCACGTGGAGACAATTTCTGTACAAACTCCTTGGTCTGATCTTTGACCTGAACAAGTCCAGGGGACTGTCTCCACAGAAGCCCACAGAATCACACAGAATCACAGAATGGTTGAGGTTGGAAGGGACCTCTGGAGACCATCTAGTCCAACCCCCCTGCTCAAGCAGGGTCACCTGGAACGTGTAGCACAGGATTGTGTCCAGACAGGTTTTGAATATCTCCAGAGAGGGAGACTCCACAACCTCCCCGGACAACCTGTTCCAATGCTCTGTTACTGTCACAGGAAATAAGTTTTTCCTCATATTCAGGCAGAACTTCCTGTGTTTCAGTTTGTGCCCATTACATCTTCTCCTGTCTCTGGGCACCACTGGAAAGTCTGGACCCATCCTCTTGACACCCTCCCTTCAGATATTTGTAGACATTAATAAGATCCTCTCTCAATCTTCTCTTCTCCAGATTAAACAGGCCCAACTCGTGCAGCCTTTCCTCATAAGAGAGATGCTGCAGTCCTCTCATCATCTCTGTAGCCCTAACTGAACTCTCTCCAGTAGTTCCATGGCTTTCCTGTACTGAGGAGCCCAGAGTTGGACACAGTACTACAGATGATATGGCCTCCAGGGCTGAGTAGAGAGGGAGGATCACCTCCCTCGACCTGCTGGCAACACTCTTCTTAATGCTCGTCAGGATACCATTGGCCTTCTTGGCCACAAACGCACGTTGCTGGCTCATGGATGAAGCATTATAGATTTGGTAAAGCATTATAGATTCATTCAGGGAAACTTTCTCTTGCTTATATTGGGTTGATTTATGAGAGGATGACCACAGTGATTTCTCATGTGTGTGCACGCGTGCACACGCATGCATATGCACACATGTATGTGATTGAGGTTTATGTTATTAAATTGTATGATTATGGGTCATGTTTAGTTTTTTGTGGAAAGTATAACAGTTGCAGCTCAAATGCGTCCAAATACTGACAGTAGCATGGCTCATCTCAGACAGCGTATTGAAGTTTCATTTTCCTTAAATGTTATGTCCACCAGCCTTAGCCTGGGCTGGAGACTGGCTTGCTAACCGAGGACTCTGCTGCCTGGCTACTGCTCTGACTGTATCTGAGTGTGAAACTGTGGCTATTCTTAATTTCCATGAGAGGGCTGGACTTTGGGAACAGAAAGGAGATCTGCACAGTCAGCATTTATTATGTTTGTGTGGAGTCTGAAAAAAAAGATATGGTGAAGTAATGGGTGCATGACCAGTTGCTGGGCTGTGTTCCTGCCAAACTCTTGATTGTGTGCACTGCCTGTATGTTCATTTACCTTCTGGCTGTTCATGTTCCAGGGCAGGCCTTAATCTTGAACATACTAGTGTAGGTCAGCAGCATGATATGGATGGTGTGTTAGGTAAGATGTGTCCTACAAAGGGGAGAGTTGCTGTATGTCTGGTGCTACACAGGCAGAAAAATACTTGGAAGGGTTTCTGGTATCCTCTTTCCAGACAGAGGTTGCTAACATTCTGGTGGGACTGAAGGTTGTAATAGGAGCTTGGCCAGAGAACCAAAAATAAAGTCATCTCCTCTGACCACATCTTAGAGAACATCTTTAGAAGTTTAATGGAAAGTGTATAAATTACTGTTTTGTCCGAACGCCTTGTCAAGGCTGGCTGACCTTCAAAAGCTATGCTGCAAAGAATCCCAGTTGTTCCAAAACTGTCCTTTGATGCATCCCAGGCTCACAACTGGCTATGTTCATCAGAAATGAGGTTACTTTTCCACTACCTGCCTGGTAAGCAAAGAACATGCTACACTAACAATACACGGATAAGAGCAGCAGCTGGAAATGAAGGAGCAGAGATGGATGTTGCCAATTATACTGATCCCTCTCTACCCTCTGACTGACCCATTATATTACCAGACTCCTGGATCCCCTGTCTCTTGAGCAAGATGTATGGTCTGCTGTGTAAGAATCTGCCCATGCACATAAACCTCATTGCCCAACATTAGCAGCTCTGCACCAGATCCTGCTGCCCAGGATGGAGAATGCCACCTTAACAAAGGGACCCCAAGCTGACTGTCTGATCGCATAGGCATCCAGGCATTCTTCAAGTCAGGGTGTTCACTGATGGGGAGGATCTTAACAAGTCCCTAGGCAGAACCTTTCTTTCACTGTTCCTGAGATCTCTGGAAGCAGGTGGAAAGGATGGGGCTCTCCACCTGCAGATGAGGAGATGTGGAAACCACCAGAGACTCCCAGTTCTTTCTGGCATCTTCTGATAGGAGAAAGGCTGAGTGTGAACTAACAGGTTTCCATGTCCTGTTCTCAAAACCAAAGAGATCAATCTTACAGTGAAAGGGAAAAACATACTGCTGTAGTTTCCCCTGCCCCCCACCGCCGCCTCTCTGAAGACAGTGTGCAGCAGATGATTGTTGTCCAGGGAATAGTATGCCTGATAAGTGATGCAGCTCAGGCAGGGACCAGCCTGGGTTTGTTTCCAACTACATTGTGTGAGGATGTTCCACCTGCTATACAGGATGTAAAGATCATGTTCATATTAATTGGGTAATTGGAATCACAATGTGCTTCTGGAGAATCTTTTTAGCAGGAATGGCTATAGTTTGAACATCAGCAGGGCAGTGGATTTGTTTACACTGCTCTACCTCTGTCACATCAAGATAAAGGTTCAAGGTGTAACAAAATCATGGAATTTTTCTCTGCTTGTTAAAGGTTTTAGTTTTCACAGCTGTTGTATGCAGCATCCTCATAATACTACATGAGAGGTACAGGATCATAGAATCACAGAAGCCTTTTTCCAGAGGCATTACTGAAGCATAAAATCACCACAATTACTTTAAAACCCAAGAGTTTAGTATGGAACTTGCTGTCTTTCAAAGTTGTTTTTTTTTTTTTTTTTTTTTTTTTTTTTAAGGGAGATATAACGGTTGGGCTGCATTAACAGCAGTGGAGGGTGTTAATGCCATTATTCCAGCAGCCTTGCTGGTTTTTAAACACTCTCAACATCTCAAGAAAAGGAGCATTTGGAAGGGGACAGTAGGCCATTTTTGCATCTGGGGGCCTCTTTTGAGTGACTGCTCTCAAAGCTCAGCATGAGTAACTGGAGTCTTATCTGTTGGTAATCTGCTCCCATCTACTTCTCTGTGGTCTGCCCTCTGTGCTGTTGATCTGTTAGTTCTCAGATGGCCTGTCTTACAGTTGTGGTACAGTTCAAAAGCTGTATAGAAGAAGCCATAGTGCTGAATGTCCTAGGGAAACCTGGAGACCATCTAGGTCATCCTCATTCTTTCTTCTCGTTATTTTAAGGGCGTTGGGGTTTTGCTCTGATGTTTTATCAGCAATGGCAGATGTTTCAAAGGGGAAAAATTGCAGTGAAGAAAGGAGTATGTTCCCACAAATCATTAAAATCTTTTTAACACTACAAAAGGGCTTGTTGTGTGCACAGTTTTATGTAAGCTTGCTGCATAGGCAATGAGCACATGAATCAAGAGCAGTGAGTCTCTGTTCACTCAGAGGAGAATTGAGGTATTACAGATTGTGCTCAGTACCCATTCTTGTACTGTGGTCTGGGAATTAAAGGAGGACAAGACACATTATGCATTATTTGGATTTTATTATTTCTTCCCTTAGGATTGCATACTGCTGACCAACATCACACACAAGAGATATTTAAGACGATCCTTCCAGAAGCCCTGATCATGAAGGTACAAGTGGACCACGTCCACAGCTGTTCTACAATAGCTTATTGCAACTACTGCTGTTCATGCAGTTCTCTACCATCAGTGAATGGAGGAAATCTACTGATTTTGCTGTCACTCTTGCCCTTAGTATATGTCCTCTGGGTCCAGCTTACTCTTTTTCTTGCAGCCTTTGCTGTGTTCTGCTACTTGTGCTGTTTTCCTATTGGGCAGAGAAGGAGCTCTGCACAGAGGGCCTAGGTGGTTTGCTGAGGGAACCTTATCTCATGTGCAGGTGCAATAATTCCATGGGGAGATCAATAGACCTTGTGGTGGTCTTGAAAATTACAGAGTTGTGAGGTGGAAAGGAGTGTCATTTCCCCAGTAGTATATTGCTGTATTTTCACTGCTTGTCTCTCCATAGCTTTGCTTTAGTTGCAAGTGCATGTAATCGTGTCATACAAAAAGTAAAAACGTATCATGTGTAGCATGGATTAAGTGTTGATAGCAGCTGTGGCCAGTTAATTGGCTGGCTAGCTGCAGTGATGTTGGAACTGTGAAGAGAGATATGATGACAGAATAAAAAGAAACAGAAACTTTCTGGAAGAATTACTGTTTTTCTGCCATATCCACCCTGAGGCCCAGCATGGGGACAGAAAGAATCCTGGAAATTTGTTAGGGAAAGTTGAAGGCAACTCATACAAAATAGTTACTCTTTGTAGACAGACAGCAAAAGAAGATTAGAGTAATGTTGAAAATGCCAGTAGCCCTGCATTTCCCTTTCTTGTGGCTTTTGGCACCAGGAGGAAGGCTTATTCTTCACCTCAAGATTTGCAATTACAGAACAGATTTAGTGCCCTGATAGCTGATGAGGGACTGGGAGCTCCCTCCAGCGAAGCACCTGAGCCCACTAAACCTCAGCCTCACAGGAGCACCAAGAATTACTAGCAAGGGGCAGCAGTGGATGACCATGCTGCAGGGAACAGAGGGCCCTATTTGCCAACCAGACCTATCATTTAGGGAGATTTCCTGCTTGCTGTGAGCTCAGATTCAGGTTGTTGTGGAAAGGCTGCAGAGGTTGATCCAGCCGTCAGACTATTTCCTCTGCTGCTATTCCATGTGGGCACCAGTGATATTACCACTGATACTGGAAAGTTATTAAGCATGACTACATGGCTCTGGGGCGATGGTTAAGGGTGTGAGCACCCAGATCATTTTCTCCTTGATTGTTCCAGTGAGGGGGAAGGGCTTGAGAACAGTGGGCAGATCCTATGGGTCAACAATTGCTTGTGCAGCTGGTGTCGGCATCAAGGTTTTGTTTTTTATGATCATGAGATCCTCCTTGAGTACTGATGATTGCCTGGAAAAGATGGGGATCTAACTAAGCAGAGGAAAAAGCATCTTTACCAGCTGCCTGGCCAACCTAGTAAGAAGAGCTTTAAACTAGGAGCTATCTATAGTGGAGGAAGAGGATGACCAATAATCATCTCTGCAAACAAGCAGGGATGGGGTTAAGAAAGCTAAAGCTCACCTGAATCTGAATCTGGCAAGGGAAATAAAGAGCAAAAAGAAAGATTTCTACAATCACATTAGGAGCAAGAGGAAGACTGTAGAAAATGTGGATCTACTGCTGAGTGTGAATGGAACCTAGTCATAAAGAATATGCAGAAGGGCAAAGCACTGAATGCTTCCTTTGACTCAGTCTTTCCTGGTAAGACTGACCTTCAGGAGTTCCAAGATCCTGAGACCTGTGGAAAATCCAGGGCAAGGTAGACTTAGCACTCAGTGGAGGGGCATTAGATTAGGGGATATTTTAAAGGACTGGACATACACAAGTCCATGTGATGTGATGGGATGCACCCAGGAAAGCTGAGGAAGCGGGCCGGTGTCATTGCAAGGTCATTCTTGATTATGTTTTGAAGGTCATAATGGGGAAGGCTTATGAGGACTGGAAGACAGTACATGTTGCTCCTATTTTTAAGACAGGCAAGAAAGAGGGTCTGAGAAACTACAGACTGGTCATCCTCACATCAATTCTTGGGAAGGTGATGAATAATCCTGGAAAAAAAATCCAAAAGTATTAAGGACAAGAAAGTGATTAGGAACAGTCAGCATGGAATTATGAAAGGGAAATTATGTTTGACCAGCTGATAGCCACCTAGTGTGGCTTGGGGATTAGGAGGAAAGCAGTAAATGTTGTTTATCTTGGCTTTAGAAAAGCTTTTGGCACTGTCTCCCATAACATCCTCATAGGCGAGCTGATAAAGTACAGGCTAATTGAATGGACAGTGAGGTAGCCAGAAAATTGGCTGAACTGCTGGGCTCAGAGAGTTGTGATCAGTAGCGTGAAAATCAGCTAGAGGCCAGTCACCAGTCTTGTGCCCCAGGGTTCGATATGGGCCCAATACTGTTTAGCATCTTCATTAATGACCTGGATAATGGGACCAAATGTCAGCAGATTTGCTAATGACACAGAACTGGGTGATGTGGCTGATGAATCAGCTGGTTGTCCTCCTGTTTAGAGGTACCTCAATGGACTGGAGATGTGTGCTATGAGAAACTTAATAGAATTCAGCAAGTGTAAGTCCTGCACTTAGTCAGGCATAAGCCCGTGCCTCAGTACAGACTGGAGGTCAGCTAGATGGAAAGCAGCTTGGCAGAAAAGGACCTGGTGCAGAGCTAGTTGAATGTGAGCCAGCAACGGACTCTCAGAGCAAAATAGAGCCAACAATGTCGCCTGAAAGCCAAGGGAGGTGATCCTTCCCCTTGTATTCAGCCCTGGTGCAGCCACACCTGGAGTGTTGGGCTAGGCTTGCCAGTACAAGATGGACATGGTCTTAGTGGAGCCAGTCCAGTGAAGGGCTGCAAAGATGATTAAGGGACTGGAGCATCTGTCATAGGAGGGGAGACTGGAATAGTTGGGACTGTTCAGCCTGGAGAAAAGAAGGCTCAGGGGTGATGTTATCAGTCATCATAAATATCTGACTGGAGGGTGTGTAGAGGAAGGGGTCAGACTCTTCTCAGTATTGCCCAAACACAGGATGTAAGGCAACAGGCCAAACTGAAACAGTGGAAATTCCACATGAATATAGGAAAATACTTTTTCCCTGTAAGGGCAGATGAACACTGGAGCAGGTTTCCCAGAGAGGCTGTGGAGTCTTCATGCTTGGAGTTATTCAGAACTCCACTGGGCAATATTGTGAGCAACCTGCTGTAGCTGACCCTGCTTTGAGCAAAGGGGTCAGACCGAAAGATCTCCAGATGCCCTTTCCAACCTCAACTATTCTGTAATTTTCTGACTTTCAATGTTCTCTATGTAACTAAGAATTATTTCGAATGAAAGTTTTAGAGGTAACAATACTGTTGTGTTAGAGGCTAGATTTACTATTGGTTCTGAATTTAGGGCTGTGTTAGCTACACTGAAAGGAATGTTTGTCTGCCAGATTTTTCTCTAAAAATGAGTTTCTTCTCTATCTATATTAGAAATCTCTATCTGCAAATGTTTCATGCTCTAAGTATGTGTGTTTTTAAAAAAATCCATGTTTTCTGTTTTATGTATTCATTTATTTAAATCTTATTCTTACTTACATTTTGGTGGCAGTTAGCAATTTAAAACAAAGACATAATTCCAAAATACTGGTAGAACTTTTGTCTATTAGAAAACTTCTGTAATGAATTGATACCTTCCGTTTAACGAGACAAGAAAAATGGAAGTATTCATCTTCCATGTATTTTTTTTTCCTGCTAGTCCTACCTGTACTAGCTGGCTGGACACTAACCAGTTCATGGCCTTCCACCTTCTTCCACAGTCTGCATGCATTTCTTCACAGCTTCTCTCCTCACAGGGCTGGCTTACACTGATTTTGTGCTCAACATTGAAGTGGATAGGAGGGAAAGGCAAAAAATCAGGTGTATTTTGTCAGTTATTTTTAGCAGGAGCAGAAAATTTAAAGCCTCCTTTGCCATGGGAGCAACCAAAAAGGAATCTTCGGAAAAGAGAGAGTCCCATCAGTGTCTTGGAGGCTAATGAGGAAACAATATTCTTTTTTTTTTTTTTTTTTTTTTTTTTTTTTCTGTTACAGAGATGCATAGAGCACCACCAGTAAAGACTGAGAGTTTTGTGACTGTGGTGGGGCTGCCTGCCTCCCTTGTTTCTCTCTGTAGGAGATGGACTCGACTTCTCAAAGCTTCTGTGTGTTCACAGCCTCTTCATGCTGCCAGGGGCTGTGTGCTCTGAGAACTGCCAGAGCCCTGATCTCTGGGTCAGCATTGCTGCTAAAGACCCAGAATCACTCAGATTTCCCGTGAGATATCTAACACTCTGAGTCTCTACACTGGCCAGTTAGTTGTGCAAATGCCCAGAACGAGTAGTCTTACTTTCTTCTACAGAGTGTATCTTTGCATATTCGGATCCTAGCCTAGTCAAGCTGCTTAGTAATGTGCTCAAGGGCTTGGCTCAAAAATAGATACGAAAGGGCAGATGCAGGTGGGAGAAGAGTTCTGCTCAGAGCTTTTGTGGGCCTTTTTCAAGCAAGGAGGAGTTGGTGACTGCACGGGCATAGTGTTACTGGCCAAAAGGCTGGGTGATTCTGTGCGACATGGTGCACACATGCAGTTGCTTTTGTACCCTGAGGAAACCCCCAGAAAGAGATACTGCTACATTTGCTTTTGCACTATTATAGGAAAGTATCTGCCAAAAGCTGCCTCTCCTAAAAAGCGTGTTATTTGACTCAAAAATCCTGATTTACTTAGAGGGTATTCTCTTAATATTGCACACAGCTTTTGAGCCTTTATCTTCATATAGATTAAGAAACTTATTTATTAAAGAAGATAAATCTGGGATTTGGCTGCAATCATAGAACTGAAGAAGCTGGGGCTTTAGAGAAACCATTAGATATCAGAGGTTGCATGAAAGGTTAGAGGAGCTGTCAACAGAAACTTGTACAGTCCCTTCTTTCTTAAACCCTATGAAACTAGATTGCGTATCCGTGACCAGTTCAGCAAAGCCATTCAACCTTTTTCTGCCTTGGTCAGAACGTGACAGGCATTTAACCACTTCTCCAGAAGTACCTTACTCCTCAGTTTTATTCTAGCCTGCAGTGTAATCCAGATGAGATTCAAACACACAAGTGCAGAACTTGAACAGTAAAGACAGCAACACCTAGGGGTACTCATTTTTTGATAGGGCTCAGTTTTCTAAAGCACACAAGCACATTTTACTTCTGCAAAGAAGTAAAAGACAAGGGACAGGGATAGAAGCTGGAGCTGCAGGTGGAGATAACTAGAAATTACCAAACAACAGAGTGTTAGACTGAAGATCTAAAGGTCCCTGGTTCAAGCCTGGGCTTCAGCAAGGGGGGGTGTCCTTGTTGCTGCAACCTGGTCTAACAAGCTCTACATGACCCTGCTTGAGCAGGGGATTGGACTAGATGATCTCCAGAGGTCCCTTCCCACCTTACCTGTGATTCTAATAAAATGTCGGTTGGGGATCACCTGAAATAATTGGTCTCAGTGCATCAGCAACTGAAGTGACCTATTTCTAGGAGTCTATGTTGGGGAGAGCTTCTTGGAGGAAAGAAACAATTGCAGTTAGGGTTGATCATGGCACTGAGCATAATGACTGAGCACTTCAGGGGATTTGAAAAGCCAAAAGCACTTCATGCTGCTGAGAGGAAAGATTCAGTTAAAATCATTAAGATTAATCAGCTTAATCTCTTTAGTCAGTTAAGATCTTTGCAGCTGCAACGTTGCATGTGTGTCACAGTGTCCAGACAAATGTCAGGCAAAAACATGAAATATTCAGGCTGAAAGGAACAAGCAAGGCATTGACAATAAACGCTTAGGCCTTGATTTTACATATGCTGTATATATGTTTTCCTGGCTACTGAACAGCTAGGCTTATATCTGTGCTGTGATTGCTTCCCACTTGTGCTTCTGGAAAGGTAGCAGATTTCCCATCCAGCAAGTTCTGTTTTGCTTTGGGAAACACGGTTTGATTGCAAGGGTGCTCGTTTTCCCCACACAGCTCCGAGTTTTTGCTCAGTTGCGTATACAACAGCGGTGTGGCTGAAAGCACAAGTTTGGATTATCTTGCATAAGAAAGAGCAGCCAAAAGCACAGTCAGTGAAAGAATTGCCAAAGGGATGAATTTTATGACCCTCTTTTCTGTCTATTGCCACACTGGCAGACAGTAAAATTGGCCAGAAGGGCTTGCTGGAATGGAAAAAGACATCAACCTACGAATGTTGGTCCTGACCTCTCTACGTTATTAGAGCAGATTAGTTAGGATGAGTGTGGTGAGCTGGGAGGGTACTGAGGGAAAGAGGTCAGATTTGTGTTAAGACGAAATATTTCATGTCTCTTTACTGGCAACTTCCTACCATTTCTTTTATATCTTAAGCAACAGTGATGATCATTTATTAGAATTTCCATTGCAGCAGCCCATTGTCCTGCACATAGTTCCAGCATAAGAAAGAATTCCCTTGGTACATAGAATTTACTGTCTGAGAGGTAGACAAGAGAGAAAAGCTGGGGACTTACAGAAAGTACAGGCTGAAAAGAAGGCAACTTGAAAGGTGAATATAATAATTCTGTTTCCTTATCAATATTTGGGAAGCTCAGAGTTGATATTCTTCATGACTTTTTGTAAATATAAACATATTTTCTGTTCTGTTTTGCATTTGGTTCATCTGCAGCTGACAGTTTATGCCAGTATTTAAAGAAGTACTGTGTGACTATGGGCTTTGTGTATCTTGGAAGGCGTAATGTTAAAGTTACAAATTAACTAGTTTGATAGAGTGTAGTCTCGCACCTTCAGTTTGGGATCTGGAAGCAGATGTAGCTTTTGCATCTTCATAAGAAATACAATTTGCGGATATGGTTAAATCCATGATGAATTAACCAGGTCTGAAACAAATTCTTCCAGTGACATGGCTCTTTTAGTTCTGAAGGAACTAAAAGAAATCTGAACAGTATCAGTGCCTATCAACAGCAGTGGGTACGTGTACTGGGAGCCAGTTGGGTAAGTGACTATTTCCACATTGTACAACCACAGCATGTGAAGAGTGTAAACAGAGCACAGTGTTTTAAGTATGTGGGCTACTGGCCTTTTAACTTAGAAAGAAGAACTGAGAAGACTAAAAGACCATTTTATGGAAATACTGCTTGAAGAAATGAAATGATGCATGTGATGGATGGAAGTTGGCTTTCTAGGAACATTGTACAAAGTAAATGGAACGTGAGGTTGTAAGAGTTGCTTTGCTGCAATGTCTCTGTACTTTTATATGGACCATGATGATTTAGAGTGATAAGGTCTCTGTTTTTCAAGGCAGTCCTCACTGTTATGTATTTTTCGCTTACTGACGGAATTGCAAATGTTGGGCTGGATGACCCCCTTGCTGTAATTATGTAGCTGATAAGGCAGCTGCTTAGTTACCCATTACTGCAACTATGGACTGTTGAGGTAGTATACACGTGGAAATAAAACTTCACCATTCTGTGATTCTGTTTACTAAATAACAGACTAACTAATTGATGGTCAATGGAAGATGTGTGTCCAATTTGAATCAATGTACTTGGTAGGTATTTCCAAACTTATCACTGAGAGATTGTGGACCAAAATGGAGAGGGACTTTCCTATAACTAGGGAAAGCAGTTTTCTTTTGCTGAGATAGCATGAAAAAGGACTACAGAGGTTACCTCCAAGTCTTCTTTGTTATGCTAATTCAACCTAGCAACCAGTAACTGGACAGAGCAAAAATACCAGCTAGGATGTTAAAATAGATATTTTTCCCATGGTGCCTTTGTTGTTGTTGTTAATACTTTTAACAAGAATTTTGAATTGATCTTAGGAACCATGATCAGTTTCTGAAAGTTCTATAAATCTTCTGTCTTTCTGTTCTCCTGTGATTTCTGTCACTTTCAGGTAAATGGAAGATTTGGAGACTAACTTAGTCCAAACACGCAAAGCGAGTGGCCTAGAACAAATGGTAGCAAAATGGCTCCATCGATCTCGTAGTAGTGCATCCAGGTAAATATTTTTTTGTGAGTGAAACACCTATTGATCAGAGTTTTGATCAGAGACAGCACAAGATTGCTTCTGGTGAACAGAAGCAACTACAGTGGCAGTGCTGAGTCATTCTTAAGAAATAAGCTTGTTGCGTTGATGCATTCCGTAGGAAATTCAAGGTTTTTAAGCAATCCACTGCAGTTTGCAGTGGGCCAAATGTTCCTGCTTTCCTCAGTGCTGATTTCAGAAGCCACATCCACAAAAACAGTACTACTGTTCAATGTGAAATATGCTTTTCTTGCAGATGGGGTTTTATTTCTCTCTGTGGCTTGCCATTGGTCAGTGTTTCTAGGGTTAAACTGTGTTGCACTTAAAAGGGGTAACAGCATGCTCAATATCCTGGCCCATGACTGCTTCCTTTCCTAAGGTCCATGAATCAAAACCTGTGTTAATAACACATATTTCATCTAAAACGTAGGGTATTTCCATGCTGTGTGGGATATCTGTTGCCTGTTCTTATGAATGGCAAAGAGTTTGAGCTCCTTCAAACACTGACTGGCATAAGCAGCCTGAAGAGGCTGAATTATCAGGTTAAGCAGAGCAGTTTAACCTGAATTATCAGGTTAAGAAATCCCACACTGTGTGAAGAACTTGGAACATGATCTACATCCTGAATCTTGTGTTGGTTATTTTGTGCCAGAAACACTATTTAAATTTGATCACAGAGGTTTTTTCATACCATCCTTTGCTGCACATTGCAATTGCTTTTCCTTTGGTTTTATTTCTTTAGTTCTTTGGTTTGTCAAATGTTAAATTTGCTGATCCATAGGATAGACAATTTTATTTTAAAATTTCCATCAGACTGAAGCAGTACAGAGTTAAATCAGAGAAAATATAGTGGAAATTTTACTGGCAATCTACAAAGGCACCCATGTGTTTAGCTCTTAATTTGTTGTCTGAATCCCCATTGAAATTGACAGATGTAGCTTTATCTGACATCTCAGCATTTGCTACATCTCAAGTCATGGATGGAAGAGCAGCATAGGATTGAGCTTTCCCCCGTGTGTCCCAATGCAGGAGTTAAAGGCAAGATGGAAGCACATTAGTGAGGCAGGAAATGAGCTTTGATAGGAACACATCTAAGTGTTCCTGTATTCTTTACCCATGCATCTTTCTTCTCAGGGACATTGTCTTGAGAGCTATGGTCCAGCTCTGAACTGACTCTCTTATGGAACTCCAGCTTGAGTCATCTAACTCCTCCCCCATGCAGAGTTGGGACTGAAGAGACCAAGGGCATTGCTTAGGCTGGTGGAGAGTAGTGGCCATCAGTCTTCACCTGGAAAGCTCCTGTGGGAGAAGGCAGTGACAGAGCACCACATGTAAAGCTCAGGATGAGCTTTGGAGAATTCTCCAAATTTCTCTCTTTTTGTTCTTGGCTTTGATGGAATTTGGATAAAGGCTTATCTATGCTTAACTCATCTGAAGTATTTGATACTTATGTTACTGTCAATAAGGCATTGTCCTCCAGCCTTTCTGAAACTAAACCATGCTCAGGACACAGATGACAGTAGTGGAGAGTCTACAAAAGATGAAAAGCGATTCCCAGAGATGGGAAGTCCACTCATCCTTGGACTGGATTCCGTGAGGAGCCATGAGCTGCAAGTTCTCTTGCTGCCTTGTGGGGTAAAAGTGTTGCTGTGATCCTTACATGTCAGGGTTTGCTACTGAGAGGGCCTGGAGTTCTCCCTTCATGTGACCACCGGACTGAGGTGACTAAAAGAACTGTAGCTCCAGCTCGCCTTGGAACTCGTTGGTACAATTACCTCGACCTCCCGGGCTTTCACTGGGGAGCACTGCAGGCCTCTTAAATGTGGATCTGCATGCTGGCACACCATGAAAACCTAATCTATCCTTGTATTGGTACAGCCAGTTGAAAGGGGAGTGTAGCCTCTTTGAAGACGTATTTTCTGCCTGTGTCTTAATTAATAACCAGCTTCTTGTCTCACAGGGGAAGAGCATCTGTGACAGATATCTCTAGTGATGGCAGTGGCCAACCTGCTAGCCGTGTCAAACTCACAGTTACAATATATAAGGATTTGGTCCACCATCACTATGGCTTTGAGATTTGTCCAAACCGTCCTCTTAAAATTGCATCTGTCACCGCAGGTAGGCATCTTTTCTCTCTCCCTACAACAGTAAATGCGGAAGACCTGAAGTGTTCCAGATGGCACTTGTGATGAATTTCACTTGTGCATTTATGGCTCTCCCAGGCCGTGTGGGCTGTGTCATTCAGCAGCCCTGTGTTTCAGTTTCCCCATTTGAATGAGGCAGTGGCCTGTCCAGGTGTGCTAATTTATTGCATGTTTAGCAAAGCTGCTGCAGCATGGTCTCTCTCCTTTCACAGTGCTTTATAGTGAAATTTTACCTTCTTTTTTTCCATTCATCGCATGGGAAATATGTTGCTAAATTAGCATAGAAATTTGGGGTCTGATAATAGTGGGGAGGGAGGTTTTCTGTTACACCTTTTTTCTTAATCAGAAAATTTGGACATTTTAATAAAACAGAAGTGCAGTGAAACTCTTCCTTTTAAGTCTTACATTTTTACTGTGGGAGCTAAAGGTTAAAAGCCTTGTGTTCAGTTCCAGACAATTTTCTCTCTGTTCTGCATTTCACATATGTTACCTAATGCTATGGTTTCCCTGAGGAACAGATGCTAGTTTGATACATGAGCAAACCTGTCTGTCAGAGAGATTAAATGTTCTGCTTTACCCACCAGGTGGTCAGTGACAGATCTGGGGTTCACATTCACAGAAACCTATTTCTCAGACTAGAGGATCACCTACTCCTTAGCCCCATACATTTTGTGGCTGATGCTCTTCCAGGTAGCAAAGCTATGAAACCTTCTTTCTCACTAGTTGTGCATTCTCCCAGCAGTGCATGTGTTTAAGGAAACATTCTCCCTTCTTTCCAGATTGCAGGAATAATCTGAGTCACAAAAGAGAAGTTACTGCACTAGGAATCCAACCTACATATCCTAAGGTCTAGTGTAGCACCTTGATCTAAAACCTTAGCACTTGCTGGTAGCATCATGCACTTGCCTTTGTAGCTAACATTGCATAGTATGATGAAACTCTGGGATATCTTTCATGGTGCAGAGCTTGCAAAGATTGAGTGCCATGTTGTGACAACTGTCCAGGATCTCAGGGGGCCTTCTTGGGCAAAGGATTTGCAGTCAGCTCTGAATATTTAGACCTTGGCTCTGAAAGATAAGGAATCCACAAGGACAGACAGTATGGAAAATGCAAAATCTGTGTTGATCCTATGTTACTCATTCCTCACTGTAGAGGCATAGTCCGGCTATCTTTGTGAGGCCTTGGGTTTTCAGAACCTGAACAACAGCTGTGGTCACTGTGAACTCAAGCAAAGTTGCAGCTTTGGTGGGGGCAATCTTCCTGTGTCTTCCCCAAGCCCATTCTGAGTGTGGGCACAGGGAAGATAGGGGAAGTTGAGCCAGCTCATCCATGGATTCATCTGTGTTGCTAGCAGAGCCAGGGACTGAGTACATGCTTTAAGCATTTGAGTCATCCATTCTGCTTAATTCTTGTTCTGCTTAATCCATTCTGCTTAATTCTTGCCCAAGTACAGTTTTGACCCATTAGAACGTCTGTCTCCTAAGTACTATCTAGGCCTGGGGGCATCACGGGCCAGGGTCTGTCCTAACAAGCAGCTGGTTCCCTCCACCTCCAAGGCCTTCTACGTTGCTCCAACAGCCTGAGCTTTCCTGCTGCATCCCAAGGCATCCCAGTGTGTGTCATTGGCTTCAGACTATGACAGTAGTGTGCTGATGGACTACAACTAGGGAAAAAAACATACATAAAAATAATTTCCTGAGGTACAGAAGCACCATGTGAGGCCAGAGGAGAGCCACATGGACACAACCGAAGTGTACTAGCCAGTTCCAGGACCCAAAAGCGCTACTCCACCATCTTGAGGAATTTGCTTAGGCAAACACAAGCCATGTGAGAACAGGATCCTTTCAGGTCGTAGAGCCGTTAGCCATCTCAAATAGCAAGAGTTCTGTTTGCAGTATGGCTGTCATGACTAACAATATGCTGATCTCCAACAGGGAGCACAGCTGATGGAAAGTTGCTGCCAGGTGATCAGATCCTTCTGATAAATAATGCAGCTGTGGAAGATATTTCTATTGAATGTGCAGCTGATATCATCAGGTATGGTCCTTCAAGAAACCAGAGGGCTGTCACAGGGAGGAGGTAGTGAAAGGAGTGAGAGAAAAGATACAGGAGCCAAGTTCCACCAGTGATTATGAAAGTATTTGACAGAGTGCAGTCTAAATATGGTTATGTGAAGAAAGTCATTATCACGAAGGAATATCTCTCCCTCTCAAATGATGTGGCATTCCTTGGGATCCTACCTAAGCTCAGCCTTGCAGGCTAGGCTTAGGTAGTTGAATGTCCTTTTAAACAAGTCCCACAGATACAAGTTCACTGTGTAGTACAAAAGGCACACTTGGTAGGTTGTAGGCCACAGAGCTCTCACAGCAGGACCCATGGGTCCATGCTGCTTCCTAAAGGCAAAGCATTCTCTGCCAAGATGATGCTTTCCAGACTGGAGACTGTGGATTGCATCCTGCCCAGCTATGCTGCTTCCCTCACAGTGAAAGCTGATCTGCTTGAGGCCTTGTTAATGTCATCTGTCAGCAAAACTGGAAAAGAAGGTTTGGGTGGCTGCTAAACTTGGCTGACTGCATCTGTCTCTGTTACAGGGAGGCCGGAGATGAGCTCCTCCTAACTGTTCTGCGCTGCACGTCGGTAAATTGATTTTCTTCAGCATTATCAGTAGCTCTGCTTGCTGCGCTGTAGTCTTGATCTGGCTATAGTTAACAGAGCAATGCCCACCAACTGAAGGTGGGGAAGATGGAGGGGCAAGATCTGAGTAAAAGACACAAGGGGGCCAACCAAGGCCATCAAAGAACTCTCCAGTAGCTGCAAGGGGCCCTATGCCTTTGCACACATGTTTACCTTTTGAGGAGCCTTGGGAGAGAGTTACTGCATTGGATGTTCCTCACAGCCCTTCTGAACACCAGGGCCAGAGCTCCCTGCAAAGACGTGACTTGTAGTTGATATTGCCTCTGGTAAATTGACTTAGCCAGCAAATTACAGCCATTGAATTGTAGCTGTCAGCTTGACGGTGCTTCCGCAGCCCTGGAAAAGGTAGCTGGTACATGTCTGAGCTTTGTTTCCACATCTCTCCATTCAGAGGTAGGGAGCTTTGTGGCCCCGACGGGATGTGTTAAGGGAGAGATGCTCCTCGGGAATGAGGACGTTCAAGTCTGCATTGATGGTGGCTAGCTCTCAAGTACAAGCTGTCTTGAGAATTTGTACATCATTGGAGAAATGGGTTTTCTGATAGGAGATCTGAGTGTGTTTCCATGTGCTGTAGTGCTGTCTAGGTCTACTGGGAGCCCTTGAGGAAGGCCAGCACACCCTGAGGATGACTAAGGCAAATGCCTACTGTGCTGGTGCAGCACTCTCTCTAGGGGGCTGCTTGAAAGCTTTTGAGGTTTTCTACCTCTTTTCCCTTTGGAAGCACTAGAAAATGTTTATATCGTTTTCTTAGGGCTCCATCTGATAGCTCACTGCAGCTTGAGGAGGAGGCATTCGTTACTGAAGTCTGACTTCTTGAATTTCCACCTTTTTTATTCAATGAATAGCTGTGCTAGGCTGCTAACTCCCTACCTCATTGCCCATGTGTGAGGGATGGTTTATAAATACTTCCTCCATGTACTCTTTGCTCTCCTACCTCTCTCCTGAATCAGCTGCTTGTGTGGGCTGTGTTTTTCTTACTGCACCTCCATTAAGGGCTGGGACTTGTGCATGGACTTTACTTTGGGAAAAGAATCAAAGTTTTAGTATGAAACTTCAGAACTGATTGGCCGTCTCTGTAGCACAAGAATCCTTAGAAGGAATATACTGCCAACATAATGTGTTTATCCGTATGGATTTCAGTGTGTATTAAAGTTGAGCTGCAAAGCAAGGGCAAAATTGGGTTTGCATCCTTTTTGGCTTCTTACAATGTATAAAGATGGCCTGAGGGGTATTTTTTTTTCCTAGGAAGGCATTTTGGGACTGTGTCTTGTTTGATTGTTTGGAAATTTTTTTCATTTTGATTTATTCCTAGAAACATACAGAATGGTGGTTCTCCTTCAGAAGAATTGATGAAGCCCGGTCATAATGTCGTGAAGTTTCTTGGTTATTCATTGAAGATGCATTAAGGAAAAAAAACTCTTTAAAATGTCTTTTTTCTGCCCAGAGTTTCTCAGGTGTTGTCATTCAATAGATGTGCACAAAGCCAAAGTAACCAGGTGCTTTAAGCTTTAAGTAAACCCAGGGAACAGAGGCTTCCCTTCTCTGTTAATCTGACATCTGTGGTGTAGTATATTCAATGTCAGCCTTGCCAGTGCTTGGTCTGGCTCAGGACATCAAGGAAAAAATGAAGTAGATAAGACCTGAATGCCAGTCAAATGGTGAAAAATGCAACAGGTTGTCAGAGAGAAAGGGAGTTGGAAAACCCTTCACAGGCCGTCATACATTTTTGAGGGGCAAATGGAGCACAAACCCATTTTTGTTTTTTCCTTTGCAGGTCACTTTAAGGACACCTCCAAATACAGTCAAGGCTGATCTTGAGCTTGGGGTTGGCTCTTGCCCCATTCTGAAGGCAGGAGTGCTTAGAGCTGAGAGGTAACGCCTCCCATTGATGGATATCAGACCTTCTGCCAGGACTGCTCTGACCACTCTAGAAAGGTTGCCCCAGGCTTTGGCCCTCCTTGTGGACAGTCATAGGGATAGAGTGATCTGTGCAACCCAGCAGACTCCAGAATGGCTTCCTGGATGGTAACCTGTGCCTGTCTCTCTTCTCCCATGCTTTCCAAATAGCTTTGGAGCAAGATAATTCTGTGACAGGTTGAGGGGCATCTGAGCCTCTGGAAGAGTATAGGAATTACTTTACCAGAAAATCTTTTCAGAGATACTGACAGATATCTGTTTCCCTAGTGGCTTCTCCTTAGGGAATATCATGCTTTACAAAAAGACGTTTTGGCACAAGAACTCAATGGTTTCTAGGCTCATGTGGTGCTCTGTGAGCTTGAGAGTCTCCCATAATGGCAAAGGTATGGCTATGGAACAACAGTACTGCAAGGTCAAGCTGGCATTTTTGCCCTCCAAAAACTTTCTTAAATATTTATAAGGTGAGAGTATGTTCTAGAAACACCTACTAGGCTGCAAAAGGTTGCAGACACTGCTATGTTCAAATGGTACATTGGATGAAGTTTTTCTGGTCCATGGCTTCCAGGCAGTCTGCATGCATGATTTGTTTCTGGTGTTTAGTCCCTCTACGAGAAATTGGCAGTTTAACGGTAAGTCTTTCTGCAGGATCCTGGTTTCATTGCTGGATCTGGGAAGATGCCCAGACACAGCAGCTAGTTACTTTGTAGTGAAACGAGGAATGTGCAAAACGTGTATTATAACTGTGCCCATTTATTGGATACCTGGGTTTGGGTTCAGAAAACAGCAACTGTTAACAGAAAGGTCAAAGAACCTGTAGCAGACCTGGATTTCCCAGGGAAATAAGAGACTCTAGCATCACCTGTTTCTGTAAGCATGACCAGCTTTGGCATGGGCTGTGATCACATTCTGCCTATATCATGGGCCTTTGCTTCACACATAGCTGCAGCAGACTGAGCTGCCAACACCATGCTGTTATTTTTCAGGGTGGGCCTAAGTCATCGTTTCTCACTGCAGAGAAGAGGGCAAGGCTAAAAACAAACCCTGTGAAAGTTCGGTTCGCAGAGGAGGTGCTGGTGAATGGACATTCACAGGTCAGTGAGGCACGTTTGCTGCTGGGAACTTTGGGGACCACATCTCTGGGAGAAATAGATCACACCTTAGGACAGATGCCAGGCTGGATTAGCATTGGCTGGGACCTACAGAATAGTAACACCGTCACTGTATTAGTGTATCCAGGATATGTATCTGCTCATCTTGTCCTGACCTGTTCCCTAGGTTTCCTTTGTGATTATTTGAGAAGCATTGTCATCTCCAGCAGTATTATTCCTTACCCTGAGAGTTTGATTTATTTCCTTAAACTAATGAAAAATACCTCCAGGTACTGTTTATGTCCTTTTGCCATCATATAAACGTTACGCTAGCATTACATACCTGTGCTACTGCTGTTGTGGGACAGAAGAGTCACCTCAGGAGGTGCTAATCTTGTCATAGAAAGCCTAGACTGAAGTTTGTGCACAACAGACCTAAAGCTAAAGATAAAAGAGGGGAATCCTGCTGACCATGACAGTTTTTTTCACTGCCAGAGTAGCTGAGACATCTCTTCCTGGCCTTGGGTAACACTTTGTTCAGGTAGTTTTGGTACTGGTCAGGTTGCTTTGCTGTTAAATCTGACACAAGATGTTTTCCAGATGATAGGATGACTTGCCACCTCATTGTGTTTCCTATCCTTGCAGAGGACTGTGCAGCGCATTCACAGCTGCCTCCATGATAGACCATCTGTAGCCTGAGTCAGCCTGAACTAATGTGAAACAACAAGAGCATGGTTCACTGCAAGTTTAATGCAGGGTTTCCATACAGAAAACAAATGATCTGAGTATATGTGGGTCTGTCATGTGGCAGAAAGGGACAAGCACTGGGGACACTTGTTCTTAAATGGAAGAAGTTCTTAAACATTTTCTATTTATGTAACTCTAAGAAGTTCAATGTGGCTGGAATGAATTGGCATGGGCTGGGAGTCTTCAACTAGTTTTCCCTTTTCCTCTTCTGAATAAAGAAGTTCCATGTCCAGTGTCCTTCTCCTGTCTCATTCCTGCTTATGAGTGTTGTTCAGTAGTTTTTTGTGATCTAGCCAAATTCTGCTTCTTTGCATTTAACAACGTGATGAGCCAGTCACTAGGCCTTTTCATTCTTCTCGTCTAGGCTGTCTCTCCTCTCCCATCTCTGGCTGTACTGAGCTTTCCTGACCCAGCTCAGGCAATGCATTCCACCATGGGATGCCACTGATTGCCCTCCTCTTCTCAGCCTGCACCAAAGCAGAGGTGCAGCTGGAGATGCCCTATGTGTCTCCAGCTTGTTAGACAGGCACAGTGCAAATGCTTTGACATCTGTACCTGACTTTAGGCGTTTCAGGATCCCTCCTCCTTTTCTGACCCTCTCTCGAGCAGGAGAGGATTAGGTGTTGCTTCTGACACAGCTGTCATTAAGCTCTCTAGACATTTTGATCCTTTCCTCTCTGCCAGCTGGTGCCAGATGTGTTAGGGCTGCTGCAAGGCTTTGCTCCACTCTGGCCTGTGTTCAGATCCCACTAATCTTGATGCAAGGTCTGTCTGAAATCCTTGCTAAGCACTACTGTAGCTATACCACCTTTTTGCATAGAAGGTGCATGCTGGACTCTTCATATAGTTGAAAGACATGAGACACAGGCCACACATCTCATACAGACAAGGAAGACGGAAGAAAAGGGAGCCCTGGAAGTGGTTCACAGGCTGGGATGACTGTGAGAAGCCTTGGGCAAGCCTGGTCTTGGGATACAGCCAGATCTGGAGACCTGAAATGCCAGAAGTTTCTGATTCTTCTTGTGCTTGGGGTTTCCCAATGGTCTCTGAAAGAGTTCCTGTGGAACTCTTTCAGCCATAGGTTGGGCACTAACGTTGCAAGGAAGGTGTGAAGGGGAAAACTCTGCTAGTGCATGGAGGTCTCAAATTTGTACCATTCGACTGGGTACAGAGTAAATCTCAACAACTCCAGCAGCTGGATCACTAAGAAGGGACAGTTGTACTCTGCACTTCCTTACTGAGCCTCTATCAATACTCCACTGAGCCAAGTTGTCATTATCCTTGCAAGTGCGGATGAGGAGCATGATCAACATAGTTTCATGTTTACATAGTGAGAGCACAGAGGTAAAAGAAATCCAGTGAGGTGGATTCCTCCATAGGTGGGATGTATCCATAGCTGGATACAGCCACTGATTTGTACAGTAAGATATTAGCGCAAAAAGAAGAGTAAGTATGTTTGTTTTGTATTTATTTATTCTTTCTGGAAAAACAATATTCACCACAGACAGCAACTACTCTGCTGCTGAAGCATGTTCTCCTCCCTTCAGACACGGAGAAGATAGATGCATTAAGGGAGAGAGAGTGGATATTACGCCACTGAACACTGCAGAGTCTCCTGTTTCAGAAAATGTACAACTCTTGTCATCTTAATGGAGCATTGCTAAATGAGCTCTGTGACCTTTGGAAGGAGCCAAGAAGCTGCCTTTTACAGATGAAATCTGAAACTCCAGTTTGGGAGTATAAATTGTTGATGAGCCCAAATGCTATCAAGCCTCTGTTTTCTGGTGTGAACTTCATTTATTTCCAAATAGCTGAATGATATGTAGGAGACACATCCCTCAGGATCATCAGATCAGTATCAACAGAAGCTGTGGAGCTGGCTCTAACCTGGGATGAATCAGACTTGCATCAGACAAAACTGGAGGGGTACAGATGCTTAAGAAACATCTTTCAGAATTAATTCATAATAATCTATCGGAGCCTTCAGCAAATAACAGAAATCTCATCTGGATAAACCAGGCTGTCAACAGGATCTGATCAGGAAAATTGTGATACTTAATTTTGTTTTGTAGTTTGAACATTCCTCTCTATATTTCAAGTTCTACTGTGTGCTGACGGAACAAAATAGCAAGGCCATGTACATATAATAGCCTTCTGGAGATACCAAAGGAGATGTGAAGTAAGTGCAAACAGCATCATTTCTCTGTAACTGATGGAGAACCCAAAGATTGTCAAAGGCATGATCTGTTCTGGCTATTTAACCTGAAGGAAGTAGAGCTTTGGCTCAGAAACAGTGATGACAACTGTTAATTTCTCTCAGTGAGAGAAGGAGGGAAGAAAAAGGTGGGGAAAAGCACAACACATGAGTGTTTTATGTTCTCTTTTGTAGTACTTCCAGGGCATGTAGAGTCTCCATCAATAGAGACCAAGCTTGTGAGATTTATAAGGTGTTTCACAGCAGTTGAAACATAGATGAAATATGAAATCATCTTGGAAATGCCATTCTCAGCCTTGAGACTGTCTTGAAAGTAGAAAAAATAATGTACTGGTTCAGGAACAGTAGAGGGAGACATGAATAATAAGTTTCAGGGTGGAGAAGGAATAAACAGCATCTCAGCATTGAGCAGCATAAGAACAAGGTTGAAAACTAGAGGGAAGGCAGAAACAATCTTTACTGAAGGAAGAAGATGGTGAGCTGAAGGGTGTAGTTTTCATCTGCATCTGCAGAAGGACAGAGGACAGGTTCCAGATCCTCCTGAGGGCACCAATGGAAGGGGCTTTCACTATGATGGTTATTGTCTTGCCTAATACTTTTGTGACATATCTCAGGAAACTATGGTGACACCATCTGTTATTCACAAGAGTCACAAATCTTAAGAGGATGCTCAAGAAAAGTACCACTTCATACTCAACTAGATCCTATACCTTTCCCTGGTGTGCAAGGTGTATTCATGGTAGCATAGAGAGCTTGCATATCTCTTGAGTGAAGGCACAGCTGCTGCTACTTGGTAAGTGCCTGTGTGCAGGTTAATATTTTCTGGTGCCCAACAATGGGAAAATGTCTTTTTCTGGCAGCCCTCGCTGGTTTTCTGGCAGTAAGCAGGGATCATGGTTGTCAGCTTTTGGTATCATGCCATGTGGGAATTGGACGGTGGGCCACATACACCTATTGTAGTGTTTTATTGGAAAGGAATTTTTTACAGTCTGTTTGCCTTGTTCCATACCAGGAGCATAATCAGGGAATAAAGATAGGTGCCCTAAATGAGGTTTATAACAGCAGAGAAATATTTCAGGATGTGCTGTGTCAAGTGGAGCAGTTTGGTTCCCAGAAGTTTGGGGATTAATTAGGGCTATTGCTTTTGTTGCACAGGGGAATTCTCTTCTTTGTATGCCGAATGTTCTCAAGGTGTACTTGGAAAACGGTCAGACGAAGGCTTTCAGGTTTGAGACGAGCACTACTGTGAAGGTAATTATGCTTGGTTATCTGTTTTTGTTCCTAGCACGTCTGTTCAACCCAGTTGCAGAAGTGTACAAGCAGTAGAACTTACAAATCCTTCGTTGCAGATTAGCCAGTGGGTGCTGATCGCAGTGCTGGCCACTGCTCAATGAGCTGGATTTTTCTTTGTTCTTCCTGCAATGGCAGCACTGCTTTGATTCTTTTTTCTTCCTAACAACTCCCTAGCAATTTTCATAGAACTTGACTGTGGACCAGTACAGCCTTGTGAAGTGTAGCTGAAGCTGGACAATATAATGGTTTGGAGGAAGACTGACTAATCAGCAGCTAAACACACAAACTTTTCTTTCCTAGGAAACCACAGGACAGTATATACAAAAACAGGTTGTTTAACATGGCACTGACAATGTGCAGTACTTAGAGGGAGAAGTTTCCTGGCTGACGTGGAGGGTGGAGCACAGGTCTGGAGGGAATTCAGCAAGTGCGTTAGCACCAGTTGTTCTTTAAAGCATTTCTTTGTGTTCCAGCCTCAGTTCCTCATAGGTGAAAACATGTCCTTTGGGGATATGAAAACTGTATAACTCCATCAGATGAAAAGCAGTGCCACCCCTTTAGGATCAGTTGAGCTTGGAGGCATCACAGAAAAAACTACTATTATTCTCTTCAAAATATAAATTGATGTTTTCCAAAGCAATTAATAATTCATTTTCATAATTGCTGCATTTAGACAAAGGCCTACAAGCTGTGAGTTTTTCTAGCCTGATCTTCAGAGCTACTCAAAGTTTCTGTTGGAGTTGATGGGATTAGCTTGTGTGCAGCAATTAGAGGCCATCATTTCTTTAAATATGTAATGTCCTGCAGCAGTGTATGGAAAAGTATGGAAAAGGCAAGTGATGGACAGATATTCTGGAGTATTAGATGGAAATAACATCAAGGAAGCAAAATAAGCAGATTTTATTCATAATCTGTTGACAACTTTATTCAAAAAGCAAGTCTTGTCCAGTTAATCCAAATTTCACAAAGCTATAGTGGTCTCTCATGCAAATAAGACCCTGCAAATCTCTTGAGAATTGGTTGATGGGTAGAGAAAAAGAAAACAATAAAATAAAGGAAGGAGACAGTGGGGAAGGTAGAGAATTTAAAAAATGAGATTTGAATGCCCATTTGCAAAGGATTAATTGCTAAAGATGGATTGGATCTTCATGATTGACTGGAGTTACCCACCTCTGTCCTGGAAAAAATTTTTTGTTACTGGAGTTGAGTGAAACTTTCACTAGAAACTTCCCTAATAGATACATTCAAATGGGTAAATATTTTCTAAAATAGGTGTTTTAGAAAGTTTCTCTCCTATTTGAAAGATGTCTGCTTAAAATTTAAATGACTCTTTTCACAAACATCTATGCTCATCCATGAGGCTTGAGAACTCTCGAAGAGTTCTATTTTAATTTGTATTCAGTCAAGCCTTATGTAATGTTTTCTGTTTGACAACAAAAAGCCCCATAATATTTAATATTCTAGTAGAGTTCTGCATAGAGCTGAACACCTTGTCAACTTTGGGAAGATTTTTACTGACAACTGTGCTCTCAAATTCTTCCTACATTTTTGATATGAGGGGGAATGTTTTTCATCAGTTCTTTGTAGTTTCTTTTAACAGTGTCCTAATACACTTTAATAGAGTTCTAGAAAGCTAGAATGATTAGGAGCAAACATCAGGGCTGAGAATGACAGAAAATACTTAACACTGAAATAGTTTTTCAGTTTAAAAACTATAAATTAAAATTAAAACCTATAAAGCAAAGCCTTCCGCATGAAGGAGCCTAGAGCATGCAACTCTAAGAAATGGATTTGATATCTGCTATACCTTGAAACTTTGCATCTTACTGCAGTTATCACAACAAGTCCCAGTTTCTGTATGCTGCTTGACTGGCTGGCATATGCATTTGCTGTTTGGACATCCTACCGGCTAGCAGAACAGCTATCTGCCAGTCTTGTGTTTGACATCAGAAAGACATGGGCATCCCTCATATCTCTTGTTCTGTTAAGCTTGCGTGGTGGTCTAACCATGAGACCTCTGTGGTCTGTCTAGGTCTATGGGTTCAAAATCTGCCAGTGAAGAGACAAACACAGTACAATCATGTAGACATTGGTTCCTTGTGAAAGAGCACTAAAAAACTGTTTTGCTGCAGAATTCTTTTGGGTTCAATTATTGCCTGCTCAGTGCTGTCCCACACAGCTGCCAATGGTAGGCTGGAATCAAAGACAGTTTTGTTAGCTTGTAGATTCATAGAGCGTCCAAGTAATACTCTGCAACTGTGTTTAAATTACATTCAAATGTCCTCACTGAATTACATTCAAATGTCCTTGCTTTCCCAGGACATTGTTCTCACTTTGAAGGAGAAGCTCTCCATCCGGAGCATAGCACACTTTGCCCTAGCCTTGGAGGAGCAGTATAACATTGCTAAGATCTACCTGCTGCACGATGATGAGCTCATCGAGCAGGTAAGGAGAGCCCCTTCAATGCAGTTGCTGTTGCAAGGGAAGTTGCAGAGAGAGCCTGCCTCTGCAGATGTCATGAGAGGTATGAGAAGAAGAGGGCTTGGCTTGATATGCTCTGAGGAAGGAGGGGGAGCTATTGACTACCTGCAGAGGACAATGTTAGAACTAGTGAATCCTGCTATGGCACGCTGTAGTTTGTCTCCGGAGGTGCTGTCCTCTTCTCTCTACCTGCCACTTATATTAAAACTGCATTAATCAGGGCTCACTGAGAAGTAATGCTTTCAGAAGTGCCTCACTCTGTTTAGAGAGCCCACAGAGCAATACCCACAAACAAGCTGATACCGCTTGAACAGAGTACTGCAGAGATCAGCATGCTTTGTGCAAGCTGTTAGGCTCATCTACAGAGGAGCATTTGAGACAGTCTTAAAATAACTGTATATCACTTGAAAAATCTGCTCAAATCTTACTTTAGGTTTGTGTCATAGTCGCTCTCTTAAAAATTCTGGGCTAACCTAATTTGTGACAGTGAGTCTGCTTATGGGTCTCTTTTCCATGATCTTGATTTTGTTGTTAGTTGGTGCTCTGCTCTGATGAACATGGGTTCTGCAGTTAACAGCCTCCATCCAACCCCTGAGCACAACTGTCTGAGAATTTCTGCTTAGCTTCTGCTGATAAGCATGTTCTGGCTTTGCTTAAAATAAAATATGATAAAGTATAATGTGGTGGCCGTAACATTGTGTTGTACTATGATGATGGTGCAAGTGTATTTTAGGCTGCTATATCTTCTGGCTGAAGTTAAAGAGGTTTGGCCTTTCCTCTGTCATTTTTGTTTGGCCTTGAACCCTCTGTTATGGTTACACTACAAGTACAGAAGATCAATGGATATTTATTGAAGTTATGCAGCCAAAGACTTTCCACTCTATCACAGTGAGAACACAAAAAAGTAGAAAAATGAAAGAAAGAAAGAAAAGCGTTAGCAATGTCCCCTTGTGTTTGCTAAGGACAATGGCTAATCTGCAACCATCCCAGATATTAGTGGCTTTAAATAGTCTGTGTGAGTTCATAAGAGCCAGAGTGTGCATTAAGGAAGGGGGGGGGATTTCAGCAGTTGCTATGGTATGATGCTGTTTGAGTTTGTCCATTGCAGGTGGTACAAAAAAGAGAATCCCATGACTACCGGTGCCTCTTCAGAGTTTGCTTCATCCCAAAGGATCCCTTAGACCTCCTGCAGGAAGACCCAGTTGCCTTTGAGTATCTTTATCTGCAGGTGACACTGAGGCATCCCATGATTCAAGAAATCTTCTTTCCCAAGTCCTCATGTCTGCTTTAAACCAAGGCATAATTCAGGCCAGTTTTATTAAATGAATGTACAACGCTGAGCATTTAAGAATAGATTATTTAACTTGCATTAAATTCTTAATCAAACCAATTGACATGCTTAGCTTGTTAAAGGCATGATTATTATTTCAATGAGATTGAAATGAGCTGAATGGCACCCTTTATTTGACTCCTGATAGTGGTATTAGAGATCTTATCTTGACTTCTCTTAGAGCTCCCATTGTCATGTTAATTCAGTTCTGTCGGTTCCAGAGCTGCAGTGATGTGCTTCAGGAAAGGTTTGCTGTGGAAATGAAATGTAGTGTGGCGTTACGTCTGGCTGCTCTGCACATACAGGAAAGGATCTATGCTTGTGCTCAGCCACAGAAAGTGTCCTTGAAATACATTGAGTAAGTGTCAAAATTTCTGTGTTGTGTTGTGACTAGGCTAGGCAAAAAAAGAGTCTATCAAAAATGGCACCTGCTCTGCATTTTCCCAGTCTTTAACACAGGGTGGGAGATTGTCTCTGACCCAAAGAGAGTACAGTCTTCTAGTCATGTCAGTCCTTTTAGGATAAGGCAGCTGCATGAGCCTCCCTGTCTTTAACATTCCTTCTGAGCTGCTTGGATAACATGGACAGTATAACATCTAAGCATTTCCATAAGCAGAGAGAAGTTCTGGTCTGTAGCTACAGCAGAGACATCAAATAGCAATTGTCACAATGTCTTTTATAGTTAGGCTTATCTAGGCTACTCCTGCCAGAATAGAGACTTGCATGCTATAGTACAGAGAGAGATTAATCATCACCATTGCATGTTTAGCACTTTATATCTCTTCATCCAGCAGCATTATCCCAGAAATCTAATTTCAGTAAAATTGATAGAACCTGTGAAGTAGTGAAATCTGGAAAAAAATACAGGAAATGCTTTTATGTGCAGCAGTACGTGCACTGTGCTCCATGTCAGTACTGTTAGATCACGTTTGCCCTGAAGAGCAGTACTTCTTTAAGAACGTGTGATGGGGCAGTCATTAAGTAACGGGCATTTGTGCTGTAGTGCTGATACAATGGCACTGCTGAGCCTCAGCCAGCCCATCCAGCATCATTGATTTATTGTTTACAGCCAGACGTGCCCAGCCATATGCAGTTAGTGCAGACTGAGAAGTAGTAACAGACAACTCTGCAGCATCCTTAGTTGCAAGGTAGTTAATGCTTGGGCTGAATAAATTCTTCAGTGTAACAGTTGGTCTATATTTTGGGGTCTGGGAAAGCAGATATGTTTAAATGTAATAATCTGGTAAGCAAAGTAAAGTGGATGTAAAGATGGAATTTTTGTTCTCTATGTGATAAGGACAGACAGGACCATTATGCTGACTGAGCTTGTAGATTGTCTTCTGTGTGAGCATGTGAAAATGGACGTTCTGGGTGGGACTGCATGTTCCTCCAAACCCATCTCCTGATCAGATGCAGATACAGAGAGAAGAGAATTTGAGCAAGGCAATCATGTTGCATGGTTCTTCAGAAAGATCTCACAGCACCTATGAGTGCTCCCTGAGCCAGAGCTGGTGTCTCTGTGCTTTCCTGTCCCTGACAGACCGTCCTTCCACAAGTTCTGTCATTCTTGTGAGGCAGCACAGCTAGAACTCTCTTCGCTCTCTTCTCTGTCTTTCTGGCAGGAAGGACTGGGGAATTGAAAACTTCATCTCACCCACTTTGCTCCGAAACATGAGAGGCAAAGATATAAAGAAAGCTATCAGCTACCACATGAAGCGGAACCAGGTCCTGCTGGATCCTCGGCAGAAGGTAGTGTATATGGTATAGCTTTGTGGTTCCTCCCTGGGTGCCAGCAGCATGTTTCAGGTCCATAGAGGGGGTTTCTTTACTGTGTGAGTCTCTATATGACCATTTGTTTTTCTGTATCTCTTCCTCTTCTAAGCTTTCCTGCAGCCCACACTCTAATCTCCATGTGTAATGGGTGCTGCTGCAGTTTGCTTGGGAGGTTGCCAGACAGTAAATGCTGAAGTGTGTGACAATCCAGTAAAAATCTATTGCTTATCTGAACCAAAACAGATAGCAAGTTCTGTATGAAAATAACCTTTCCTGAATCATTTCACTTATAGAATACCTGGCAAACACTGTTTGTTTGTGATTTTTCTAAACAATATTTCTTCTTTTGCAAAACTAAGCATATGCTTGCAGCAGTCCAAGTGCGCCTGAGCTACCTACAGATACTGGGAGACCTGAAGATGTACAACGGGAAGATCTTTAATGCCACACTGATGGTATGAGTGCTGTTTTTCTATCTTACTGGGTTTTGGAGCGCTGTCTTACTGTCTGCTCTGTGTACCTGTCACAGTGCTGTACTTGGACAGTGACCTGAAAAATTGGGCACTAGAATCAATTTTAACCCTTTTTCTTCACTTGTGGATAAGATCATCTCTTGAACAAAGCAAACTCTATGTAAAGCAGAAATGTCTAAATATTTTTCTAACTTGACTGTTGATATAAAACTAGTTACCTGTTACTGTGTTTTATCTCCTGTCCTTGCTGTGATGCTTGTAGAAGATATAACATCAGCTCTATTGATGCTTTTTCAGAGAGTAATATTACTGATACTTTGTCTTGAGACCTCATAATAAAGATTAATCATGCTTTCTGCTAGGTTAATTCTGCATAGCTCCATTAAAGTCAGTAACATACCAGTTTGGCCAATAATTATGTGTTATTTTTAATTAAAATATGTGGATCTTATTTCTCAGGTGAGCTCTGTCCATATTTTGTATGTTTGAGAGAACTTCAGAAATCTCAGGGAGTTTTAAAATCCATTAAGAAAAGATATTGGCCCAAATTAAACCTTTCTGTTAAAAAAAAAGAACACTGCTCTTTACGCAAGAGCCTCTTGGCTTCCTACCTGTTACCACTTGGATCACCTGCTAAACTGAGGCTCACAGGCTGCTTTGTACAAGAGAGCTGAGCAGTGCAGCTGGGCTATATCAGAGAAGGGCCGTACTTATGTGCTATGGTAATATTGATGATTAGAAAATGTTTACACTTATGTGGAAAATGAAATATTTATATGAAATATTTATGCTAAACTATTTGGGAGTTAAATCAGTTTATTTTTTTAGAAGTCTGGTCCTAACAGAAAATGTTGGTGTTGCTTTCCAAAAGAAAGAAAAAAAAGGAAAAAAAAAAAAAAAAAGGGAGAAAAAAAAAAAAAAAAGCAGAGAGCCAGAGAGCAAAATGGGCTGACTGTGACTTACCCTGTAGTGCCTCACAGGTGTTTCTAGCCACATTCTGTGTCTGTTGTGCTCTGTAGTGGTCACACTACATCTACCATCATAAACCATTGTCAGAGTCTCTTGGGCCAGAAGAAAACAGTATGTACTGGTAGGAAAGAGGCTAGCTGAAATAGTCAGTCATTGATTTTTGCTGAAAAGAAACAAATTGCGTGGTTAGTTGCAATTTTCCATAAATCTAGGCTCATCTCTAACGCAGTGTCTGACTGACAACATGTACAAAGTGCCAGTTTCTTTGAGTCCTGAGAGGGATTATAGCCCTGCTGTGTACCTCAGGGTTGATCTTGGGTTGAATGGGATACATTAGACTTCTCTTGATCTTCAACAGTGTTTTCTGTAGGCTGCTTAAGTATGCTTCCCTGAAGTCTCAGACCTGTTCCAGAAGGTCTTGCTAGGTACATCTGGCGCAGCCCGACAGGTGACACTTCCTATAGCAGCCTGCTGCTAACCACCTATTTGCATCTATTAGATGCCTGCTGCAGCTCCTTGGACCACATGTCTTAGGAGCATGGGGAAACTGGCCATTCCTAGCCAGAGGAAGGACATACCAGGACAAGATGACCTGTAAGAAATGAGGTCATCTTGTCCTCTTTGCAGCTGCTTACAATTGACTTGTAACAGGAGTCTTAAAAGATACCACGCAATAACAGATGGCTGAGGAGTCCCAGCGCAACTGAGGTGAACAGCTTACTGCTGAGATTTCAGCTGAAGTTTGATTTAACCTCTCCCCCTACAGCTACAAGACAGAGAATCATACGTTGCCTTGCTGGTTGGGGCCAAGTACGGAGTGAGCCAAATTATCAATAATAAGCTCAACATCATAACAAGTCTGGCAGAGTTTGCAAACATCAGCAGGCTGGAGCTTACAGAAGAGTCTGAGAAAGTGAGCATGGTGAAAATCTACTTGCAGGATCTGAAGGTAATGGTGGTTTCATGATGGCCAGAGTGTGGCTCTGCCAGGGGCAGAGAACAAAGGGGAGTCATTCTCACCATTTTTTTTCAAAATCTAGCACTTCAGCTAGAAATGTCCTTTATAGTAAGGCTTAGAACAGACTCAGAAGGGAAAGCTAGTGGAAGAACACAAAATGATGGAAGAAAAGTGATTCCTCCTGCTGTCCTTCATCAACGAGGCATTTCAGAAAACAAAATACAACAAAAAAAAATCTTTTCTTTATCTGTGCCTCATGCATAAAGATAATGCTCTGCAGTGAGGGCAGTATGGGGTATAGGGAATGTCTTTTTAGTGTGCAGCACACTCCTGCAGATTGCAGCACAAACAGTGTTTGTCTACTTTAATGTTACTGTGGTTTTCTTTCTTCCTCTCCTAACCCCAAAAAAGCTGCTGACTCTGCTGTTGGAATCAAACAGCGCAAAAGATCTTGTCTGCCTCATCAGTGGCTATTACAGGCTGTTCGTGGATGCAAATGTCTCCATATTTACTTGGGGGGAGAGTAAACAGCAACTGCACCGTATGTCAGCTGAAGAAGGTAAAAAACAACCATCTTTTTCCCAAAGGGTGGGGAAAAGGGGAGTGGTTTCTCTAGTGGCAGAGAGGCTATTCCCTCGTTGGAATACAGCCTTATGCTAGAACTGTAGTCCTGCGGGGCGGGGTGGTGGTGGTGGTGGTGGTGTCTGCTTCCTACTGAGACTGACAGCTTTGGTATGGGCCCTACCAGATTTCCATCAGATTAAAACATGTTGGGCAGCAACAGGGAGGCCAGCAATACTTATCTGATGGTCTGGAGAAATGGAAACTGTATCTATCATACAAACTGCAAACCAGTAATTGAGTCCTGGTGCTCTGTTTCCAACTTCATGAACTGCCTCCCAGCTGCTGGTTTCTCCCAGACAGGAGACAATGGTATTTGTTTTGCATGATGTCCTGCCCATTGCCGGGATAACAGAGGCTTTAGACAACAGGTTACTTGGCTGTTTTGCTTAAGCTCCCTCTGTTAAAAGACAGGTCCTTCAGAGGTCCTGCTCGGAGTAACTGCTCTGCTAAGTAGGTGTGCTTCACTCTCTGTCACCCAATCTCTGTTCAGTGGCCTTAGAGGGATTTTATAGAGGCAGGGCTTCTTGTTGAGATCCCTGAGCTGATCGCTGGTGATACGCACAGGAGAACTGGAGATGTTGGATTTTACCAACACCCAGACTGGGCACAAAAGCAGGAGGGCACAGGGATTTAGGGGCTGCCTGTGAGGCAACAATGCGGTTCTCTCCCACAAATACAGAGTTCAGCTCTTTAGAGGCTTTAGACTTAGGCTTTCCTCTTTATCTCCACTCATGTAAGAGGTGCTATAATGAAGAACATGAGAGGAACTCTCTCTCCAAATGCATGCACATGCTATGCAGTAAAACTAGACAAAGCAAGAGGAAAGGACCAAGCCCCAGTTCACAGATTATGGCCCTGCACTTCAGACTGTATCTTCACCTTGATTGCTGTAGAGCAACAATGAGAGCAGAGCCCTGTGGGCCTTGAGTTTCTTCCCTACAGCCAAGTTCAGACCCTTGGCTGACTGTTTCTCCTTGCTCTGCTAAGTGCAGGCTCATGCATATGTTTAAATTTCAGGGTATGAATCTAGAACCTGCAGTGACTCTGAAGACTCCTGGGAGCTAGATTCCTCCTCAGAGCATTGCTTGGACCCTCCTGCACCATATGGCAGTGTCAACCCTGTGTGTAAGGAGGAGGAGCTGGAAGACCTCCACAGCCTGGAGCAGGACAGCATAAAGCCCCAAGCTGGAGAACGTGAGCAATGCAACAAGTCTGACAATACAATGGACAGCACATCAGAAGCTTCAGATTCAGCTAACACTGAGAGCCAAGGGTGTAAGACGAGTGGTTCAAGTGACTCTATGGATGCACTGGAGGAAGACGAGTTGGAAGCTTGCTCTTCTTCTAGGCCAGAGTTCTTCCATTTCTACACACCAACAGTGCAAGAGATGAACCACCCAGACAAGAGCTTCTTCCCCGTTGGTGCTGCAAGGTACCTCAGCAGGACAGAAGCCGGAGACTTCTATTTCTTGCAAGTACCGCAAGCAGCAGAACCTGGATCTGAGCACAGTCACTCTGAGCAGAGAAGAGAGGACATGGGTGCTTCTGTACTGGAGAACAAGCTGTCTGAGAGAAATGCCATGGGCTATTACAGCCTTTGTTACAGCATATCTCCTGCTGGCAGTGTGGAGAGGAACATCAGTCATAGCCCTAGAAGAAGTTCTTGGAAAGATATGTCTGCCCCACAGGGGGTACCCTGCAGATCAGATCAAATGGCAGAGGTGAGCGATCTCATTCTCGACCCTCCCCCAGGCTTTGGAGACACTAGTTCTGAAGATGAGTTCTATGATGCAGCAGACAGACTCAGCCCCCAAGGCGCTCTGGCAGGTAAACCTTCGTGGACCCCCTGCAGGTGATCTCCTATCCTCCCCTTCTCTACACTCATTGTGCTAGAGCAGTGCTTATTTACTATGTCAGTCTTACAGGAGGGACCATCTCCTCTTTCAGATTTTCTTAAATTTCCCTAGTTTTGGGGGACCTTTAAACACAGCTTCTCTGCAAGCCAGGCTTCAGCAGTTATATTTTGCAAAGCTGGTAGTGGGTGTTCAACAGGGACCAGGGCTGCAGTTTTGCAGGGATGTTTTTCTACAACATTCAAGCACTAGCCACAGAAAAAAATCAGTCTTCAAATGAGTTTAGCACTCTGGAAAATCCCTGGGTTTCTGCAGAAGTTCCAGAATACTGATGTATAGGTCCACCTACTCTTGAAGCCATTGTGCTATGTGAGCAAGTCCTATGCAGCCTCCTGTGTGCACTGAATCTTTGTTGATAGAAAGGGTGGTGACTCCCAGAAACAGAGCATAGGAAAGAACTGTACCCTTACCCTGACTGCAAAAGCTTTATAGAAAATATTTCTGCTTTCAGGCACTACCTTAACTCAAGAGCTGGAAGCTGTTTTACAGCTCAATGCACAACACAACTGACACTAAAAATAATTTGGGCATCAGAGCATGTTATGTATTTGGGCCAAGAAGTCCTGTGACTGAACAGCTCTCTGATAGTTTTTTTTTTTCTCAGAAATTAAAGGATTCTTTCTTTTGAAATAATCAGCTCTTTCAACTTTAACCAAACTTAAGAATCTATTTCATATACTTAGACAATTTTGGCTTCTGAGTTCACATACAGTAACAATGCAATAACCAACTACAACATTGAAATTTCTAGGTATTTTATTGTTTAAATATCCAGGCTAGGAATTTCTGCTAATGTTTCCATTCAAGATTAATAAATCTGCAACTGTTGGCCAGTGCTTTCTGTAGCTTGTCACTAATAACACATTTTTCAATTTTCAAATTATAGCTCTAGCTGCAGTCAGATGAATTCCCCCTCCCCCTCAGTAACTATTCAAGCAAGGAGAGAGACTATATTACTCTTCCTAATACTGGACCTCAGTCTGTGTAGTCACAGGTCCACACTCCTCCCTTTTTTTGGTATAGCTGGTTGCAAGTACATGCATTGTCATAACATAAGAGACATCTTCCTTTGGCTCCTGGAGACAATCTCTGATAACAAACATGTATGTCTGCATGTGTTAACATCTTTTGGATGCATGCACAGCTGCATGAAAGTTTTGTTGTTTGGAGCCACTTCCTGACTCCTATGTTCTGTCCTTATCAGCAGGCTGTAGCCTCGCATCCTGGGACAGTATAGATGATGTCTCCTGCATCCTAAAGAAACCAAGATGTTACAGCTCGGGGGAAAACCTGGTGTCAAGGCAGACAACAAAGGAGAAACACAGAATAGAGAAGGAGCTGACTTATGCTAAGAGCCTGAGGAAGAGGAGGTCGTTCCTGAAAACTGATTACACCTCGCAGGTCACTTTCCCATTGACTTTACCGGGCTCACAGCAGAGCTGTTGCAGTTCGTCACTCTACCCATCATTCCTCACTGAGCTTCCAGATCAACCTTCCTCAGAGAACATCAAGATGGACACAGAAGTGGGAGTTCACATTGATACAAAGGCCCAGAGAGACACTACAGGCAAAAACTCATCAGCTGACTTGATGGAAATGGAACCTGACACTATGGAAACAAAAACAGTGACTAACGGGGTTTTTTCTTCCATTTCAGCTGTTTGCCTGCAGGGTGACCAGAATGGGCAAGAGAGCTCAGACGTTGCTGTATGTGTGGACAATGGCCTCAGTTCTGCAGGCCATACACCTTTCCTGTTGGGAGAGGAAACTGGGCACCTTCCCAGGGAACAAAGCAGAAGCACTAAAAAAGATCCCAGCATTGAGTTAAAAACTGGGTGGCAACATGAGGACACTTGTGAAACCAGTAGGGACCAGTCAGCCCAAGTAGTGCTGAAGGGGGCACCTGAGATGATGGAAGCCCATTGCAAGGTCAACAATGAAGCCAAATTTCAGAGCAAAGAAATGAGCTGCCCTTGTAATGAATGTACAGTTTCTCCTTTAGCCTATGGCACCACCATGACATCTTCCTGTGATGAGACCTTGGACTTCCCGCTCCCTGCAGCAGGGAAGGAAGCAGCATGTGGAGAGCTTGTCCTGGCTTCCTGTGAAGAAAGTAAAGCTGATTTTGACAACTGTGCTGAAAAACAGAGTGACATAGGCTTGTCTCAGGTGAAAAACAGACCAGCGGTAAGTGAGGAAGCGTTTTGGAAAGCACACTCTAAAAATCATGTGTGCTTTCCAAATGTAACCCAGTTGTTAACAAGTTGCAGTGGTAATTCAGGGGTTATAACTCACCTCTCCTGGCTCTCATTTGGGGTCAGGGCAGACCTCACATCACCCAGTCTATCTAGGGAGAAGGTGGACAACCCACTGGAGCTTTTAGACTCTCAAGAGACAGTTCATATGACCAGTGGATGCCTTGGGGCTGATGTTGTCAGAAAAGAGATGCAAACACACTCAGCTGGATCAGCCTTTGAAAAAGAATTGGTGAGCAACCAGGCATCAGATGGAGAGCCCAGAAAAGATAAAGAAAATGTGGATTACAGACAGCCTCAGCCTAGTCAGGCTCTTATTCCCAGAGAAGAAGCTACAGCACTTGAGAAAGACTGTCCCCTAATTCCATCTTTGGGGCTTCCCTTTCCCTCAGGCCCAGTTGCTTTGGGCTCTCTGGAGAAAAGAGTAGGAGAACACAGGGCTTCAAATCACTCCTTCCTTTGCTTTAACTACAAAGATGAGCAAACACCTCCCAGCCACATCACAGACAGATCTCTGGGTCTTTCCACCATGAAGAATACATTTCCACCACAATTTGGGATGGACAAGTGTAACTGTCAGCTGTCCTATGTCAGTTGCTTCCACAGGCCTGAAGAAGAGGAGGAACATGAAAACACTATCCCTATGCACAGCATGTCTTTGGAGCCCCTCACCACACCACCATCCACTATCCATAGTCTTCCTGGCACGCCTGTGGACAGACACCCAGTTGCTACAGCTAGAGATAGGGCATGGCTGGATCCACACATCCAAGCCCTGACCAAATTGAAGGACCAAGCACAGATGAGCCCTGCAGATTTCTCCTGCTTCTTAGCCTACATAGCAGAACTTCAGGAGGTTGTGGGGAAGCTCTCTGGTAACCGAACAACCCATCTACAAGACAGATGTGCAGAACACAGCTCTGAGAGCAAGGGTGCACTTGGATCAGCCTCCCGGGACCTGCTGTCCAATTGCCAGGAGCTTCTGAAAACAGAACGACCCCTTAATGAGCTGCAGGGTGCATTGAGACTGACATTTGATGATCTGGTTCAGTTGACAGTGGCCTGCTTCCAGGTAACACACTGTCAGCTCTGCATACAGAGGCAGAGTGAACTTGTGTCCATGCTTGCAGATGTGGTGGGCACCTACCACCAGTTGGTACAGGTTGTTCATCAACTGCTTTATAGGCAGAAGTGCCAGGATGTGGGTGCCAAGCTCCTTGCCCGCCAGCACACAGCCCTTACAGCTGCTGTGTTTTGTCTCATGCAGCAGTTCAGGGTACCATCCTCTTTGTGACAAGGCTTATTGGTGGCATACAGATGTCCTGGTTGGGGAGAAGCCCAGCCGTATTTCCTGCTTGCCTGTCACCAGGCTCTCCCACACAGGGTGTTTAGTCATGCATTGCAGAGAGTGATCATGGAATGATTTGTCCATGCTCCACTGCTCACCTCCACTAAGAGCAGCCTAGTCCAAATGTGGTCCTGGGGCAAGGCCTACCCCTACTCCAACCAAGCTTTTTAAAATTCTACGAAGACAATCCCAGTTCTAATTTGCAAACTCATAGAGTGTTTCAATGGCTTGGGCTCATGTATCTTGTCTGGGGGCTTGTCCTTCACATCCTGAATACCTTTCAGGTAGCTAATCTCAGGATGTTGTCTTAGTCTCCTGACATCTGTGGAGAAAGATAGGAGCGCTTAGCAGCTGGCCTGTCCTTCCTCTGACTTCTTACTGACTATCCAGGTACATAGGAGACCAAGCAGACTCTTCATGTAAGTGAGGTCACTCTCCACCAACCCAGATCTGACACAAAAGGACCCAGACCTTTATCCACCCTTATCCACCATCTGTGGTCAAGGAAATGTCAGAAATTGTAGCAAAAACAACTCTGGAAAGAATTTATTCTGTATTTAACAGCTTCTCCTTGCAAGGCAAGAAAAAGAGGGTCATCTCAGGCTATAGATGCCTTCTGCTGATGCTTTAAAAAGTCCCAAATTAAACCCCCACTTTCTGGCTATCTAGGGATCCCTGTCTTCCAAAAAAGGAGGAAGTGATCCATAACACTGAAGTGCTGCCATCTGTTAAAGAACAGATGATCCTTTATGCCTACAAGCCTAGCAGAAAGCAAGCCTTTTCCCAACCTTCTTATTAATAGCTCTTCTTCCCTAATGTTGTGTATCTCCAGTTAGATGTGAACTGTTTGCCCTTAAATGTCTTATAGCTGTGCGTCTTTAGTGAATCAGCATGTCTTCCAGTGCTGGGAGGCACTTACCTCAGCTTTCTAGTGCTAGGAAGGGTACTTGACTTTTGGAGTTTACCTTACAGCCTTGTTTGGGAGCTGCTGCAGTTTTTTGAGGTATGTAGGCATATCTCAAAATTTGGCACAGCTATCTGTTAGTCCATGCAGCTGAATGTATGTGTTCAGGATAAAGGAGTCTGCATGAGGCAGCAGAGAGGCAATTGGAGGACTTCCAGATAAGGATCAAGGAGACAGGCCTCTCTAAGAGAGGTGGCTAGCTCTGCCAACACACACTGCTCCTTCCCAAGCACCAGGATAACACATAGACAGTATGTGTGCATGGTTCCATAATATCTGAAAGACTAGAAAAGATAAAGACTTTTACCTTGTCTTTTAATGCCTGTGGGGAAGAAAGCTTGAGTCCTTTCAATTGAGCCCTAGCAGGGACAAGAGAGGCAGCTGGGAGGGAAGGGGCTGCTCTGATGGAAGGTTGGAGTGCTGTGGCAGCTCTAAAGGACCTACCTAACCTGAAAGAAGCTAACAGGCAGGCAAGCAAATATCCACAGTGATTCAGAAGTAGCAGGGGGTAGCAGCATTACCCAAAACCCATGGCAGTCACCATTCTCACACAGTGTGCTCAGCAGGCACCAAGGTAGCTAACCAAAGGCAGTCTGCTGATTACTGGTTGCATAGGGACAGGGTTAAGAAGGTGTCTTCAGCTACTGGGGAGGCTAGCACTCTGCAAATTGCTCATCCCAAGCAGGATTTCAGAGTTCATCACTGCCAGCTGGTTTGGGTAATTGTATGCTGCTGCCTAGCAAACTCAGGATCTGAATTAGTAATTTAAAGCCTCTTACAATGAAGCCAACTTACAGACCTTGCTCTGTCAGTGGAACTGCTGTGACCCGTCTAACTACAAACCAATAGCTGATCAGCCAGAGGACACAGAATAAGAACAGGGATGTGGTAAAGCAACAGACAACTGCAACCAATGGCCACATATACAAATTCAGCCTTTGTGGGGGAACAACACTCAATATATCCCCAAATAGCTGTCATTTTGTGTCTCAGTCTCATCAGTATTGAATTCAAGCTGTTGTAAAAGGGTTTTAGTGCAAAGATGAAGGAAGACATGTAGGCAAATGAGAAAGGAATTTTCCTCAGAACACCTTGAAGCATTTCTCAGTGGTGGTTAGATACAGTCACTGACCTTAATTTTTTTTGGCAGAAACAGCTGAGAAAAGGTATCTAGTTAAATGCAGAACAAACATCTAAATGCTTCCTGATTTGGTCCTAAAGTATGTCACCGCTCTTCAAGCACAGCATAGTCAAATCCCAGATGTTTTCCTTTCAAGGAGGAACATGAGGCCTAGTGAATTTCTCAAGGCACTATACATTGATAATTATGAGGATACAGATGGAGTTCTTGAAGAGTAAACACTTTATTGTAGATAATTAGCAGAATGCACAGAATTAGCTTTGGCATTCAGCTGCTCACAAAGTCTTTAATTCAGCTGGTTTAAGGAAGACGGGACGTAGTACTTCTGGAAACTGTTACCTCATTAGTCTGGGAATCAATTCCCATCCTATGTTCCCCAATCAGAACAGCACTGCTCTTTTTGATGGGAAAGATGATTTCCCTTACTAGTGTATGCTGTACTGTCACTCTTCTAGTATCACACTACTTCCTTTCAATCACAAAAGGAATGGTTTAAGCTTTTCTCTCTGTCCCAGAACAAGTGTAAATGTAAAAGACACTAACAAATTTTATCTGCAAGAAAAGCAAAACTGAATTCCCATCAGTGTTTACCTGATTCCAGGGCTCAAATAGCTTTGGTTTTGAGTTTCAGGTAAAGAGTAATTTCCAGGAATACCCTGCTGAGGTATAATTTATTACTCTTGACAAGCTCCTTATCCCAGATTTAAGCTGAGTTGTGTTTTCTGTCTACACATTCATGGCAGTGTCTCTGCTTGAAATTTGGAGTTTGCTTCCCTTGTCTGTCACAGTTCCTTAATATCAGAAAATAAAGAGTTTTCTTGTGCTTTGCTGTATATTTTTTACTTAATTCACCGCATCTGGGAGCACATAGCCTTTTCCAGAAGACACTCCAGCTTTCAAGGCTGCTGGCCAACTTCGGGTCTCGTAGTAAGTTGATAAGACATCAAAGACTGTCAAAAACAGAGAGATGGACAATACTGTGATACTGATATCACTGCCAAGCTGTCACACTGGCTGAAAAACATCAGGAAAATTTAGTAACTGATGACCACAAAGGTTAGCATAGTGGTCATATTTTGTTTCATTTAAAATCTGATGAGCAAATGATTGAGGCAGCTCATCTGAGCATAGATGATACACATACTTGGCAGATTACTTTGGGAATTTCTGACCAGGAAAAGCAAGAGCTGTGTCAATCAAGGCAAAACTCCTATTCCAAATTATCCCTAGTTACCTTTTCAGCTATACTGTATCTTCCAAGCTGTATTTGTACTACAGATGACAGAATCTCTCCCCATAGCGAGTTTTCACATCATTTATTTACAGTGATTCCACGAGGGCTTCTCAGCTGCTGTGCCTCCACATCAAGGCTCCCTCTGAATGCAGAGCTGCCTAGGAGCTAGGCTTGATGCTCTGCAAAGCTCTCAGCCATCCCATCAGCCCTGTGGCGAAGGAGATAGTGACAAACTTCTCCAGCCAGAAGTCAGTATTCACTAGAGCTGGCCCAGGACTTCAGTGTCTCACCAGCTCCTGGCAGACTAAGGTTCATGTTGCAAAGCCACAATCTACCAGCAGAGGTGGAAAGCAAGGGTACATCTGTTTATGTGTCCAGCCAGCACATGGTCATAATGCATCATAGTTGTACAGCACAGAGCTGTCCCATCTTTCTGCTGTAAGCCTTTCCTTGATTCAGCCTGACATAGGCTTGAAAACTTCTTCCTGTCTCTCTTGCCTAGGACTGTGTGGGGATTCTAGCAACAGCATCATTCCCACATCTCCCCACACTAATTGTTCACTGCTTTGTGAGCAAAATAAGAGTGATGTGAGCTCTGCTCCCCTGAGAATGGGCTGCTGCAGTAAAGCACATGCAGACCATTAAAATTGAGGCAAGGACAGGACATAGCAGGGGATACCTCTGCATAACACTTTCCCCCCATCCTTCAGCACCACACCTCCATTTTGGAAACAGCACTGCTCCAGGGCTTAATAGGCCTCCCTTCCTCCCAGTGCAGGTACTCAATAGCTACCCCACACACAAAACCCACACAAGTGACAAAACATGACACAGCCTCTCACCTTGATTGATTGCAAGCGTCTCTGAGTGGTAGTTCTTGGCGTTGATGTTTTTCACCATATACTCACGAATTGGGAGGCGGGCTGTTTGTAAGGACTGATCTCGAGCCCTTTGCAAGGTCAGCTTCTACAAGGGAAACAAGAATAAAGCACCTGATGTGCACAAACATGTACAGACACGTACACATATACAAGCAGCTGCAAAGCTGGAATCCTGGGGTTTATCTCATCCAGATTGCTTTTTCACCTTTATGCTGAATCCAGGCAAGACCCTGGCGTTTTGTGGGAAGCATGGCTGATCAATCAAGGCAGCAAAAGCACTGGATACTGCCAAAGGGACGTCTGATCTCTCAGTAGAGAATAGGACAGACAGCACCTTCAGGTTGTGAGAGGCTATTACCCACCTTATGAATACTTTCATCCACCAGTCCTCCAAGGATGTACACCTTTTTTGGATCAATGTCTTCAAGGACTAGAAAAGAAATAAGCACATGCTCATCATCATGCAACTGTTAAACCTTGCTTTGCACCATTCTCCAGGCAAGGCTATGCTTACACTAGAAAGCGGTGGCCAGAGTCATCCCCTGCTCTGGAGCTTCAGAATATGCAGTAGGCTGAGACCTTTAAGACAGAACTGTCTGCCTCAACCTGCAGGCAGCCTGAAAGGGGGAGATCAGATGTAGGCTGAAAGTACAGAGTGCTGGAGACGCAGTTCTGTAGACAACATATTGTTCATTTTTTTTCACTGCTGTCTTTTCTGACATGTGGATGATCTAGTTAGTCCAAACCCAATCTGCTCTGCAGAGGTCTCCAATGCCACCCACCAAAACCTTCCCCTGCTCACATCAGCTTCCTTAGCAGAGCTAGACTTCTCCCATGAAATGAGAAATGGATCTATGTCTGCAGAAACATGTTGCCAGTTAGAAATGGAGGAAGAGGAGAAAATAAACATAACAATAGATAAAGCAATAGAGGGAATGTTAAGCTACTGCATTTTTTCAAAGAAAAATATCATTTAAATTTCAAACAAAACTACCGCAATATTTCCACTTTGCTAGCCACTGAGTATTACAAACAGCAGGGGTCTATAAATAGTTCCAAATTAAGTTTCCTGCAAATTACACACAGCCTTGATTCAAAATCTCATTCCATGCCAAGGCAGTTTAAGATGAGAGTAGACTGACCATCAGATCTAAGGATAGAGTATATTTCATGCAACTTGAGATACTGTATGCTTAGAAACGAATCACTGGAAGTAAAATACAGATGTAAGAATAATTTCTAAAGGTTAAAAATCAGTCTTTTACCCTAATGCCCCTGTGTCTCAAGCAAAATATTTACCATTCTCAGAGTCAGGAGTGAGATAAACAATTTCATCTAAAGGAAACAGATCAAGGTAACTTTCTTGAGTTGTATCCATCTGAAAAATGCAAGAGGAAAGAAATACATTAGCCCAAAGTCCATCTACTTGAGCAGAATCAACTCTCAGACACACAAGTGTATTGGAACTGTTGGCACTGCTTTTGGTGTTTACACAGCTGCAGACAGGATTATTTTTTAAAACTGAAAAATGTTCTGTATATGCACCGAAAAAAAATAAATTTCTCAAGATCCATTATACCCTCTCCTGATAAAAATCTCTAGACATGTTTTAAGTAAGAGAGATTAATTAATAATTAACTAATTCTAAATGAAATTCTAATTTTTGAGAGACTCAGGAATCTCCTTTCCATGTCATTGTCTTCCCTCACTGTCTGCACTTGCATGCATGCTGTCTCATGCACGCTGTCGAACACATGGCTTAATGTCTCTGACACTTTGATGACATAGTCTCTGCATGTGCAGGTTACACACTGGCATCCCACTAAGTTCATACATGACTGTCCCAAAACTGTACAGCCTAGCGTGTTGGCCTATACCAGGTCCACATATCTCTTTACGGAAGTAGCATCTGGGAGGAATTCTCCTCCTGCACGCAGGAGGGACCGTGAGCTCTAACTTTGAAAATCTAGCACATTTATGACCACTTTTCTCAGTCCGTGCTCATCTCCTGCCAAAGGGCAAGAAACTCTGACCTTAACTACTGCCAGTAAACTGCACTCCTGCACCATTTACAGCACTCACATTCATGGCTGAGCTTGCTGCTAGAACTAGCATCTGTCATCTGGCCTAAGCCAAAAGGGAATCCAGGACAAGATCTACAGAGCTTTTCCCTTCCCATCACATTGTTTTTACAGCTAGCTAGCCAGGTATGATCACACTTCAGCCTGTTCTGGATCTGCACCGAGGGCCAGCACCACAGCTGGAAGTTGCTGCATGGCATGGACATAAGCCACTGGAAGAGGGGCAGCCATTCCCCCTAGGCCTCAGCAACACTGTGGTCAGAGACCCTTACCAAATATTTGGAGAAGCCATCATTCATGCGGAAGCACTCCTCATAGATCGAAGAGCCCACGACAAACTCTGTCAGACAGAGCCAGAATGGCTTTTCGGCCCTCCTGTTGGCCCCATAGAGTCTCCTGATCTGAGCAGCAAGGCGGCTTGTTTCCTTCCAAGAAAGAACAAGCAGTCACATACCACATACAGGGCTAAGGAGCACCAGGACCTCATTCCAGGGCCTGCAGACATCCATCACTTCTGTCATACAGTCCAGCTAGTGAGGTTCTGGAGAGGCTGCTTCTAGGGAGTAGAGCAATCTGAACAGAGAAACCCAAAGAGCTGAGTTCACAGTAAGCCAGTGCACTGAAGACCTGACAGCAGAAAGCAGGCCTGGGGGCCAAGGGACAGGCAAACACTGGAAGGATCCAGTGTGTCCCAAGAATATGAGACCAGGAAAGCTGCTGTGTGTGCTCTGTGTGTTTCTGTGGCAGCACACATGCTTACATGTCCCAGCTGCAGCTTAGATGAAGGATTTCTTAAGCTTCCTTAGCACAGTTAAAACAAACTAGTGACCTGCTCTGCCTACATATTTTTGTCAGGCCCCAAACCTATGATGAGATGTCACCAGGGTCCCTGTGAGTGTCACAGTCCCAGAGGGGGCTTGAACTCACAGGATGCATCTATGGACAAGAGAGCCGTAAGTAGACCCCTTGTACCTTCTTTGTCATCCAGTCAGCCATGCTGAGGTCCACACACAGCCGAGGCCCAGACTCCTTGGCCTCCAGAAGGCGTTCTTTCATGATGGCTTTCTGAACTCTTTTGCTGTGCTGTTCTACAGCGCCTGCAGTGCAGAGCAGAAAGACAGTAGTAGCCTGCACTTTGGCTGGAGGCCTTGAAGGCCTCCACCAGTGTGCATAAGAAAGCACGCCGCTGTCCCCATGCAGGTTCTTCCTGCTTCCTCCTGCATTTCTTTGGATCCAGTGATACTCTGCATTTGCATGATGACTCCCTCCTACCTCTGCCTTCAGCCTGCCGTGCTTTTCTTCTCTCTCTTTCCTGCGCCCTCTTCCTCTTCTTTGCCATGATGACTTTCTCCCAGTGTTTCTGTTTACGCATGACATTCTTCTGTTGGCACAGGAGGGAGCAAAGAGACATGCATAGCCACAGGACCTCCAGCCATTCTTCTGCAGAGGCTGGAGAACCCGGGTGCTGCAGTGCAGCCAGCGTGCTTGCCAGAGAAGGGGAGTCTCCTGGCTGCTGTCAGTATCGTTCTGGCATATGCCGAGGGCTCACGAGGAGCTAAAGGCTGCGTTCAAAGCGGTCTGAACACGCAAAGCTAATGCAACGCTGAAAAGCCCCGAGAAATCACCGGCGTGGCCCTGCCGCGGATCAAGCCTCGCCTCGCACGGGCCCAGACCAACGCTCGCCCGCGCGGCCCCTCCGCTCCCGCTCCCGCGCACGGCCCCGGCCCCGGCGCTTACCGAGCAGGGCGCCGCGCAGCCCGCCCGCGGCTCCGCGGGGCCGCCGGGGTCGATCCGCAGCAGGCGGAGAGCCTCGCAGGCGCCGTCCGCCTCGCCGCCGCCCTCCATCGCCGCCGCTTCCCGCTCCGGGTCGGCTCCGCCCGCCCCGCGGCGCGGCGGGGAGCGCGGCGGGGCGCGGAGCGGCGGCCGGCGGGGAGCGGAGCGGCGCGGCGGGGAGCGGAGCGGCGGCGGGCGGGGAGCGGAGCGGAGCGCGGCGCGGCGGCGGGCGGGGAGCGGAGCGCGGCGGGGAGCGGAGCGGAGCGGGGAGCGGAGCGGCTGGGAGCGGAGCGCGGCGGGGAGCGGAGCGCGGCGGGGAGCGGAGCGGAGCGGGGAGCGGAGCGGCGGGGAGCGGAGCGCGGCGGGGAGCGGAGCGCGGCGGGGAGCGGAGCGGAGCGGGGAGCGGAGCGGCGGGGAGCGGAGCGGGGAGCGGAGCGGCGGGGAGCGGAGCGCGGCGGGGAGCGGAGCGCGGCGGGGAGCGGAGCGGAGCGGGGAGCGGAGCGGCTGGGAGCGGAGCGCGGCGGGGAGCGGAGCGCGGCGGGGAGCGGAGCGGAGCGGGGAGCGGAGCGGCGGGGAGCGGAGCGCGGCGGGGAGCGGAGCGCGGCGGGGAGCGGAGCGGAGCGGGGAGCGGAGCGGCTGGGAGCGGAGCGCGGCGGGGAGCGGAGCGCGGCGGGGAGCGGAGCGGAGCGGGGAGCGGAGCGGCGGGGAGCGGAGCGGCGGGGAGCGGAGCGCGGCGGGGAGCGGAGCGGCGGCCGGCGCGGCGCCCCGCGGAGCCCGCGCAGACCCTGCACCGAGCAGCCTGCCTTCCCGCCGGCGGAGCTGCGGCTCCGCTCTCACGGCTGTGGCGGGCAGAGAAACGCCGGGGGAGATGTGTGCCTGCTCCTTCCGTGTCCTTGGAACTGCTCCGAGCTGAAGGGGGCACCGCGAAGCAAGTGAGCCGGCTAACGCGGCGTGCGGAGACAGGAAGAGAACCGCCTGCTTTTTCTCACGTGCTTTTTACATCACTCTAAACGGCGGAAAACAGCAAGCACTGTAGTTTGAGCTCCCCGGTGTCCTCCCTCTGCACGTCAGACAGAGCAGCCTAAGGATTAAAATGGAGCGAGAGCAGGTCCTCGGTCACACTGCGCACCAGTGAGTGCTGCGTGGCCTAAGCCTCGTCTGCGTGTCTGCAACAAGATGGAGGAATCCACAATACAGTTATTTTTTTTTAGTGAGATAAAATAAATATACCTTCAGCTTTGCAAACCCTCTCTTTAAGCAGTGAACAAACGGGCGAGCTACTGCGGAAAGTATCTGCATCTTCTGCACCACAGAAGAGCAGGTTTTAACATGATATTTGCACAGAGGAGCCTGGAGGAAGTTAGGACAGGGGAAACCTCTGAAAATATGCTCTTCTGTGTCACACAGATGTTCTTCAGGGTGAGCTCCCCAGGAAAGGGACTAGTGTGCCCATAAGAATCCTCTGAAATATTTGCTAGCTCTGAGGCAAGGCTGGTGGAGAACTCTGTTCTTGGAAAATTTAGGGTAAAACGGTCATCTGCTGCTTTCAGTGAAAAGTGCTATATTACAACCTGAGAAATCAGCCTGGAATGACATGGCTGAAAGAACTGAACTGTCCAACTGTGTTTCACTATAGAAGCAATGCAGACAATCGGAGAACTCAGTCTACCTTTAGGTGAATCTTAGAAACCTGTGGTAATTGACAGTTATCCCATGCTACCACATGCCAATGTATCTGTAGAGCTTCCCAGTGGACTTATGTTTTGCACTCTGAATTTTCAAAGAAAATCTCTCCGTATCAGAACAGCAGAGGCCTCCCAGCACTTAATGTGCTACCTCAGGGCTCTGAATATATCTCCCTGTATTGCCTCAGCAGAGGCGTACCCCTTCCCTTGGGAGCTGCTTTTGCACTGTGGTTCTCAGCTTCGGGTTCTGCCTGAGCTACACTGCAGCTGTCTTGCAGCCATGGCTGTACCTGGCCATGTACCCAAACCTCTGACTGACTTTCTGTCTTGCTCTTGGACCTACCATGCCACTCTGAATTTCTCTGGCAATCTGGTCTCTTGACTGACCCTGGCCACCATCACTGAGCCTGCAGTGTTAACCTGGCTCAGGTAATGTGGGATTGCACCCTTGTACAAGAGCCTTCTGCCTTTGCCTGCCTTTTTATCAGTGCTCGGCTCTTGGCTCACTTTCCCTGACACACCGCTTCAAATGTATGCCATCCAGATGCACAGGTATCTGATCCTTTTCAAAGACCATTGTCAGAGCCAGTCTGTACTCCGGATTCCCATATAATGTTACTGCATTTGGAGAGGTTTCTGGAACACCTGGAAAGCACTGCTTGGGCTGGTTGTTCCTCTGATCGGAATAGATGGGATTGTGCTGAGAATGGTGTTACACTTAGGGTATGTTAGGAAAATGGTTTTCGTTGCTTCAGAGGAATACCCACTCATATATATGGACACAAGGCACCTGTTTTTCAGAGTGGATTCAATTCATGTAGAGGTTGCAGCCTCGGCACTATAAACAACACTAGGGTGAGTGGGACATGACAAGTGCAATGGACAGTTATTCTCCTTTACAAGCATCACAAGGCAGAATTGCTGCTACTTTCTCAATGTGGCAGACCTACTCTGTGTCTCTTGCACTGGTTACTGCAGAAACCCGCCTCGCCTTTATCTAGCTGATCTTCTGTCCTTTTGAGGTGACAACCACCTTTTGTGTCTTGCCCCCAGCTGCAGCTATGGTAGAGGGCCTGCTTGCTTCACTGAGCTCTCCCATGGTGGAACAAGTTAGGTCATAACCTGCTTCTCTCTGCAGTCTATTTTTAGCTGTAGGCCTGTTGTGCTACAGGAGCAGCTAGTGCAGCAAGAGACCTCTGTTATTGCTGTATGCAGAGGCTCTGAGCTGGCTTCACCCTTTTTCCACTTACTCCCCAGTGGATTGAGGCTGCTGCACAGAGACAGCTTCTCTACCACACAGCAAGACTGTAGAGGGAGTGGGACATGCACCTAGCACATTCCCTTACTCCCCATCTCAATAGGGTCTGCAACCACTTCAGCATACCCACTGAGTTATTACAGGGTTAATTAGGTTACAAAGGAGATGTATGGATTTGCCTGCTTCCCAAAGGGGTGTGTTATTGGGCATCCTGTCCCAAATCATTCTTCAGGGGACACAAAGATGGAAAATTGAGGAGCCTGGCCTCCGCTGTTGACTTTTTTGGGAATAAAGGGCAGAGCCTTTCACAGTATCCACAAGTGTCCTTTGCTCCATGTAGTCCGGAGCACGAGTCAGTCCCCTTCAGCTTGATACCCATATGAGCTTGAAATATCCTTCCTTCACTCCCGTTACATCCAAACTGCTGGGCTGCCTGCATTCACTCTGGGGCCTGGGCATCTTCTTCCTTCAGATAGCACTGACAGCAGTCCTCAGCCCACTTTGCAGCAACACTGGCTGCAGGCAGAAAGGAGAACTTACAGATGCTTCCAAGAAAATTCAGACCAGAAGGATGTCCTCCATTCTGTGACAAGATCCCCACCACAGATACTCACATATCACTCAGGTTTTATTCTTCAAGGTATTGCAAAGAGATGGGCAAATTCACACAGCTAAAGCCACACAAAGCTCACCTGGATCGAGCACATGTTTTGTGCCAGTAGCAGGCATGTGTTTGCAGGTGGTCATGATGAAATACTTCATCTACTCCTATCAGTGTATTTGACTGAGATGAATGCTTACAAATTGCAAGAGACTTTCCTTCTTACTTGAATCAGGATTCCTGGAGTCACTCGGGGATTAGCTCCCACCGTATTTTCTCAGCTCTGACTCCGGATGTCCCAGAGCCAGTTACAGTTCAGGTGTTGTGGGCAGAGCCCTCACTGTCTTGCTTTGCCCTTACCAGCCAAGACTGCCTTTGAGGAGGGCCAAACGCAGAGTCACCCGGACCCTTCCCAGCAACCCTGCTTTGCTCCAGAGCACTCCCCGGCGCCAGACCGTCGTCCTTACCACGACGGTCAGCAGAGCTGCTGGCGCTGCCCCGCGGCTCCGGGCTCCGCCGCCCCTCCCGGACGGGGCGGGGAAAGCGGCTGCCGCGGGCGCGGAGGGAAGCGGGCGCGGAGGGAAGCAGCGCCTGCTCCGCCCCGGGAGCCTCGGCCGGCCCGGCCTCCCCGCTCCCCGTCTGCCCTGGAAGGGGAGTACCGGCCATGAGCGGCTGGGTGCTGCGCGCCGTGCAGCGGAGCCGAGCCGGCCTGCCCGTGAGTACGGCGGCGCGGGGCCGCTCCGGGGCCGCTCCGGGGCGCCGGCCGCCGCGGACGACAGTGCCGGAGCCTCGCTGCCCGGCAGCGTCCTGCCCGCGGCTCGGCGCTGCGCCGGCCCGCGGCCTTGCGCGAAGCGGCGGCCCCCTCCGGCCTCCCTCCTTGCACCGCCCGCCGGGGAGCGGGGCAGCAAGGCAGGGCCAGGCCGGGAAGGGACGCGCTGCCCCGGGCAGGGCGGCAGTTTCCACCGGAGAAGCCGTGCCGCGCTTTGGGCACGCGGGGGAAAAGGTGGTGTTTTATTCGCGGCGGTGGGGCTGCCCTTCCACCCTCCCGGGCAGCCTGCGGACTGCAGCGCTGTGGCAGCTCAGGTGCACCTCTCCCCGGAGCGGTTTTCTCTCCTGTTTCTCTCTTACTGCAATACTGATGACTGTGCTTCCAAAAAACGTCCAACCTGGATCTTGCAGGAGTACCTTGGTTAATCCAGGTGGCTTCCAAAAGCCACCTGCCTCTTGCTCTTCTAATATTCCTGGATAAAGGAAAAAAAAAAGTGAAGGGAAAGCTTGGCAGGCTGCATTTGTGTTATTAAACTACAAGCCAAACGTCTCATAGAACTTAACCTCCTGTGGCTGCAAAATATAGTTTCACAGCCAAAGTGGCTTGTGGTGTGTTGTAGTAATGCCACTTGTCTTCCAGTAGTCTGAAATGGCCCTGCTCTTTCCAGTCCTTAGGCATGTACTTTTATATGCAATTAGTCTCATTGAATGCAGGAGCTAAAAGTATTGCACACACAAGAATCACAAGAATTTAAGAGAGAGGCCCCAGGTGAGCTGATGTGCTCTAGCTAGTCTCTCTATAAGATGAGAAAGGAAATAAACACTCATTCTGTGGTTATTTTAAGTCTTCATGAAGAACATGGAGTTCTTCAGATAAGTAATTTAGATCGTACAGCTTAATTCTCACTGAGTTAAGAATCACTGCAAACAAAGGGGAGATCTGTCAGCCATTTGCTTACCCTCCCTTCAGTAGGCTATCTCAATCTATTCTTAGAGCTGTCCTTATTGAAGGGGATCCTCAGCGCAACTGTTGGATGTTTGTGTGACATTGCTGTGTGAAGAACAGCTGGAAAAGGCTTCTGTGCTTAGGAATTGCATCAGGTTCAATGCTGGTGCAAATGGGCATGATACCTGGTTATGGAGAACTCCAAGGAGCAGACAAGGCAGGTACATAGGAAGGAAACACGGGGAGATCATGCTTGTCTGATGTCTGCACAGCAGCTCAGTGCTAAAGCCAGGAACTGGGCTTAGATCTCCTCTTCCAGTGCACTGCCTGCACTATTAAGGGTGAACAGAATGGCTTTCAGTGACAGAGATGCCCATGAGATCTGTGGTAACAGCAAAGATAGCTGAGAAATGGTCCTCCCTTCCCAGACTACCAAGATGATAACTGTACTTCCCAATGACACATTTTTCTCCCTGCTTTCTCACCAGTATCTGCCTCATCTAGCATCAGGGAGACTCCAGAGAAAGCCCCACATGGTGGCCCTGAGCCATGCCTACAGCACCAAGGAAGAAAGCTCTGCAAGAGCAATTGGGCGGTACCCAGTACCCAATAAGAAGGACATGCCATATGATATTGTGGAGCTCATGGAGGAAGTAGAAATGAAGGTAAAAGTGTTCTGCTTCAAAATCCTCTCAGAAGAAAGGGTCCAAAATGTGAACAGGTCACACATCTTAAGAGAAACATTATGGTCTGGTTTGGTCTAATAGAAACCTGATACAATACTGAGGTGAGCAGTACTTCTTACAAAGTTCTTTCCAGTCTAAAGGATAGGGATCTTGCTGAAAGGATAGGGATTATAAGCGTCTCTGCTTCCATGAGGCTAGTGGGTTGTTTCAGATTTTTTCTGACTACTCACAGGGGTAGCTGGAACCCCAACAGTTTGTTTTTTGTTTTTGGCTTGGAGAGCATCTGTGTTCACTTGTAACATTATTATGAAAATTATTAATATATATAATTAATATAACTACTTATTAATAAGTTTCACATTTTTTAAAAACCTTCTGGGAGGCTGTTTAGATAACAGCATTACAAAGCCTAACAGGTATTTCTTCTTTTGTACTTTGACTTTTTTCCCCAAAGCTGCAGGGTTGCACAACAGAACAGTGTGCCAAATTCCCCCACTGTGTTGATATAAGAGAAACAACAGAGAATTGGACATGAGTTTCCTTCCCCATTCCACACACATCTTCCTGATTGCTAAAACACTCCACTAGCTACAGCTCCCTTGAGACTCTCTCTTCCAAGAGTTTCCTCAAAGGGAAGTGCTCAGCCTTCTATCCCTATAGCTCCTGCTTGTCTGCTGTATCTTTGCTTTGTTACAGTTACAGTTGCAGTAATCTCACTGAAATTTGTGTAATAATGAGTCAGCAGATTCACAGGTGAATATAATATAGTGAGGAAGATCTAGCACAGCTTCCATATGCTGTGATGCAAACTCTTCTGTCAGTGCATTGAAGGGCTCAGCAAAGACCTAGATGTAGGATCCAATCACCTAGCAGACATAGATTTCCAGAAACTGCTAACAACTTCTGTTGCCAAAAATTCCTAAGCAAATTAATCAGTCATGATTTAAGAGGGAAGACCCTCCCCTTGGTTAACGAACAACAAACAGCTGTGTGGGATAGGAGGAATACACAGTCAGCTGTGTGACAGTGGAGGGAGGTTGCCAATGGATTCTGTCACATCTGAACTATTATACTTTTTCATAAACATCCTGAGGAATACCAGCCAGCAAGCCAGTAGGGTCTGCAGACACAGTACCACAACCTCAACAAAAACTAATTGAGTAGAACTGCCATGGGATCGCCGAATGCTTGGCAGCCAGACAATAAACAGCAACTGAAATCTCATACTGATAAACATGGAGTAATAGGATATAGGCACACATGTTCAGTATTAGCTGATATCCTACAGGAGAGATTGCAAGTAATTTGGGGGAGTGGCAGCCCAGTGCACCATCAGAGAAATGAACTGAGCATTAGGGAGAGAACAGAAAATGAAACAGAGCCAAATCTTTGGAGCAGCACATAAATCCATGGTATGCCTGTACCACAAACTGTGTGACATTCAATTTAGGATGACCCTGTCTTGTGTCCTGTTATCTTGTAGGGTCACATATGAACTAGAGGAGTTCTAGGATAGTCAGATGCAGCTGCTTCTGTGTAGACAGAGACAAAACATGATAATTTCTCACTTTGGAAGAGAGTTGCTGAGGGGAATACGATTGTGGTTATTACTTGTATGGGAGAAGATCAGCAGGGCAGATTTCATTCTATGAAATCTAACTAAGAACTCCATCATTTCATTGTCAGTCATATTTATTAATGGGCTCAAAGTGCAAGGAGAATATGGGACTGTGGAGATTCTCCAGGACTGCTGTGCTAACGATTTTTTTCCTAAATGTAATACATCAGTGTTGTCTGCTGCACTGTGCATTAGCATTAGATTTCTTGACTTTTTTTTAATCTTTTTTCCTTGAACAGACTGGATTTTTGCCTAATGTGTTCAAAGCCATGTCTCATCGACCTGCTGAATTCAGAGCTTTCTTTGCCTATTACAATGCCATTATGAACAAAGACACAGGTAAACCATAAACCTTGAAACTGCCCTTTGCTTCTAGATGTGAAAACCTGCTTTAAGAAACATTCCTGACATTGTATATTCCCTCACTTTGCCCTTTCTCAGCTCATAGTAACAGCTAGCAAAGAACGGAACTGCTTTGCAGCTTCCATCTTGTTTGTATTGCACAAATCTTCAAACTTTTTAACCTGGGGTTAAAAAGGCCAGGCGGAGCTGAGCTGCTGCACCATTCTCTGTGTCAGGAAGAAAGAACTTCCTATAGGATGCTGCCTATAGGATGATCAGCCAGGAGCTGAGGGTGGTAAAAGTGCAGGCATGGCCAGTGGCTCCACTGGCAGTGGTGTAGTCCCACATTATGCAAGTAAGGTGAGCTTAGTAGGTACGGTGCTGGTGATCAAGGATTGGCAAGAGTCAGGCAAGTTCATAGTAACAAAGTAGGACCAAGATAAGCCAGAAAGTCAGTTTGTAGGTCAGGCTCAGGTTACAGATCAACAGGGCTACACAGCCTCGCTACAGTGCAGCTGCACTGTAGCCAAGGCAGGGACAAAGGCCAAGGGCTCGGCAAAAAAGCAGCTGGTAAGGGAAGCGGCGTGCTGTTGCTGAACCTGGCTGTAGCTCTCTCTTTTCTTTGGTAGAACTGTTGTTTCCTGTTGACCAAGTCATGTGTCCTTTATCCTAAGGCCTCATGAATATCCAGTTAAGTTAGTCCCTCAGATGGTTTTCTAGGGGGTCCCTGCACATTCCTTGGACTTCTGTCCCCTGGGCTGTTCTACGAGCAGCTGGTAGCGAGAGCCCTTATTGTTTCCCCAATGATTGTGTCAGTGATTTTTTTTTTCGTAATAACAAAGTGTGCCAAATCTTTTGCTTTCCCTGTAGGTCGGCTCAGCAAGGCAGACAAAGAGCTCATAATTGTGGCCACAAGTGTTGTGAATAGATGCCCCTACTGCGTGGTCGCACATGGAGCACTTCATCGGATATATTCAAAGCAGCCAGCATTGGCTGATCAGGTCAGTGCTGGTTCGATGTACTTCTGTGAGGCAAGAATGACTTTCTCTTATGTGTCTGTTTCTTTATCTAAAGTTCCCATGTTTCAGTCTCCCAGCACAGGCAGAGGAGAGCTATTAAACATGGCTGATGCCCTAATACAATACTTGGCTTACGATTATTTATTGGTGAGCAGCTAGACCACCTGCACCACGAAGAAGTACTTCACTGTGGTGCTATGTTACCATAATGGCACAAAATGCACAGCTTGATAATGAAGGTATGATCATAAGCCAGCCATGCATGAGGGGTTAGCTCTGGAAAAGGGGTTGGGTGGTGTCTGTGCATCCTCATCCGCTCTGCAAGAAATATGCAGGGACGGTCAGTCACTTTGCAGGATATTCAATCTAAAGCCCACATCCTTTGCTGCTTCAACCCTGCATTTGTGGAGGAATCTGCTCCTGGAGGAGGAGCTGCAGCATCCTAATGGTGTTGGGTCCCATTCCCAGAACTCCTCCACCTGTCCTTGTATGAGACTGGGAGTAAAACAGATGTATCTTTTGTCTCACGGTGTCTGGTTCAGCTGGTGAGTTAAAGAGCCTGCATGCTGCCACCTTTCTGCCTCATGGAGATACGACTGTGGTAAGTCACCCAGACTGTTGGTTCCATCTGTGCTTGTTTCAGCTCTCCGGTTTCTGCCTTTTCACAGGTCATTGTGAACTGGAAACTGGCCGACCTGAGTGATCGGGAACTGGCAATGCTGGAGTTTGCCCTTGCAGTCTGCCGAGCTGATAACATCACTGAAGAGCATTTCCAGAAGCTGGAGGCACATGGTTTTGACCGTGAAGACGCCTGGGACATAGGCATGATTTCTGCGTTTTTTGCTATGTCTAATCGCATAGCTCATTATATCGACCTGCGCCCAAACAAGGAGTTCTACACCATGGGCAGGATGCCCCGGGAAGAGAAGGAGAAAGAGAAAGCTGAACACGCGTAACCTCACATTTTGGTGCCTACAGATCTGCAAGAGGTTGATCAAGATCTCATTTCTTAAATTCATGCAGCTAATGTCTGAATGTGTTAAAAGTCTAAGAAGCTAGTGCCAGGTTGTAGTGATGAGGGATGAGTCTCGCTTTTTTCCAGTACGCAGAAGTCTGGAGAGGTTTTCAGTCAGCTGGTGATTCCAGTGCTACCTGCAAGATTGTAACCTTAGCCTCAGCAGCCTTTAAGTGAGTAACAAACTGCCTGGGTAACAATGTGGGTTATAAACAAGGTGTTCAACAACTTTGTCATCTCTCTAATTTTAGAGCTAACATGCTTCACTGCTGCATGTATTCCCACCGGTAACGTACGCTTTCTGCCAGCTCCTGGAGAAGCGCCCTTGCACGAGGCCGGCCAAGAAGCCCGTGCCTACACTCCCCCTTGTCCGAGTACAATTACGGCCGGGCTCAGCGCGTGATGGCTGATCGGCGAGCTCCCGGGCCAGCGCTCGGTGGCAAACCCGCCGGGGAAGGCTCTCAGGAGAAGGAGTGTGACAACCCTCCCCCACCCACCCCCGCAGCGCAGCAGGAGCGCCTGCCCGCCGGGCTCCGCGCGGGGCCCCGCTCTTCCTCCGGGGGCCGAGGGCCCGCCGGGGGCTCGCAGCTCCGCTCTGCTCGAGCGGGGCGAGGGCCCGGCGCGGCCTGGCCTAGCGCGGCCTAGCGCGGCCTGGACTACCGGGGCGAGGGTCCGGCGCGGCCTAGCGCGGCCTAGTGCAGCCTGGCCTGGCCTAGCGCGGCCTGGACTAGTGGGGCGAGGGTCCGGCGCGGCCTAGCGCGGCCTAGTGCGGCCTGGCCTGGCCTGGCCTAGCGCGGCCTAGTGCGGCCTAGCACGGCCTGGCGCGGCCCGTGCGCGGGGCGGCGGCGGTCACGCGGGGGGCGGCCCGTGGGCGGGGCGGTCACGCGGGGGGTGGGGGGCGGTCCCGCGGGGGGCGGTGGCGCGGCCTGTGGGCGGGGCGGCGCTGAGGCCCGGCGCGGGCGGGCGGGCGGGCGCGCAGGCGCCGGCGCGGCCATGCTGAGGCGCAGGCCGGGGCGCAGGCCCGGCGCGGGATGAGCGCGCCGCGCGGGAAGGCGGAGGCCGCCCCGGCTGCCGGCATGGAGGCGCTGCCGCCCGCAGCCTCCCCGAAGGCGGCGGCCCCGGCGGCGGGGCCAGGCGGCGGCGACGGCGGCCTGTTCAGGTGGCTGCGCGGGCGCTGCGCGGGCCGGAGCGCCGCGGTGGACCCGGCCCGCGACACCTTCCGCGCCATGACCGCGCTGTACGGCTCCATCCAGCCCGCCGACTCCGTGTACCTCAGCACCCGCACGCACGGCGCCGTCTTCAACCTCGAGTACTCGCCCGACGGGTAGGGCGGTGCGCGCCCGCGGGGCTCGGGGTCCGCGGCCGGGCGAGCGTCCCCCGGGGCGGGGGTCGAGGCAGGCGGAAGGTTTTCCTTCCTCGCGAAACCTCCCGGGGCTGGGGACAGAGCGCTGCCGGCCGGCGCGGCCGCTGCCGGGGCCTGCCGGCGCGGCTGTCGCCTCGCCAGGCCGCTCCCCCGTCCGGGGTTGTGAGCGGCGGCGCTGAGGCAGGAGAGCGGGCACAGGCTGGGGCAGCTGCAGGGTCTGCTGTTACCCGCCGGCCCCTCGGCTTTCTCCCCGCGGGGTCGGGGGAGGCAGCGAGCCGCGACGCGAGGGGCGTGAGGGCGAGGACGGCTTGGTGGAGTCTCGCCGTAAGCCGGCTGGCCACAGTGTTCGCGGTGGGTGTCCTCAGAGCGCTCAGCAGCTACCGCTTTGTGAGGTGGTTTTGACAGGAGGCTCTCTATATATCATATTTTATTTTATTTTTTTTAGGATTACGTGAGATTTGTGGGCTTGCCCCCGCAAGTGAGATTAGAAGCGCACTTCTCGAGACTGGCAATGAAGCATGCGCGTTAGGTGCATGGACATGGCAGTTAAACATACTGTCAAGTGAGAATTGGACACATTTAAAATAGTGAGATGTCTTGGCACAGCGGCTCGGAACAGAGCAGACTAAACTCATAGATGCTTGTACGATAATTGTGTATCGTATGCTTTCTTGCTAGTTTTCTTGGCCGAAGAACAGTGCATCCTGGAGTGGCCTCCAACAGCATTTTCAGAAAGTTGAAAAGTTGAAATATATGTTATCTATGACAGCTAGTCAGCTTTTGTGCTTTCAGTGAATTTTCTTCAGAACAGGATTTCGCTTTCCCTGTACACCAGAGCTCAGCAGGTTTTGCCTTGGTTGCAGCATAATGCCAGTATTGAAATCCTAATCTGTTCCTCCATTTTTCAAAGGGTAAAGTTAAGCTCCAGCAACTATCAAAGACAGTCCTGGACAATTACTACGTTGTAGAAAAGTAATTTATTTTATAGCTCTCCAGCAGTGTGTACTAAGATTGCAACACAAGCTTCCTAAAGCACTGCCTTCAGTCTTCAGTTGATGTTTGCTGTGCCTAACAGGGACCTCTCTGAACTCTACTAACTTACCTTTGTTCTCATTCACAAGTAATGCATATTCTGGAAAAGGTATTTTCTTTTCCTCTCCTGTGAGAAGTCTTCAATAGTTGTTGATACTTGAATAGATACCTAAAGGGTCTTGTCTTCATACGGGGAAGAAAAGGCACTATTTTCAGTGGCTAATGTCCTTCAAATTGTAGTTCCTAAAAGCTGGTTTGTTCGCAGATGAACTGGTGATGCAGTAAAATGTTAGGTCTTGCTCCAGACTTTCCTTCTTCTGTGACCTCAGAATAGTAATGATGGCTTGTTTTGGTGGCTGTTGCCAGATTAATCTTAAAAAGCATGGGCAACAATTAGCCACTCTGCCAGCCTGATTCTGTTAATGCCAAATTTAGACTGGTGCCAATGCCTTGCTATTGTTGCCTCTGAGCATTAGTTCTGCAACAACTGCTACATTTAGAAAACAAAGTAACTTTTGTGAAAGAACTCAGTTCTCTGTGTAGTTAATAACAAATAATATCTGATAGCAATCTCCTCCTGACTTCTTGTTATTTTAAAAATTAACTTTTACATCTAAACTCCATGTGGTTTTAGTAAGAAATGACTAAGTTGCCAAGTGCCTGGATATTTTAAATAAACCTTTGAATTGCATTTCTGACTTGAGCAGGTGCTGACTTCATGCTATTCTGATTCAGAAAAATGCAATCAGCAAAGCACCTTGAATAGTCAGATTATTGATAAATCCTTTTCAATTTTGTCTGAAAATTCAGTTTCTTCAAATTGTGCAGACTGAGTATCATTGTACTATGAGTTGATGCCAAGGTGAATAGCCATGCAAATCAATATTATGGAAAGAGAGGAGCAATCATTCCTGTTTAGCCTGAAGAACCAAACCATTGTACTTTCAGCAGCAGGTGCCTGATATGAAGTAGTCAGGTAGCTTAGGTGGGGGGGGAAAAAAAAAAAAAAAAAAGTAAAGACCTTAGGGGAACAGTGTCATAGGTGATCATGGAGGCAGATTGAGCCAGTTGACTGTCTCATAGGTTGACTGTCTCTCTGAATTACAGTAATAACAAATTACTGTAATAACAGGTCCCCCCAAAAAACTGTTACCAGTGAATGGATAGAGGGAGATACACAGTGAACACAGTCCATATTGGAAATCCGCAGTAGAACAGAATTCCTTTCCTCTTATTCTCGAGTACCTTCATCTGTTGTTTTCCTTCCTTCACCAGTCAAGAAATGTGTACTCATAAACAAAGCGGCAGGTTTTATGCCAGAACTTGAGTCTTTTCCTTTCCTCAACAAGAGCAACTGAGTTAAAACACAAAACGCTGTGTTGTTAGGATGATTACCCCCAATAACATTTTTTAAAAAGTGAAGGAAATAAACTGAGCTGTGTTAATTGACTAATGTTGTCATTGGATCTTATGCAGCACACAACAGTTATAAAACAGTCATCTTATATATAAAACGGTGAACTAAAAGATCATATGAGCTGTCCAGTGAATGCATAGCTGTACATTAATTTATTGCAACAACAAGGCTGGAGAAGAGTCATTATCTCTCTTGAAAAGGAGACTGAGAAGTTAACTGAACCAAAAGAATGAAACAACAAGCTAGTTTCTCATATGTTCTTTGTGAATTAGGGGGTGCTTGAAGTAAGTCATCTAGAAAAAGGCAAATAAAAAAAATACAAATGCTGTTGTAGGCTTGGTGCACTGTTTTTTTTTTCTTTTTCTTTTTTTTTTTTTCATTCACAATCTAAGTAACTAACAATCTAAGTGGTGTTTCCATGAGGTTAGGGAATAGGTTTTATCTAGGTAGTTGTAGATGTCATGTTTTACTAAATGCAAATGCTTCCGTTTTGTTTTATTCTTCTGCAGATCAGTGCTGACTGTTGCTTGTGAACAAACTGAAGTCCTGCTTTTTGACCCAATATCTTCAAAGCACATTAAAACTCTCTCTGAAGCTCATGAAGACTGTGTAAATAATATCAGGTAAGTCATGAGGGAATAGAAGGCCTTGTTTTTCCTTACTTTAGATGCAGGGTTTTTTGTGATAGGATGATAAACTTTATCTGCACTTTTTTGCTGGGGAGTGGGTTTGTGTAGCCATCAGGCTGCAGTTTGCTTTGTGCCATTTCCTTCTCCTGTGCACTTGCAGTTGGAGAGGGCTGGAAGGAAAATAAGAAGGAATCTGACAGTGGTAATATATAATGGAGCCAATATAATACCAGTGGTAGTATATAACGCATGTGTTGTTTTTGATGGAGGAGTTGCAGTTTTTAGGAGGGGAAGATTATTCAAGGCTGTTGATGTTTGGCCAGCAGCAGTCAAATTGCTGGATTGTGAGAGTAATTGTCATAGATGCATAGAAATTTCCAAAGACTGAGTAGCTGAAATGCAAGTATTAAACTGAAGAGCTAGGAAAGTGAAATGGCTTTTGCATTTCAGCTCAAACCTGTATGGTTTAAATCCTTTTGCCTCTTCCCAGAATGAAGAGGGTAACTGGTAGACCCAGGAGCCTAAATCATCAGTGTTTTTATCATGTCATCTTTTTCCTTTTTATTTGTGCTTTTCCTACCTGTTCTGGGTCTGACTACAGATAGTCAAAACTTGAAACTTTTTTTTAACCTCAGGGACAGTGTTGCAACCTCTCTTCACCTAGGTTCTCTGAGCTACATTTGGGTGAAAGCATCCAATCAGTCAACTCTAGACTATTTCTCTTTAAATCACTGTAATGTGCAGTGAAATTGCTGACAGCTGCCAGTTTCACACTTCAGCAAAAAGAGCTATACAGAAGCTTTCTGAGCATTTCCCCAAAAAGTAGCTGAATAAAAATGTGGTATATTAGCATCCTCCTGAATTCTTGAGATGAACTGATGCTTTTCACAAACTGCCTGTCCTTTTCAGAAGAGGAGACTTGGAACTAGCTGACACAGAGGAAAAGATAGTGAGAACTGCTTTTTTATTGTGAAAACTTTTTGAATGTTTTGTCAGTGGTTCTCATTTAAATGTGCTTAGCTTACAGATAAAACAAGTTAACAAATAAAGCCATGTTGTCAAGATACCTTGAAGTTAAAGGCAAGCAGGACTTTTTTGAGGAGGATGGATTTTTATACATCCCTAATTCAGTGTTGGATGCAGTAGAAGCACGGGGCTGGCTTTTGGGGGTGTTTTCGGGATACAGGAATGCAGTTTATCTTGGGTATGTGTGGAAAGTTGTGGTCAGATTATGGAATCAGAGTAAGTGAAAGTGTAAATTCAGAGGGACCTTGGAGATCATCTGTTCCAACCTCCTGTTAAAAGCAGGGCCTTAGATTACCTTATCCAGGTCCCTGTCAAGTGAGGTCTAGAGTACTTCCAGCAAGATTTCACCAATTCTCTGTGCCATAAGCTGAAGTAGGACTCTTGTTAATCAATTACCATCACAAGCTTTGGGACAAACACTATGTTCTGCCTATTGAAGGGAGATCCAAATTCAGTAAGACCTTTCTCTGCTTGCTTTTCTAACTGACAAAATGAAATGCCAAGTAATAAATGTGGTGCAAAACAGAGGCAGACACTTTCAAGCTAAGGGTTTCCAGAGTTAACTAAAGGCTGCTTGGACACAAAGTGTATTGGTTGGGCTGGTGGGATGTGTGCTGTGTGGAGCAGCTTCCAGTTACAGAGCTGAAGAGTATTTGATTTTAGTTAAATTTGCTATGTCTGAATGAAGCACAACCAACCTAAGACTGGTCAGTTTTTTAGATCACTGACTGGCAAGATATTCCCACTGACTGGTCTGGCAGTCCCTGCAATAGAGAGGTCTGATATGCTAGGCTATACTTAAGTTATACCTTTAGTGTTTCACACTTGCCAGTTCCCTTTGGTACTCTGGATAGGCAGCATCAAAAGATGCAGTAATTCTGTACTTTCATTTTAGACTACACAAGATCCTAATGGCTCTTGATAAGTTAAAAATTATACGTGGATAAAAATGAGGAGTAAAGTATGATTTTTAACTTATCAAGAGCTATTAGGCTGCAATAGAATATATCCAATTTTAAAATTATTTATTTAAAAAGAAGTCCCCTGCTATACTTCTGTAGCTCTGCTTGTTCATTCCTAGAAATGCTGGGCTATGAAGTGGTGGTATAGTTTTGTGTTTTAGCAGAACTCTAAGTTTTATTGTCAAACATTCTCAAATAAATTAATCTCTTTGGTTATCTGTGTGCTTATTTTTTCTCCAAGTTAACTTAAATCCAAGTTTATAAACATTTAAATTAGAGAAGGTTCTAAGCAGCCATAGTTATATTTCTGTTTAATTTGCAGGTTTCTAGATAATCGACTGTTTGCAACTTGTTCTGATGACACTACAATAGCACTTTGGGATCTAAGAAAGCTGAACACAAAAGTGTGTACTTTACATGGTCACACCAGCTGGGTTAAGAACATTGAGTATGATACCAATACAAGACTACTAGTAACATCAGGGTTTGATGGAAATGTGATCATCTGGGACACAAATAGGTATGTGTATATATGTGTGTATGTGTGCTGTTACATTTCTAGAACACTCAGAGATAGCATTCTTTTACGGAAGATGGAAATGCTATTGATTGAAGAATGCCGTAATGCATTTTGAAATACTGATTAGTTTATAGGCCATATAAAGAGTTTGTGTTGCCTTGATACAGCAGTTGTTCAGCAGGTAGAAAGAGAAGGGGACTTTATTTGCTGAGACTCCAGAATTCAGTTCTTCATTCTAAAAATGTTGCTTCTTCATTGTCATGGCAGTATGAAAATGTGACTTCTTACATGTCACTAAAAACTGATTTAAGTAACATAGGAAGTAATGCGCAAAAGGAGTTTTGAGGTGAACAAAGATGCTTAGCACATTGTGAGTGATTCTGAACATCATTAGGGATTAGAGTTGGAGTTCATTGCAGACTTTTTTTTCTCTCTTTTATCCAGGTGCACAGAAGATGGATGTCCTCACAAGAAGTTTTTTCACACTCGTTTTCTTATGAGAATGAGGTTGACACCAGATTGTTCCAAGATGTTGATCTCTACTTCCTCCGGATATCTTCTGATTTTGCATGATCTTGATTTGAACAAGTCTTTAGAGGTTGGCAGCTACCCAATTTTAAGAGCTAGGAGAACTACATCAAGCTCAGGTGAATACTCTTGTGAATCTGTAGAAGTCTTTTGTGATAGAAGCGGTTTATGTGATACTCCTAGAAAAATAGAAGAAGATAGAGGTGGAGTCAGATTCTGAAGAGAAACACTGATAATGGTAGCTGTTCTGTTCAAGGATTGCACGCATCTGTATTGTTGTATGGCACATTCAGAGTCAGTGAGTAGAAAGTGTCCAGAGTGATCCTTGATACCACGGCTTCAGAAATACAGAGGGCAGAGCCTGTGCAAGTCTTTCACTTCAGGCTGGTCATCTCTAGTTTCATTTGTTTTACATTTCTTTTGTTATAGGACCAAGGATGTAAGTGAGCTGCATGTGTATACTCTCCAGCAATTACTAAAGACCATTGTATAGTGCTATAATTATTCTTAATAGCAGACCTGGTAGAATCACATACTCTGAAATTTTACTGCTTATTTCATCCTTCTGGGTAGCAATGCCAAAGCAGAATAGGGGTGGTCACTAGAATCTTTGCCATTTAGGGGTGTCTAAATATAAAACGAGGGACCTGGGGAGAAGCTTATGTCGTCACTACCAAAGCTGTAACATAAGAGTAAATGGAATTTGTCTCTTATTTGCAGTAGTTTGTTCTGCTGGTAGTTCGTTTGTATGAGACACAAACATAACGCTACTTTTAGGCTGTAAATTGAGCTGTCTGCAATTTTTTGAAAAATGTTTTCTTGAGAAGATCTACCCATCTCCTTTCCCCCTCCCAAGGCTTTACTTACCATTCCTAAGGAAGGTTAAGTGAGGGACATATACAGCTAAAAAGGCTATTCTTAATGTAATATCCATGTGGCTGATGCTCTTTGCAGATACAACGTCTACAAGTTCATCTGGTCCTCGGGCTGTTGGTTCACCATGTCACCAAAATGATTCAGGTCCATTGTCTGAGAAACATATGTCACGGTCCTCACAGCGAGAAGGTGGGTCAAGATAAAGAAATCATGGACTTTTGATTAGTTGTAGCAAAAAGAGGCCAGAGTGCAATAGTGAAAAACTGTGTTTTTGTTTCTTGAAATTTTAAAAGAAAAGTGTGGCTATGGCTTTTGTAAAACCAGTAAATAGCACTGCACAGCAAAGTCTGGAGATCTAATTTTTTTTTTTTTTTTTTTTTTTTTTTTTTTTTTTTTTGCCAAGAAGTCTGAAAAAAGGCAAAAAGATACTTACTTTGTATTAGGACATTATGTTTGTTTTGCAGAGGTACTTTCTTTTTTTTCCTTTCCTTTAACAAATTCCATGTGCATTTAAAAAACAAAAAAACCTCATCAGAACTAAACCCTCATAGCTGTGTTCTGCTATTTGTTGGACTTACTAGTGGAAGTAGGTTTCTGTGGTTTCTCCATGCAGAGTCAATAGCATGACAAAAGAGCAGATAAATTGCTTAGGTTCTTAACAATTGGCAGAATTATTTGTGAAGTTCTGATTTACAAAGCAAATCCTAGCTAAATAAAAATTAGTAGAAGTGATGAAACTGCTTAGCAGGCTGAGTCTGGTCTTGGATATCCCTTCAGAAAGTTAATATGAACTTGGACGAAGTGGCAAATGTTTGTATAACTCACTTGCTGCTTTAAAATAAAGGTAGTGTTAAGCTTTAATTATCTTCAATTGTAAGGTAATCATAGTTGCCAAAGGAGGAAGGCCATCTGGACCCCAGGGCATGATTTATCTGCACAAATCTCTTTACGGGTTACTGTAGAAAGGAGGCAAACTGGAAAGAGCTGAGTAGACTTAGATTTTGGAAAGGACATCATGCAGGTTTGATAACCAGCAGTTCCTTACAAGAATACCATTCTTTAATTTTTTTTTTTTTTAATGGTAACGTGAAGTTTTTGTGGATGTTTATCCCTGACTTAGTTCACAATATGAAATGATTTTAAATTTGGTCTTTGAAGATGATTTTTTAAAAAGCTATTTGTAATCAAAACTGAGGCCTCAGTATTTACTTCAGTTGTTAGTATAACCTCATTTTTGGTTTGTATTTCCATAAAACTAATAACAGTCCTTTCTAGAAGTTGGATGCAAGCTTCACATGCTTGACTGGTCTCAGAGTAAACTGAACAAAGAGGTAAAAAGAAATCTATAGAATATGTTACACTTAAAGACTGCTTCCCTTCCTAGGTGGATCACCTAGAAATAGTCTGGAGGTCTTAACACCAGAAGTTCCCGGAGAAAGAGACCGTGGGAACTGCATTACATCACTACAGCTCCATCCAAAAGGGTGGGCTACACTTCTGCGGTGCTCAAGTAATACAGATGACCAGGAGGTAAAACAAAAATATTTTTTAAAAGGTACTTGGAATAAGATGTATCGATCATACAACTATGTTGAAAATTCCTTCTTCTCAGTTAAACACTGAATCTGAATAAATTAGTTAATGCACTTTTAAATGAAACAATTTTATCCTAGGGTTAAAGTTATGAAGCTTTTTTTTTTTTTAATGGCTTCCTTGTAGGACTTTGTATCTTGCATTTACATTTTTGATGCCTACCGTCTTTCAAGGAATACTTCTTAACGTATAAAGCTCTGTTAGAAAGTTTCAGACAGTACTTGTGCTTGTGACAGCTATGTGACTTTAAAAAATGTACCTATCAAAAAATGGAAGGAGGGTACTTGGAAGAGACACAAAAATACAGAGCTGAGCATTGGTGAATGTGGTTTAAGTTGAGCAGACCATCTCCTCTGAAGTTCCTTCAGAAATGTTTTTCCTCAAATGCCTTCAGAATATTTTTTTTGTCCATCAGTGTTCCAAGGATAAAGTATTCCTGCTATGCTGATGAATGATTTTTAGAGACTGTTTTTATACTGCTTTGAAAAGTAAAACGGCATATTTTTGCATTTTATTAAACCTGCTGCCTTTACGGATTTGAATATAGTACACCAGTCACACTCAGAAATAATGAAAAAAAAAATCCATAGACTATATAGGAAAAGCAAGAGCTTGAAGGTTGTGGTTTGGAAACACCTGCTTTTGAAGAAGTAGCTTCCAGGTTAACTCAAATTCATTTATAGCTTAAATCCAAGCCAGAGCCTTCAGAAGACATGAATTTTACCACGTGATCCTCCTCTGACCATCTTGTTCTCTTAAGGTTATTTCAGAATCATTGTTTTGACAGTTGTTCAGACATCTCTGTTTAGTCTGCAAAGACATTGAGATTTTATTAAAAAAAAAAATCTGATACAGACAACTGAGTGGAAACTTAGCAGATTTACTGTCAATTTCATCATTTACTCTGTCAACTTATTATCAAACCATTATACAATTTTTTGAAAACGCAAATAGTAGATTGGGTTAATACTGACAAATAACCTAATTTCCTGCAGTCCTAGTGTCTACCTTAATCTTTTCTGTGAGCATTTATACAAAGTGTGTGTTTTCCTTGTGTTTACTATAATAGAATACATTCAAAGGAACTGAGAACATTTCTTCTGTCTTACAGCTGGAAATCTTCACTGTCTGAATCTTCCATAATGATGAAAATTTAGTTTGTAATAACGGATTTGCATTTGGTTTGAAATTAAATTATTACATTCTGCATTAAAATTCCAAGTTGTCTCCCATGTTACAAATTGGTTATAAAGCTGTTCATAACATTCGTTCAAAATCTGTATCTGTCCTTTGCAAGATGTTTTTTTTTTTCTCATTTTAAATTAAGGGTACAAAATACTAGCAAACAACTGTAAATTATTGTAGACGGAGTTCTGCTTTTTTCACAGAATCAGTAAGGTTGGGAGGGACCTCTGGAGATGTCTAGTCCAAACACCCTGCTCAAGCAGGGGCACTTAGAGCATGTTAGACAGCTTCTACATTTCTTTTAAGTGTTTATCTAATTAGAGTAAACTCCTGTTTAAAAGGATTAGGCTTTACTGTTTCCCGTTAAGATTATATCTAACAGACATACCTGACTTAAAAAAAAAGTAGCTTTGACACTAAGTAACTGTTTCGTGTAGACAGTTCAAAGAGAAGAAGATGCCAAAGGACAAGCTTATATTCAGTGGTTCACAGTAAATGTTTATCGAAGATTGGTATCAAAGATGGCAGCTCTGGCCATTCCTGTGGCCTTATTCCCAGTCCATTTCTGTATGCATTCTGATACTGCATCCAAAAGCAAGGCTCCGTGTGTTTTGTTTTCAGCCTTCCATGCAGACCTCTGCTCCTGCTGATTCTGTGCCATTGCGTCATTTTTCTGGTAGGTTTGCACAGTAATACTTGTTGATCTTTCATTTCTACATGACTTAAAGTGGGCTGCCTGAAAGAAATGTAGATGGAGCATGGGTAATAATAGTTCAGCCAAAACTTTCTCAAGTCCCACTGGTACAACACCTCTTTGTTCCAGAGGAACTGGACTTCGTGCCATATATTACTTTATCTCTAATAAGAGTAAATGAGTATTTGAACATTATTCCAATATTCTTTTCTCTACCTCTCTCTTCAGTGGACCTGTGTCTATGAATTCCAGGAAGGAGCCCCTGTGCGTCCTGTCTCACCTCGCTGTTCTCTGCGATTGACTCATTGCATTGAAGAAGCCAATGTAGGCCGAGGGTACATAAAAGAACTTTGCTTCAGTCCTGATGGTCGGATGATTTCATCCCCGCATGGCTATGGGATCCGCTTGTTGGGATTTGACACACAGTGCAGCGAACTTGTTGACTGTTTGCCCAAAGAAGCTAGTCCCTTACAGGAAATCCGTTCCCTCTACTCTCACAATGATGTGGTACTGACAACAAAGTTTTCTCCAACACACTGTCAGATTGCCTCGGGGTGCCTTAGTGGACGTGTTTCTTTGTATCAGCCAAAGTTCTAGGCACATTTTTACATCAACAGGAACTTCAGATGTTTGTGTTAATTATTACTTCAGTTTAGTTGAAGTGTGTTCTTGAAATTGTGTACATTCAGATAAGATCATAGTTACTATGGTCTGAACATAACAATGGAACAAATTCCCAGTCCATCACTGTATGCATTCTGATACTGCATACAAAAGCAAGGCTCTGTGCATTTCGTTTTCAGCCTTCCATGCAGACCTCTGCTCCTGCTGATTCTGTGCCATTGCATTGTCTTTCCGGTTGGTTTGCACAGTAATACTTGTTGATCTTTCATTTCTACATGACTTAAAGTGGGCTGCCTGAAAGAAATGTAGATGGAGCATGGGTAATAATAGTTCAGCCAAAACTTCCTCAAGTCCCACTGGTACGACACTTCTTTGTTCCAGAGGAACTGGACTTCCTGCCATACGCTTGCTTGGCCTTTTCTCTTGCTGAAACTACTATACAATGATTATTAGATAATGGAGCTGGTTTTGCGCATACTAGATTAGTTACTGCCATTACTGCCACAAAAAGAAAAACAATTTTCATTTATATACAAATTTGGTTATTTGTGATTGGCTAGAAAAAATAGTAAACTTACTGTAACGTTTTGCTGTAGTTAAAATATTTTTAGGCTGTTTTTCCTTGATTGTGTATATAGTGTTTATTGCCAGAAAGAAAAGATTCTGGCTGGAGATGTAGCTGTGTTTTCCTCAAGAGAAGTTAGTAGGAGAAGACTGGGGCAGGGAGACAAGAGCTGAACTGGTAAAAATCTTGCCATGTCATCACTGCAAACTAACTCTTCAGAATGTTTCTTGTAAAATGAAAGGTTAGCTGACACTGAGCAAATTGTATTCCCTAGCTATTGAGGTTCTGTCACTTTTATTGTGGGAAGCTTTCTGTATTTATAATATAAACCTTGATAACACATTTGACACTTGACACTCTACAGAATTTTCAGCTGATGCTGAAGCCATATCCCAACTGAAGTACATAATGTTCTTCTGTACTTTGCATAAACCATTGTTATGAAAGGAATTAGCCTAGGAATTGTCTGTAACTCCTTCAGCATTTCTTCAAATGTATTGTCAATTTGGAACCGTTTAAAAGCATACTTTGTATAAAGTAAGGTCTACCTGGATTTAACTGGACTTTTTACAAGATGTGAAAAATGTTAATGTTTAGCATTAATTCACATATTAAGTATGAATGCTAAGTTTTACTCATTAAGTTAATACAGCTAACCTTGTAAATGTAATTTCAGTCTCTTATGTCCATATCAGTTTATAATATTCTCACCACTTACAGGTTCTAAGGTAATTTTTTTGAGTATTTCACTAAGATTTTACTGACAAAACACACACTGAACTCTACAGGAAGCTTTGCCTAAAAAGGACCATCATATTTTGGTATGTAGATTGAATATCTACAGCTTGACAGAACATGCTTGTTGAAGGCTGACTGTTACGTCTTTTTGCAAAAATTTTGGTTTTTGTTTGGGAGAAAGACATTTGTAAAGATGAAGTAGCTGGAAATACATAAAATGGACAATCCTCTGATGTGATTCTGGATTTCTGTAGGTAATGTTCTCTGTGGTGCTGGTGGAAGTGTCATTGAAACTTAAGGCTTCTCTGCAGTTTAAGAAAAACTCAAACTTCTATTTCTGCTGGGGAACTTCTTTAGTAATAAGCCTTTAATATTGGGTATTTGGTAACCTGAGGACTGTGCTAGTTAATTATTTTCCCTTAGGTTTTCATCATCTCCAGCAACTGAGTAATAAAGGACTAAATGGAAATAGGTGAATATTTCCACCTGAGACACAACCTATTCTTAGATGAATGTCAAAAATTTTATAGCCTTATGATGTTTTTTAACAGAATTACTCTCTGTAGAATTCAGTAGAATGTCTTCCCAGCTGGAGGAGGCAAATTTTTTCTTTAAGTAAATGTCCTGAGTTAACTTAAAATGCAGAGATATGCTCATGATCTTCTCAGCAGCTCAAATCAAAAAATGTCCTATAGCATGTATCTTTCGAGCAATTCTCTTTTTGCTGAAACTGTTGCCTTTTGTTGCTGAAACTATTGCCTTGAACTCAAAATTACACTGATGGGAAGTCGTAAAGTAAGGGATAGCCCCTGTTTTTTAAAATGGGCACCATGACTCTTTAGTTCAAACACATAAATAGGTAAGTGCTTTCAAAAGAATGTAAGAAGCCGTTCATAAAAAGGTGCTTTCCCATCTCCAAGCAAAGTGGCCTTGTCATGAAAGATAAGGCCTACTGACTGCGTAAGAAAATTTGTACAGTAGCGTAGAAATATGCCAGCCTACCCAGACCAGTTAGTTACATACTGCTTCCATTGGCATTCACCTCCTTTAATGTATGTATAATAGCCTGCAAATCCAAATTAAATTGCAGGCAGCTTAGATTTGTTGGTTTGTTATTTGAGAGAGAGACTTCTGGTCTTTGACATAAAGTATTGAAAGTGAAATATGCAAACAACGATGACAATGCTGGAAAGCAATTTTCTTATGCAAAGAATGAGCCTAACTACAAGGTATTTTTAACTGCCAGGCTGTTTACAAAAAAAAAAAAAAAAAAAAAAAAAAAATGTGAGGGGAAAAATGCTGGATAGTACGTTCTTGAAATTTATCCAATGGAAGTGTTAAATTTACTGTGATCAACCCAGGAGAAGTAAATAAATTGTCAACTAAGTTGAAATTGGAATGGAAGGTGGCTGTACAAACACATAGATTTTTTTTTTTTTTCCTCTACTCTCCTCCATTAAATTGGTGGCTTACTAGTTTTAAAAAAAAGAAAAAGAAAATAAAAGTTTTCCTCCACCCTCTCATTTTGTGGACCATGAGGACTTTTTCCATAGACTACTTCTCCTTATAGGCTGCTGCTTTCTCAGCTTAAGCAATGTTTTACTAAGTGTCATTTAAGGAACTATAGAAAACCTTTTGAATAACTCCTAAATACTATTTTCACAGACCTGAAACATGCTCATTTTGGAGGCTAAGAAGCACCTGTGAAGTCAAAACAGCTTTTAGTTCTTTCGAGGCTGTAGGGGTTTTCATTTTGTTTTGGTTTTGTTTTCTGCCTAGTAAGACTACCAAAATTCCCTGAATTAGTAAATTCTTTGTGACTTTAAACTATGCTTGTTAATATGTACTGAGTTTTACTTTTTTAATTCTACCTCATGACACACTGTTTTTTATAAGGTTATTGTTGTGAAATACTGGGCACTTACTTTTCTATAATAACATTTCTTTATACAGTATAAAGTGGCACATGTCATAATGCATCTAAATACTACACACCATGCAGAGCACCAAGAGTGATAGTTTTGCCAGCTTCAGTCATAGCTTTGGAAACAAAGATCACTGAGAAGTGCAAGACTTGTGGTAGAAGCTGATCTGGTTGAGGGTTTTGATGATGTATTGATGCTTTTGTAGTGTGTACAGTATGAAAAGGAGGCAGATTCTATTCATGTAAACTATAAGACTGTTGCCTAACTCTTCTGATTAAATTTGCAGTAAGTTTGAATTAGAATGAGCAGATAACGTTAAATTGTGATTACTCCTCTGCACCAATATGTGGAAGTCTTCAATGAAAGCTAGTACATTTTACCTATGAAGTTCACCTAACTGTTATCTTGAAATTGTATTTAGTAATTTATAACTGATATGCCTTGCAGTTACATCTTGAGGGAGTGAATGATTTTTTTTGTATTTTGTCTTTATAAATCGTATTATCTTGCCTTATTGAGTTAATGAAGTAATTTGGATTGAGCTTTGGATTGTTTCTAGATGGAAAAAAAAATGTATATCTTATTGCTACATATCAGAAAGCAAATTCTTAACCATCAACCCTTAAACTTCAAAGGGGCGTTATTTAAAAACAAAAAACAAAACCTGTCGTATACAAGAAAATGTTTCAAATGATAGCTTGAATTACAAACTTTGCATTAATAGCAAAATGCAGTAGTGGTTTATACCGGTTTCTCTTTACACTGGTCTGTTTTAGATTACTCAAGTGTTACACCACTTGCTAAATTGCATTCTATTTCTACTGTATTCACAGTATTTCTATTGAAGATAGAACTCTTAGTTTGACTGTAAAGCATGTAAAATGCTTTATAAATGCATGGTTTCACATTCATGAAGTATTGTGGTAAACTAGTTCTTCCATTCTCAGCATGTCTGATCAGCAGAAGCAGATAAGCAGCACAGTAAGATCTCTGTAACAATACTAGTATGTTTGAAGGCAGTTATCCTTTTACAGTATTCTAGGGACCATTCAATGCTGGAATTAAATGCATTTTCTGAATAATCCATTAGAGGTCAGTCTTTAAATAATTACAGCATTACTAGGTTTTGGGGGTGGGAAAGAAAAAACTTAATGGGATAACAAAATGACATTTCTGTATAGGTACTTTCTCTGTATTAGGTATGTTTGTGTATGTCACGATACATATATACAGCCTTGAAGAATCAGTATGCTTGTCAAATATCATTAGTTCAGGGGAAAATGTAGCTAGTATGCCTCCAAAAAGCAGTTGGTGGTAGGGAAAAAGCACAGTGACTTAGACAACTCCCTCATTCCAGGGTTTGTTTGTAGTCTTGAGTCTTGGTAAGGGCACTTTTTTATTGCCTAATACCAGGGTTAGAATGTAGACATCACTTGTAAAGGGATTTTAGGTAATACTGATGTGAAAAAAGGGTCCTCAGAAAAAAGTCTGTTGCTCTGAAATTTTGACTGTTGACACAAAAAATACACTTGCCAAATCAAAGTTAAGAAAAAGAAATCTATTTAACAAGATTAACAAGTTGGAATAGAAGGAAAAAGTTGACAGTGTCAGTAATATTTCTGTCCTGGAGGGAAAATAAACCCCTTCATTTCCTGATACCAGCTGATGGTGCTTTTTTTTTTTTTTTTTTTTTTTTTTTTTTTTTTTTTTTTTTAAGTATCCTCAACCAAGTGTAAGTTGTTTTTTTAATCACAAAAATAAATTGTGCATGTAGACTGCTTTGAAATACCTGAGATTTCATAGTCAGGTCTTTAACCTTTTAATGCAATTCTGAAAGTATCAGAATTGTTCTGAATGTATTGTGTTTACAGCTATATACTAATTTACTGTTTGTAGACAGTTTCTCTTGCTCGCAGTAAATTAAACATTTAATAATTCAGTGATTTTAAAATATCTTGCAGTTATCTTACACTGAGCTCTCCTCTGTAGAGCTAACTGGTTCTTGCCCACTCCCTACTGCTAAAAGAGCGCTTAGAACAAACAACCGGAGCATCTAATACGTCTGATTCCTCCATCAGTCTACTGCAGTCCTTACCGTCAGGCTTTACCCTTACCTGGGAGAAGAAACAGCTGCCTCATGAAGCCTGGAAGGCATGACAAAGTAAGACTGCAGTTGATCATTCTATTGACTGGTAACTTAGCTGTGATTTACAGAGCTCCTTTTATTCCAACATAAAACTCTTGACAGCTGCACACGAAAGGCATTGCTGGTCTTAAAATTTTGCTGAGCGAGTTTCTGTGAGCAGGCACATGTTGGCTCAAATGGAACAGTGTAAAACTGGAGACGAAAATTCTGTGACAGACCAGAGATAGGTGTGTGTGAGGCAGTGACTTACTCGTCCGGTGTACAAAGACAGCCTCAAACAGTTGTCTTTTTCTGAAGGTGTAACTGTGTAACGTAAGAATCTTTGTAGTAAAGCTGCCTGTATGCCTGACACTGCTCTCTCTCCAGGTTGTGCTTTGGCAGACCCCAGAACTGTTAAATGGGTTACTAACTAAATTGCAGATCTTCTGCTTGCCAAAACAGGCAGCAAGAACACAACCCATTAGGAACAATGTCAATTTTTGCTTTGTTTCAAAGGCAATGCTACCCTGACTCTGAATGGAAGGAAGGCACTGCAAGTGCCTTGTAACTACCTTGTTCTTTCTGAAATCTGAGTAGAATTCCTTTTCCTGCAAATGTAGCATTCCCACTTGCTCTGTGCAGTATCATACTTCCACTTGTAAAGGCTGGAGCTCTAGTAAAGCTATTTACCGCTAGCTATAGTGAAAACAGCAGCTGGAAAAGTTAATGCTACCTCCCCAACATCACCCGAACAGCAGACTAAAGTCAGGGTGTCAGGAAGGGCCAATAATGTACTTGCATTAGTGCACACTTAGGACATACTCTGCATGTCACAACTGTTTGCTGTTGTGTTTACAGTAAATGAGGCCACAGTGCCAGCAGAAGCAATTGTGTTCCTGAGCTGCTTCTGCTCAACATGACACTTCGAGTTTAAATCAGAGGGTTGGGGCAGGGTGAAACCAAGGAACTCTAGCTAAGCAGAAGCAGCTGAGAAACACACACAGTCCTTGCCCTGATGTTTCTGTAGAGGCAGTAGTATCTTTGAACTATGGATACAAGGCGCAAGGTCATGCAGCGCAGTCCCTGTTGCATTTTTCCACTGAGTTCCCTTTAAATGTAATGAGGTAAGAGTCAAACTTGACTTTTGTCTGTAGAACAGTGTTGTGCTTGAAACAAACATCAAAAGCAGGCAGTGGTAAACAGGCTGTACCCTGTCTATACTCTATCCAGTTTATTTTATCTTAACTCTGGAAAAATACTTTTCAATCTTGAAAGCATACGTGGGCTTTCCTGTCCCTTCATTAAACATTTCATAATAAACAAGGGGAAAGCTGTCTGCCTCATCATTAGATAAATACCATTAGTTTCTATGAGAAAACCCTCCCAGCATATCACAACATATAACTGGCACATGATGTTTATTTTCCACAGTGCGTACTGAAGCTCTTTATCTTTTCCAGGCATGCCGTCATTTAACAGCTGCTGAAAGCTACCAGCATCTCCTTTAGATTAGTTTGCATTCAAAAATGTAAAAGATTACATTGAGAAAATAAATAGTTGTTTAAACAACTGTTTAAACAACTGTGAACTGACTGAACGTAAAAAGTAGTTGCAGACGCAACTGGCTCAAGAGGTAGACCTTTAGAACAGAAATAGTCCTCAAATGGATAGAGCAGTATTTTCTAGTATTACTGACCTTTGCTTAAAGTAGTTATTACACACATTCTAGCCCTTCTTCTTCATCACTGCAGTATTTGTCTTATTGGTGGAATTCCCCCTCTCTCCCTTAGCAGGAAATGATTGTTGTAGCCCCTCCCAGGAACAGCAGAAGAGACACCAGTGATTACAGTAAACTTTGGCTATACCTGCTGGCCGCATATTTTTACAGAAGGCAGCACTGGTGCCTGAACTCGTCAGATGTTTCACAATGTCCTGATTTTGTTTTGATACGGGTAACAAAGCTCATTTTGCTTGCATCTGATACATTGAACGTATGCAGTGATGAGACAGCCAGTGAAAGATTTAAGATCTCATGCCTGAGCTATGGAAGAAAGCGTTAACCTGCCAGAGAAGGTAACTGAGGTCGCATAGGCTTCTATGTAAAACTATTACTCCCTCAGACTAACCTGCAGTAACTGCTGTATGTACTATACAATACACAGAAATGGTGCTGGCTGGTGATTAGGTTGGAAATCATACAATAGCCATCTAAATTTATGCTGAATACCAGCTGTACTCTTAATATTCCAACTTTTTGAATAGAGTGAGCTTGGTTATAACAATCTTGAAACCCACCTGAACCAAGCTGTCTTCTGTCTGGCCAAAGCACTGCAGTTCCTTTTGTGTTATCTTCCAGGACTGACAACATGCACTCTTAAGTAAACTATATATGCTGTATCCCTTCAATTTATGTTTAGCCTTATTGTGTGACAACATCCTTTTCTTCACCGATAATCATTATCTGTCCTCTTACACATAAAGCATAATTTAAGCATGCAGTTTCTTCACTGCGTAACTGAATTTTACAGCAAAGATTATACTTAAACATAGTTCTATCAAGAAATACCTTCACTGTACTCTAAATGTGTGAGATATATTAAGCATGAAAGTGCAGATAAGCCGTGTACTTACTTTTTGCTACAATAATGCACATTACAAATTAGTGGCAGACTCATGTTAAACTGATGTTTAACTCCTCAGATCTCCCCTGATTAGAGAATCATACAGCATTTTCCACAAGAGAAACAGGATTTACTTTTTTTTTATTCCATCGAGGAGTGATTAAAAAAAATACACTAGTATTCAGATTCTGCGAGTAACAAACATTCAACAGACATTTTATTTAAATGTGTATAATCACAACATTGAGATAGAAATAATGCTGACTGGTGCCTGGTCATTTTTACTGTGAAGCTAGGTACTATTATATGATTATATCCATAATGTACTGTTTAGAATCAATCTCTGGGGACAAGTACAGCAAATAAATAATAAATGTAATAGCCACTCTAAAGCTTAGGAAAAGACCAATTTGGAACGGATTCTGAAAGTTTCCCTGTTCACCCCCAAAACAGAATATTTTGTGACATTTGGGGAATTCTTCCTATCTCCCACAAAGAATCAAATTGTTTTTAAGACAATCACATCTGGTTGTTGGTCACGCTTGCTGTCCTGTACCCTTCTCTAATGCTTTAAATCTTACCTCTCTTGTCTCCCAAGTCTTCAATGCAGACAAAACTTCACATTTCCACAAGTGTTTCCTGGCACTCAAGCCTACAAAACTCCTTAAGGGTTTCTCCAAATGCTGCATTTCTCCTATCTAGCTGCATCTAAGGTCCTCATCAGCTGTCTCCTAGTATTATCTCCACTGTACTTGTAGATCTCTGTATAAGTGTTTATACCCAGAAATGTCACCTTATAAGTGCTGATAAACAATCTGTAAGATAGAATTGTACAGAGCGTGCATAAAGTGGGTAGAACTGCTACAATTATACCACAGCCCAAATGAAACAAAATAATTTGCAAAATGCAAAACACAGGATACCACAGTACAAAAGAACTGTTCGTAAACTACTTTCACAACAAGGAGAAGCTAAACTATTTATTATATTAACATTATAGAAAGAGCAGCCATCTTTCTGGCACCACAGCTGTTTACAATAGAAACAAAGCAATGCAAAAAAACAAACAAAAAAAAAAAAATCAAGTACTCCGTATTCACAAGTAGGTTTTTAACAAGGAAGGACACTTTAAAGCTTTAAGTAAAATTGCTGTTTCATTCTTTCCACATCTCCCTTTTCACATCAAGGCACACACATACACAATCCCACTCTGAACTGCTGTCAGCTCACACCGAAGTTAAACATTCGGTAACTGCTTTTACTGCTTGGCTTTAACATGAACTGTTCATTCAGCAATGTAAGATAGTTGCAGAATAGATTGTGTAGGTTTAATTCAAGTTTGAGGTTCAATAAGTCAGTCATCCTCATTTGGATTCATCCATATAGTTTTAAACTATAACGATAACTTAGAATTCCCAAACATTTCAGAATGTAGTTCTTACATCAAGGTTTTGAAGTCTATCAAGCAAGAGAAATAACTTTCATCAAGCCCTCCTTGACTTTAACATTCTACAATGCACACTGTGAACCATTTTCAGTTCCTGGAGTGTTAAAAATTGTGGGAGTGATCTGGAATAAGTTTTTTTATTGTTGTTTAAACCTTGCATTTGTCTAATAATTCCATTATGGGCAAATTGAACTGCCAGTGCATAAATATTTAGAGTTAACTGCATCAAGGTTTAGATGCACCATCATTCACCCCATAAATACTGAAGGCCAAGATTACTTTTCAAACTAAGCAGGCACTCATCTACCTACTGAAATAACTGCTGCCTTGAATTCTCTCATGTTCCATGATACTCCATGTCATTCATAAAAAGTTCCATAAACTAATCTGTTCTCCAGGGTTAAGGGACCTCAAGAGTGCCAATACCCAAGTGAACAGAAGGACTGCAAAGGTAGACAGTATTTTTCACAACAGCTTTAGCAGGAATTCATAAGTTGCATTGATTATGCCCCAGGACAGGATAGAACGATGGTAATTTAGATGGGCTCCTCTGAAAAGATGAATCAATTTTCTATCACGTTCTAGCCAGATCTTCACAAAAACTGTTGAGAAAGACTGAAATTCACCGCCAATTTGAGACTGCATGCGGGCTTTTACAACATTCATTGGGAAAAATAAGAATCCCAGCATGGCACCCAACAGCCCTCCACAAATGAAGTCATTGACCAAATGAGTGCTGTAAGAAGTTGCTTCAGGCAGACATTGTTTGATGGGTCCACGCAGGCCAAAGAAGAGTGCATTACTGGGTCCATTTCGAAGCAGAATAGGTACCAAACCCCGATAGTATTCTCTAATCCCATAGTCTTTAAGTACCTTGAAAGCCTGGTAAGTGTTTGTAAATTTGTCATGATATTTGTAGTCCTGAAGCAAAGTCTGAACTCGCTCAAAAGGTGTAAGAACAGCTTCGGTGGTCCCTGCAAGCACTGCTGCTATGCTACGGGTGAAGAGCTCAGGGGCACTTGTGTGGCTATGAAGCAATGAGGAGAAATCTTCATACAACCCAAACATCAGAGCCAGAGTCGTCGTTTTCTGCATTAACGGAGGAAGAATGCCACGATAGAGATTTCGAATTCCATCCTTCTGTAACTGATGTACTGCATCCTTTGTTTTCAAGCCATACAATTGCTGTCGAAAAAGGACCTTCTGGATAGGAAAAGTGACTGCTATATTTGTGAAGGCAGCACAATAGCCACAAAGATAATGTTTACCAGATGTAGCCTTTATGTGATGACTTAGATCTTGCTTTGAATTCATTGGGGCACAACCTTCTGAATCCATCATACTGTTTTTCTTTGGATTGTATCTCAGTTCTCCTTTCCTACATAAAAGAAAGAAAGAATATGGAAAAAAATTATAACTTTCCCCCCCTCACTAGTAGATCACTCATACAGTACTTTACACATGAGCAAGGCCCATAAAATTTGAAGAAGGAAGGTGACAAATGCCACACCTGACAGTCAGAGACACTATTTTCTGCACAAGTCTCATGGACCTGAATAACCAGCATCTTTTCTCTCTGTATGTTTTGTTAAGCAAAACTAAATTAAATGGAGATGCAAACTGAGATGCAAACCTCTTCCAGTACCACATTTCAGCTGAAAATCTCAAGATAAATAGGAATTTTACACATTAGATTTCCCATTCAGGAATTCAAATGCTGAAAGGCCTACTTTCACACTAATAAAATATAAATCACAGAGGGGCTGGGAGAAGTCCTTAAGGTAGAGATTTAAACACAAAAAAGCACTCAGTAGCATTACAAATTTTGGTTATTCCTACCTGCCTTGTAGGAGGAAACAATAGATAATCCTTTGATTAAAATGTTTAAGTGACAAGAAAATTTCTAAGGAAATTTCTAAGAAGACTGAGTCACTATTTTAGCACCTTGACCTCTGGGTCCAGTTAAATGACCTATAGCCTCATCTACAAGGGGAGACAGCACCTTGAACCCACTCTTGATTTGAATTGTCTGTAGCAACATCTGAGAAGACATTCAGCTTGGCTAGGTCTAAGACTATGAAGGACATGGGGAACAGTTCTATTCAGTAAGGCAGAAAAACATCCTGAAGTAACCATTAACAGGCAATATATGATCTCCATTTAAAACTGGATTACTTATTCAACAAATTTAAAAGCTGGTTCTGTAGCTGATCAGAATCCTAACTTCCATTATAGCACAGCTTGGTGTAAAGTCACTAGCAATCAGGTAAGGCTGGTGCAGTTCTTGTGAACTTCAAATAGTCCCTATCTCCAAAGTAAAACAGTTTTTCAAAAAAAATTTTTTTTAAGGTGTTCTGGGCTACCTGCCCTCCTTGGCAGGAAGAACTCTTTCTCAATGTGCAGTCACTACAGGCTGTGCTATGAAGCATGTTTAGCAAAAGCTAAACACTAACATTTAAACAGCTAAAATTGTTTAACTTTCATTACCTGAAGCAATCTGAGGGATTATTATGACCAAGTATACACTTATTTTTGAAAGAAACCACACACTGTTTAATTCACAGAATGACAGAACAGTCTGGGTTGGACAGGACCTCTGGAGATCATCTGATCTGACTCTCTTGCTCAAAGCAGGGTCAGCTGCAGAAGGTTGCCCAGGACTGCATCCAGAGAACTTATGAGTATCTCCAAGGACAGTGACTCCACAGCCTATTCAGGCAAAATGATCCAGTGCTCAGCCACCCTCACTGTAAACTGTTTTCTTGCATTCAAGTGGAGTTGCCTGTGTTTCAGTGCCTGTCATCCTGTGACTGGGCACCACCAGGAGGAGTCTGTTCCAGTTCTCTATACACCTTCTCATGAGATATGTACAAACACATGTGAAATCCCCTCCCTGCCCACACCTTCTCCTCTTCAGGAGGAAGAGTCCCAGCTCTCTCAGCCTCTCCTTGTATGACAGTCCCTTAATCCTCTTCACGGCTCTTCACCAGACTCGCTCCAGCAGGTCCATGTTTGTCTTTTACTGGGGAGCCCAGCAGGGACACTGCACTCCAGGTGAGGCCTCACCACGGCTGAGTAGAGGAGAAGAAGGATCACCTCCCTCAACATGCTCGTAAGACTGCCTAATACAGCCCAGGATACTTGATATCTCCTTTGCCATGAGGGCCCATTGCTGGCTCATGTTCAACCTTTTCCTGTCAAGCTGTTTTCCAGTTAGTTGACCCCCAGCCTGTACAGGTGCATGGGCTTATTCCTCCCCAAGTGCAGGACTTTACACTTCACCGTGCTGAACTTTATGAGGTTTCTCTCAGCCCACGTATCCAACCTGTTGAGATACCTCTGAACAGGAAGACAATCATCTGGTGCATCAGCCACACTACCCAGTTTTTGTGTTATTAGCAAACTTGTTGAAGATGCATTTGTTCCCAGCATCCAAGTCATTAATGAAGATACCGAACAGTATTGGCCCCATATTGAACCCTAGGGCACAAGACTGGTAACTGGCCTCCAGCTGGACTTCATGCTGCTGATGATCACAATGCTCTCAGCCCAGCAGTTCAGTTTCAGTCCGATTAACTGTCCATTCAACTAGCCCACACTTCATCAGCTTGCTTATGAGGATGTTATGGAACACTAAAGTTAAGGTAAACATCTATTGCTCTCCTCCTCATCTGCCAAGCCAGTCATCTCATCATAGAAGGCTTTCAGGTTGGTTAAGCATGATTTCCTATTTATGAAGCCATACTGTCCTTCCTGTCCTTCTGGAAATGGCATCCAGGGTTTAGTTACTCCATCACCTTTCCAGGGAAGTGAGGCTCAGTAGCCTGTAATTCCCCAGGTTCTCTTTTTTGCTTTTCAAGACAGGAGCGATGCCTTGAGATAGTCTTCAGAAACACTCCCCAATTGCCAAGACCCTTTAAAGGCAAAGGGCAGCTTTGCAATGACACCAGCCAGCTTCCTGAGCCCTTATGTCTGCATCCCACGAGGCCCAGTGTCTGTCCAATTTGTTTAAGCATTCCTTACCCTGATCCTATTCCACCAAGGGCAAGTCATCATTGCTCCAGACTTCTCTTCTAGTCTCAGTAATTCCTTAAATTACTTAAGTTCTGTCAAGGAAAAGCCTCACATAAGTGATTAATAAAAACAAAGTGTTTAGCTTGATACAAAGAATAATGCCACTGAGAAGACTATTAGAGGACTTGTATCATTTGCGTGTGTGTGTATATGTGTGTATATATATATATATATATATATATATATATATATGTACACATCTAGGCATATATAGGCATATATTACTGGGAGGCATTGAAAATCCTTGGAGATATATATACATACACACACACACACCAGTTTACAATATTCTTCATATCCACTTAGGTCTATCTGGATATACTAGAATAGCCATATCTAAAGATAAGCTGGTCTTACCCACTTCTGTGCTAGGAGGAGGGGAGTGGGATATGCTAGTTTTGCTACTGTAGTTGGAAAGAGTATCACCAGAAACAAAACAGAGGCTTTTGACTAGTCACAGTTACACTGGTGACTACTACCTAGGCCCAGCCTTTTTTTTTCCTCAGGATACACTCATAATAAAACAGAGAGACACCTAGTTTAATTTCACAAGCTGCATGTTCCCTTTGGTGGAACAGCTAGATTTGTCAAGTAAGGAGTATTTAAAACTGCAGATACCCTATTAATCTTTGAGAAATTTAACTTAGCTCTCATGCTTACAATCTGGGAACATGCAAGTGACAGGCACAGCAAGTTCTTCCAGAGGTGTTTATGACAGAACCTTTGCTTTCAGCCATAATTTGTAAGGCCTATGTTACCTACAAGTACTAGAGCACACAAGCCACTTCCTAGTTAAAATTTATTACAAGAAAACTGTGCTTTAAAAAAAAAATAAAAGCTCTGGGTTAACAGCAATAAGTACAATCTCTGGAGCTGTTATAATTTTTTTTTTTTTTTTTTTTTTTTTTTTTTTAACAGGAATTCCCCCTCACCCCACAGGTAAATTTCAGAGCATCCCAAAAGGGGATACATACAACTTATTCATAGCATGTTCCCTAACCCAAGGTCCAAACTTTCATGCACCTGCCACTTTTACCATCTTATGGTATATAGTATCTACACCATCTTCTGAGAAGGATTTAAAAACCTAAGAAGGATGTGAGCCAATTTACCTGCCTAAATAACCATGCATGACCCACTAGATCAGAAACATAAGGGGGAGAATAAAGGGAGTTGTTTGGTACCCAGTATTCCTTTTTATCTAGAATACTGGCAAGAGATGACGATGTTTGCAATCCTGCCTGCAACTACATAGCACTGTGGGGTTAACATGCTACCTAAGAAGTCCTCACGGTCCAGCTAGAGCTTATCCTGGGAACACTCAAGAAGAGCAGTGTGGCAAGCTTGCACTCTTTCACCATCAAGTATGGGAAATATCAGCCCTAAATATTTACGCTTTACACTTTTTCTAAAGCCAAATGGAACTCCTAGTTGAAAGTTTACTGTTTTGTTTAACCGTTTTTCAAATTTGATTACTTGCCACTATAAAGGTGTCAGATCAGCAGCTCAGGAGTCACCAGACTCATGAGCAATATCTCACCAGTGTGAACCTACCCGAAACACAGGAAAAGACTGCACATTTTTTTCGAAGTTGTAACAGACAACCTGGTTCCTAATGCGCACATTACTTACTGCATTCTTCCCACAACTCTAGCATTCCTCAAGGTTTTAAAATCACACAGGCGATGTTTCCAGTTTACCGTAATGGAGGCGCTCTCCGTGCTCCCGAAGACCCGCTGCACAAAGCCCGTTAGAGACACCGATGCTCCGCAGACACAGGCAAGACATCGCGGAACAGGTAACAACAGCTTTGACGTAAGAAACGAGGCGGCGCAGCAGCGCGTACGAGCAGAAGGGAGCCGCGAACGGCGAGGCACGACGCAGCGAAGCGCAGCTGACCTGGCGGACGGCTCCTGTTCCTAACGGAGCCCGCGGCGACGGCTGCCGAAGGGCCCCGCCCCGCGAGCAGCCGTCCGCGCGGCCTGCGCGCCCCGCAGCCGCCCCCGGGCGGGCCCTCCCGAGGAGACGGGCCGGCACAGAGCGGCCGCGGCCCGGCGCGGCGCGGCCCGCCTCGGCCCGGCCCGGCCCGGCCCCGCGCCGGAAGCGCTCCCAGCTCTACCCGCCCCGCCCCGCCCCGCCTGCCGTCGCTTCCGGCCGCCGCCGCCGCCCGCCCCCCTCCGTGACGCACCTGCTGCGGCCGCCATGGCGCCTGCCGGGGCGGGGGCTGCCGCCGCCACCGCCCGCCCCGCGCGCCGACGTATGACGCACCCCGCCGGCTCGCGCACAGCGTGACGTCGCGGGAGGGGGGGAGAGGGCCGCGGAGACGGCCGCGGGCCGTCGCTTCGCGTGACGCGCGGGAAAGGCGGCGGCGCGGTTGGCGGAGCGTCCTCGCGCTCGGCCAATCAACGGCGGGCGGGGCGGGGCCTCAGCTGAAGAGTGGCGCGTTGTCCCTCACTGGGAGGTTTGAAACCGTCTCGCGAGGGAGGCGGTTGCGCGCTGCGGGGCCGTTGCGTCCTGCGGGGCCGTTGCGTCCTGCGGCCCGCTGGCAGGGCTGGGAATCTGCTTCCTGCTCTGTGGCGCTCCAGGCTGTTGCCCCCTGCCTGCAAATCTAGCTTGGCAGCGCTTAACTAAGGAAGCGAAGCAACTCCGTGCTTGTCTGCCACGACCAGCAGAGAAACGGGGGAGAGCTGTTTCAGAGAGACGCTGATGGAGGGAAAACCAAAATTTCGGAACTAAAAGTGAAAGATCAGGTCACAGATCAGTGTAAAAGCGCTAAGCTGCTGAACTGCCTCCATGACTCATCACATCTGGGTGTTTCAGAGCCTGATGCTCGGCCCTGTTCCTGTGCCACGCTCCTTTCCACAGCTGTTCAGCTCATGGTCCCACACAGCTGCCTTCCTCGGATTCTGGCAAACTAGGGAACAAAGATGCTGGAAGTGTCACGATTCAGCTCATGATGATGATGATGGAGAATTTCCGGCTTGCCTAGGAACTGACTTCACTGACCCTAGGCTATGGTTTTCTCTCTGCCTCTCAGATGAAAAACAGCTCCAGTTCTATATCCAGCTTGAAGTTTTGTGTCCCTGTCCTAAGGATTTTTCAGGAAGTTTGTAATGGCTAGAAGGCAAGGGTTCCGCTACTGTCCCTGCTCAGATACTGTGAGAATCATCTGCAGAAGAGCCAGTGCCAAGACCTTCAAATTGATGAAGCTCTCTCTGTTCTTTTTGGAGAGGTGATGCTGAACTTGTGTCTCCAGAGTTGGGACAATCACCTGCATAACACGGTTCAAAAGCACTTTCATTTCTTTGCTTGTTTTTCCCATTTGGATTGTAATGATGCCTTGAACCTCTCTGAGCCAGTCTTAGAGGCCTGTACTGACATCTAACACAGTAAATCTCTGGTTCAGCCAGGCATGTATCCATCTTTGCTGGAAATTTCCATTCTTCTCGCCTCTTGGGTATCCTCACTACAGCCAGCTCTTTGGCTTACAGCTTACATCTTTACAGGGGCAGATAATCTTGGGTAAAAGCTGCTAAGATAAAAAGCTGCCTGGTAAATAGCACTCACTTCAGTAGACTAGAAATTAGGAAGAGCCAAGAACCCCTTCTGGAGTGAGGTTTAGAAAAAAACAAGTCATCCAGAAAAAGAGAGAGTCCCAGACTGTCGAAATCCTTTCTTAACCAGAGAGTTTGAAAAGGTTCTGGCTCTCCCAGTGGAGGAGAGAGGTTGACAAACCTCTCCAGTTTGGAGGGAGTTCTTTACAAGGTTACTAAGATGGACAGGATCCTGGAGCTGCATGTAAGGACAGGCTGAGAGCACCGAATCTGATCAATCTGGAAGAGAGAAGGTGAAGGGATCTTACTGCAGTTATCTGTCACTTGAACAAATAACTGTTCAGTTCGCAGTAAACAAGCTTCCACATGAGAGTGGTCCAGCCCTGGGACCAGGTCTAGAGCGGTAGGGAAATCTCCATCCTTGGATGTATTCAACTTTTACCTGAAAAAGGCTTTCAGCAATCTGAGGTAGCGTTGGGCTGAGCCCTGCCTGGAGCAGGGGATTAGACTGAAGACCTCTTGAGGTCCCTCCCAGCCAAAGTCTGGGCGTGTTCGTACATGTAGTTTAGGCAAGTTTATTGTGGAGTTGTGTAGCACAAGCATTCAGCCCTTGTAGCAGGAGTGAGTTAACCTGTTCATTTAAATTGTGATTGTATGTTTCCTTTTGGTGAATATTTAGGTGTAAGGAAACACAGCTTCTCTGCCCCGACTGTGTGTGTCTCAACGTTCACACTGTCTTTGCAGCTGTTTGTAAAGGTGACTGAATGAATGTCCTCCAGCATTCAGTGCCTCTTCCCTTCCATGCTGTTCTGAGTCCTAATTCTCAGGTGGACCAGGATGTACATGGGCTGGATCGTGGTGGGAGGAGGAACTGCTGAACCCTGCTTTTGTGCTGCTCATCTCCACGTACGTAGGGTGTGTCTGCAACAGCAGGAGCCGTTCAGCATGGATGCTTGGTCCTGGAGTGCACAGATACTGGTATCTGCTAACCCATAGCAAAGCTCTCTTCAGCTCAGACAGCCTGGGCCCAGCAGGCAATGGGTGGAGCTCTGCACACCAACATTAGAGCTGATTTTGCCACTGGGTTTTTGTTGTTGTTTTTAAAACTTATGCAGCCAGTGTTATGTGCCAGACAGTGGCTGAGGGGGCCTGGAGCCGTGCTGGAGCTAGGCCCTTTCCGTGCCCTGGAGCCACTGCTCCATACTTGCATGGAGCTGTAATGCGACGTTGAATCCACACTGGGGGAGCAGGTGGGCGGCTGGCCAGCAGCAACATCTGATGCTGGTCTCCCTCCTGCTGGTGCACTCCAGCAAAGCAGGTGGTACAGTGCAGGGTGGTGGGGCAGGCTCCTGGCGCCGCCCGCTGCCGCACCGCACCAGCCCACACCGGCACCCCGCGGCAATGTGCTCCAGCTGCCTTGTCTCTAGTTAAGTCCCACCTCTACTCTGGTGAGCCAAGTGGAGAAGTGACATGCGCGTCGTCCTCAATTAACTCCTGTAAGTGACATGGATTCAGGCCGAATATGACTATCAGCCCTCTCCCCCTTCCCTCATACACTCCCTCTTTCCTCTGTTTCTCCAGAAGTAGTGAGAACACTGAACAAAATAGCTGCCATGTGAAGAAGGGCTTTTCGAGATTTCTTTCACTGTTGAGTGGGGAATTGCAAGGAGATTTGCAAAAAAATCGGTCTAGAGGATAGCCTGAGAGAGAGGGCCATGCGCAAAGCCGGTGTCTGCATGGCAGTGTCAGGGCAGCCACTGCGGGGAGGCACAAGGAGCGGTCAGGTTTTAGTTTTGTCCTGGGTGTTTTGGGGACTCCATTTGCTCCATGCAGTGTTGAGAATTTGAAAGGTCAGGGCTGTTTCCTGCTCACAGGGCAGATGCTCCAGCCCTCTGATCGTCTTTGTAGCCCTACATTGGACTCTCTCCAGTAGCTCCAGGTCTCTCTAGTCCTGGGGAGCCCAGAACTGGAGACTACTCCAGATGAGGCCTCCCCAGGGCTGAGTAGAGGGGCAGGATCACCTCACTCAGCCTGCCAACAAAGCTCTTCCTAATGCACCCCAGGATACCACTGGCCTTCCAAGGGCACATTACTGGCTCATAGTCAACTTGTTGTCCACCAGCACTGGCAGGTCCTTTTCTGCAGAGCTGCTTTCCAGCAGGTCAGCCTGCAGCCTGTATTGGTGCATGGAGTTATTCCTCCGTAGATTCAGGATCCTGCACTTGTCCGTGCTGAATCTCATGAGGTTACTCTCCGCCCAGCTCTCCAGCCTCTAAGTAGCAGGATGGCTCTCTGGTGTATCAGCCACTCCTCCCAGCTTGGTAGCATCAGCAGACTTGCTGAGGAGGCACTCTCTTATCTCTTTGTTGGAACTTTCTTGCCTTGAAGGCATGGTCCCCTTTCGTCACAGAGAGCATGGAGATTACTTCACTTGCCCAGTAAGCAATGCTGCATGGACTGAACCCTTGGGTCAGATACGTTTGTTGCAAAGTGGCCAGCAGGAATATCATGGGATGGCAAAAGACACTGGAAGTGTGCAAAGGAGGCAACTCTACCTTCTTCAAGAGGTAGAGAACTGAAGCTTTGTCAGCCTGAGGCCTTTCTTTCTGGGGAACTCACAGCTGGAGCATCTAATCCTTAACTGAGCAGCCTCAGAGCACCAGAACCATCTGTTGGATACTAGGCCCTATCTTCTCCCAGGTATACTGAACACATGGTGATGGGGTTGTGCTGAGGTTGCTCCCACTTCCATCCCCCTGGATATCCATGTCTTCCCTGTGCTTGGACAATGCCACCTGTTACTTCATCATAGTTACTGTCCATGCCAGTCCCACATCTCTGACTGGAAAATTCCTCCCAAAAAACAACCAAAACCCTGTAGCTCCTCTAAATTCGTATGATGTCATTTCTGTGACACTGGAGGAGAGAAAGGTGTTACCACAAAGCTGATCATTTGTCATGGTTGGGAGCAGGGAGAAATGTCAAGTAGTTGGCTGAATGGAGGGCATCAAGGGCAATGAGGCTGGACATTTTGTCTGAATGTGCCTTGTCCTACACCTTCATTTCTTGTCTCTGGTTTGGGATCTGCCAGTGTTTCTTTGCTCAGGGACTGACATACATGTGAGTAAGGAAAAGAGACAGAGGAAGTTCAAGGGGAGTTCAAAGGGGAAATCCAAGGAGAGATTTTTTTTTTTGAACTGAGTGGAGAGAAGTAGGGAAGAAAAGGGTGATCATAACTATCAGCAAGGGCAGAGGTTACTCCTCAGAGAGAAGAACCTGCACTGTGTTCTATCTTGTCTGAGATTGGACACACTGTTCCCAGCTCTCTCTGCTCTTCTGAGGTGTATTTTGCTGGTTGTTTCAGATCTCTCTGAATTCTTGCAGAAAAGTAACTTCAGCTTTTGTATTTGTGTCTTCTTTCTGTGCTTTGTATCTTGTTGTTACATTTCACCGAACACCTGTGAAAACTAAGCTAGACAGTTAACTAAAGCTATCCCTGTACCTATCAGCTCCTTTTCCACTGCCCCTGAAAACCCAAGCCAGAACAGTACTTCCTCTGTCCAGAAAAAGAGCTGCTAACAAATTAGTGGCACCACTCTTTATTCCCATCTGCCCTGAAGTACATGTTTGTATTTATTCGTGTTTCATGCTTCCACAGTATCCCCAGTGATTAATTTGATTTTGGCACAGGGAGTCCACCAATTTAAAAATCATCCTGAGCTCCATCAAGGGGAGTTTACTTGACCATGGCTTTTAGGGAAAGCTGGGAAGAGGAAGAGTGGCAAGGTGAGGCTTGTTTTTCCATCTCATTACTCTAGAGCTGCTTCTGGTTTTTGTTGGCAGTCTGTTTATTTCCCTTTGTGTAGTAAGGTTCCCTTGGTGCAGTGGGAGTTTCTCAGTGCAATTATGGACAGAGAATGACAGTAAAAAAAAAGTTATAGATTGGAGGTGGAAAGAAGGAAGAAAGACATCTCAGAGTAGAAATAAAATCCATTGTAACTTTTAACTTGATTTTTTTTTCAAGTTTCAACTGAGAGCATTGCCTTGGGTTTATTTAAATGACCATGAACGTAGTTCGTAAGTGACACAAGAAGCTGCTTAAGGATCAGGTACACACATTTCAGAGGGATTGTCTAAACAAAGAAGTGGAGGTACTCTTCCATATCAAGTCATAATCAAGAAAATACCTTGGTGATTCCAGACTAACTGTGGGAAAGTGTGATGCAATAGCTGTTAGATTTTGAAGGACTTGGGCACTGAAACTCTGGCTATGGCATGTTGGATGTAAAGCAGTAGATGAGACCTCTTAGCAGTCTGACTTGTTTGCCATAGCAGTTTGAAGAGAGTGGTATCTTCCTTTCTTGTCAGTATGATGTCAGATACTTACGTTGGTATCATCTGGTAAAAGAGTTGGGAAGATTTAAAGTACTGAAGAAGTCCCTATTTTCATTATTTTTGTTGTGGGGTTTGATTGATTTTAGTACCTTAGTACTAAACAAGAATGTTTTATGATTATTTCAGTATTTTGATTGCTAGCACAAAGTTAGCAGTAAGGATTATTAACATTTAATGCATTATTATAAGCCTGCAAAAGCAAAGGAAACAATAAAGAGAAACTGATGAGCTTTTTGGCTCCTTGAAACAGTGTGAGAATAAGTCTTCCACACAAAGTCCTGCTCAGAACTCTACTTCTTTAAATATTTTATGTCTGATTTCTATTTTATTGGGATGTCCACACCTGGGATGTTACAAGAGGAGAGAGAAACAGAATTGCTGTGTTCCACAGACTTAAGTCATGAAGGACACTGTATCACAGTCGCAAGGCCTTTGTCCTGAGTAGACTAAGTGGACTGGTGCATGTGGGAATATCTCTGTAACAGCAAATACGCATTAGTTTCAATAAGATAAACTTGGAGATTCTTCATTAGGTACTAAAATTTGAGCTTTGTATAAGGAACGTAGGAGGAAAAGTTATTTGTATTGTAAAAGGAAAACTTAAAATTCTATTCCAGGGCAAAGTGGGGCTTGTTCTAAGTATAGAATTTCCCTTGTGGTAGTTACTGAATACGTGTAAGTGAAGTTGCCTGTAAAGAGAAGTAAAATTCACCTAATTTGGTCAAAGGTAGGTGATCAAAGAGCAAGCAAATGTTCTAAGCAGTGATGCCTAGATGATGTGTCTGTCCTGCTAGTGTGTATGTCTGAGTGAATAAGGATTACTCCTGATTGCTTTTAACAGCATCATACGTAAAATGAATTCTGGCATTAGAAGGTAAGTTGATGAATAAACTCTTTGCCTGAGCTTGTTTCCAAGCATGTAAATGGGCAGGAATTGATGGTAGTGGGGGTGGGAGACTGTGAAAACAGAACTGTTCAGTGCTAAGTGTTGTACTGCAGGTCAGAGCCTCTTAGCTGGTAAGGGCTGTCACGGCAGCTAAACTGACATAAAACCAAGATCTCTTGATGACTTCCCCACATATTTTCTGATTTTCTTTGTACAGCTCTTAATGTACTGGGAACGTTGATTTTGGGATCCTTGATCTTGGGATCCTGTGCACTGCTAATGCACAGAGGGTAAGTAAAATTCAGCAGTGAGCTGCTGTAGGAAGAGTGCTGATGGATGATGTAGCTCCTCATTTTTCATGATTAATTTTTCTGGTCACTGATAATAACATTTCTAGGCTCAAATATTTAGTAGTAGGTTTTCTGAGATAACTTTCTGTTTACTGAAGCAGAACATTTATTGTTCTGTCAAAAGCCATGAGAGGTGTTGTGAGAAAAAGGAGTTGGAGAGGCTCTGTTCTGTTGTTGCATACACCAGGATGAGAAGTGAACATGAAAAGCAGAGAGTGAAATCCTGCACCACTGAATCCTTGTGCTACAAACTCCAGCAGAGAGAATTTGATCACAAGGGGCTTGTGCCACTGGCAGCTACTGTTTCTCAGGATGGGACAAAGAGAATGACACTGGATGTGTGTAACTGTGAGCTAGAGCAGAAAGAGAAATGACCATTGAGAAATGACTCCTCACTAGGGGCAGCCTCGGATAGGTTTGGGATTCAAATGTCTTTAGATCTTTTACGGGCTGCTCCTATTTGCTGAAGTTGCTTTGCCAGTAGTGATTTCCAGATATTTTCTATTCGATCTCTGGTCTATCCAAGGGTTCCCACTGGCATCCCTGGGCTTTGGATTGAGCTCTTTCTGGGTACAGGGTAGCTCATGCTGTACAGTGCTATTGTTATTGGGGAATTGTGAAGTCTAGTTTTACATCATATGGCTGCCTCTTTAATATGACTGCAAACCTTTAGTCACAGCTTGCTCAGTAATGGTTTCTGAATTCTGTTTCTCAGGGCTCTCCATGGCTGATTCCTCATCTGCTGAGTAGAAATGTACCAGCCTGTTTAGGATTGGCCTTGTTACAAGTTTATTCTGTTAATTAAAGTCTGTTGTAGCTCAAAAGCAGAGTTCTGATTTCTCTTTCCCACAGAGTGGCGCCCTGAACATTGGAATAATTTCTCACTTCTCAAATATGATGCAGAAGTTCATGGAATGATTCATGCTTGTTCTCCAAAGAAAAAGATAGGCAACAGGGTGAACTCGGCTTGTAGAAAAGACTTCACACTTTTCCTAACAAGCCTTGTGTCCCAAATATTAAAAAGCAGGCTCTGGCTAAGAACTTGGAAACCTCACTTGTCCTTTGTTTGGTGCATTTTCCTCGTACTACATTCATCACTGGCAGAAGCCTTAACTGGTTCTCTTAGCTGAGTTGTTCCCTGCAGTATGACTTTCTATTTATCACAGTGAGTGCTGTGTCGTACAGAGGTACCTTTCTCATGCAATTCCTTCAGCGGTGCCTTTTAATATTAGAGGTCAGAGTGACCTGCATCCTGCAAATGCTAAATCTGTTGAGCATGCCCTTCTTACATCAGCAACTCCTTGCTTCCAGGGAGTTTGCACCCATGTCACCAGATGGAAGCTAATGAACAGTTTGCAAGGCATGTGTAGGAGGGGCTGGGACTCTCCCAGAGCTGCCATTGGTCCTTTGAAACAGACCTGCGTGTTGCTGAGAGATTCTGTTGGTTGTCAGCTGTGATTTTTCCAAAGACATGTAGGTCCCTGCAGCCCTGACTCCGTATTCTTTGTGTTTCTGTGGCTGTGCTAGTTGTACACAGCCACTCAGCACTCCTTCTTCCTCTCTCTGATTTTGATAGTCATCATACTGGGACAGGGAGACACAGGGCCATTGGTTTTCTTCATTTCATTTCCAATCTTGCCTGGCAGATGCAGGGTACGCACTGGAGTGAAAAGTCAACTTTTGTAGCAGTTGGGAGACCTGCTGTGACCCATGTGTATGTGGAAAACTGAGTAAGTATTGCTGCAGAAACCCATAGCAGTGAACACTGCAATTCTCGCAGCCAGTTGGAGGTAGCAGGATTTGCTCGTTCATGCACAGTCTGTTGTTTAATCCTAGAGCTTAAAACAGCAGAGTTTTAATTATCTTGAAAGAGCAGAGATTTTAGAAAAGCTTGTTTCAGACCCTTCTGAGTTTGTTAGCATCTGTTGACAGGGAAGGGAGACAGATGCAGAGTGGATGATGGTGGCAGGATACTGTAGGGTTAATGCTGAAGCTGCTGGGTAGTCTTGGTTAGATTTCCTCTCTCTGCTTTAGGTACATTGAACATGAAGACATTCAAATATGGGTTTATTTCTGTAGAGCTGTGTCTCCTGAAAGGTATGTCTAGGTGGGATGTAAATGTCCCTTTTGACACAGGGTTACCTTCCTTGCTGAGATCCAACTTTCCCGTCTGTGCCTCACAGAGTGAGGTGTTCCTGACCTTCTGGCATTCCTAGCTAACCCTGACTTTATGTCCCATCCTTAGTAGGTGATGATGGAGATCAGTGGCCTTCCGGAGGAGCTATGGCAGCTCATTTTATCCTACTTACATCTCCCTGACTTGGGCCGCTGCTGCCTCGTGTGCAGGGCGTGGTATGAACTTATCCTCAGCTTGGACAAAACACGCTGGCGACAGCTGTGCCTGAGCTGCATTGACTACAGACATCCAAACTGGCCCAACCAGCCCAATGTGGATCCACAGTCCTGGAGAGAAACATTCAAACAGCATTACCTTGCCTCTAAAACTTGGACCAAAAACACACAGGACTTGGAGTCCTCCAACTGCTTCTACCTGTTCCGAAGGAGGAAGGATCGACGTCTGCTCTGTGTTGGACCAGGATGCGAGTTTGACAGCCTCAGAGCTGCCCTGGCCTCTGCCAGCCCCTATGACCGCATCGTGCTGCTGCCTGGAGTGTATGAGGAGCACAGTGAAGTGGTGCTAAAAGTGCCTGTGGAGATTGTGGGGCAGGGAAAGCTGGGGGATGTGGCGCTGTTGGGGAGCTTTGACCAGCACTGCTCTACTACCCGTCTTTGCAATGTGGTCTTCATGCCAGCCCGGTTCACTCCTGTGCTCTACAAGGTGAGGCTCAATGGAGTGGGAGGCAATGGGGATGGTCACTTTTAGGGTGAACTACCTGGGATGATGGCAGTGCAGGAAAGCACTCATTAGTGGATTAGGATTCCCCACTGTACGCTCTGCATCACGATAGCTACAGTGCTGGCAGGGCTTTATCCCAAAAGCAATTCATGACTGAAAAATAATCTGCCTTCACTCTGGGTGAGTAGTTCTTAATGAAGATGCCCCAGGTTGTTTTTCTGGATCTTAGCCAGGGACACAGTATTATGGGGTCTCGGTGATAAATGTGTGATTAATCTAGAGTGGATGTGGCCAATGTAAGCATTGGTCCCGTGGCTTTTTGCTCCTGTCTCTGCCTCTGAAGAGAAAATCTTTGCCAGGAGTCAGTTCATCAAGAATTATTCTTTATTGTTTTATCTACCTTTTAACATTTTACTACATGACATATTTAACTTAATTAGCCTGAAAGTACCCAAGAGAAAGATAATGTACCACTATTTGGTGGGAAAATTGGTAACAAATCTGCTTGGAAAGTCTCTGTTTATCTGCTGCAATTTGCAAGATTATTGAAAATGACACATAATGTCTTACTCTGCACTATTTCCTGTACTTGGTTTATAGTCTGTGAAAACTGCTGCATTTCATCTTTCAGGTTGTTGTTCTTGTTCCTGTTCTCAGCAGTGTGATAAAGTGTTCTGACTGCCATCAGCGGAACAGGAATATTTCCTTACAAACCTAAAAATGAAAAATGAATTAAAATTCAAACAAGCTGCAACCTACATACAGGCTTAGCCTTGTGAGCTGCAACTTCAGAAGGGCTTTTACAGGCCCTCTAGGCAGGAGCTGCTTTGATTGTGCCCCTTTTAATTAGCCTTTTTTAATTAAAAAAAAAGGAAGATATGATTTAGCGTGGAGCAAACTAATGGTCTGAAGGGATTTCTGTGGTGTTGTCTTTGATTACAGGCAAACCTGTTTGCATTTGTGATGTGGCCACTTCTGAGAGTGCTCAAGGCTGAAAACAAGCATCAGGATGGTGTGCTGGCTACAAACACTGTAAATCTTGACAAATTTTGCTACCGATTTGTCACAAGCTATTGATTTGTCACCTTTTAAAGTGGTCCAGTAGGGATTCTGGGGTAATAAGGGAAGATAAAATAATGATTCAGGAGATTTCTGGTCCAGATAGGAACATGGTGAAATTCCAAGCACACTATTCAACATTTCTTAAATAGCCCCTCTATTATGTGACTCATTCGTGTTGGCCCTTTCTGCAGATAAGTAGAGATTTGTTCTTCCCGTGTAGTAAAGAAGAAAATATTTTGCCGTGCACAAGCAAACCTGTGGTTCCCCAGCATATGTAAACACTGCATGCATTGCCTAAGAAAACAGAAAGGCCGTGGCAGGGGTGGGCTGTTGTATTGCAAGTACCAGCACATTAGGGCTGCAATTAGACAGAAAACTGTAGCCAAGGGGAGAAGGAATTGATAATATCTGTCACTGCAATATCACAGCATAATCACACAGCAATGTGAGAGAAATGTTTATCTGTTTTGCTTTGCACTTCATGTATCGTGAATGCAGCATCCTTCCACCAAGTATGCTAATGGCTCCAGAGAGAACTGTGTATCTCCAGGCATGTCTGATGTCATCTCACTTGTTGCTCCACCTAGTAAACCCTTGAGTCTATTAATGATAGTAGCTGGCAAACACATGTCTCTGAAGGCTGCAAACCCTTCTCTGCAGGGCACACTATTAAGATTTAGTGATCTTAGCACATCTTCTAGGCCTTCCTGCACCACTGATTGACCCTTGGGCCTTGCTGAGATTGCATCTTGCCAAGAAAGTTAAATGTAAAGCTGCCAGTGGGGTGGAGTCAGTGTCTGTCACTTTTTGCAAAACGGATTCTTGTTAATTCAACCTGCAGCATTGCATCTGTTCGTACATGAAATTTTCTGTTATACCTGAATGCATACTCTGTGTGTGAGCTGTGTGCTGTATCAGGCCTTTATAGTAACTCTAGACTGCTTTTTCTTGTAATGTTCAATGATCTCACCTTGTGCTTATTTGCCAGACAACTTCAGGGTATGTCCAGTTTGACAACTGTAACTTTGAAAATGGGCAGCTGCAGATCTATGCACCAGGGACGTGCCAGGTGAAATTCTGCACCTTCAGCCAATCCAGCATTCATTTCCACAGTGTGGCTCTGTGCATCTTGGAGAACTGTGAGTTCATTGGGAGTGAAAATGCCTCAGTAACTGTGGAGGGCTGCCCAACTTCTGACTGGAACTGGGCCTGCAAACACCTGACCAGGCTGGCCAAGTCTTACTCAGTTTCCATGCAGATGTCAGACCCAGCTTTTTGCAGCATGACTAAGCAGGAATGCTGGAGGAACTCACCGGTGGGCACAGTCAAAACACACGAGATTGTTGTAGGGGAGGAACAAAATAACCCCCTTTCTGCTTCAAGGGCTCAAGCCATGTTTGACTCAGCCGGCAAGGATGCTGAATTCAGAGAGAATCTCTGGGCAGCAAAGGAAGAGGAATACCCAACCCTTGACTCAAACTCTAGTGACAGTGACTTACACGGTGAAGATGAAGAGGCTGTACATAAACTACCATACCAAGCCCACAGTCTGAGACGCATGCTCACCAATGTTATGCGCAGCAGACTGCAAAGCAACAGGCTGCATGCCCTACAGAGAGACCTTCAGCTCAAGTCTCTGCAGCAGGAGCTGCAGCAGGACAAGGAGGCTGAATCTTTGGCCAACTCTCTGCAAGGCTGCATTGTCCGGCGATGCCTCTTCAGAGATGGGAAAGGAGGAATCTTCATTTGCTCACGAGGGCAAGCAAAACTGGAAGGAAGTATCTTCAGGGACCTGACCTATGCTGTGAGGTGCATACAAAACAGTAAGGTACTGTGAAGATTGCTGTGAGTCCTCTTCCATCTTTCTCCTTCTGCTCTAGCATGTCCTTTCCTATACACAGCTTGGTTTAACCATCCCAAATGAAAGGCAGATCACTTGCAGCCTCATGCTTTCCACCTGTAGTAACGTCATAGTTGCCACTGAAAGCATTAACTCAGTAGCACATTAGGGTTATATCTCAACACATCTCCAGGACTGCATCTCGGTTCCACTATCCCAGAAGTAAAACTCTCCACCCTGAAAAAAGATGCCACAGTTATCATCACCTTTTTTGCTCCCAGCACAGTCCCTACCACAAATTCAGGGCCTTAGGAGCTGCCGTGGCAGTCCCCTAGTCTTTAGGTAAAGATCATGTCTCTTTGCAGTCAGTCCTGGCTGCTTCAGGAAAGCCTGTGGGGATCTCTGTAGCAGGCAGAGATGAAGCATGAAGAGAGATTTTGCTTTTATGACCATATGGCTAGAGGCTAAAACATGAACATTCTCACTTCAAAACATTTTCATCTAACCCTGTGTTTGCCCAGTACTTTCCACCTCTTTATGTATATGCTTATTCAGAGATTTTTCATCCACTGTCCTCGTACTTCTTGCATTTAAGAGAGTTCACATATGAATGAGTATGAAAATACAGATCTGGTGCTCTGCAGCAGGAGTTTTGTATGGCCAGCTAAAACTTTTCAGTACAGTCTAGACCTCTAATTATGTTAACATACCAGCCCATAATTCTGCTGCCACTGGCTTGGACTGTTATGGAGTGTTCTTGCTGTTGAGCAGGAAGATAATTACTTGTCCTGGAATTTGGCCAGTTCTACTAAAAAGACCCCAAAAATTAGCCTTAAGGTAGCACACAACTCTTAAAAAGAAAGTCTCTCTGTGACTGTCAAAACAGCAGGTGGAGATAGCAAAAAACAGAGCTGCCTCAGTATAGGGGGAAAAATTAGGGATGGATCAAAGGAAAGAAAGAACTGTTTGGTCAGAATTTTTCAGCAGAAAATTGAGTTTTATACAAGGATTTTTTTTTGCCCAGCAGAACTTTGCCTTGCTTAAAAACTAAGTTAAACCATCTTTTTATCATCAAATCAGTGCTTTCTGATGTCAAAATACTACTGTGGGGCTCAGAGAATGTGTAGTTTAGTGGATCCGTCCCTACTTTCTTCCCTATTGCTGGCCTTCCCATCAGAATACATCTCCCATGGAGCATTAGTTTAGTATTTCGATTAGAAAGTGCATCCTGGGTTGCATGAGCTGGCCGGGGGTCTGAACTGATAAAACACATAAAAGAGTCACCCAAAGTGCAAGGCCTGTACCACACTACCAGAATTAAGGTATTTTGGTTTGGAGCCATCTCATTTTTCAGTGTCTTGCTTTAAAAAAATCTGTAGGGAAATGTTTTTCTGATCAATTTTGAGCAAAGGTTTTTACAGTGATTGTGCTAATTCCCAAGGTGTGTTTGCAGTGCCTGCAGAATGCTGGTGGCGGAATTGTTTCGTTTCTTGGTAATGGAGAATGGCATGTTTTTTTCAGAGAGGTATTCGGATCTGCAGATTCCTTTTCCAAAAGGTGCCCTCCCCTCTGTTGACTGACAGTATTTGGTGAACTTCTTGGCTTGTTGCTCACGCTATATGAGCCACTCAGGTGCCATTTTCCTTGGGACTTGTGCTAGTGCCAAGTGCATTTCAAGCACTTTTGACCTAGACCTTTTTCATTCCTCTCAGTTCACTTGCAATTTGTTCAGCAGCCTGATTTTAGTTGATAACAGATAGAATGGGGATTAGACTAGTTGATGCTGCTCTCAGTGATAGTTTGCATAGCTAGAAGTTGGCCCAGAGGCTTTCACTGGGGGATCAGTGTATCAGAGCTTCAGATAATGGGAGTCTGAGATCTTTGGCTTTGTAAATGGAATAAGGCGTAAAGCAAATTGAGAATACATAGAGGTTTTGTTCTCAGAGTGGACAAAACTTTGGTTTCCTTACTAAGCTAGGATTCTAGTTCTTTGTGCGTCCATCACACAATAAACCTGGGCAAAGGTCCAATGTACCAGATTCTGCTGGCAAGAATGGGCATAGCTCCCCAATTTCCCACAGTGACTTGTTGAAAGCACTGCAGTGCTTCACCAATCTCCAGCTCTGTTTTTGCCATGTAGAGGGGAGTCAGGTGTGTCAGGAGTGTGGAGGACTCCTCTACTTGAATCTCAAGGAGCCATAGTGAGGGCTCAGCTGTGGTTAAGGGCTCTAGGTCTGACCTAGGTGTCACAGCAGCTGCTGTGCTTCAGGAACTTATAGTAGTATAAATACCATGAATGGCTGTTTCTCAGGTTCTCTTACCCATGTCCTTAAGTAAGTCTGGCCATGGTAGGCAGGAATGTGTCTGGTTGGTCAATGAGCAATGCCAGGCCTGGAACCGAGCACCGCTGGATCTGTTCTGTGTCAGCGTTCTTTGGAACAGATGTCTGCCTTTTCCACATTCCTCAGCCTCCTGTGAGGGCAACCAAGAGTGACTGATCAGGATAGGCAGCTGTCAGGTCTCACTGAGCTCCACGTTTATTTAAGAGATTGCATGAAGCATCTTTCTGGAATAAGCATATAAAAAGACGTATAATTTAATTAGCTTCTGATCTATGTTGTTGATTAAAGTGGGATATGCAAAAGCAGTTTGTAGATGATTTTTCAGCAATTGTAAAACAAGACATGAGTTTGTTTGACTAGAAAGTACTAAAGACTGCTGCTGCACAAGTATTTAATTACTTGTTTGCTTAGATGAAACTAGGTTGTGATGAGTATGGTAGTGATTTCCATTTGCTTGCTAGCTTGGTTCTGCTCCAGCTAGCACAAATTTGTTCTATACATGCAAGACAAGAGAAGTTGTATTCTGAGTGTGTGTGTTGTACAACATTTGCCCAGTCAGCTTCATGGAAGACTCTGTGGCACTGTTTTTCTGTCTCAGTTTTTCTGTAAGTTCTTCTGTCTCCACTCTGAGCAATTCTGTGCAGTAGGGAAGTAAGGAGCCAGCTAGTTGCTGTCTGTATATGGGAAGCAGGTTGACATGTATGGGGACTGCAGCCTGAAAGGAACAGCAAAAGTGGGGAGGGGACAGATCTGTTGTACCATGAACTGTTTGGAGACATGTTAAGGAGGAGTGATAGTTCAATGTTTCTGACAGTGTGAGAATGTAATGCAGTGAATTAAACCTTTGGGGAAGCGCTTTAATGAAACTCTTTCAAGCTGAGCACTAGGAAGTGATAGGATTTCTAAGTCAAAGGCCTATCTGTTCTGTATAACATCTATATGCATTGGGTTCCCAACCCTGGACAGATGCATGCAAGCAAATAATGCTGAATAGTCTTAAAACTTCTTAACATATGTTGACCTTCTGTTCAGCTGCTGTAACTGGACTGTTTGGCACAGCACAGATTGGTGATAGATGCAGAGTGGGTTTAGAAGTGCAGAATCAGTGGAAAGATCTGCATCATTTGGTCAGTTTCTCTTCTTCCTCATCACTCTAATTACAATTACAGGTGCTTCTTCTCTCCTCTACAGGTTATCATGCTGAAGAATGACATCCACCATTGTAAAGCATCAGGGATATTTCTGCGTCTGTCGGCAGGAGGCCTTATTGCAAATAACAACATCCATTCAAACTGTGAGGCAGGAGTGGACATCCGGAAGGGAGCCAATCCGCTTGTTCTGGTATGTACCGCTCTAAGATGAGTTGGAGGACAGAGATCTCTTTCCGTCCAAGAGGCAGCAGGATCTACCTCCCACTATTGAAAACAGTAGTCTTGCTGCTAGCTTTGCCCTTACACTTGTTTATTCTTAGACTTCTGTTGATGATTTGGACTACAGCTAATCCCAAGGGCAAAGCAGGATGAAAGCAGTAGCTAACAGTACGTGCATGTTCTCCTGCTCTATTTCGTAGTATCATGATATCTTAAAATTGCTGCACATAGAGGATAGGGGGATGTTCCTCCATCAGATAAACCTCCCTAATCCCTAAAGTTAGTAGATCAGCATTACATTATAAACTCTACTTATCTTACATTTTGAATCAGTACCCTGAGACTTAGTGGAGGGCCTCAACTCTCCACAGTCATCAGGCAGAAGGAGAGTGATCAGCAGTCTGCCGTCCAACACCATAGTATTTCCTCTGGATCTGTAGTGCCTCCAGCTATACAGTGGGTGAGGTCATCACTGTTTAACAAATGCTATATCTGCATGTCATGCTTGAAGAAGCAGAGGCCTCATGTGGGGCCGGGGACAGGCAAGGCAGGCACAAACATAGACAAAAGTTAACATCTGAATGATTCTGTCTGGAACTGCATCAGACTGTGATCTCCCCAAGGGAGATGTGCCAGGCAAGCTCCAACTGAGTGAAGCAGGAGATGCCAACTCCTGCTGAGCCTCTGACTGTGTGTATGTGTGTATCTGGCCTTATTTGCAAACTTTGTATGAGCTGTTGTTCTTGCCTTGCCTGTTTTTGTGATTATTATTCCCCTGGAAATACCAGACTGGGGCTGCTGTCCTGCTCAGGAGGATCCCAAGGTACTCCTGTCCTTGTAGGAGATAGTGACCCCTGTCATGATGAAAAGCAGCCATTTGGTTTTATGCAATGGTAATTCTGGCTGTGTTGTTAGTGGATGGACATCTCTGGTCTTGTGTTGGAAGGGACTGAGTGTAAAATGCTATCCTGCTGCTCAAGGAAAAGCACTGTACTGAGCTTCCTCCTTAAATTCCTGGCTCCAGTGGCACTGTAGGGTGCCACTAATGGTCTTTTTCTTCTTCAAGGCAGTAAGGAGGGCATGATCTATAATCCTATCACACCAGAGATTCATGTGCTAGTCATGAGGCTTGGTAGCTCTGTATAGTTTGAAACTGACTGAGGAGGACTAAGCATTGTCTGATCCCAACCCAAGGGCAACCTCTTAATCAGCAAACAGAGCTGCTGATTAAAGAAGAGTCTGCAGTAACAGTAGAGAGGGAAATTTGGAATTATGTAACAAAATCTCAGATAAAAGTAAAAGTTAAGCATGCCTTGATTCTTTGAAAGTGATCTCTTAGAAGCTGAATTAATTACTCCTCTGTGCTTCTCCCAACAAGGTGAGGAGGGGTTGCTTTCTTTTGCAGTTGCTGTCTCATCTTGTTCACTTTTATAAGTGACATTTTTTCACTCCCTTTTGCTTTTATTCTCTCTACATGTGGAAAAATAAAACTGCAGTGTAATAAGATACACAGCGGCCTTCGCTCAGGCATTGTTGTCGTTGGCAACGGGAAAGGCATCATCCGTAGCAATCAGATCTATGGGAATAAAGAAGCTGGCATTTATATTCTGTATAATGGAAACCCTGCTGTGAGGTATGTTAGCAAGCAATGACCTATCTCTCTCCTCCTGTGTCTGTTAACAATTATTCCTCCTACTGTCTGTGCTTTTCCTTTTGTTTTTCCATCACCAGGTTAAAGCAGAAATAGAACCGCTGTGTACTAGTGCCTTTTTGTGACTTCTGTCTATTTGCTTGCTGTACCTGGGTGTCTTTGCCAAGTGCTGAGCTTGTTGGGTTTTTTCCTGGATTTTGGGGGAAGAACATTCTTCCTCCAAAGAAGTGAAGAGTGAACGATACACATCCCAGTGCTTGTTCCGTGAACTTGGGAAACAGATTTCTATACTCATAGCATAGAATTCCCCTTTCCACTTTAAATACCAGCAGTCATTGACTTGTGTGTTTTTAATACCACTCAGTTTAGATGTTAGTATTAGAATCTGACAGGTTTTCTTCACACTAGTACCATCAATTTTATCTGGTGATATCAACTGGTGACTGAATAGAAGAGATAGCGTAACTGGTTTTAAACTATTTAGCACCCCAATCTCTCTTATATTTAGCTCAGCTGGTATTTTGAGCCCAATTCCTTGCTGCACTGGCACTGCATCTCCTAAAAATGTGCTCTGTGCCATAACACTAGCCAACAAAGTGTGCAAAAGTGTTCTACACATGAAGAAAATGTGCTGCAGGAGAAATAGCATGCCTTGCTGGCATGTGCATTCCACTCTCCAAACTGCTTATTGCGTCTTCCCTAGATATTTTCCATGACCCTCGTAGGGAAATTCCTTGTGGCTCAGCCCCCCTCAGCCACACAAAGCTTCCAGAGTGCAAATGAGAAAACAGCTGTTCTTGGTCATAGATGTTAGAGGCACGTAGTCTGTATTCTCACCCCTTCTCCCATCCCATGATTCATGTGGGTGATAGCTCACCTTCTCTCTCATGAGTGCCATCATTCCTGATGCACTGTCTCAATACATCTGCTCAGGTGCTGGTTAAGGCTGCACTTACCAAAGTCTCCTGGATGTGCCATGTGTATCCAGAATCTCATAGATGTGCCATGTGTTACATGTAGATTCTAGATATGGGACTTGCAGCAAGGCCATGTTTCACCTATGAGATTATGTGTTCAGCTGTTGGGAGGCAGGTTAACAGAAGAGAGAAGTTGGTAGAACTCATGTCCTTTGCTGACTACTTTTTCAACGACTGGAAACAAAAAAATATTTTGCCCTTCCCTGAGACCTGTAAGCCCAGCTCAATCTGTTGTAGCTGTTTGCTGCTTCCTTTCCAGGGGTGGGGGTCATTGTCATGTCATGCTGGGCTGTGTGGGGAAAAGCTAAGGAGTATTCTTCTGAAAAGCTCACCTGTAACATGGGAGCTGTGTATTATTTTTAAAAATGATGTAGTCCCTTGGGAGCATACCTCTTTCTGTCAGAAAGATCTTCTGCAATAGCAAAGGGTCTTTCTGTATAAGAAAAAGATCTTCTCCTATTGTGGGCAGGTCAAGGTTTGAAAGATGCTGAGTGTGTTGCTGCTCAGCTTTGCAAGACCTACTGCCTGTGTTCAAAAACAGGTAAGCTACAGTGTTAGAATGACACTGCTTATTCAGAAGTGGGAACCAGAAAACTCTGCTCCTTGTGTTTTTAGAATGATTTTCTCTTGTGGATGACTTTCTCCTTAGCCACTGAGTTGCTGGTGCAACCCCTCGATATCAGATACAGATGTCTTGTGCTGGGCTACATTCCTAATCCTCCCCTGACGATGCTAGGTGTGGGGGAAAAAGAATGGGAGGGAGCTCTTTTCCACCTAGTCGTCCTTTCAAAAGGAAGAAAGATGTGTGACAGTGAATCTGGCAGCCCACAGTTACAGTTTTCAGTTCTTTGTATGCTGCTTATTGTGTTTCTGTTATACTCACAGAACAATGGAGGCTTTGTTTAATTGTCAAAACTGAATGATCCTAACTAGGCATTAAGGTGTAATTAAACAGAGTAACAGCTGTTGAGTCAGACTACACAGTTGCAAGTACGCCTATCTTTGGAAAATCAGAGACCACCAGAGAAGTTAGGTGTCCAACTGGGCAAAGATAACCTGCACTTCCAGCTGCACTTGTTTACTGTCCTTCTAGAAAGTGTACCGTTGAGTTTTGCTTACTGTTACCCAGTTCCAGAGAATCCAATCCCCACGTCTTGCAGCATTCAACCACAGTCTGGGAGCAAGGCTGCAGAAATGAAGTATTCCAGACCTCTTCATATCCTCACTGGCCAGTTGTGCTATGGATCAGCATGTGTCATCATATGTCTCAAGTGCTGTTCTCTCACCCTAGCCCAGTTGTGTAAAACATTTACAGTCTCTTCATAGCTGGGCAAAAGAAGAAGAGGAGTCAGGCCCTCCCAAGCATAAGTTCCACGTGTGGCAGGCTGTTTCTGGTGAATCTTTCTGGGTTGGTTTCAAGAGAGAATCTGTTTCAGAGTTTTTAGTTAGCTAGTTGTCTTTCTTAGTTGTTAAACTTATTGTTCCTCAACTTTGAACCTCAGCAATAGGTCAGACATTCAGGGTCCTCTATGTTGTCACACTGCAGAAGAGGAGCTAATGATGGGCCTGGAGTTCTTTGGCTTTGTTCCCACTTACAAGTGATATGTAGAGTCCCTTTTCCTTGAACCCCAGGGTACAATGCAGGAGACTTATTCGTGCAGTGCTGGGTGCTCAAGTTTTCTTCCGTCTCTCTCTCCCAGCGTTGCTCTGCCTGTGCTTCTGCCACCATGTTTAATATTTCCCATTTTTAACCATGCAAGCTCTGCTTGGTTTGGAGCTTCTCTCACCAATACTGAGAAATTTCAGAGCAGGAATCCCATTCTATAAAAGGACCTAGGCTAGAGCACTCGCACCTCCTTTTTGGGAGTCAGAATGATGGGGAAAACAGGCTAAAGCTCTAGCAAATTCCTCTATAGTGCTTATGCAGGCTGGCTCCAGTTGCTACTCAGGGCTTTCCCAGAGGGACACACAGGTCTTTTCCTCTGCATCTGTGAAAAACTTTGGAGGGCAGCACAGCTCTGCACACCTGCAAGCTCCCTGCTACATGCTGCAAACTGAAATACAAAAACCACACAGCTCAGCCTAGGGTTGTCAGCATCTCTGTTAAACTCAGTCAGCACACAGGCCTGATGGAAACTCACTGTGGAATGATACTCTTGCTGGGGGATATTGGAAACACCAATATATAGCACAATTTAAAAACAATTGACCATTTCTGAGGAGAAGAGAAATCCATCTAAATTGTGGATGTAACGGTTAGTTCAGACTGCAGTGAAGCAGTAAGGCCATGCTGTAGGAAGATCACTTTGTGATACATCTGTGGCTGCTCACTACTGGGGACTGGATCCTGGGTTATACAATTTGTCTAACACAGTGGCTGTTGAATATTCACAGTAACATCCCATTACACAGGTGGTCTTACTTCTTCATGTAAGAAGTCATGACTTCTTTTTTGTGCTTTTTCCACCTTGAAAGTTGGTATTATCAGTAGCTTCACTGTGCTTTGCACATACCTTCCCCTCTGTGTGTTCATCTTTTCCACTTTGCTGTGTGACTGTCCCAGTGTTACACACGGTGATGCAATCTCGTTGCAGAGAACAGGCAATAACTGTGATTTGTTGTCAGCCAAAAGACAGATACCTGTGTGGAAAAGCAGAGCAAGCAGCGCTTCTGGTAACCTTCTTTTCCTCTTCTTCCTCAGTGGGAACTATATTTTCCAGGGACTGGCTGCTGGAATAGCAGTGAATGAGAATGGAAGAGGTCACATCACAGGTATGAAAATGAAAATGCCCAGTGGCTGAAAATGAAAGTGCACTCTCTTAAATCCTTTGTCTCTTTGGTTGCAAAATTTACCTTCTTGTGCTTGTGGGGTGGCATGCAGTAATCCTCTAGCTTCTTCTGCCCTGTTGGCATTTGTCATTTACAGAGAGATCATGTATTCCTGCAGTGTGTATTCCCAGTCTGGACACAGAACTGTGTTCTAGAGCAGTGTACTGCATGAACTTCATTTTTTCTTCGTTTTCCAATGTACATTGCAAGCTGAAGTTGTTAATGATTTTTTCCACTTTTATGGCATCTCTGAGTAGTTACTCATTTTGCCATACACCTAGGAGTGAGGAGAGGGAATGATTACCTAGAACTGGTAATTACCTTAAGTTCAACCTCTTAACCTCTCTGTGGTTTTGGAACAGATGCCTGAAATTGCATTTGATAATACCAATGAAACTTCCACCTTCTATAGAACAAGTTTTTTTTTTTCCCCAAAGAAAGTAAATAGAAGGAAATGGAAATTGATCTTCAAAGACAAATATGCTTTCAAAGATAGATATTGAGAAAGAATATACATATAGTCCCTTTCTATATAGAAAGTCTATACTTTCTGCATGGTTTTAGATGAACTGAACTGCCACCAACAGGTGAAATACCTGTAGTCTACCAGTCCACAAAATAGTGGGAAACTTGTTAAGATTAAACCCTACTTTTTATTTCAGATAGTCTTTTTAAATATCAGGCATTTGTCCTATGTGTAGGAATAGCATTACCTATGTGGTGGGATAAAGACCAGGCTTGGGAGACCAGGAAGGCTCTGGAGGTTCTGAATCAGGCAGTGGAAGTTTTTTTAATTGAGCAAAGTCTTATCTTACTGAACAGCTCTTCTGTGAGCATAAGGCAGGGTTGAGGTGGCACCACTGTTGTGTTCTTGATCCTCTTTGTTCTTTCTGCTTGGCCATAGGGAACATCATCTGTGAGAACCAGTGGGGTGGAGCAGACATTCGTTGTGGGGGTGACCCTGTCCTCAAGAACAACATGATAACTTGTGGCTACTCAGATGGTGTGGTGGTGGGCGAGTGCGGGAAAGGTCTCATTGAAGGAAACACCATCTATGGTAAGGAAGCAAACTAAGGAAAAGAAATTTTCTTTCCTTTTGTCATCTAATACCCTACCCCCTTTCCTGTGTTTGGTTGTACAAGACTGCTCTCTACTCCTAGTTGCTCCATGACCTGGTGATGGGCTGTAAAGGATACAAGTCAAGAAAATTGTGTGGCCCAGCTATGTGAAGGCAGTCTGGAGGCTACACTGCCAGCATTCTCTGGCTATGATTCACAACAGACCCCTCTATTTGCTCAAAATACAACCACTTTGTCCCTAGTGGCATGCAGCTGCTTCTCAGCGAAATGACCTGTAAATCCTGGGGATACATTCTGGAGATATTCAAGGCCTGCCATGATGCAACCTGGTCTAACATGCTCTAGGTGACCCTGCTTGAGCAGGGAGGTTGGACTAAATGATCTCCAGAGGTCTCTTCCAACCTTACTGATTCTATGATCCTTCAGGCTCTGCTTTGAAAGGGAAGGCTAGACTTGCACCATACCTTTCCATGCTGCTGTGGGACCTGCATATAGGGCAAGGAACAGGTAGAGAATGCACTCTTCAATTAATGAAGCAACATTCCTGTGCTGTCATTCTTGCAGCTCAATGTGGGAGATGCTGTGAGCTGCTGATGGCCACAATTCAACTCATCCCTGTGCTGTTGTGCTGAAGTTTTGAGCCTTAGACATAATTGTTGAGGGAAAGTTCTTGGCCTTCTGGAGCAGATGGCTGTAGCATAGTCTGACAGCAATGGACTAGGTTCATTTCAGGCCACTGGAGGTCAAAAACTAAGTGTTCTTTGGGACCAAGAAGAATAAGAACAAAGGACAGAGGATCTGAGTTTCTCTAGACAATAAGGGAGGCCAGCCTGCTGCATTCATTTACCCAGTTAATCCCAAGGGGAGGGTGAAACAAGCTGTCTCAGCTGGACAAAATCTGTAATCTAACAATTAGACTTATGTCTGATAGGAAATAAACTCCCCACATGCTTTGCTTAGAAACTTAGGATTTGGTTTTTTTTTAAGGAGGTTTGAAAATGGCTGCAGAGAAACAGTGGTACAGCAGAGTCATCCAGGGCCCTTGTGCAGATCTGAGACACTGAGAGGGGTTGCAGCTCCTCTGTAGTCCCATTTGTGGTGGAAACAATACATAGGCAGTCTTGTGGCATGACTCTATGTGCATGTCTGTGTGCATGTCTTTCTTGCAGTGCTGGAGCCTTGTGGCCTGAATGAAGGTAAAAATAAAAAGATAGGAAGTTCCTAGAGGTTTCTGAAAAATCAGTGATCAAGGAGAGGAAGAGGAAGAAGTTAGGGCTCATGCACCCTAGGAATGGAGAAGCTGCAGCTCATGCCTGTATTAGATACCAGAGAATACACCTGGGCCCCTGAGGCAGAAGTCTGATAAACTAGACTCCATTGGTTTAGTGTTCCTAGAGCTGCTTGTTCTCCTGTCTGCAAGGACTTCCAGCCCTGGACAAAGAAACCAGCATATGCCTAGTCCAAGGAGAGGAGGTTTTTTTCAGGAAGCAGATGTCCATCACTGTGTTATCCCTGGGGAGACATCATATGCCTGTCTTGTATACTATGAGGAAAGCAGGCCCTATACTCTAATATAGCAGTAAGAGGGGAGGAAGGGATACAGCATCTTAAGAGTTTTTTTTTTTCAGTCAGCCTCAGCTTCATGTCACAGTTTCACAAGAAGAGACATTTCAGCTGCAGCCAGGTGAAGTGAGGAAGCATGCAGGGATAAGACTTTCATCTCTATGAATGCACTTCTGTGGTGAAACCACCTATGTATGGAGCCAATGGGAGATGAAGGCTGGGGACAGGGCTGTGTCTGACCATCCAACAGAGCAATACTGCAAAGGGGATTTAGTTCATGTTTCTGTGAGTTGAACTGAGGGACTCCAGATGAGGTCAGAACGTTGCCAGTGCCTGCCAAAATACCTGGAGAGCTAGGAAGAACTAAAAATGGAAAACTTAGGCACTGAGCTCAGGACTAGAGGTGACTCAACAAGACAAAGTCAGGGCTGAAGCATAGCCCTGAATTCCTGTCAGGTAGAGTTGGACTTTGTGTCTGTCCAGTAAGGAAGATCCCCTCTGTCCAATCTGCTGTACACGTACCAGCCACTTTTGGACAGGGCTGGGGGGATCTGCAAGCTCTACTGGGTAACGTGAACTTTGCCACCCTGAACTGCAGGGAACAAAGGCTGTGGCGTGTGGATGATGTCCTCCAGCCTCCCTCATGTCACCAACAACCAGATCAGCCACAACAACATCTATGGAGTTGCAGTGTTCTGCCACAAAGATGAAGAAAGTGACTACCCTGCCAACCAAGTAAGCAATGAGAACTTTCATGAGGAGAGAGAGGGCGCGAGCTGGGAGAATGACCTGGACAGTGAGGATGAATACCTGGCCTCCCGACATCCTGTCAGTGTGGCACTGGTGGAGTTGAACAGTATCAGTCACAATGGAGGTGAGCTAATGGCTGAAGGTTTCTGGCTGCTCCGGTCCCCACTCTCCCCATGCTCACTCCTCTCCCTTGTGCTCCAAAAAGAATGATATGCAGAAAGGTCTGTCATCCTCACACATCAGCACCAGGTTGTGCTCATCTGTCAGGCCAGCCAGAAACACCCTGGGAGAAACAGTGGGGCTAGACCTGGGCTTGTCCTTGGCCAGCTAGGCAATGTAGTTTCAGGCTGCTAGGGTAGTAGAAGTAGAAATGGCCTCTACAGTCTTTCCCATACAATGTTTGTGTTCTAACCAGATGGCAAGATACTGAGCATGGCCATCTTAGCCACTCAAAGATCAGTTTGCGTAGGCCAGGTTGAGCTGGTGAAGGTTAGCAGCTCTTCTGTGTTGCAAGGAAAGCTGTGTGAGCATGCCAGAATTCAGGACACTCCAACACAGGGTTAAAGTGTACCACCTCCCATTTCTTGCTCCTTCTTGGAAGAAACTCAGAAGGCAGTGGTCCACAGACCTTATATTCAACCTGGGGGAGAGATCTGAGGAACAGTGTAGCAGTCATGACAAGTCTCAGTGATTTACCACATATTATGACAGAAGAAACTTAGTAGCTTTTAGAAATAGCAATGCATTTCAGATCTTCTTAACTGAAGCTGTAAGGTTTTAACTGCTACACCTGGAAGACCTAAATCCAACAGGGCAAGTGAAAAGCCCTGATGTTGCTTTGGGTTTTGTGTTTGGCATTGTTTTATTTTGTAAATTAAACAATACTAGTTTGGAGATGATCAAACAAGTTATATTCTTGAGTGAGGTTGGGCAGTACTGCTTGCGTATTCCTACTGGCCCTCTAGAAAAGAGCCCTGTGGCTCCACAGAGAGACATACTTTTTTGAGAATAATGTACTATGGGCTGTTGTCATGATACTTTTGCTCTTTCTTTCTCATTGGCAGCTGCTGGGTTGTATGTCAAGAGCAGTGAAGCACTCAATATCATTGCCAATGTAATTCATGCCAACTGTAATGATGGAGTTGCAGTCCTACAGAGCACGCAGCTCACATGCATTGCAAACAACAGCATTTCCTGCAACAGCCTGGGAGGTGTGCTGGTAGAGGCAGAGTGCCAGGTGGAGTTACGTGGCAACGGCATCTATGATAACAGCAGCCATGGCATTGTCTCCAAGGGAGATGGCATCATTGTTGAGAACGACATCATAGGCAACCACAGGTGCGGTCTCCAGCTGCTCCAGGCAGCGGATATGAAGGTGCGTGTTTGAGCAATCAGCGAGGGCACCAGGATCCTTGCATCCTGCATCTGTTTTGCTCTGCTGCAGCTGGGAAGAGTAGAGAGCCTGCTCTAGCTCTACTTCTCTGAGAATAGTCTGAAGCCAGTAGGCCCCTGATTTGCAAGCAGGCAAGAAAAGACTGCTCTGGCATTACCACCGGGAGAAGCATCCAATTAGAATTGTATCATATCCCACCTTTGTTAGAGGAGGTGTAATTTCTGGCCTACCTTAGAAGTGTGGCCAGGAGATCAAGAGAAGCTATCATTGCTCTCCTTAGCCCTAATGATGAAATACATATTCATACCGCTGAAATACTCTGCCCATTTTGGAACACCCAGGTCAGTTAGGAGGTGGAAAAAAGTGAGAGGGGTCAGTGCAGGTGACCAGGTTGGACAGGGACCTGGGGTGCACAACTGGCAAGGAGAAGCAGAGGAAGCTGGGCTTGATTAGTCTGGCAAAGAGGCTCAAAAGGGATCTAACAGCAGCCAATAGCTATCTGAAGGAGCAGTCAGAGCCAAACCATACTTAGCAGTGCCAGGCAATACAACAAGGGGCAACTGCACAAGTTGCAAATTGGGAGATCCAGGTTAGACAGCAGAGAAACATTCTTGCCCTAGAGGATGGCACAGCTCTGAGACAGGTCACCAGGGAGGTGCCAAGGTCTCCATCGCTGGGGACTTCCAACCCTTGGCTGGACAAAGTCAGGGCTGCCCTGATCTAGTTAGTGCTGGGGGCTATCTTGCTCCGACCAGAATGCTGGGCTGAAGATCTTCAGGGCTCCTTTCCATCAGCACTCCAGTAATTCCTGTAATAGCCAGGTTTTTCCTGGGCTGTCATGGGGAATGGGCTGAAGAAGACCAAAGCTGAAATTGAGGAAGATTTAAGTGGGAATTAGGTAAATATTTGTTTTTAAGAAACCCTGTAGTGCAACAGTATACTGCTGAGAACATGAGATTTCCAGTAGTAGTGGGTTTGAAAAGAATGTCATACTGATATCTGTATAGAGAGGTTTAGAAGTTTTGGATAGAATCCAGAAGGGAAAGATGAGAACAGTTCTGGCTTCAGCATTGTTAGGTCATGATTATCCGTTTTTTACGCTCACATGAAAGCAAACAAGCACCAGCTGTGGCTTGGTGTGTAGCCTGAAAGTGCTCAGTATGCACACTGATAGCAATATGAAGGTAGATTTTTAATGGACTATTAGGAGCAGCAGCATTTCAGACACCTGAAGCAGAGTTACGTACAGATATAGGGGTTGTGCAAGCTCATACATCCTCTCAGGGGCAAATAAAAGAATAAATCTTGGAAGTTCTAGTTCCAAGATCATATCCCTTTGGACACTAAACCATAGATGACTTGTCACACCTCTGCTGATTTTTAAGCCTTTGTAAAGGACTACTCAGTAATCATTTCCCTTAATGGATACACAGTTTGCTTGTAGGAGAGACCTCTTTCCCCTGAGAACAGCAAACAATCCAATACAATTTGGTGCAGTGACATTCAGCTTGCCCTTGGCAAAGTCAAGCTTCTTCACAGCTTGTCCCCTTTCTTTAGCTGAGTGGCACTGTCGAGAGTATAACTGGAGTAGTTGGGTTTTGAGCTGGTTTTTGCAAATTAGATGCAGTGCTCCATCTAGCAAGTACCCAAGGTTAGCATCTGGCTTAAGGCTTCTTCTATGTTCTTTGGGATGAAACTACGGTGCCTCAAAATTCTAGATGAATGCAATTTTCCTCTTTATGAAGGAGCTCCAAACTGAGTATGCAGAAAACCCTGCAGAGACAAATGCTCTGATTGAGTCTGCCTAAGAGCTGCAAACACCTTTTGAAAAACATGCTGGTCAGCAAAACATTGTTGTCTGGACCAGAAGCTAAAAGAGATGGAATTCTCCACATTCCCAGCCTCGAGTCTCCTGGGTGACAGTTAGGATTCATGCCACAGAATTCATTTCAGGAATGGAGGGAGGGGCGCAGATGCATGTTGAAATGTTGGCAATGTTGCTGTGCTATTGTTTCTCACTTACTTACCCACCAGCAGATTGCCGGAGGCGCCTGACAACAAGTAAGCATTGTTTGCAGTCCTAGTGGGAACAAACAGTGGGCAAAAAGCACTGCAGAAACTGTTGATGTGGTTCCAGGGGGAAGAATGGGCTGTACTCATCTTCCAGATAATGGCACAGTGAGAGCAATGGCTATGTCTTGGGGAAAGGAAACTCCTAAGTGCTTTCTTTTTCTTAATATACAAAGAACTGATGGCCTTTAAATACTGCAGAGAAACTTAGAGAGTGAAGAATGGTGTCAAGTTCATGTTTAGTAGCATTTGTGCTCATATTTCACGGTGGGCTTATGTACCCACTGCAGGGAAGCCTGCAGTATTTAGCACTGACAGCAGTTGAACTGCAGTCTGGGGTCACTAGTGAAATGTGGAAAGCTTAGAAAAGGCTTGTGTATTCACGACCATGGTCCTACCCCTACTAACAACTCTCTTTCTTCAAAACATTCCTGATCACACATGTTTGGGCTGTGCCCTTGGTATGTTACCAGATCACCAGGGAGTGATAGTGAGCGTGTGGAAGAGCTTTGGGTTTTGGTTTTATGTTGTATGAAGATGTATGGCCATTGTCCTTTTGCCTGGGCCCTCCATCTAAAGATTATTTTTCAGGTGACCAAGAACAGGATCCAGTCCTTTCAGGATTACGGGATTGCTCTCTTTGACCAAGCCAAAGGCCTCGTGCAGGAAAACCTCATTTTCCAAGGAAGGTCCAAGAAATCCATTTTGCAACCAATATCGAATACAGAGGACTGTATCGTCCAAAACAACATCCTTCTCACCTTGAAGAAAAGGTGAGCCCTCCTGCACCATGGGGTGTGATTCCGAGCTTGGAGCCACCATTCTGTGCTCATGTTAGGGGAGCCTGGAAGGCGCAGCTTTGCTGCTCTTCTTCCCAAATTCACACAGTCACTAGCCTATGGCACCAGCTTCACCAGCAAGTGCTTGGTGAATCATAGCAAGCAAGGCCTGAAGATCAAGGTGAGCCAAGAGATTCCTCATGAAATCAAAACTAAAATCAACTCTAAAAGCATGAGTTGTTTCTTGTAAGGCCAGTCTGGACCTTCAGTCTGTCTCTGGCCATACTGACATTTGCCTTGTGCCTTGGCCAGCTCACTTGCATTTTCTTATATGGTCTTTGAGGTCTGGCTGCTTCATTTGCAAGCCTGCCTCAGCCCTGCAGTAAGTACAGCCCCAGGATGCTTATAGCATGGGCTCAGTGAAAGAAGAGGAGAGAGCAGGCTGGACTTGCACCATGGTTTACATTGTGTTTCTGTGCTGGCAGGGGAAGGGGTAGCTTCAGGCCATCAGATTGCATGTACAGGCTTTTGCTACCAGAGCAATGTGAATGAGAAGTAGAATAGATCTCAAAGCCTTTGTACTTCCTGGGAGTGATTTAGCTCTCCTGGTCTTTGCGCCAAAGTAAGAGCCATTTATTCTAGTGGTCTTCAGAGCTACTGCTATACCTGGAAGCCTTTAACGTGTAGTGTAAAGCATTCCTTAGCTTACAACTGTCATCTAAATCTCAGTGACTCGCATTATAGGCCTTATTCAGAATAGGTCTTTCTAGATCAGAACTCTAGAGCATAGCACTCTTCTGAGGAGAGACAAAGTGACAGGCCCACACCCTTACCAGGCTTGGGTGTTCAGAGGATAGGTTTTTTCAACTAGAAATATGACCTTGCCTCCTCCTTGTGGGGCATGAATCTCACTCCAGGCTAGAGGACAGGACACAATCAAATTGGAAGAGGTGCACTACTGGAGAGAAATTAGACCATGTGGCCCTCAAGGGAGATGAAGCTCTCGTAACCTGGTCCTCTAGGTTTCAGGAGCATAAAAATAAAGTGCAATAGGAAGGACTGGGCAACTGTTCCAGTCCCCTTATCCCAGCAGCTCCTCCATTAGGTTTTCAGATCTGGTTCCTTAAAAAAAATCTTGAGAGTCCCTGCATTTGATGAATTCCTAGCTGTCCCTCTGCAAGCCCTTGTCTGATCCCCAGAACTTGAAGTCAGTCAGAGGCATTGGCTGGGAAATCAGACAGTGATTCTTGCAGTTAAACAAGGCATGTGTCTCAAATCTCAAACAATTTCTGTCTCATTTGGTTATCAGAACAAAAGCTGGATTATGAGCATTGTGCACCTATCAGCACAGGCTAGCTCCTTGTTTCTTACTTGAAGAGTGAATTTCAAGGAGGCAATTTTCAAAGCTGCTGCAGAAGTGGCATTACCCCCCCCTCTCATGGCTACACCTAGGGTTTCTCTCCTCTTCCCAGATTTGATGTGGAGTGTATGCTGATGAACCCCCCAGCACGACCTCATATCAAAGGAACCACCCATGTGTCCTCCATGGCAAGCAGCAATCAGAAGATTTCCACAGTAACCAGGGTGGACAGAGGTTGCCACAACCAAGGGAGTATCTTCTGTGCTATTCTTTGACGAGACAGGAAAGTTTCTTCACTTGTCTCTCAGACTGTCAGATTCTCTCAGACTTTTTTCTCCAGAGATGTCACTAGGAAGATCTCACAGTTCAAAAACAGGGAGCTCCATTGGACTGTGCTCCCTTTTTGAATCAAAGATTCTACGTCAGTGACATAACAGTAAATAAAAAATGATTGGGAGAACAGGCACTAATTTTTTATTGTTTGCCCTGAGATCTTCGCTGAGGCAATATATATGCAAAAGACATTCCTTGGATGGAATACACTAACAGCAGGGCCTTGTGTAGCCTCCCCAGAAACTCAGAGCACATGTATCTCTTCCTACATTGACTGCAACTTTACTTGTTTAGAAATCTCTTGCTTTGAGGCTGCTTTGTCAGTGATCCATTTGCATTTGTGGCAGAAGAACTGCAGAGGTAGAAAACATGTCCTGTGTATTCTAGTTCATTTCCATGTTTGTAGTGTTTCCAACCTAGAAAGGCCACACAAATCACTGCAGACAGAAAAAACTCAGCCATTCATACAAACATATACATAGTCACACACACAGCATCAAAGGCCTCATCCTGTTCCCCTCACTGGCTGATTAGCATGAAGGTCTGGTAGTGGGAAATATATACAAATTTACAATGATGTAGATCCCTCCAGTAACTGAGCTTAAACATTCCATGTATCCAGTATCCGCACCCGAACTGCAGCTCTCCCCAGTTGCTGGAACCTAGACATACAAGCCCTGGGGCCTGCAGCCCCACTCCCACTGTGGGTACACAACTCATCACATATGCAAACACTACGGATCCCTGGGGTAACTGGGCTTAGACACAATCCATTCTATGGCTGTCTCTGGATGCTCGGTTTCCCCACCATACAGAGAGACACACGCAGATGGCTCTTGCAGGCATCTCCAAGACCTCACAGTTTCTCTACCAGTTAGTCTGAACCCCTTGCTCCCTCTGGTAGCCAGCTCACAGATATATGCACATACCTGGCTCTCAAGCCACTTGACCTACTCCATGGGTAGTCCAGCTAGCTATTCACTAGTGACAACACACTGATATACATACTCCCACTCGCTGCAGCTTCTGGCAGCACAGCACGCCATGGATCCCTGTGACTGCTGGTCTGACTCCAGTTGCTGGCATTTAGGCCTCCACACACATGCATGTGCATGCACACAAGATAGAGAGCCTCTCACCCAGGAAAACAGGTAAAAATGAGTTTACTGAGAAGACAAGACAGCCTGTGCTGATCAGGCACATGGCATGGCCAAACATTGAGGCTGACCAGCAACCTGTTCACATGCAACAAGCCTCTTTTTATTCCCTTTTACCATTCTGTTTTCCCATGCTTGTTTGTACCTAAACCACCTTGATCCCTCTCTTTTTCCATCCTTGATTCTGCCCCTCAACATCTCATAAAAGTCTTGGGCATTCCCCAAATGCTTTTCCCCTGTATCCCATCGTGTATTCTGTAAGCAGTATATGCTTATGCTGCCATGTATGAGGTGACCTGGAGAGCTGCTGCTGTGGCTCATTGTGGTGGGTGCCCCCTTGGCCCACTGGGCTGATGGCTCTCCTGGGACAGCCCTAGGGAGGGCTGGGGAAGGGGCTTCTTTTTTCTGAGTGGGTTATTGGGGCTCCCTGTCTGCCACTATGCCCATGTGCTCCTTCATGCATGTGAAGACAACCTCTTTTTTAATCATATAACCTAAATTCACCACCTCGTGCTTTCCACCTTGTCAGACTTGTTGCATAAAGTGGACTGTGCTCCAATAGATGGGCTGACGGATGCTGTGGAGGAGTCCCCAAACTCTCCTGACCACTACATCTTCAGAAGGGTTAGTAAGTTCTCTAGCTGTTTTCCGTGGTGGTGTGATTTTGTGTAACAATACAGCAGCTTCATCTTCAGGTTTGTGCAGTGCAGTTCCAGAAACACGCAGACCAGGTTTCATTGCCATTTTGGCTGCAGAAGTTTTTATGTGTACTTAGAATACTAGAAAATACAGGTACACACACACATTGCAACGGGCACCTCTCCATTCTCCATTTTGGACCAGCTCTTTAGTGGATACATGCTGGGAGAAGCCCAGCAACTTAAGAGCCACTCTCTCCTCTGTGAATAGGTTCCCTACTGGATTTTATTTACCTGCTTTAGCAAATAATCTGTCCAGACAGGCTTCTCCTCCAGTACAACCTGACCTAACTGTGTTGCAGTGTCAGACCTCTCCTGTCTCTTTGCAGACTGATGCTGCTAGAAGATGTGATTCTTACTACTTTTTTAAAGAAAACTATTGTTTTATACCATTTTTCTAAGGAAAGCTGTATGCCATAAATAAAGTGCTATATTTTAAAAATTCTCTACATTTTAGTAACTGAGTTTGTTGTGAAGGGCAGCTGTTGTTTATGGGCTCATGTGCTATCTTCTACAGGTCAGTGAAGCCTATGTTCGGTGATAATTATGAGCCTATTACCTCCATCTGGTAATTTGTCAACAGAATTCCTTCTATTTTAAACAAGACTTACCACTGGCACATGCCCAGGTGCTATTCGTGACATGAAGCTCTTGTTCCTGAATACAAACTAGGATATTTCTGTTAGAAACATTTTCCAAAGAAAATTGGAGAGTAGTGACAAGAGAGGAACTAATGCCTAAGTTGGTACCAGTGATCTATGCGTGTGTAAGGAAGGCTGACAGAACCCATATTCATGCTGCAAGGCAGGAAGTTGAATCCCTGATGTGTACAGGGATGAACTTGGGGAACCTCTGGGGGCAAGACAGCTTGGAGAGATGGGCTGTAAATTGGTCATAACAGAGACAGGCTGCTGGCGCAGAAAGATACTGGTGCTATGTTTAAATTGGAAGTTATCAGAAGGCTGGCTTGCATGGAGAAGCAACTAGTAATACTTAATGCTCCTCTGAAAATGCCTGGAGAGAAATAAACAGCACAACTGAAATAGAGATGCAGAGGTTCTAAGAACCTCAGAAATAATGGCTGGCCTCAAACAGACTACCTTGATACAAGGTGGATCTCAGAGACCTGCGGGAGAGGGGATAGTCCGTGGCATAACTGATGCGTTAGCAGGCTGATAGCATTAGATGAATAACAAGCGGGGAGTGCTACTGAACAGGAAGGACAATATAAAATGTGAACACATTACTGGAAAGCAAGGAGGCGGGGGAAGCAAGGAGAGAAGGGTTGGAAGCCCCAGACTCTCACAATAAAAAAGTGCAGGCCAAGGCCAATCACTGACTTTTGATCAAGCTGATAAAGGTAAGCAAGAAAGAGAGAACAGAATAACTGCAGATTTAGGACAGGTGGTAACAGTGGAAGATTCCAATACCATGTCTTATCAAGGATGAACTGTAGAGAGAAACATTTTGAAACATTTTGGCTACAAATACAGTATTAGAAGCTACAATGCCACGGTTGAATGAAGTACTCCAGGGAGCTCCTATATGCCTGAGCATCAGGAACAGGCAAACGCAACCAGAAAACTAAGACTTCAAAAGAAAGATGTGAAGAGCATATTGTAAAGGATGCATAAGGACAGGAAAACACATTTGCTGACATCAGTTAGGAAATCAGTGAGGAGCAAGATGTAAAAGGATCAATTGCAGACCAGTCCAGGTCAGTGAATTTTTGCACTAGTCTTTACATTGTGAGGTTTTCCACATCTGATATAGTTCCACAGTGCCAGGAAATCTGACTGGATTCAAACATTAAACTGCCAAAATGCTGTTCAGGTTGGCTAACCTGCTGCTATAAACAGCCCCCAAGCCAGAGGGTTGATGAATTGTTAATGTTGACACCCTGTGTAGCTACAAAAAGGGCTCTAGAAAGAATCTTGGAAACTACAGACTGGTGAGTCTTGATATCCCTGAGATGGTGGTAGCACATGAAATAATGAGATCCCTGAGCACATGGAGAACTGTGACCCACTGGAAGAGTGTCAGCACACCTTCTGTCAGCAGAGATCACGCCTCACTGAAGACAGGACATCCCTGAGAAGTTAGTATGCCTTGGGGTAGAGGCATGGGGAGGTCTGCACTTCCAGAGAACCTTTGACAGGTTCCACAGCAAAGCTTACTGGAAAGTCCTCATTACCAGGTGGTTAGAGGAAGGGACCTTTTATTGGACTTGGTGCAAAGGGTAGGAGTTGAAGGGCAAGGCCCAGTGGTCACTTCTCAGTGGTGATAGAAAGGTGTTGGCTGTGGAGTGCCTCAGAAACCACTGCTAGGACCAGTTGTGTTCAACACATTCCTCAATGATCTGGATAAGGGAGTGCATGGGAGCTCACCATGCTCAGCTAAACTATGTCAGGTAGTCACACTGCTGATTCTAGGACATCCTCAAAACGGAGTGGACAGAAGAGTGACAACTTCACTCTAGATAAACACAAGGTAAGCATCTAAGGAAAAATAATCTAAACTAGGTCAACAAGGTGCTGAGTGTAGAATTGACAGTTAAAGTTCAGGACAAAGCTCTTAGTGTCTCTGCAGACAGATCTCCTCATCCTTTGGTTCAAGGACCTGCTGCACTGGCTCAATGGGAAATCAGCAAAGTGCTGAACACTCTCATGGAAGAACGGAGGACGAGATGGGAAGGGGTTCGTATATAAAATCTAGTCATCCACAAGTTGAGCACTATGTGCAGTTTTGGTCTCTGTGTCTCAAGGAGACAGAAGAGATAAAGAAGGAACAGGGAGGGACTGTGGAAATGGGCACCTAAATGCTCAAGAAATGGAGCAGTTGCTTTAGGAGGAGACTAAATAGGCTGGGACTGTCCACCCAAGAGAGAAGGAGTTTGAAAGGGATGTGATCAAGAGTCATAAATAGGAAGTCATACAGAGGAAGGGGTAAAGTGGGTAAAGATCTGTTCTTTGAGAACTGCAAGCACATGAAACTAGGTGGAGGCTGGTGAAATAAAGTTCTGCCTCACCTCGCAGGGAGGCAATCTTTGGAACTTGCTGCAAGGCACACTGACAGAAGATGGGATCAGCAGAGCCAAAAGAGGCTTGATTAGCTTCTGGCCAGCAGGGTCATAAATGGATACCACAGGGAGTGCTCCAGGATGCCCTCTCTAGCTCTCCAATCTGGTGAGTGTAAGTGCTGGAAGAGTATAAGGGGATGGAACTATATAAAGGAGCAAGGCTGACCTGCTAGCCCTAAGTAGCCTCTTGCTGTCACTGTCAGTGCTGAGGTAGGCAGACGACTGCTTTGACCCAGGACGATTTTTATATGTTCTCAGCACAGCTTTTTAGCTGTGAAACTGCTTTAAACAGAGGCCAGCTGGGATGATATTTGTAACAGGCTCTGTAAAGAGGCAGACTCTGCTGTACCTGGTTTCAGGCTCTCCCAAACAGGCAGGGAATGAGAGGAGTCAGCATTCCCAGAGAGACTAGGTTTAGTTACTTCCAAGCCAAAGCAGCTTCTGCGCTCATCGGGTTTTTGGAAAATACCTGTTGGTTCCGGTACTTCCCCAGAGGCTTCTGAAGCCCACTGACTAGACCCCTAAAACGTGGGGGGGTGGGTGGGCAGGATTTCTCATAATTTCTTCAAAATAGATTTAACACCCTCTTCTTTCTGTACCTGTTGCTCCTCAGGGCAGGAACAGCATTATCAGTGGAGGATGTGTATGCTGCCAAGCAGCCATACAGAAATTTATGCACATTGAGAGCATAAGGGAAGCAGCCTGGGTTGCTGCTGCACTTGTGCAGATGCTCAGTTCAGTTGTTCATTGTTATAAACTGAGTTACTCAGCAACAAACCAGGAGCTTGCTCAGGTCACACTCTGGAGCTCTGCCGGCTTTTTCACCATCTGAACATGGTGCAAAGCCAGAGCAATACCTCATGACTTACGTGGCCAGTGCTTGACACAGTCCTTGAATTTTGCTCTGCTCAAAAAGCACATTTGTCTACTTGTAAGTTAATTTCTACAAAGGCACTTGACAAGAGCTGAGTGTCCCTCGTCGCTGCTGCTCTACTTGTCTTTCTGCTGTACATACAGGAGGCCGTTTTGAGACAAGACAACAACATCACCAAGAAAAGCTGCACCCTACAGCATGGTCCCCCTAGTGCTCTACAGAGTAGCACATTCTGTCTTAGATGTGAGAAGTAGGCTGCCTGCAGGTAACTTTAATGGGCCTCTTTACTTGGTAGATATCCTTGATATCTTGATAGTCTTTCAAGAGGACAATACCACCATCTGCATGCCAGCAAAATACTGGACTGATTCTGGGGCTGTGGCTGAGGAGAGCTTCTGGTCACCTTCAAACTGGGGATCCATGGAAGTCTTCCTCTAGTGGACACAGCCCAAGGCTTAGGGCCCAGGACACACAAGCATCCATGCTACTGCAAGTGTCCTGCTGGAGCACACATTTAGTGCATCAGTGTCTGAGAGGAGTTTTTATTGCCTGTTCATAAAATTTCTCATCCCCTCACAATGTCACAGCGAGAATGTACGTCTGCACAGTCTACTTTCCACAGTGATTTTCAATGCTTCATAGATGAATTCAGGTAAGAACCATGGCATTCAACTTGCAGCTCCTGCCTTATCTAGTTTTCATGGCTCAAACATGTTGATGCTGCATTTACTGAGAAACAAGTAAACTTATTTCCTATTACAATATAGATTTTTTTTTTAACTTGCTTGCTGAGGCAATTGTTTGGAGAAAATGGTGCCTGCCAAGTACTATGTGCACAAAGCAATGCCTCAGATCAGTCCTTTAGAGACAGTTCAGTAAGTAGTGGCCTCCTGCTCCCAGTATATCTATGCCACGTGCTGGTGGCGTTCTGGCACGGTTTTTGAACCGGGTACCGCTCTGCCTTTCAGTCTCCTATTGGACAACTTATACACACCTGCAGAGAAAAGGGCACAGACACTGGATCTCTCCTAGCCACTACTGCTCACTCCTCCTTGTATTCCTAACATTTAGGAAATGCTCTCAAGCAAGGTTCAAAAGCTCAGCAGAGAGTATTAGCAAACCTTTCCTTCCTAGTGAAACATCCTTCCTGAACGCCAGTGGGTTTTCGTGGTCTCTCCTTTTCACCTTTCCTTTCGCCTCCTCTACACAGACAGGGAGACCAACACTTGACTCAGGACTCCAAGTCCCACTAGACTGCCTACAGCTTGTGTAGTTCATACCTAGCAATCCCTTCAAGCATGACCTGTTTCCAAGCAGCCCTGAATTCCTTGGTTCAGCAGGGCTTGCTCTCAGGCTCTATGTAGCACAAAGTGTGGGGGCTCTCTCTGGACCCGAAGACTAGATTTCAGTCATTGAGCCCTCACAATCAAGTCAGTGTCTTGGCATCTTTTCCAGTAGTGAAGAACCCTGCTGAGTTAGCGAGAAAGCAGTGGGAGTCATTTCCCCCATTGGACTAAATCAGCACTCATTCTTGCAGAAGCAAGGATGACAGTATCAGACTTTGTCAGAACAGGTTCTAGTGCATACTGCAACGATTTCAAGAGAGGCTATAACATCCTCGTATTTGCCCCAAGTAGCTTCAAATCTCTGAAAGGAGCATTGGGGCTTGCCTAGTTGCCCGGGCACGCATCTCTGCTTTCTACCCCTCTGCTCACTGAAGCATGCAGAAGCAGCTGTGCAACAGTAGCTAGTTTTTGGTCCAAAAATTCATGGCACTGTCAGAGCGGGTCACGTGTGTTTTCATTGCTTGATCAGTGGCACTGGAAAGGGAGCACATGGGCAATAAGCCAGATGGCAAGTAAACTGATTATATGCATCTCAGAATAGTGGTTCATATCAGTCTAACTTGGAACTCCTAGCTGTGATACACACAAGACAGACTATAATTAGAATTAAAAAAAGTAAGTACTAAGTTAAAGATTAGCTACCTGAACCACTTTACTCTACAAAAGACTCAAGAACAATGCCTGGATATGTCAAGAGATTCCCAAATCCAGCATGTGAGCCACAATATTGCACATCAGAAGTTTGCTCTCCTACACATATGCAAACTGGGCAGGATAACACCCAGCTTCAGCCTAATCCTCTCTCAGAGCCAAACACAGGCTGAGGCAGGACCAAGCTCTCTCAGGACCTAAGCTAAGTGCCTCCTATTGCCTGAAACCTCACTCCCTCTGGGGAGATCATCTCCAGGGCTGCAAGGTGTCTGAGAGTGGGTCATTCTTCTTATGGTAGGTGGATGGAGATCTCTATGGAGATAAGAGAAAGCAAGACAGGGAGACTGAGAGTCAGGGCACAACTTGAGAGTTCAAGTCCTACACACTGGGCCTCCCTGCTGAGGCATACAACAACAGCAGCTGGAGACCCAGAATCCTATGCACTGCAAAGAACTTGCTCTTTTTTCAACAGTTCTTGTTCTCTGAACAAGCCCCCCACATACTCGTTAGAGTGCATAACTAATCCTGTTGCTATCTTTCATTCTAAAGCCTTTCACATTTTTCCCAATGAGATTTTCCACAGTAATGGTAACAGACAAGCCACAAAAAACCTTACAGTTATTATCTGCATCCTGTAATTTCCATGGCATTTAATTACCCTCTACGAGAAAACTGGACATACTTTGCGCTGCTTCTAATAGCTGACTATTTACAGATCTAACAAACGAGCATAGTAAGAAACTACTATAGATCCCAAGGATGTACACAGGTGTATCTGAACCCGAATTACTGTCTGAAGCAGACACACCTTCAAAGAGAAGACTGCTCTTATCTTGTATCCCTCCATGTTTACACGACCTTTTCTTCTTGGAGCTGATCCACTACTTTTCCTAAGCCCCAGATTCTTACAACCTTGTTTAACAAACACCTGGAATGGAGCTCAGAGAAACTCAGCAGCCTAAAACTAAATTGAAAATACAGGGAAACTAGCACAGAAGTCTCTCCCAATGGGCAGCTGCTGATTCAAGCAACTTTCTCAACATGACTCCAGCTCCAGTCCTTCCTCCTCTTGAGATACAGAAAGAGGCAGCAGTATTTTCTCTGTGTTATAACTTAACACTATTTGAACACAAAATTAAACTGAAAATCTGGAGAAACAAGTCCAGAAAGAGCTGAAATTGTGTATAAACCAACACTGCTTAGCCTCTCTCTTCTTACGCTCTTCACCTCACATTTGTGTCAAAAAGGGTAAGACTAGCCAATCCAACAGGTAATGATGCTAGAACTAACCTGTTAGTACTCAGTGAAAAACCTGTGGTTTCAGGTATTACTCTCCTTGCTCTGGCTCATCCTACATCTGTCCTCTCTCACATGAGCATGAAGAAGGGCAAAGGGTTTATTATATGTATTTTTTAACATATATAGAAAAAATAAGCAGTTTAGTAAAGTCAGCATCTGTCCTAGTCCAACAACAAGACTGGATTTCAGCTGGGTCTTGGCCTGTCTGTGGACAGCTAAATCCAACAGATATAAGTGCCACTGAATGGTTTGGGTGCAGCTGAGAAAGAAGTTGTTTCACCTCTGCTCTGACTACAGAGGTATTTCAGTTCATCTTCTTGCGCTTCCGTTGGCCCTTCGATGCCTTCTGCATGGGTAAGGGGAGAGAGAGAGTGCCCAGCTTGTGGTTCTGCTCAGCCTCAAGTCCTGGTAGCTCCCTTGCTTTAGAGATCTTCAGCCTCATGGCCTTCGCAATGTCCATCATCCTGGAAAGTATCAGAGAAATACTATGTCAATGGGGTGGATATGCCTTCTGGGGCAGACATGATGCAAAAGAGCAATGCTCTTTCCCCTCAGGGTAGAAGCTAGGAAGCAGTAATAGGGTTTCAGAAGTACTAAGGTGACAGAAGCTTGAGGTATCCAAAGGCTATGGAGTGGAGCCTTGCTGTGGCAGCTAGAATGTTACTGACCTGAGCACAACCACCTTGGAGAGCATTATAAACCCGTATCGTCCTACTCAATGGCCAGCTAACTTGTAAAAATGCTGCTCTGCATTTTTGAAGGAAGGTCAGCAAGCCTCGATCCTCACCATCTGCATTCTTCAAATGCAAATGCTTCACAAGGCACTCATTTCCTGTGCATGGTATGATGCAGGAAAACTAGTACAGCTCAAGAGCCACTCCTCTTAGCTGCTGGAGTTCAGCATCCCTAAGCAGAGGGGCTTGGCTGAGGTATGTAGCAAGAAGAGTTTGGGCAAAACAGGGCAGACCAGAATACACCTGGAGGCCTGTCAGAGAAAACCAAACGCCTCTGAAAATAGCAAGCAAGGAAGTGTTCTGGCTCCCAAGAATCCTCCCAAGTCACTTTATATCCTTGAAATACAAAAAAAATTTAGATAGGAAGAGATCTCTAGAGTTCTTTAATCAAACCTCCCATTCCAAGAATGGATCATCCCAAAGCTATACCAGATTGTTCTCAAACTTGTTATGCTTCAATTTTCCTAGCTGGTCCCAGTCTCCTCCAGCCTCTTCTCACCAGTATACATTGCCCAGTGCTCCCAGCCCCAGTACAGTATTTAAAAGCAAAAATTTAATGTGCATGTTAACCCCCCAAAACAGTATGGCCTCTTTCCAAAAGAGGAAATTAGCAAACAGTGCTCACTATTCACCAAAGAACATAACTGGGGGCAAAACCAGGGTTCATTCCTTCAATGTTCATCATCAATACTCTCAAACCCAGGAGGTGACTAAAGGCTCTGATAACTTCAGTTATCAAAGCAGCTTCACATTACATCCCTCAACCAAAAACTACAGGATACTCCCAGCAACAAAATCCTGCAGACAGAAATGTCTTTCTTGTAGTAATAGGGAAGTGCTGCACTAAAGCAACATCAGCTCTCACAATCCTGTTGTGAAGGACCAGTGTTGTTGTGTTAGGAAGTGCAAGTCCTCAGAATCATCATCCACAGAGCAGGATGGGGAGAAAGATACTAATAGCACAGTTGAACTCCAATTGCCAATAGGGTAACCTGGTCCATTCAGAAATCGTATTAGCAAGCTGTCTGCTGAGCTAATGTCTGCTTGTTGGGAGATTTCCCAGCAAGCTCATTAGACATTTGATTAACTCCAATCAATTCCTGATTTATTTTGCAGGAGTAAGAGATCCACTGCAACCAGAAGATGAATTCTCACAGAGCCTGGGGAGCCTGGGACCGTGCACTGACTGACATCTACTGGTGAAAGCACGTCTTGCAGCTGCAAGATACGCTAGATGCAAACCACATGGCAGAGTATATTTATTTTTTCATGACAAATAGAAGGCTAGGAAGCAACTTCCCATTACAGTTATCCCGACAAGAGTTGTCTGCCTAGAAACTTATTCTGTGAACTGTCTTCCATGCATTCATCTTCACTCACATGCATTCATCACACTTGCCAGGTGGCAAATCCTCATCTCATATACTAACGCCAGGAACTCTGCCTACAACTTCTTCTCATTCTCCCAGCACGATGACTTGCAGAACCCCCCCTAAACACATCAGAACTTGAGAAATAAAACATTCTTCTTGGTGCCAAGCCAAGGGTGGGGAAATTTCAGGAGCCTGTGATTACTTCACAGAAGCACAAAATGCATGCTTACAATCTAATTTTGTGGGAAAAAAAAAAAAAAAAAAAAAAAAAAAAAAAAAAAAAAAAAAAGCTTTTCTAATCTTCCTGTTCCAGACAGTTGCAAATCTGCAATTAAACCCAGACTGGAACCTAGCAGAGATCAGAGCTCTGCAGGAAGAAGGGGCACAGTGGAGATGAAAGTGGAAAGCAACGCTACTTGTCAGGCAAGAGAGCTAGAAGGAAGCAGATGAGTCCTGTGCTAGAGTTCAACCCAGCCAGCTGTTTTGGTATTGTCTGCATCAGTAACCTTTTCTGTGAAACAGCTGAAGAGCCTCATGATATACTTGAGAACCTCCTTGTGACAAGTGCCATTTGTAGAAGGGTTGCAGCATATCCCATCAGATACAAATAAATGCAATGGCTCACCTGCTTTCTTGGAGCTTCATGTCATTCTGCAGGACAGTAATATCTGTTTGGAAGTTGTTAACGTGCAGAGCCAACGCAATGACGTATGCTGCGATTTTAGCCTTCATTGATGCAGAGATTAAATTCTGGACACTGGAGGCCAAGAGAAAAGACAGGAAATATGAAGCTTCAGTGAAACCAAAACACAATCCCCATGAGGTGCAGACAGAATTGGAGCCCCAATTAGACTGACTTTTCCTACATACTAGGTAAGAGCTGAAAGCAATAGATATCCCTGATCATAGAGCCTGACAGACTTCTGTGTTCTCCTCATATGATCATTATGCTTCTGTTCAAAAGCAGGATTCTGGGGTCATTAATCACTGTGCGGCCTTGATGAAACCAATGACAGATGACATCTCAGGTTCTTTGGCACATTGGTGCCTTGCAAGAGGAAAGTAAAGTGAAGTTGTTTTGAGGGTTTTCAATGTGAAACGTGACTGCTAGAAACTCATCAAAAACACTGCATACTGCAGATTCCTGGCTGACAACCCTATAGAAATATTTATTGATTGCTCACTGCACAGTTCAGAGACCACTACAGGTTGTAACCCACTGTTCTACAGAGAAAATTACATGGGCCAAAACTGCTAAGTGAGACAAGGTACTGTAGTTTCATGTTTTGGAAGGAAGTATATGCTGAGATTTCCTGATAATGTCTCCACAGCTCTTCAAGCTCAATTCTGCTCTGTCACAGCTTCAAGAACATCAAACTAAAAGAACAATTCTTTACCTGCCATTGTTGTAGGTCAGTGAAGTGAAATTCTTCATAAGTTTCCTGCTAATGATGTGTGGGCATTCAGGGCCCATTGGATCTAGGGCAGAAAGGCATCTTGCAATAAAACAAGATATACAGACTCTTCATTATACAGGCTATTTGCCTGTATAATGACACATCCTAATCCCAATGACACATTTATTATTGTTTATTACCTCTTCCCAACAACACAGAAAACATAAAAGGAATGTAGGCACTTGATTTCTGGTTTCATTAACTTTCAGATCAGAGGCTCCTAATAGCTTTTTATTTGGCAATTGGGACCTTCCATATCAGTACTAAAAAATTTGAAATAAATTTGTGCATCACTCTACTTTTAATATATTCTTTATCTGCAGTCCTGTCAGGATAGTTTATTAAAATAATTATTAACAAATTTCTATTACCACCTAGACTAGTCTAGAGGGGAGTAAGCTATGAATAGGTAGTCTCACTTCTAATTCAAGCCTTTTGACTAGCTCCTACACAGTGACCCCTGTGCGTTCAACAACGCAGGAGGATACTTACAGGCAGACTTGTCATTCCCCTTCCCCATCTCCCTCCCTTGAAAGTGTTAACAATAACATTTTCAGCAATGACAGGGAGCCTCATATGCACAAATTTCTGTGCGAGATGACAAGTCCTGAAAATCTTAAATGAAGTATTTTCTGCAATGTTTTTGAGAATTCCTATTATAAACCAAGTCCCTGCATGTAGCTGAGAAGGGGAGAGGGAACACTTTCCACTAATGTCTTACGCTTCTTCTTGATGACTTTTAGGAAGCTGAACTTAATAAGGGTGTCCAGGAACCAAAGGCATCGGGCTTTGTGATCCCTGCTCTTCTCATCAGGAGGCAAGAACTTCAGCTCCTCTAGAACGAAGGAGCAATAGCTGAAGAGGAGAGAGCATGAGAATCAACAAACCAGAAGAGTTCCCAGAACTTTGCCAGAGCAAAACCCATGAGGTGGCTTTATGCGCACACTTTCCTGTCAATGTCCACCATGTTCAACCCAGCCCCTCTCACAGACTGTTAAGAGATTGCCTGTCTCAGCTTGTCAAGCCACAGCAAATTTCTGGTCAGTACTTTGCTGGGACAGTGCTCAGGAACTATGCCCAGAACAGCTGCATGCTCACTCTCCCAGGCAGCTACCTCCAAATCCAGTTTTGGATTTTTCCCTTTCCTCCCCTGCAAAAGAATTCCCCACAGGGCAGCCATGCTGCTGTGCACACATCTTCCTTTGCCATAAAACTACACACACTTTGGGGAATGTGGACTCCCCAGAGACAAGTGCTGCTCAGTCATGCTTGACAGATGTCCTCCATCTGCACTGAAAAGATCAGCTTGGGTAGAGCACAGCAGGTCACGGTATCCATTCTGCCCCACAAAACACTAAAGCCTCTCTGAGGCAGTCATGACTATTAGAAGACTACATGCAGCATTACCTTTTCTCTTCTGTTTTCTTGATGATTTCCTCTGGAGTTATGTTAATGAGGACTTCTGCTGGAACCCGCAATGCTTCGTACTCTGCTGGGGAGAGAACTGCAAGGATTTTAAAGAAAAGAACCATTGTGCTCTTTCACGGTCTGAACAGTCCACAGGGAGATATGCTTTATCCACTATCACTAAAGGAGGTATGGGGCTGGGAAAGAGGGGAGTAAGCTATAAATAGGCAGGACATAATCATAGCACTGGAAGGCTGGCCAAGAACAAAGATTTCTAAAGCGCTGTGGCTCTGTCACAAAGCATCTCTCCTACATTTCTGACTTCCTTACTATTCATAACTGAACTGCTTCTAACAGGCAGGCACTGAATCCTTCTCTCTCTAAAAGAAGGAAGAAGGGTGTGGAACTTGCAAGCCCATAGCCCCAGCACAGTACATCTCTGTTCACAGGTTTTGATTCAGGAGAGAGAAGACTCAGCTCTGTCAGCAGACACCAGACAGCACTCACTAGCGTGACAGATATCAAGGCTTACAAGTGTGGGAAACCACACTCAGACACAGAAAAAGATACTGTCCTCAAACTTGTAGACATTTTCTGGCTTGTCAGCATCTTCATGACATGGAGGGAGGAAGACAGAGATGTTCTGCACTTCATCTTGGGCCACATCCTGGATCAAAGCTTTAGAGGGAAGCAAGAAAGAAGACAGCATTTGAATCATACAGACAAGAGCACTGGGAAAACAACCACAAGGCAAATGCTTTCTTTGAACTCAGTGGGGTTCTTGGATGAACACTAGACTAGTTCTAGCTGGAAAATGAAACTGGATTGCAGTTTTAGACATTTATCTGACTCTTGCGAAGGTGCTATGGGAAGACCACAGCTCTCCTCCATTTTGTTTCCTTAGTGTCACACAGACAGCATTCTGCAGGGTGCTGACTGAGAGCTTATGATATGCACACCAACGCATTCAGCATTCTGGCTGGCATGATGGATGGCGGATGACACAAGTGTTATCACTTCTTTCAGAAATGTTCTGCTCTTTAACAACAAGAAATAAAACTGAAGATGCACTCTTTGAAATATCTTCTCATGTGCTGTATTTTGAGGACCAGATCAAGTGAGGCCTTGAAAAATGAACTTTCCATAAAGCAGTGGCAAAAACTAATGCCACAGCAGAAATGTCTCTGCTGTAGACTCTTCCACAGCAAAGGACTAGGCCCCTCAGTCTGGCACAACAGCTCTTGAGGTGGCCCTGACCTAGCTTGGGGCATGGACCATTTCCCACACACACGCTGCTATGAAACCAGGATGCAGTTCACCTGCATGTAAATGTCTCATTTCAGGCCAGGTGAATTTGCTGCCTTCATTCCAGGAAGCAGATATCCAGGGACTTCCAAGTAAGCTCCCAAAAATGTGTGCAGACACTGATGCCAAAAGGACCTTCCTTTAGTCTGGCAACTCTCAAGAACTCTAACAGGTCCAGAAGAAAGAAGTTCTTGGAAAGAACTGTGAGTTCCCCACAGAACTGTAAGTTGCCCTTCTCAGCTGCTCAACCAACTACTTCCTTGCCCACTTCAAGGAAAAACACTTTCTCCTTCCCACCACTTCTGGTTTATATGTGGAAAGTCACTAACAGAAAGAGATGCTTTTGACTGCCCATGTTACATTTGCTTCTTACCTTTTATTCCCTTTGCATCTATAATGTTTGCTGCTGCTTTTGTCACTGCTGTATTCAGGATGTCAGTGCCCACTGCATTCATTCGCCGAGAGTTCAGGGCTCGCTTCTGCTTACTGGTACCAAAGGCCTCAATGCACAAATCCATCTGCATGGAAGAGAGATGCAAATCACAACAAATTCCTGAACTCAAAACACTTTGTATCCAAGACTAAAACTCCCCTAACTATCACCACGTGGCCCCATAACCACATTCTCTAAGATGACTTCAAATAGATCAGTGGATACAGCCCTGCAATAAAGCAAGCGCTTGTCTATAAGGGGAGAGAAATCTCCAAGACTGTATACAAGGCATAATTAAAAAAAAAATACTGCTAAATTAGGAACTAATTATGCACTGTCTCACAGATCTTCAATACACGAAGTACTGAACTTACACAGGTTTACACTGCAGTGGTAAACTAAACATCTGAATCTCCAACAAGTATCATCTGCCATCGTTAGCTAGATAACCATACTAGAATATGATAAGGGGTTTCAACTTTACCTTCTCCCTGTAGGACTTATTCTGATAATCCTCTGTTTCATCAGCTATTAAGTTATCTATAAAGGAACAAAAATCAGTATGCTCAGCTTGCAGCAACCAGGAAAACATCTGCATTCAATAGTTCTCCTGCTCTAATCCATTATGGAAGACTTGGCACATCATGTCAAGATGCCTTCCACAGCACTTTTTCAATTAAAAGAACACAAAAAATATGATACAGCATGTAATCAAAATAAAGAAGAAAAACACCAATTTGTGCTGTAAAAACCTATGAGCATATATGGACTGCAGGAATACCCAGATACTGTGGCACATGAAAGAAGTAAGCTTCCAAAGGCCCATGACCTTACCCTTGGAGTTATCCTTCTGGGTCAAACACTAGAAAACAGTTCTGCTGATGAAAAGTTGTTCTGCTTTTCAGTGATTCGGTCCCTAGACCTGAATATTCTGAGGCTTTTGATGGTAGAGTAAACCTAGACAGATCTGCATTATGCTGAACACGGACAACTTTGTTATTAGCTCTGGTACTTCCACCCTCCCTCCTGTAATGTCTTCTGTTTAGCCTCCATCCTAAGTTGCAGCTGCATTCAGATGCAATCTTGCTCTCTTCTCCTTTATTTTCTACATTAAGCAGCACTTTACAAGAAGTGTGTATGTATTGTCATCCAGAAATGAGCGAGAAAGAACAGCCAGGGAGGAAGCAGAGACTGCTGCTGTCAGCAACAAATCAATGGCTGAATGCATGCACTGTGACTTTGGTGCTAGCATTAAACAAAGTATCTTCCTACCTGACAACAAGGGCTGCATGTTGAATAATTCAGCATTATAGACTTCCATTTGCCCAGAGTCCTTGTCTAACACACCAACAAAATACCTGAGAACACAGGAGCAGATGATCAGTGGGAGACAGTTTAGTGTGATGCTATTACAATAGCATGGCACAAAGCTTTGTGCACTTCTCACCCCCTGCTAATTTTTCTGCCTTGCAAACACTGATTTTCCAAAGACATTCAGGATTTCACAGTAAAACAAATTCCCTTCAAGACATATGTACATAAAGCCTTGTTGCTCTATGTAAACGTGGAAGTTCTAAGACAACTGAATTAGCTCCAAGATGCACAGAATGGAGTCTCCACGTCTGAGTGCTGGTGTCCATTCTTTTTGTCTCTTTTGACATGTCATGATGCTTAGTTTCTCAGTGCTCCTACGCAGTTTCTCATGTTTTCCAAACCTGGGTTTTTCCTGTGGCCAGTTCTCTGCTTAGAAAGAATCACTTTGAGTCTCGGTCCTCAGAATTTCACAGAAATGTTACTTTGCTGCCTCTAAAATGGGATCATTTATCTCACATGATTTCCCTTTCACCCCACATTTCATAGAATCATAAAACAGTCGGAGTTGGAAGGGGCTCTGGAGATTACCTGGTTCAACCCCCCTGCTGAAGCAGAGTCCCCTACAGCAGACTGTTCAGGACCTCCTCATTCAGTTGAGCTTTGAAGTCTCCAAGGATGGAGACTTCACAACCTTTCCAGGCAACATGTTCCAGTCTTCCATCACCCTCACAGTAAAGAAGTGTTTTCTTATGTTCTGATAGAATTTCTTGTGTTTCCAGTTTGTGCCCACTTCCTCTCATTCTGTCACTGAGTGTCACTGAGAAGAGTCTGGCTCCACGTTTCTTGTTTTAATTTCAGTCCTGGTGCTTGAGCCTCTTTCTTCCTCTGTCTGCTTTAGTGGCATGTGTGAGGACTTTCTCCAGTGAATCCACTCCCATAGTCCCAGAGCACAGGAGGGCAGATGGGGACACTAACAAGCCAACTTAGCTGCAGATATCTGTTTAGCTTCAAGTGACAGTTTTGCATTAGGTGGGCACAGATCTCAGGGCCTCCAGAGGCACAAACAAGCATCACTGAAATCATTAAAACTACCTCTTAATCATGAAGTGTGATATGAAGTGTTCATAGATAACAGTTCTAAATTTATACAAAAACAGAACAGCTTCAACATTTGTAGCATAAGGGTTCATTAAACTAAATTTAACTCTCAAATTCAAGAAGGCAGCCATTTTGGAGCTTTGTTTCAGCTACAGAAAAAAAAAAAACAAAAAAACCAAACACTTTTGGGAATAACAAGGCAAGATTCTTCCACCTGGTCCCTGCCCCAGCTTTGCCCACCGCCCATACCTGCATAGGGAATTACACTTCATAACTCCGCTACCAAAGTTATTCCCCACGTACGAAAGCCTTTCAGTTTCTGAGACCTGAAAAACACAGAAAAATGACTTTAATGCAGGTCCATCTGTGATTAACCATCCCTACATTCACTTTATTTATCTACCGCCACAAAGCTCTATGCTCCCAGGCATCAAATGTCAGTCACGGAGCTGGCAAAGCACACTTCATCTGCTATGGAAGTATTTTGCATCAGGACAAAACCTTTAAAAGAAAGACATCTCTTGAAGCTGCAAGTGGCTATCACCCTACTTCCGCTTCCAGCCAATCAGAAGACAAGAAATCATCAAAAGGAAATAATGGCAATCATATCTTAAATTAAGAGTTTACCACAATAACAAACTTGCATGTCACAGCAATTAAAACACCTGGTTATGTTGACAATCATGCTTTAATTCAGAAACAACGGCCAAAACTAACAGTGTAAATGTGAATGATTCATTTAAAGCTGTAGTGTTGCCAGGTAACTATATTGACTGATAAAGGGCAAGCAGCCTTAAGGAATGGCTTAGACACCTAAACACATTTTAAATGCCTGTGTGCCTCTACTGCAATGAAACAGTCCTGAGGATTTTGGCTGAAAATATTCATACAGGTCCTGGAGTGAACCATGCATATAAAAAGCTGTAAAATTTCATACTAGTAGCCAAAAGTACCTTCTGACTTTGAACTCTGCTTTCTCTTCAATGAAAGAAAGAAAAAAAATCCTTACAATGTAATTTAACCCTCCCTCCCCCCCAAAAAAAGACTGGTAAAGAATTCATGTTCATTGTGTAAATGCAAAAAAATCAGAAAACAAAGAAAAAGATTGTAAAGATTTTGTCATCGCATGGACCTGATTATTTTTTAAGTAACAGCTTTTACTTTTCATGCACTACCTCCTTTATTAGCTAGGTTATTAGAATAAGCACCTGTAACATCAGTAAATCAGTATTAGATTCAGCATATACACCATTGTGTATCAATCAAAATTAGTTACTTAAGCATGTATTCAGTTCAGATGGAAAGGTTACTAATTCTCATTTGTCACTATCAATATAATTAGTCATATTATACTGTGTGCCAAGTTCCTTTCCATTCCAAGAGGCACAGCCCATAATATTCTGTTTGAAAGGACATGAGGTTTGTTTCATTCACTTTCCTAATCCCAAAACGCTCAAAAGACAGCTATGCTTTGAGACTTTGGTAGCATACCAATATTTGGTACCATTTCTCTGGAGTACTGAGATACCCTGTGGTTTGTTAGAGAAACTATAAACTGCCTTTGCCGAGAATGTCACTCAGCAGAACTTACAAAACTCTTCATAGTAACAAAACAAGTATTTGTCCTCTTCTTAACCCCAAGTAGAGCTATCTTCAGTATTAAACTTTTCACTACTATACCTCCTCATTGTCACTCCTATCTCTATTATAATGGGAGCCAATATCTGAACTACAACTTAGACAGAAATCTCTATAATATTCCAAGATACAGAGATGTTTTTGGAAAAATTGGAAAGAGGAGGGCCCAAAATCTGATCACTTTTTAAACTTGCTACAAAACAAAGGCCGCTGCTGATTTTAAGGGTCTCACTCACTGTACTATTATGAAAGCAAATACACCAGGAAAGCAAGAAATGGCCTAAAAAGAGGAAAAGAGGTGCCACAGGTATTAAAAGTAACTTTGTATCTGACCAGGGTTTCTCATTCTTATTCTCAGAAACCACCAGAAAAAGGTGCAAAAACAAATCCAAAACCTCACAATTCATAGAGATGGAAATACTAATGTGTCCTACGTTCACGTGTCCGGTTATACCTGCCCTTACAGCTACAATCAGAGGGCTGGAGCATCCACCCCATGAGGAACAGCTGTGAGAGCTGGGCCACTTCAGGCTGGGGAAAAGAAGACTGAGGGGGGATCTTATCAACGTGTACAAGTACCTGAAGGGAGGGTGTCAAGAGGATGGGGACAAATCTTTTCAGTTGTCCCATATGACAGGACAAGAGGCAATGGGCAGAAATTGAACCACAGGAAGTTCTGCCTGAACGTGAGGGGGAATTTCTCCACTGTGAGAGTGACAGAGCCCTGGAACAGGTTGCCCAGAGAGGTTGTGGAGTGTTCTTTGTAGATATTCAAGGCCCACCTGGATGCAATCCTGTGTAACATGCTCTAGGTGCCCCTGCTTGAGCAGGGTGGTTGGACTAGGTGATCTCCAGAGGTCCCTTCCAACCTCACCATTCTGTGATCTCACTCTGATCTCTAACAGCCCAGCAGGAGTTTGGATGCTGAAGGAGGCAGTTTTGTGGCTTTTCGAATATGCAACTTATTGAGGCTCTACATACATATTATTATACAGAAGTTAAAGCATAAAAAGGGCATACTTTTTAGAACTACAGTTGTTACAGCAATAAGTTTAAAAACGTATGCATACAGAAACACACATGTTTCCAAACTGTCCCGGGGTCTCCCCTCGACAAAACTGCCGAAGCTTGGAAATACACGGCGCTAGCTAGAAAAGCATGAGCCAGCACGCAGCGCTTACCAGGATCCGCCGGTGCCTCTTCCGCGGGTTGGTACTGTCTCTGTCCCGGTACACGGTGAAGTGCATGTCGTCGGTCCTCTGCAGCCTCCCGTTGGAGAACTGGACTGCGGGGCAGCACGAAAGACAGGCCTGAGGCACGGGGCCGCCGGCAGCGGCCCGCCCAGGCCGCCCCGCGGCGCCGACGGGGCTCTGGGCCCTCCCCCCACCCCCACTGTGGGACGAGCCGCCGCCGCGCCGCGCCGAGCCCGCCTCACCTAGGAGCGCGGGCTGCTCCGCCTCGGGGTCCCCGCGGTAGCGCCACAGGGCAGCGGCCATGTTGTCGTCTCGGCAGCGTGCGGCGGGGCGGGGCGCGGAACGCGCCCAATCAGCGGCCAGCTTATTAGCGAGTCCCGGGGACCCGATCGCTCGCTAGCAACAAGGTCGCGGATTAGCGAGCGGGAGCCAGGCGGCCCTCTGATTGGCTGGTTGGTCGGTGCGCTCGTCCCCCTTCACGGTTGCAGGCCGTTTCCTCCCCGTGCCCCGCCCCTTCCCCGCCGAGCGGGGCCGCGGCCTCATGGCGTCACTTCCGGCTGCCGCGGAGGGGGGCCGCTGGAGGGCAGCGGCTGCCGGGGGCAGGAGACGGGGCGAGCAGGGCAGCGAACGACGGGCGCTCCGGCCCCGCCCGCTCCCCGCGGATCCCCCCGCTCCGGCGCCGGCGCCGCCCCGGCCCTTCCCGCGCGGCGGCGAAGAGCGGCGGGTAGGGAGGGGAGCGCAGGTGAGGACGGCGGGTGACGTTGCGCGGCGCGAGGCGGTGGCCGGTGACGTGGTGCGCGGCGCCGCGCGCGCGCGGTAGTGCGCATGCGCGGCGGGCGGGCGGGGGTGCTGCCGTCGCGCAGGTTCGTGCGCGGGGCGCGGCCTGCGGCGGGCGGGGCGCGCGGAGGAGCCGCCGCGCTGCGACCTGCCGGGGCGGCGGCGGTGCCGGTGCCGGTGCCGGGCGGCGGGGGGCAGCGCCGGCGCCGGCGCGGGCCGGGGGCGGGCGAGCGGGGCGGCTGAGGCCGCCGCGCTGGGAGGCCGCAGACGAGGCTCGGCCGGGCCGGGAAGAGACTGAGGGGGGCGGCGGGTGTTGCCGCGGGTCGGCGAGGGGGTTTGTTTACGGTTCTGGTACGGCCGCCGGGGGCCTCCTTTTGCCGAACCGCAGGCTTTTTCGGGGGTTACGCAAACATGCCGCTTTCAAGGTATCGGCCGTACCTCGCAAACGCGGAGTCGAGGAGTGGAGTATTCGGGCACGCTGTTTTCCAGTTATTGCAGGGAAGCTGACGTTTTGCCTCTGCTTCAACATCCTTGAAACGTATTTGGTTCTAAGTAAGTCATCAAATACAAAAAAAAAAAAAAAAAAAAAAAAAAAAAACCACATTCCTAAGCATGAGATGCAGTGTTTGAAAAGGGATTTTTGACTTCTGTTTTGCGCATGATGGTAAGACGTAATCTTAAAAATATTGATACGTTTTTAGCTACTGAGGATGTAATGATGCAAGGATGAAGTGTAGAAGAAGTCTTTAGAGACAGACCCGAAACTTGGATGTTCCAGCTCATGACTCGGTCCTTCGGTACAGTGCCTCTCAGAAAGCTCAGGAAAGAATGCAAAAGCATTTGATCTTTCTTCTCTTTGTACACTTTAGTGTTTTGGAATTTTAAAAGAAAAATACATTTATTTGACAGGTTAGAAAGCAGGTTTTACTTTCTGGTGCTTGCTATAATTGTCAGATTACTCATAACAGGCTCATAACAGACAAGTGCAGAAATGTTACGTGTACTGCTGGTGTACAAATGTTTTGTGCGTACTACTTATTTCTTATTACGTATGTATTGTCTCTGTTGGGTTGGTGTGGCTAGATGCCACCCTTTTTCATGTTCACATGAACAAATTTTTGCTAGGGTCAAGCTGGTAACCATGTTACTGCTGTTGCACTCTGTATATAAACTGATGTATTATAAAGCAAAGGTAGACTGATCCCTGTGTGAGAACACACAATAAACTTACCATCTTTGTACTGATGAAAACTACTTGATTTCTTCCCATTCTTTAAAGATTATTCAGAAAGAATTCAATGAAATTGTCACATTTACATAACTTAAATATTTACATTCTCATGAGACTTCTAAGCAGTGGTAACTTTTTTTAACCTGTCAGTAGTACATGCTAAAATATACAGAATTGTACATGTGTGTAGAGATTATATAACATAGCTGTTTTATCAGCAATTTGAAATCACACATAAGTTTTCAGTAAGAGCTTGGGGAGATCAGAAGCAAGTAATCTTGATAATTCTCGTTTGGAATACAGTATTGATCTGTTGAATCATTTACATAGATAGTTTTTTTACTGAAGCAGGGGAGTTGGACTGATGATCTCCAGAGGTCCCTTCCAAATTCCCTATCCTATGATTCTAAGTTAAACTTATGTGTAAAACTAATGCAGCCTTTGTTGAGGTTCCTCTACTAATGTTTGTTACTCTGATCTGAACCATTTTCTGTCAAAAGTATACGTCTTTAATACAGAGTTAAATTAACCCTAGTTTCATCCAAGTAGTTATTTAAAAGCTTAGGAAAGACTCCTTCGGAATCACCGAGGAGGGTGATAAGAGAGAAATTGTTAAAATCTGTGGACTTCTGGAGCAGTGATTTTGAAGATCTGTATTTAGAATTTAATGCATTTTGAGCAAGCAGGTATCAAACTGAGTTGCGTATGGCTACTCTTTCCTTTTGGACACTTGCATGCAGCCTTTTGGCTCTCTGTGGTATTTGTGGTATGACTGGTGAAGTGGGGATGATTCTTAAATAGGAATAGCTAGTAATTGAATTATTTCTTTTCAATACTGGATATTCTTTTGAGGGAGAAATGGCCAGTAACAAGGACTGCCACAATATCATGAGCCAAAAGTAAGGCTTTGAGCTGTTGACATGCTAACCGTAAGTTCAGATTGATTCTCACTGATAGCTGTTTATGTTTCCATGCCATTAGCTGTCTTTGTTGCCAGTTCTGTGTGGCAGTCTTCACTGCTTTTTCCCTTTGTAAATAAATGAAGTAGTGATAGCACCCAAATAGACTTCCGATGTAGTACTGTTTCTTACACAGTAAGACAGAAACAATGTCCTGAGTGTCCTGATGGCATATCAAAATGCAGGAGCATGATGCTTCAGTCTCTTAGTATGTGTCTTTGCTTTCAAATACTTTATTCTACTGCAGGATTTAGAGTCTGAGAGATGCATCATAGTGCTAAGATGAGGTGAGCCAAAATACAAGGAACAGGGGCACATGAGTACGCATTTCGCCACTGCAAGGGGGGTCAGTTGCTTCAGATAACCAAGAGAATCTAAGAAAATCTGATTTCTTTTAGGAGACTTGGTATTACCCCTTTTAAAGATGCTCTTTGCAGCTGACAGACTATGCTATTACTGTTTACTGATGACTTGGTCTTGCTGAAAGTTCTGTGTATTTGCAGTACCTTCAGACAGTGAGAAAATACTAGGCCATATGGTAATCTCCCATTCTTCTGTGGAGGACTGGTGCAATCGTCAGCAGTTTTTGCAGAGTAGTTCATCTCCTCTGATTCTTAGACAAATTGTAAATCATCCTTCCTGAAACCAGGGAGGATGCGTGAGTTGTGAGTAACTGGACTATACCTAAAGCCTGGCAAAGCAAACACCTCAAATTTAATACTGTAAACTACACTGTTAGGCAGTGAAGTCACTAGTTACTGATACTTTTCTGTGTCTTGTCAGGCCCAAAATAAAATGCCTTTCTTGACTGGCACTGAGAATTGTAGCCAACACATACAAGCAGCCTAACACTAGAGTCTGCTCTCATGCTTTCAGCTTTTAGTTGTATGGGGAAAATCCAGAAATGATTTTAACTACCATTAACTAAATTTTCACTTTAGGTATTCTACTGTAATGGCTTTTTCAGACTGAACCCATTACTGTAGGTTTTGAAGGGATTCTTCTTGCTGAAAATGTCAGAGGAAGCAGAGATTTCTGTTTCTTTCCACATCCTCTTTCTCACCATCTTGCTGGCTTGTTAAAAATCAAACTGATATTGGAGTTTTTTTTTTTTTTTAATACTGCTTTTATCACTGATTACTGTGTACATTTGAGTGTGTTTTTTAGCCTTCAAGGGACCGTTTTATCAGCTGTATTATTTCTGGCACAACAGTTAAGCACAGTACAAGTGCATTGTAATATTTTGTGAAATGTAACTAATAGGTAAACAGTTATTTAACATAATACTGGCACACTTTCAAGCTTTAGCTATTTGCCAAGGATTCCTACAGATCTGGCACCTTGAATAGCAAATATACCTAAATATAGATGGTTGGGAATGGGGTTTGAGGTGCAAATGATAAACTATCCTTTACTCACATAGAATTCCTTTTTCTGAGGCAGTGAGTACTCTTTTTTTTTCTCTCTTTGTTACACAAAATAAATTAGTTTGCAAACTTCTTTAAAGCTTTTCCAGAAGGAACTTGTGTTTGCTTTCTGTTTGAACTACTATCTTGACTGAGTCACAAGAACAGTCTTCAATCTGACCTGTGTCCTTTAATGCTGGGTACAGTAACAACGTTAAATAGATCTTTATTCAGAGTTGTTATTTTCATAGGAGTTTACAGTGAATTGTTTTAAGCATTTTCTATTGGGATTAGTGCTTCTTTTCACAGTTGCCTAGTGCTCCCTTTATCCAGCTGTCTGAGGTAAATGAGTTTCAGAATCTTCCTTTTTCTTCCTCCCTCTTGTTTTATACACCAGGAAGGATTTCCTCACTTTCATGTGTGTTAGAATTCTCTTAGAGAAAAAGTGCATAAATAAAAACTGTAATTCTGAACTTTGTCTTGTTTAATGTAATCTGTTCTTGTCTGAACATGTCTTATTTTCGTAGTATATTCATACTGTCAAGTAAACGTCTCATAGTATTTCTGTATTCATATTCCTTAAAGAAGTCACATTTCAAACTCTTCTATTACATGTCTTCATCTATAGAAATAAGGGGAACTGTGGCAGAATATTTAATTAAATCTGATTACAGTGCTTGCTTCAGTCTGATGCCATAGTCTTAGTGCTGCTAAATTAGGGGATTTTTAATGCCCTGGTAGACCTGGATCTTCACCAGTGCTGGAAGGCATAAAGTGCAGTTTCTTACTCTTCTTAAAATACAGCAGAGCCAATTACAGGTAGAGGCAAATGCCTCTCTACTGCTCCTGATTTTTGCCAGTAGAAGTTTTAGCCTTTCTGTGCTTACTTCACACCCCTGTTCTTTGATAGCCTGTGTACGTTGAACAGGGACATGGTTCTTAGTCTGGTGGAGTATATGGTGAAATCTAGCTAAGACCTTCAAAGTGTATGTCATATATCTTAGAGGAGTAGGAGGTAGATGAACGCTAGTTGCATCTTGGTTTGGGGATAGCCGTTTGCTGTACTTCCCTTAACTCCAATGTAATGAGGCTGTCAGGGAGTGTTTAGCTGGGTTCCCACATGACCTAACATTTTTAGTCTTTGCAATATTGTGTTAATTTGACATCTTTTATGACTTTTCTATCTCATGACCATTTTATTTATTTTATGGGAGGAAGAAAAGCATGTTCAGTATGTTCTGGCTCATAAATTCTTGATAGCTATTGGACACTCATTCCAATGCAAAAATTCCTTCTTTTCCATTAACTGTTTCTATTTTTTTAAGAGGCAGATATTTCAGAGAATGTTCTGCATTGTAGCAGAGAAAAATAGGTTAAAAAAAAAAAGTTGCTGAAGGTGAAGTTGGGCTACATGGACCAGAACTGAAGTTCAGACTTTTGAGTGTAAGATTATGTAATTATCTGAACAATTTATCAAAGGTTTCAGTGGATTCTTCAAAAATAGAAAATTAAGTCAAGATTAGAAGTTTAGCTAAAGAGTATATTTTAGTTTGAACAAGGATTAACATGAGCCACATGGCTTGCATTATTCCCTTTATAGTAGAACTGTCTGTGGCATGTTTGATGCTGTGTTAGCGGCTATACTGGGTTAACAGATTTTTTTTTAACTCTCTCCTTTGTGCTCTTTGCAGCATTGTGCTCCTTGACATCTTTCATTTAGTACCAGTATGGTATTAAGTGGTGGTAAATTAATTTTAAAGTATTGTTTATCTGGCTTTTAGCCGTTGTCTCTCATTTGTGGTCTAATGGAAACTCCAGTCATTTTTAGTATTATAATTTCTTCTGTTCTGTTTTGTAGGATCATGGATTTTCCAGGACACTTTGAGCAAATCTTTCAGCAGCTAAACTACCAGAGGCTTCATGGCCAGCTTTGTGACTGTGTCATTGTGGTGGGAAACAGGCATTTCAAAGCCCATCGTTCTGTTCTGGCAGCATGTAGCACACATTTCCGAGCTCTCTTTACTGTTGCAGAGGGAGATCAAACTATGAACATGATTCAGCTGGACAGTGAAGTGGTGACAGCAGAAGCCTTTGCTGCTCTGATTGACATGATGTACACTTCCACATTAATGCTCGGAGAAAGCAATGTTATGGATGTCTTGCTGGCTGCTTCTCACTTACATTTGAACTCTGTTGTTAAAGCCTGTAAACATTATCTTACTACCAGGACACTGCCAATGTCCCCACCTAATGATAGAGTTCAAGAGCAAAATGCACGCATGCAAAGATCTTTCATGCTTCAGCAGCTGGGATTGAGCATCGTGAGCTCTGCATTGAATTCCTCTCAGAGCACAGAGGAACAGCCAAATACTATGAGCTCATCAATGAGAAGTAACATAGAGCAGCGTACCACTTTTCCTATCCGTCGTCTCCACAAGCGTAAACAGTCTTCTGAGGATCGGGCCAGGCAGCGAATTAGACCTACCATAGATGAGTCTGTTTCAGATGTTACTCCAGAGAGTGGGCAGTCAGTAGTTCATTCACGGGAAGATTTCTTTTCACCAGATTCACTGAAGATTGTGGACAATTCTAAGGCTGATGCTGTTACTGATAATCAGGAGGATAATACTATTATGTTTGATCAATCTTTCAGTGCTCAGGAAGATGCTCAGGTGCCCAGCCAGTCTGACAACAGTGGAGGAAACATTTCACAGATGTCCATGGCATCCCAGGCAACACAAGTGGAAACCAGCTTTGATCAGGACACTACTTCTGAAAAGAACAATTTCCCATGTGAGAATCCAGAGGTCGCTCTGAATGAAAAAGAACATATGAGAGTGGTGGTTAAATCTGAGCCCTTGAGTTCCCCAGAACCTCAAGATGAAGTGAGTGATGTCACTTCACAAGCAGAAGGTAGTGAATCTGTTGAAGTGGAAGGAGTAGTGAGTGCAGAGAAGATAGAACTGAGTCCTGAAAGCAGTGATCGTAGCTTTTCCGATCCTCAGTCCAGTACTGATAGGGTGGGAGACATCCATATTATGGAAGTGTCAAATAACCTGGAACACAAGTCCACTTTCAGTATCTCCAGCTTTCTGAATAAAAACAGAGGTGGCAGCTTTGGTGCTAGTCAAAATAACGATGATAACATTCCAAATACAACAAGTGACTGCAGAATGGACAGTGATGCCTCTTACCTAATGAGTCCAGAATCTGGGCCTGCAAGTGGTCATTCATCTGCGACAGTCTCTCATGTAGAGAATCCGTTCAGTGAGCCTGCAGACTCTCACTTTGTTAGACCAATGCAGGAAGTAATGGGCCTTCCTTGTGTACAGACTTCTGGATACCGGGCTGCAGAACAGTTTGGTATGGATTTTCCGAGGTCAGGCTTGGGCTTGCATTCTCTGTCAAGGGCAATGATGGGCTCTGTAAGAGGTGGAGCTAGTAGCTTTCCTGGTTACCGTCGCATAGCCCCGAAAATGCCTGTTGTGACCTCTGTCAGGAGCTCCCAGCTGCAAGATAACTCATCCAGTACCCAGCTGATAATGAACGGGACGACTTCTTTTGAGAATGGGCATCCTTCACAACCTGGTCCACCACAGTTGACAAGGGCATCTGCAGATGTCCTCTCAAAATGTAAGAAGGCCTTATCTGAGCACAATGTCTTGGTTGTAGAAGGTGCTCGCAAATATGCATGTAAGATCTGCTGCAAGACTTTTTTGACTCTGACAGACTGTAAGAAACACATCCGTGTACATACAGGAGAAAAGCCTTATGCCTGTTTAAAGTGTGGCAAAAGATTCAGCCAGTCCAGCCATCTATATAAACATTCCAAAACAACCTGCCTGAGGTGGCAGAGCAGCAATCTACCTAGCACTTTGCTTTAATCTTTTTGACCCCCTAGCCTGAATGAGAATGACAATACAAACTTTTAAGTCTCTGAAGTATTTCAGGAACAATAACACTATTTTGGTCAAGGCTGCAGGTTAAGAAGCTGCTCTTGGGGATCAGTGAGCTTTTAAGTGGGATTATGCCCCACACACCACAGGTTCTGTGCATTTGGGATAATACCATACCTACCTCACAGGGGTGTTGTGAGGCTTAAACAACTGTTAGTGAAGTGCTTTGAGATCTTCAGAAGGTGGCACTGTTTCTATATTAAGCATTATTATTATTATGTACATGCAGGCCTTGGGCTCGCAGGGATATAATCCCTAAAACTATGTAGTTCCTTTGCAGGGCAGAGGGGTGGAGGTTGAGTGAGAACATAGTTGTCTCCTGATGATGTCTAAGTAGTACATTTCAAGAATGAGGAATTTAAGTGCAAATTTCTTTTTTTTTAAGGGTATTTTGTAAAAGTGAAAGCATTTAAATGAATGACTTGTAAAAAGTAAGTTGATGAATTGTATATGAAAAATAATGCAAAGAGCTCTTTGTGTATGAAAAATACAAACTGCATATCTTTAAAAGAAAAACAACTTTGGATGCACCTGTCTGCCATAAAATGCTTTACAATATGTTAATTATAAAAAATAGTTTTAGAGTTCTGAATGTATGTTTGGCTGTTTTGTAGTAAAGGACACTATGTAATGAAGGTGCTTAAATTAAATCCAGGAGTAACTTTTGGTCTGCCAGATGTATATATACTTTGAATACAGCAAGATCTGGGTGTTTCACCAATTTTTTTTCTGTAGAAACTTGTATTAAGTGATAAGTGAAGTACTGTTTCTTGTTTGTGCTATTCTTAGCAGTATTTTAACCGATTTGTATTTCATATGTTAAAATTCCATGTGCACAGAAGTCCGAAAAGAGCTTGTATTTGCCTGCTTTGTTAGTCTGAATGAGAAAGAGAATTTGTGATGGCTTTTTCTACTGTATAAGATAGTCTCTTGCTCTTTCCAGATGCTGATAGTCAATCTGATCCATGTTACTGTGTCAACATACTATCCATTTCTGATATTCTTATCTTTAGGCTTTGATTTCCTTCTCCATATACTTGTTTTCCTTTGTTTTCCTTTCCAACTATGGATTTTTTCTCAGATCAAAGCAGTAAGGAATGATCCTCATTTGCCATATTTATTTATGTTGCTGAATAATGTAGTTATCAAATCCAGGCCTTCAGTTTAAAGTAGTGTCATAACAGTATTTTTTTCTACATAAATTTAAAAAAGAACTGGCATAATTTTAATTTTTAAAAAAGAGCACTGTACACCTTGTAAAGCAGTTTGATCTTTGTTCTTCAAGCGAATCAGATAAATCTTGTTTTTAATTTCCTCTTCTTTGATACCACTGTAACAAAAAAAAAAAAAAGACTGCAAATAGTATTAGTTAAAGATGCACGTGAACTTAATTATTAACTTTCAGCGTATTAGATTTCTAAATAACATTTGAGAGCACTTCTGATAAATCTTACTGTGCTGTATAAGAGATGGGTCAGGATTTTAGCGTGTCTTCTACTCAGGAGAAACAAACGATCAACGTTTTCTGTGTCAAAATCACAGAGTAAATGCTTCTTTGGAAACTTTCTCCTCTTTGTCTCTACAGCAAATATATCCTGTGTGATGTTCAGCAGTTTTGAAGACTTGTGCTGTCTGATAGTTTGCTATCTTTAACATCTTAGATTTATATTTGCATAAACTGAAAATAAAATCTTAGTCCACAGTCCTGTAGGTAACTTGGCAGGATGAGCTATAAAAACTGTTGAAGTACAAAAATCGTTCATTGTCAGACCGAAGGAAACATGGAACTCCTACGTTTCGCTTTATGTGAAACAGTAAATGGCTGATAAAGAAATGCATCTTCATCTCTAATGTCACCTGTCCATGTTGAAAAAATACCTAGTGTCTGTCAGTGCGTCGTTTGCAGCTTGCGCATCCAAGGTAGATGGAACTGTAGTGAATGACCTGATTAATTCCTTCAAAATGTTGAAATGTCATTGTAGAATTTACCTAACGGTCTTATTTCTGGTTCTTAAATTTTTAAAGCATTAAAGAAATGTACCACATTTTATAAAAAGATTAGGAAATGCCACATTTTATTTGAAATAACTGATTTCAGGGGACTAACAACATTGAGCTATACTAAATGATCTCACTGAAACATCAATAAAATGCAGTATTTCATATTTTAATATTTTTGTGTTAGTGTGTTGCCTTGTTAGTAAGATAGTCTTTTAATCTTTCTTGCCTTTTAGTGTTTTCTTTAAAAAATAGTTTTGTTTCCATTTTGTGTCCATTTTCTGTAGCACATCTGAAATCCTTGAAATCCCATCATGCATAGGAATAAAGCAGATATGTGAGTAAGGAGACTAGAATAATTAAGAATTAACATGAGCAGATGAATTAAACATATATTTAACTGTACTTCTGGATCTGTTTTTATAATAAGATTTAAATGACATTGAGAAATGTCAACTTGTAAGAGAGGACTGCTGTCATTTTTAAAGAAAAAGTTAAACTTGGGACATCTTTGGAAGTAGCAATTGTAATTTTCCTTATTCATTGATACATACTTCTGGAGGGGCATCATGCAAGTCCAGGCGCTTGTGTCTAGCGTTTTACTCTCTTCATCTTCCGATATGAAGTAATATCTCTGAAGTATCTCTACTCTAGCTATCTTGTACTGTAGAATGGGAAGTTTTTCATCTCCAAGCCTACTAGCTGTCAAAAAACTTACCATGGCAATTTTTGTTCAAAACTTAAGTTTCTGAACACTACAGTGAGATCTCATGTAAAAGTACTATCATGTTAGTATTATGAAACAAACCTGAGAATAAATGCTACACTTCGTGCTGATGTGTCTGATTTGATTTTTCTTGCCCATATTATCTTGCTTCACTTGCTGATAGTGTACAGAGGACTGACTAAACAAGTAATGTTTGTGAGTTCACTAATTGCATTCTGTATATTACTAGATGTTTGGCATTACAAAATAACCCTATTGAAATATGAGTGTATGTTTGCGTTTTTCCCAAGTTAGGTGAACGTACAGTACTGCTCGTGCAGGCCTTCTGCCCTTGCTCTGCCTTACCCTGAAGTTTTGCTAATTTCAGGAAGATGTGTAATCACGCTGAGGATGGGCAGTATTTGAGCTAGCATAAAATCTTGAAGGACTGTATTATTCCATCAGCATTTTGTGAGCTAATTTCAACCAACAGAGTGATTTGGCCTCAGTTCAGAACTTCACCATGGTAGTTTTGATGAAGTTCAGGGTGGTTTGCACATAGATTTACTGTCTCATGGTGCCACTACTTGTGTGTGCAGAGGTCTTTTCTGGCTACCTCTCTGCTACAGAGGTGAAGTGAAAGGTTTCATTCATACCATTTTGTGTGTTCTACTGCTGGTTGACCTGCCTGTGGGGCTCGTCTTTCCTGTTGTAGCCTTGTTAAGAAAGGATGCTTTTCCTGGATCTCCCTTATCAAGCAAAGGCTGGGCAAGTGGTCTCAGAGAAAGTCATAGGAATCTGGAAGTTGTTTCCACCTGTTTATGGAAATACGTAGTTTTTCAGCTGGTTCAGTTTCTTGGGTGAGTTAACGTTGACTACACAGATGCTTGCTGGCAGGGGAGCAAGAATAAAGGGCCAAGAAAAGATAGGGTTATTTTTGACAATATCTGAATGCAAATCAGTGACCTTGCAGGTTTGCTGCACAACATACCTGAAGTTATCAATATTAAACAATGAAGAGTAGTTTGATGACTTACTGAATAAATTATACTAATGTGACCAGTTGCTCTATAATTTAAATGCTATATTTTTATATCGTGATGTTTCTTGGAAATGTAAGAAAAATAAGTTTGTGGAAGCAGTAAGACTGGAGCTTACTATGGAAGGGAAAGATTCTGAATTAATTTATCAGTTGGTGGAAGCTGTGCATGAATATTACATCAGTGTAATTTTACAGGATGCATGCTTAGCTAAGGACTTGTGTTTGCTTATAGACTCATCAGTTTTAAAATCTCACTGTTTCTGCCAGAGATCATCTTGGAAAGACCATGGCAAAGGTACATACTGAAAACTTGCACAGAAATCAGAATATGTGTTCTGTCATCTGCTAAGTGTCTCTGCAGATGACCACTATGTGTCAGCTTGGGTTTGACTGGCTCAGGCACATCTAAATGAATTCCAGCAGAGTATTTTAATGTTACTTCCTCAGTCCACAAGCACCTCTTGCTTATAATTCAAACTTGTTAAATAGTAACAAATCAAAACACTAATACCTCTTTTTAGTTTCCTCCTCTTGGTCTACCAGGAGAAGGTTTTATCCCTGACAGTGGTTGTGTAGGAATTGGTAAGTACCTTACCAATTAAACTACTGAGCCGAAGTAGCTGAACTACTACTGATACTCTCGCTTGGTCAGTGTCACCGCTGTTGCTACTTTGTGTTAGGTGATTAAAGCCATGACCCTCGCATATGGCTGAATAGAACAGGCATGACTAGTTGCTTCACAGTCAACTAACTACCTGTCCACAGCTACTAACTTTTCCCGTGCATTTATTGCTGTGCTTGTATATTACCACTTGAGTTTCCAGGTTCTGTTCCTCTGGCTGTGAGTGCATAATGAATGAAGAAGTAGCTGTGCTAGTGTGAAATGATGTTTCTCCCATAGCACAGCTGGTGGGAATCTCCTTGCTTCAGTGCCAAATAACTACGAACACAAGCCCTTAAAAAGGCATCTTTCTTGAAAGTCATCAGCTACCCTAAAGAAATACTGATTCTTATCAGAAGCTTATAAAAGGCAGTACTTAGCAACAATTTTGTTCTTGTAGAACCTACTTTATAAGAGATTGTCTTCATGGTTATTATTAAAATAACAGTAACATTATCGAAGTCAGATTCTCATCGTAGCTGCAGGAACACTTGCCAGAAAAAGTTATTTCTTATGAGCAAAATGGAAGCAAGATAACCTGTTATCTTGTATCTTAGCAAACTGTTAGACTAATTACACACTAGACTAGCACAACAAACTGTGCTTAGACTAGTTACCCTTGTGCGAGTGCATTGACCAGCCAAGGTATTGAACTGCTGTCTTTGGTGTTATCTGAAAGAAGCAGGAGAATTGTGTCCAGAGGTACAGTTTCTTTACTGCGCTACAGAGAGTTAGAAAGAATGAAGAATATATGTAGGAGAGAAAATACCGGAAGCTAGCTTTCATGTAGAGATTTGTTTGTCAGGTAGGCAGCTTAAAAGAAGTTGGCCTTTCATTTTTAAAGAGTGTGTTTTATTTGTGAGGTTAATGAGATGCACCATCTGTAATATCCATAATCCATTGTCACTGTTGCTCTAAATACATTACAGAGAGTTGCTGAAATAGTAATCTGAAAGCATAGCACTGCTACCCCTGGTAGCTGTTTCAGGTTATTGCACTACTGTTACAGTTATTAACTGGCTGACGACTAAAAATTTTGACTGTCCTGAACTTTTGAGTAGGAAATCCTATTAGGAGTTGTTGACCCTCAGACAGAGAATAGTTAAGGCTTAATTATGTATTAATGTCACTAGAATCATGCTCAAACTTCTACAAAAGCTCCAGGGTCCTTTAAACAGAGATGAAGAGATAAGGTTAACATTATTCTATCACTTACATTATTAGAAGTATTTTTACAAAGCAAAATCTTAGTAAGGGCATACTGACAATCACCTTGGTGGCAGAGCAAGATGACCAAGAGCTGCAGAATGTGTCGTTGTTAAAGATACTACAAAACACAGTTCCTGTGCTTCGGTCACTCGGGCAATCTTATTTACAAGCTACGACTTGTCCAAATCCATTATGCTAATCTCACCAATATCAAAATTATTTATGCCAAAACCAAAGCCTCAAAAATGTGTAGTGCAGCTTGAGAAATTAACCTTATGGACTTCTATCCGTTTAATACAGCAAAGGTCTTCAGCATCAAGGTAAATCATTCTCATTTCTCTTGCACCGATCTAAAAATTTCTATGCAAGATGCTCAGGAACACACTTTTTTATTTGCATCACCCCAGCTACAAACCTGTCCTTGGTCAGCAGAGGTCTCAGAAACTTCCCAAATATTTGCTGTTTTTAATAGGCAAGTATGCAGTAGCAAACAAGGTTTGTGAATCAAAATGTATTGATAAACATGTCATATATTCTCTGAGGCATGAAGCAAACATCTTTCTTTAACTAGCTAGCATCAATAACTAATTAGCAAACACCTTCCGATAGTTTTTATTACTATCAGACTATGGTTCATTTAACACCAACATAACTTTAAATACAGATTTCAGCATGAAGAATAGTTTCCCTGGGAAACAGAAATGCAGAATGTATTCGATGAACTCAAAAACATTCTTAAATACAGACTTTTTCCCCATATTTTTCAGCTCCTACTCTACATAAAGCTTAGTGCTCTGCCAGCTATTTCCCCTCCTCTTTCATCTTGCTCTCAAGAAATGATTTGGATTACTACATAGCACAGTGTTGGGTTTTATATGAAATTACAGGTGGAGATAACACTACACTGTGGCTTTTAGATATATGTAGACTTGTCCACTTTCATTTTCCCTTGCCGGAAACCTTCCTATGTAGTAAAATAATGAATGGTCAACTGGACAATATAAGCACGTAATGGTTTGTTACTGTCCCAGGCTTGCTTTCAAATTTCTTTGTCCATCTGGTGCCAAATACTGCCTGCGCTTTCACTATTACTTCTGGATAGTTCAGCCTGTCTTGTTGAAGGATTGCCCTCATTTTTCTCTAGATTTTCTTGGCCTTTTGGCAATATGCTTTCCTCATGCATTTCTCACGTATTTTGTCTGAACTTCTTTACTTCAGAAGAAGGCTTGTGAAGCTGAGCTTAGACTTCTTTACAAGAGTCCCAAAGGGAATCTTGCAGGGCTTCAGCTGTCTTGCTAGAAGAAGCATTTGACTCTCTCGTTCCCGAGTGCTGAGAGTAGCACCCAAACCTAGTAACCAGCTATTTGATGGAAGGGGGCTGCTGTGAAAGATATGTAGGGGCAGCACAGGCAGGCTCTTTAGCTGTAAATGAAAAACTTTCCTTCTGCATATTGAAGCCCACTCTCCCTGCCTTCCCCATGCACTGTGATTTTAGAAAAGCAGCAATTATATGTTCTTTAAACAGCGAAGGTTTTGTGTTACTTTGCCTGTCTCTTTGAACAGGAGTTTGACAAGCAGACCTGTTCTCACCCGGACCTGAAATATGATTAAACCCTTTGGGCTGTATGAAGAAGAATGTTTTCTTCTCTTGGTAAAAAAAAGTACGTCTTGGGAAGCGAAGCGTAATGGGGCAGTGACACGGCAAGAAGAGAGGCTGTACAACTGTGGAAGGCAGAGACAGCAAGGTAATTGGGGGAGCAGAGTTTGTTACTGGCTTAATCTCTTAAAACATTTGCAGAATCTTACAGCTTCCTAAATCACTTCAAGAAACAGATGATTTGCAGGTGTGGAGGAGAGGGTTCTCCTTAATTTTCAGACCTTGTCCTTACTACACCCCTGTGGTTTCTATGCAAAGAGGTGTCCATGCTTATGGGTCTGAGACTAGCATAAACAGGGAAACTGCTTCTCCGTCACAGTAATGACAGCGCTATTTGAAACGCATCCCTTCACATGGGCTTCCCTCCATCTCTGAAGTATGTGTGTGCTGCCTCAGGGGATGGAGCTGGCTGAAAAATATCCCAGGAGAGACACTGGAAAAAAATGTCGTTTCAGCCAGTTTATCATACGAAGAAGATGGCACAGGGCTGGGAACCAGCAGGGAGGAGAGAGCATCTTTTTTTTTTTTTTTTTGTCCTGCCAAAGAATTGCATTCAGTGTGCTTTTTTAAGGAAGAGGGCCTGTCATGCCTTCAACCTAGGGCGTTTGCGATGCTGCAGTGTAGAACCAGCAGTGGGGACAAGATTACGGAGCCATACCAACCCTTGCACAGGCCGAGACACCTGATATTCCTGGGAGTGCTGAATTAAAGGACAAGGGAAAGAAATGAATGAAGGCCCTGCTCAGCTGCTGGCTGTCAGGAGGTAGTGCCTGAGCTTACTTCTGCCCATTCCCACACACTGAACAGAAATGTTTGCTTTACCTTGGGATGAGGACAGCTTTCCAACCTTGCTCTGAGCTGCAAGCCACTATTTTTAGCAATGTATAAACCAATGTATTTTTAGCAATGTATAATCTGAAGGCATATTTTCCTGGGTTGTGTTTGCAGGTTAGGAGTTATACTGCTAAGCATATGTTGGCCTCTGCCAGTGAGGCCAACAAAGCTGCTCAGATCACAACTTTTTGAAAGAAACGCAGGGTGGAGATGACCATGAAATGTTCATGTGGTTACCGTGTAATGATCATGGCCAGGTCTTTAGTGTAGCTGCTGAGAGAATCACTGTTGGCAGAGCTCTTCAGTGGTACTGCACTTTCACGTGCAATAATTTTAACATGCAAGCTTCCTGAAAATGCCAGCTCTGCTTTGTTACGCATCTATGGAATGGATTTCCCTGGTGTCAGGCAAATTCATTTATGTTCCTCTTACCTTCACACCTCCCACAGTCTTGGAAACAAGGCTGTAGCTTGTTTCCTGCATTGCTGTAAAGGTGAAAACCTTAGGAAAAGAGACTGAAGAGGCTGTGACTCTTCACCTGGGGGAGGAGGCTGAAAGGATGTATTCGTCAGTCATGGATCTCTAAGATGCAGATGAAGTGATTGCAGATCTCCTCTTCACCAGGTGCCCCAGAGTGAGGACTAGGAGCACATGAAGCTAGGTGGAGGCTGATTTAAAGCAGGTGAAATAAAGTTCTGTTTCACCTAGCAGGCCGGCAACCTTTGGAATAGGCTGTAAGGGCAGAGTGTAGGCAAACAGGATCAGCCAGCAGGACCAAAGAAAGAGGCTTGACCAGCTCCTGGCCAGCAGGTCCCTGAGTAGATACTGCAGGGAGCAGGCAAGGATGTCCCCTCTACCTTTCCTAGTCTGGTGAGTGTAGGTGCTTTGAGAATATGATGGGATGGGACCATACGGAGAAGCAAGGCTGACCTGCTAGCACTAAATAGCCTCTCTGCTACTAGACAGGGCTGGGCTAGCGGGACCACTGGTCTCATCCGGCGTGCCAGTTCTAACAATTTAAAATTGACAAAGCTTCTTTGTGGTCTGCCAGAGAAAGAATTTAAACTAAAATGTTTTAATGCATGTTTTACGTGTTATGTCCTTGTACGTGTGTTTGTAAATTGGGAATAAAAATCTATAACTTACAGATGTGACCAGCTCTGACACTGTTGTTGCTGGAAGCATGGGTATAGAAAAAATCTTTGGTAAGGCTCTGAAGAAAGGAGGCCTTTTATTTTATAACTAACTTGGCTGAGCTGGTTTAACATATTTTGCTGTTGACTTCAAAATGCAAGACTCATATCTTACTTTCAGAATAAAAAGGAGATAGTATTAGTTGCTTTTTGCTCCTCTTGCTGTGTAGTAACCTTTGCAGAAATATTCCATTAATGCTGGCTCTATAGGTGTGTGGAAAAGCTGTTGGTCTGAAACATCAATGAAAGAGGCTTGATCACAAGCCAGAATGCATGTGTTGTATAATAAGCTATTAAAAAAAAAAATCCTATGTGTGTGTCCTGTGTGAGTGCACCTCCAGGAAGGAGGGTAATCCGATGTGATAGGAGCAGCACAAAGGTATGCCATCCTGAAGTTTGGCCCGGAGTCTTGTCTTTCAGTCTTCTGAAAAAGTTAATGAGAGACTGATTCAGCCTAATGCTATTTAGGCTGTTTCTTGTCCAAATGACCAAAACATTAGGATGTCGTTTCCCCAAACTCAGCAAAAAAAAATCAACATGGGGCAAAAGCCACTCTGTGCAAAACTGCATAAGATACAACAGAACACGCATTCTTTCACGGTATTTACATTTGTATCATTTTATTGTTAGATAGCTCTTCTTTATTTTTTCCCTTAATAAAAAATCAGTTTTTCATACTGTCATTTAAGGTGAGATCTACTCTACTGCCATTTCCCCAGTTACAGGGTTCAAAAAATGAACAGGGTCCCCAGTGGCTCAGTTTTGTTTACATTTGGCTGTCTACTGCAAGCAGTACTGAGAATAAGAGACTTATTCTGTTATCTGGGCTATGGAGGGGGGGAAGGCTATATGGGGCCAGGGAATCACAGAACATTAGTTAGGAGATCAAGCAGTGCTCTTAATTCTACACCCACCAGCAGCATCGGGCAGCCAGAAGGAAGGTGAGACCACGTTTTCCAATTGGAGAGACCTACTTTTCTCCAAAGGGCTTTTTTTTTTTTAATGTATCTAGAGAAATTGCAGGTGTCTTATCTGAGCCAGCTTGCAGCAGGGAACTGAGAAGGGTTGACACAGCTGCGCAGAGCACCCTGAGTTTGAAGGACTGTGACTCCTTTTCAGCAAGCCTCCAAAGGAAGTGGGGAGAAGAGGGTGGAAGGGATGCTATTGTTTCCTATTCTTGGGAAGCAAAACTTTCCAAGCACACAGCTGAGTCCCCAGCTGAATAAAACCAGGACCACGCTGCACTGCTGGGTGCTGTGGTGCTGCACACTCACAGTGGAAAGATCCTACTGCAAAGAATTTTATCTGCCCCCCCGAAGAATGTTAAAACAACCTGTGTTTTCATCCTCTCCTACCATGTAACAGCAAAGTGCTCAGTGAACACATACTGAAAGCCAGTTTTCTGGGAGATTGTTTTTAAGCAGGTGTTAAATCTCTCCTGCCACCTTTCTGTTTTCTTTCTCAATGTCATCTGCGCAGGTTTCACTTGAACAGGGCATGTTAAACAGCATGAAGGAACAATCCGAGGAGCACACCTCACTGACTGTTTCACCAACTTAAGCAGAGACTTGCCAAGGAGAAATGACAGGGACAGATGAGCTCCAGTTCCTATTTACTGGAGTGCGATAGTCTCCACAGAAGAGACAGAACACCCAGATTTCCTAGGATGTGTTTTTTTATGGCCTCTCCTGGGAGCAAGAGAGTTGGGACCTGCTCAGTTTTTCCTTTGTGCTAGAACATGTCATTGCATGTCTGAAAAAAAAAAAAAAAAAAAAAAAAAAGAAGAAGGAATGGGAATTCAGGTCAGAATTACTCCTCTTTTGGAGGCATCTCAGAACCTCCCACTAAGAATTCCCAGCTGCAGTCTACTTGAGATACTAGCTCAGCAATGACAGCTATGTTCAGAATTAAGTAGAGATACAGAAAACAGAGCTAAAAATGACAGTGGATTCAAAGAAGTCTTTTTTGCTTTTCCTCATACATCTGTAAAACAGAAAAATCATGCCTTGGCACTGATTTAGCAAAGCCTTTTGATATATGCCTGCTTGACAGCAGTGGGCCTCTACATGTTGCTTAATAACCCCTCTTTGCCATTTCTGGCTAAGAGCTTGGAGATCAAAGGTAGAACTACTTGAGCCTCCTGCTTTGACCTGAAGATTCAGATTTTCATAGTAGCTCCTTTCTGGTAATCTAACACATACTGGCTAGCAAAAATGCTCAATTACAGTTTTAAGTGTTTTCTGAAACAGGGCCAGAAGAATCTGCAACTGGAGGACTCCATCATCCTATTCAAACAGCAGCATACTCTGCAATGCACCCAAGCCATCCAGTTCTCAAAATTAAATGAACACAACACACCCAGTGTTTCTCTTTAATAAGCACTCTACAATTTTCTTACTCTGATATTATCTTTAATATGAGTTAGCTGCAGATGGAAACAGGGACAGACTGATCTACGAAGCTTCTCCAGTGCCACGGGTGATGTCAAAATCCACACTTTCACCTTGTAGAGGCTCTGGGCTTTGCCTCAAAGCAGGAGCTCACTTGGCATAGGTTCCCCTCTCAGACCAGCTAGGAGATTGTTGGCTGCCAGCACTGACATGGTGTTCCTCGTGGCGTAGGTGGCACTCCCAATGTGTGGCAGAATCACTGTGGAGGACAAAAAGAAGGGTTGCCTTGCTCCGTTTCTTATGTTCACTGACCTTTTGCAGTCTTTCCTTGCTCCAGCCCTCCCAGAGAGCTTCTGAAAGGGATCAGCAAATACAGTTCTGCACCAGCCATCTGGTGCATTAATACATGTTAGGGCAAAAGGCTGAAGTCTGCTCCAAAACATCATGATGACTCTTACTATTGGGTACACTGGAAAGGTACGCTGGAAAGGTGTATTTAAAGGTGAATGATCTTTGTAGAAAGAAACTGGAAAGCTCTAGTACAGTCATGGCAGAAGGTTTTTTCCACCTGTGTGAAAAGGCTATTTTTATGCAATGTAAAGAAACAAGCCAGTAGCCAGTGCTGCTTTAATGATAAATTGTCAAAAAACTATAATGGAAAATCACCTGCCCAGAGTGTGGAGCAAAGCCTACATTCCAGTCTATTTTCATTCCACAAACAGCCTCTATATGTAGAACCCCAAATACTCTATATCCTGTTGGTTTGGAGGGAAAAGGTCCTTCTGCGATGAACTGTGGAGCCAAGTCCTTTCTTCCACAAACAAGGATGGCACTTGGGGTCTCTGCATGCTGCAAAAGCAATGTCCACACCTCTTCTTCCTTACCTAGCCAGTGTTCTTCCAGCTGATGAAACGATTTGGCAGTTTTGTGTGAAAACTACAAAAAGTTTCAGAATCATCAAAGTCTCACTTCTGTGAAAATAAATATTCTCTAAATGTATGTATTTTTTTTTTTCTTGCTTGGTGTTGTTCCAGAGTTCTACATTCTCTGAGGCCCTGCAAATTATTTCCAGAAAGTCTCAGCTTTTATCATTCCTCACATTATCTATTATGGGATCCAGATACAACAGAAATAAAAACAAGTTTTTAACATAAAGATAATCAAAGTAACAGCTATGAATGTAGACTTCAATAATGGATACCTAGTGATGGACAGTTCCAAATTTTCACTCTGAATTCCCTGCAGTTTCTTTTTAGAACAGGTATTTCCTCCTCATAAAACATACTTCCTTGAAAGGGGACATTCTGTTGCCTTCTACAGTCAGTCTGGTGCTTTTCCAATGCAAAATGAAGATGCACATACTGAACCTCATCCTTAATGAGACAGCTTGACCAACTCGGGTATGCAATGGGAAGCTGCTCTGGCCCAGGTCACAGACCCCAACTCTGGAGCACAGTAGACTACCCAAATGAAACAGAGACATTCATGCAGGGCAAGGCACTATTGCATTTGAACAGGCAACGAAGCTGCAAACAATCACAGCTAGTAACATTTTAACTAGAAGCAAGTTGCTCTGCATTAATTCCCATCTCTTTTCTGCCCCCAGGGATACAAGCAAATCTCCCGACCTTACCTCTTAGTAAGTCCCTCTTCACAACTAAATTGATTCACATGCTTTTTCACTGTTTGGTGGAGGAAGAGAAGCACTACTGATATCAGCTTGCATGGGAAGGGCCGAGTTACTCCTTGAATGTCATGCAGTGGAAGCTGGTGACTACACCAGGAATAGACTCTAACACATTCCAGTCTGTTGGCAAGCCTGTTGTGTCTGCAGGGACAGTGGTTGCAATGGTGAGCTGCAAGGCTATGGAAAACACCAACCACCACAAGCTACTGATGGCAATAACATGATTGTACAGAGATCTCAGGAAAATGCTGTGGGCAGCTAGCATCCTGCACCTCTATGGTCGCTGCACTAAAACATCACCCTGCTTAGCATGGGGTGTAATTCTGGGGAGACCACTGGAGAATTAATAGCGATCTTCTACTGAATGGGGTGGCGGCCCTGGTGACAAGGGATACCCAGAAGGCAGAATTACTGAATGCCTTCTTTGCTTTGGTCTTCACTGCTAAGGGCAGTTCCCATGAATCCCAGAGCCTGGAGGTAAGGGAGAAAGTCCAGAGAACGGAAGACTTTCCTTTGGTTGAGGAGGACAGGATTAGAGACCTTCTGGACAGGCCAGACATCCACAAATCCATGGGCTCAGATGGGATGCACCCACGGGTACTGAGGGAGCTGGCAGGTGTTGTTGCCAGGCTGCTCTCCATCATCTGAAAAGTCCTGGAGAACTGGAGAGGTGCCTGAGGACTGGAAGAAAGCCAGTGTCACTCCAGTCTTCAAAAAGGGCAAAAAGGAGGACCTAGACAACTATAGGCTGGTCAGCCTCACCTCCACCCGTGGAAAGCTGATGGAACAGCCCCTTCTGCATGTCATCTCCAGGCATATGGAGGAAAAGAAGGTGATCAGTAGTAGTCAGCATGGATTCACCAAGGGGAAATCATGTTCAACGACTCTGATAGCCTTCTCTGATGGCATGACTGGCTGGGTAGATGAGGAAAGAGCAGTGGACGTTGGTGTAGCTTGACTTCTGAAAGACTTTTGACACTTTCTCCCTGAACATCCTCCTAGATAAGCTCAGGAAGTGTGGGTTAGATGAGTGGATACTGAGGTGGATTGAGAACTGGCTGAAAGGCAGAGCTCAGGGGGTTGTGCTCAGTGGCACAGAGTCTAGTTTGAAGGCCCGTGGCTAGTGGAGTCCCCCAGGGCTCAGTCCTGGCTTCCATCATGTTCAACTTCTTCATCAGTGACCTGGATGAAGGGAGAGAGTGCCTCCTCAGCAAGTTTGCTGCTGCTACCAAGCTGGAGGAGTGGCTGATACACCATGGGGCTGTGCTGCCATTCAGAGAGACCTGGACAGGCTGGAGAGCTGGGCGGAGAGGAACCTCCTGAGGTTCAACAAGGGCAAGTGCTGAGTCCTGCACTTAGGGAGAAATAACCCTAGCACCAGTTCAAGGTGGGGGCTGACCTTCTGGAGAGCAGCTCTGAAGAGAAGGACCGGGGAGTGCTGGTGGATGACAGGTTGAGCATGAGCCAGCAATGTGCCCTTGTGGCCAGGAAGGCCAATGGTCTCCTTGGGTGCATTGGAAAGACTGTTGCCATCAGGTGGAGGGAGGTGATCCTGCCCCTCTACTCAGCCCTGGGGAGGCCTCATCGCAAGTACTGTGTCCAGTTGTGGGCTCCCCAGGACAAGAGAGACATGGAGCTACTGGAGAGAGTCTAGTGTAGGGCTACAAGGACAATCAGAGGGCTGGAGCATCTGCCCTGTGAGGAACGGCTGCGAGAGCTGGGCCTGTTTACCTGGGGAAGAGAAGACTGAGGGGGGATCTTATCAATGTGTGTAAGTACCTGAAGGGAGGGTGTGAAGGGGATGGGGACAAACTCTTTTCAGTTGTCCCAGGTGACAGGACAAGAGGCAAGGGGCAAAAACTGAAGCACAGGAAGTTCTGCCTGAACGTGAGGGCAAATTTCTTCACTGTGAGAGTGATGGAGCACTGGAACAGGTTGCCCAGCAAAGCTGTGGAGTCTTCTTCTCTGGAGGCAGGCAACCCTGTCTGGCATGCTCTAGGTGACCCTGCTGGAGCAGGGGGATTGGACTAGAGGATCTCCAGAGGTCCCTTCCAGCCTTACCCAGTCTATGATTCCAGGACCTACTGCCTCTGTTTCAGATGCTCATGCTTCCATTTCAACAACCTGAGAAAGCTGGAGCATACCACAAGTAGGGTTCCTCTTCTCCTGATCTATCCTAACCTCCTCCAGAGGAGCCACAGGCACTTGTCCTAGCCCTGACACATTCCCCCACACCTGATGCCTGTTACCATCCACAGAACGGGCTGAGTTTGCTGTGGCTCCTCATTCCAAGTGTATGTTGCCTTGAGCTGCACTCTCCATGGCCCATTAGATCCCAGGCTCTCCAGAGGCGGCAGCAGGACTACCTGCAAAGAAACCTCTGCCTATCCCATAGCATGCACACTTATACTTCAGCTCAGAGCTCCTTAATTCACTGACATCTGTGGGAGAACTTGCACGCTAGGAAAAGGCAAGCACTTAAATGAAATGTACTTCTGAATACATATACTAAATCTGTACCCTACAGCCCCAACTTAGAGTGGATAGCCTAGCTGATGAATCCTGCAAGGGCTGGCGTGCTCCCAAGGCTGAGACTCTGCTAGGTAGAGTCCATACAGGAAATTATGCTAGGAGAATATATGCACTGAAACTTAAAGCGACTCCAGAGACTGGCAGGACAAATGCAGGGATTCTGAGATTCGTATGTAGGTACCTGCTGGTACTGGACTCCTTTGCAATTTTAAGCCCAATTTCTCAGCTGACTGAATGCTGAGATCAAACCATTAGGAAGATATTAAAAAAAAAAGAGCCAATCTCAACTATCTTTTGCAAACAGGAGGCTGCAAGAGAAGGGACAGAAAAGGTCCCAGGTTCTGATACAGCAACTTACCACAGTTCTTCAGGGAGAGCAGAGGGTGATCAGGGGGCAGTGGCTCTGGAGTCGTGACATCCAGGCCAGCAGCTGCAATCTGGCCATTGACTAATGCATCATACAGGTCCTCCTGGTTTACAACAGCCCCTCTGGGAAACACAGAGCAGACAGACACTCACACCACTCCCAAGTAGTCCCACTGGCTCCTAAGGATGCACTTCCACATGAACATGAGCACAGTAGCCTAGGCAGAGGGAGCTGTATAGCAAAGCTAAGACATAGGCCACAAACATGTTCAGCTGTTCTTGCTATGCATGACACCCTCATGCTGTGCCACGCTGAGTCTCCAGGGGCAGGCAGCTTGTTGGCTGGCTGAGCAGAATTCATATCCATTCTGGATGCATCTGAATTTTAAATATACATAAGCTCAGATGTTCAGTCTATTGCAGAGTGGGGAATAAATGAGGCATCTTTCCTCTATCTGAGGGACAAGAAGTCAGTTTTTGAAGTTGCAGTATCCCCCCGTACTGGCCCAACTTCTCCAGGCATGGTGTGAATTACTCTTAGTTGCCCACTGATAGCTCACCATTCACTGATGAGAAGAGCAATGCATCACAATAATATGAAAAACTACCGAGCATGAACAGTGCAGATGATCAAGGCATGCACAGGCAATCAGCTGGACACTGCCCAGAATGGCTAGGCTTATGGTACAAGTGCCAGGCAGCACAGATTCTGCCCTGGCATTGTACTTAGCAAGAAGCCAGTGAGGACAGGAGGCTACTGCCAGGATCAGCCACGCAGCCCTATCCCAGCCATCTCCTTCCAAAGCAAGTTGAGTGCCAATGACTTGTTCAGGTGGTCACAGTGCTTTCCTGAAGACTTGCTTAGCCTCACCCTCTTGTGACTCCATCCATCCCACCAGGGCTAGACATATGGCCTGGGAAAGAAACAGAGTATGTAGCCCCCTAAACAACTTATCATGCTTTTGGCTTCATTACAAGAAACGTGGAGATGGAGAGAGTAGGCCACAAGCTGGACAAACTGTCCTTGTGGCTTCAGCAGGGATAATTTCACATGCTCCCTGGACTCGCAAAACAAACACATCTCACAGACTATGCCCCTTTGCAACCACAGCTATTGTCAGGGTGTTACAGCCATACAGCCCTTGCAGTAGACTCCTACCTGCTTGTGTTGATGAACACAGAGCTTTTCTTCATTCTGCAAAAGAAATCCTTGTTGCATATTCCCTGGGTTTCGGGAGTCAAGGCACATGTCACGACAATGAAGTCTGATTCTTCAGCCAGCCTCATGATTGGGACTGCGTAGAGAAACACAGATCACAGCTCTGCTCAGGGACTTCACTAAAATATCTCAGGAACCCTCATATTTGGGAAGACTTAGCTGACCTTTCTCCAGGGACAGGGAGAAATGGGGATTCAAATACCAAGCAGAAACTACAAAGAGAGATGGAGCTATGTTCCTACAGATATTATTGTAGTGTTTTATTTCACTTGTAATTAAAAATCAATCCAGAAGAAAAAACAAAGAAAGCTTCAGTCACCTAGCCCAAAGGGGGCTTTAGTATGTACTTCACATTTAGATAGCAATATGATGCAGTGACAGTTTATACCAACACTAAACTCTCTCTCTTCATTACTTACAGATAATGACTTGTGCAACTTTCGCTCTTGGATGCAAGGGAAGGAAAGAACAGGGAGCCTGACAAAGTCTAGCAACACTTTTCATTGGGAAAAAAATGTAAAAAGGGGCACCAAACTGGAAATGTGCTTCGCTTCAGACTGAAAAATTAACGCTTGATGCAAGACCCAGGATTCAGATAGGCCTGCAGAAAAATCCCCCATTCAGTAGCTACCAGATATCCCCAGGCTTGGTTGCACATGACATTTGTTTTAAGACATATGTTTAAAGCCAATGTTTGTTTCCAGCAGCCAACATCTATTGTCAGTTATGATCCCTGGTAAGTCTCAGCTTATCCCCTTCTCCTTGCTTCTCCTCTGCTGTGGTACCTTTAGGTAACCTACTGGGTCCATATAACCCTCCCCCCACCCTTATTCCTTCTCCTGAAGGCAGCTGCCACTTTCCCCTTCAATTTCACTATTTCATTCTATTTGATTTTGAGAATGAAATGGAGAGAAAATTATAAACAGACACAGGAAAGATGGAAGTTAAAAGCATAGGAATAACAATAGCCGAAGTTTGCTAGTTAAAGCTCAAATGCATCAAGCTAACCTACTTTTAAGAGTGGTTGAGTCACAAGAGTCACTTAGTCAAAGGAATCAGAATTTGTCATCCAGATCCACCATATAACAAACATGCAGGGTTCACTGTCAGCTACTTCTGATTCCTTCACAACATTTTAGTCCCGCTATACAGATGAATCCTTCTGGAAATCTCCAGCCTTCAGGAACTTTTCAGCTCCGAATCTTCACCCCTCTAGAGGACATGTTCCTAGAACCATCTAATTTGTGCTGTTTGCTACCCTGCAGCCAAATATTAACTGTCTTTCCTGCTTCATTCATATTTCTTACCAAACTCAGCTTGAAACTCTGCAGCAATTTCTGGTTTCGGGTGACTGCCAGCATACAAAAATTTCTTGACTCCAAATGGCTTTAGACGGCGGGCAACTGCCTGTCCTAGAAACAAGAGATGAGACCCTCCAGGCAGTGTACAAACTTCTGCAGACAGGCATATAGGAGAGAAACTACTACCCAGGCACAGAGCTGAAACGCTGCTCTCCACTGTCCCCGAGGGGTCATCTTTTGGCAAGCTCACATTCGGTTTAGCTGAAAGTAAAGCAACTGGTAGAATATATCTCTCACTAAAGGATCACTGTAGCCCGTTTAACTGGGAATGCTCCTGTGATGCTTGATTCAGGTCTGGAGCATGTCAGGGGTGGAAATAAAGGCCAGATGTCTCTCCTCAAGGGAGCATGAATGAATTCTCAGCTACAATGAAGCTGCAGCAAATGGGATGTTAGGCGTAAAGCAACCTAGACAGCAAATCAAAAAGGCAGTAAAATAAGCAATCTGTTGACCAAGTCCACAGCTGAACAGACAAGAGTATATTATTTTTGACTTTGGGATGTTCGTTTAACTGAAAATTTAGAGAAAAGCATCCAGTTTACATTCAGATACACTAGACGTGAACACTTGAATGCTTAAAAATTCAAGGTCCAGGCCTGACGAGTCAAGATCACTTTTCCACGATGCTTCAGCTAGTCTTCCTTGTGGTTCTAACACGTTTTAAAGAGGGACAACAGGGGAAATCTATTTGGCTGGAGTTCCAGGAGTTCTCTGCCATAACTGGAGACAGCTAGATTTCATACATGACATGCACTTACCTATCCTTCCCAAGCCTATGATGCCCACGATACTGTCAGACAGACCATAACCACACATCCACAAGGGCTTCCATGTTGTCCAGCCACCACTAGCACAGAGAGTGAGATGGGAATACGCATTAGAAAAAAAAAAGAGAGCCTACCTCAAAGCCCGGCCCAGTATCTGGACAAGTACATCGCAGATTACAAGCACTACAGAGGTTTCAGAATCTCTGTCAGACACAGGTGATCTTATAAATGGGGAAATGATCAAGCTCTCAGAGGCAGCTGTTTCAAGCTATCTCTGTGGCCTCTGCAGGGATCTGCACAAATCTTCTGTAAGCAGCAGCAGCCTTGGGACTGATTTCATTTATGCACTACTAACCACAGCCCTGGAAATGACTGCCATACAACTAACTATGGTCAGATCTTTCATTTTTTCCTCAAAGGGCTTGGAGTAACCTCAGTTGCCCACTTCCACAGGGGAGTTCAGAGCACACTTCTGTTCTTTTAACAGCCCTTGAACAATATACCTCCACTTACAGAAGTGCAAAGGACTCGATGTTAGCCTGCAAGGTATTTACTACCGGTCTGGTGGAACACTGGCTTCAGGCCCATTTCATTTGTCCACTGTTGCATGCATTCCCCCGCAATATTTAACCCAGGGGTGACTTGAGCTCAAAAGCTAGCCCCTGCTCCAGCACTTGGCTGCAAACACTTACTTCTTCACCTCCTCTGCTGACTCTGGCAGCCGGCGGCACGTAGCTAGGAGTAAAGCCACAGAGAGCTCAGCAGTGGCATCAGTGAGGACATCAGGTGTGTACCCTACGCGGATCCCTCTGCAAGGCAAGCAGAGTACTCAGGTCTCTGAGGAATAACACTGCTGATTGTGGAATACTACCCCACATTTTCTGGAAAGATACTGATATTACACTTCTTCTAGGTATTTATGTTATCACTTGTGAGAGGATATTTCTTTCACATGAAGACTTCCAGCTGTGGTTTTGTCCAAGCAAGATGGAAGTTGCAAAGCTTTCTTTCAATGAAAATCTACCCTGGGGGCCTGTGCTGAAGCAACCTGCAGATCTACTGCATTAACTGCAAGATGAATTCAGAGTTTTCACAGTCTTCCTCTGTCTCCTTCAGTCCAGCTTAATACTCTGCTTTCACTCTGTCATTCACAGCTAGGCATGCAGCGAGGCAAAAACAGTGATATAGGACAGAAGCCACCAGAAAGAAAGAAACAACATATTTGGAAACCAGCAGGCAAGGAACAAAGGTTACCGCTTTTTAATTTCATGTAAGGCAAGGTGGTCAAACCCCACAGACATAGTGCTGATGACTTTCAGGCTGGACCCTGCAAAACACCAGGACAATGCTCAGAATGGTGAGTAGTCAGAATCACGCCAACTTCACAACAAACAGCAGCCACCAAACCAACCAACCAAGAGAGGACAGAACTCTTGCAGTGGTCACTCTGCAATTCAAATCCACACATTTTTTTCATCCACTGGAGTTCCAAACAATGGCTGGAGCTGAAACTAGCAAGGAGGAAATACGTTTTTGTTTGTTTGTTTGTTTGTTTTTTATTTTTTTGCTGGAGTATTTATTTTATGCGCTACACAAGCAGCCAGCCATTGGTATCCCATCGGCAGGACTAGGAGACTCTGCCTGAAACACTGCCTGGTCCACCCATCTCCCATCTGCTTGGCTACTACAAGGATTATCTAGGGCTGCCTGTACCCTAGCAGCTTGCTGCCTGTAGGGACAGAGAAAATAACCTTGGAATAACTTCTAGATATCATCCGAAAAGCCATGCCTAATGCTCAGGACTAGGGGGACTTTCAGACTAGTTCTGCCCAGCCTCCGGAACATGTGGATTTTGGAGGGACCAAGATTTGTTAAAGAGATGCAACTTTATCAGGGACTCTTTGTCCCTGAGAAAATCTGGGAAATCTGCCCCTCCTATTAAAACAGGAACTGATGATTTGGGCACTGTTTTGGCATCTTGCTCCCTCCTCCCCCTCTGCCACATCCAGTGTTTCTTCCACCTTCTCTGCTCTCCTTCCCTCCCAACTTACACTCCTTGGAGCTGGAAGGCGGCCATGGGATTTGAGGGCCACCCCGGAGCCCACCCGCACGCACCTGCTGCATCAAGGACCTCTCTGTCTATGCGGTCGGACAAGAGGCAGAGCAGGCCCTGCTTCCCGGCTACCCTGGCCAGCAGCTCAGCGCGCGGGATGGGCTCATCCGAATCCCACTGCTGGACGGCGCACCTGCGGGCAGCGCAGGCAGTCACCGCGGGGACAGCTGCCCGCTCCCGCCCCGCCGAGCCGCGGGGTCCCCGCCGCGGAGCGACCCACGCAGCACCCGCCAGACGGGCCAGGGACACGGGCTGCCGCCAGCGCCCACTCGCCCTCCCGCCGCGCCGCGCCGCGCCGCGCCGCTCCGAGACGGGCGCAACCCGGGGGCCCGCAGCGCCCGGGGGGGCCCGCAGCGCCCGGGGGGGCCCGGTCGTCCCCGGCCCGGCCGAAGACAGGACAGACCCTCGGTGCCGCTGCCCGCCGCGCTTACCCGCCGGCCTCCGAGAGCGCCCGCAGCCCCGCGGCCGGGATCCGCCGCGTCACGAACACCTCCATGGCCCGGCGCGCCGCCCGCATCCGAGCCGCGCCGAGCCGCGCCGAGCCGAGCCGAGCCGAGCCGAGCCGAGCCGAGCCGCGCCGAGCCGCGCCGAGCCGAGCCGAGCCGAGCCGAGCCGCGCCCGCCCTCCGGCGGCCGCTGTGGCGCTGCACAGCGCCTCCGGACTTTCCCTTAGCGGCCCCCCCGGGGAGTCCCCAGAGCGAGGGGCTCGGCTGGGGTGAGGTGGGATTTGGTGCCATCACGTACGGGGGTGAGGTGGGGTGGGGTGGGGGGAGCGCACGTGGCGCGTAGGAAGGTGTCGCCCCGAGAGCTGCGGGGCCAGTGCTGCGTGCACGTAGTTCGGGGTGCTCCACCAGCAAAGGTTGGCGCAGAGGCCCTAGGAGGGATGCTCGTGCCTTCCTGAGCCAGCTGCCCAGGCACCTGGGAGGTGGTCTCCGGATACCAGTGTCTCAGGCTGCCTTTGCTGAGCTGCATAACTTTTTAAAGAGAAGTACGTGGGGAACATCTCCCTGCACTGGCTCTAAGATTGCAAGGCTTTGCACTCAAAACCAAAACACATGCCTTTTGCAGAAGGCTGGCTTATCCACCAGCTTGTGATGGAGTAGTTTTGAGGCCTTGGAGCTCCTCGGGAATAGTATGGCATCAGGTAGAACTGCAGAGAGCATTTCTTGCACTAGCAGCTTGATTTGCTGGTGTCTTTCCAGGCTTTTTGCGGCTGTCAGCAAATGAAGAGCTTTGCAAGTTGGGCAGGAATGTGTGAGGCCACACGGACACCACAACTTGTTTTGGAGAGGGAAGGGATGGTTACTAGATTCCATGACTGGTTGCAGAAGTGAGTAGAAGGCCCTTGAAGGAAGGAGGCAGATATTTGCATGGGGGAGGACTCCTAAAAGCACAGGCTGCTGATTCACCTGTACCTCTACAGCCCCATCCCTCATATCCTGGATTTGAAACGACTTTAATCCTCACAGCTTCCCTCAGCTTTCTTTTTCTTGATGCTGCCACAGAAAGAACAACAGCCTTGACTTTCCCCTCCTTTCCTCAATCTCTATAATGCAAAGCAGCTGCCTCCTGAAGAGCTGCCAGCTGCCCAGAGCCCCTCCAGGTCTGTCTGTGCATAGGAATTACTCCTATGTGCAGAACCTGGAAGCAGCAGTCTACTCAGTACTGACAGCAGGCTCAAGACTGCAAGGATGCTAGGAACTGTGCTTGTAAGTGGCAGAAGGTTGCTTTTGCTGACATGCATGTCCCCAGAGCATGCTGTATCTCAGGCTCAGCTTGCCACTGCACAGCTTCTGGCCGTATAGCTCTTGAACATGGTCATCCAGGCTGGGACTAGCATGGGCTCTCCCTGCTGGCACACATACTGAAGGAGGTTAACATCATTGTCTCTGTCATTTCTCACCATTGATGACCTACCCAAAGTCCAGAGAAGAGGCAGAAATCAGCTCAAAACTTCTCCTAAGCAATACTGATAAGAACTGCCCTTGTCCTACTTCCAGTCTCTAGCATGGGATAGAGATGGGGTAAGATACCATCTGAAAGGGCTACAACTGTAATGGAGAAAGGAGTGCGTCCAGGCAGATGAGATAGTATACATGGCCTGGAGTATCCTTGGATACTCATACAATATCCCGATCATGTGAGCTCTGCATGAAATTCTATCCTACCAAGAATACATGGCAATTTCTGTGCCAATGGCCATACATCTGGGCTGTGTTAGAGGTTTAGCTATAGATAAAGTGAGTTTCCCAGGCTGTTTCTGCCACACGTGCAGTGAATGTCGATCACAAACTGATTTCTTCTTATTCCTGTGGTCACAAAATCTGACTGTAGCACAGCTGAGGAGCGAACGTAACTAGTTTGGAAGTGTGGCCTTTGTGCTTACAGTTCTTCTACCATGGAAGCAGGGAGAAAAGTGATTTCCAGGCATGCACACCCAGGGCAACTTGCACAACATCTGTATGTAAGAGATTTTCATAACCTTTAGGAACACAGCTTCTCCACAGAATGACCAGCATCATCTTGCCATAAGAAGATTTATGGCAAGGAAACAGGCAGGCCTAGGCCCCAAGAGAGAAAAATTGAGAAAAAAAGGAATGAGATGATCAGCTGCATCAGTTGCTTCATACTTGAAGGAGAGAAGTTTCTCAAGGGTCTGCTACGGTGCTAGCATAGCTGCTGCAATGCTGGGATTTAAGAGAGCCCCTCAAATTCAGCTGGCTAATGAAGAGAAATCTGTACCAGAGAAGCAGGCAGCTGTCCACAGCTCAGAATAACGTACGCATGCTGATCTCAAAGAAACAATAAAATCCTTGTTCATGAATCCATTAGGGGGACCCAAGGAAAGTACCAGCCAACAGCGGTTCAATCTGACCAACTGGTTCAAATTTCAGCAGGAGATGGCACACCGGCTGGTAAAATGCACAGAGGGTTTATTGTAATTTGTAAACTCAGCTCTGGGGGACCCTGGAAAGGAGCAGGCCTGACCCATCTATCTTACTCCAGAAATCTGCTTAAAACAGAGCATTTGATTTCTGTGCCCAGTGCCAAAATGACACACTTAATAATCTGTTCTCAACAATTACATTCCTTGCACCTATTTTCTAGTACCTTTCCCTCTGCAACATCCACCATTCTCCAAGATATGGATGAATTTGCCTTCTCTGCATATTTTTTACTGATAACACTGCTGGTCTAGGTCATTTCCCCTTTGTGCCTGTAAAAGCATTATGATCAAGGAATAACAACTGATTAGAATGTGCTGACTTGCATCTTCTCACAGGAGAATAGGTGGGCAGTACTGTGAAAATGCCTGTGGTGGCTGGAGATATGTGAACTGCCCAGAACAAGGCAAAAAATGGAACATATATTTTAGTTGAAAAAACAGGAAACTTAAAGCATGGATGAAATACAAAACTGCAAGCAGACACAAAAAAAAAAGTGCAAGGAAGGGAGTAAGGTGAGGCAAACAGAAAGATTTGTCTTTTGGTTGATACAGGATTTGGTAGCAGTTGTGGTTTGCGAGCCAAATTTTTCAGTGCTATAAAAATTGAGAGTCCTTTATACAAATGCTTAATATACACCTATTTTTTGAAGTTTCAGTGTAAGAAGAGCACAACCTGTATTCAGAAAGGAAAAACAAACACTAAAAGAAGTGCTGAGGTGATACAAGTGTAAGAGGTTTTATTTCTCTAATGCGCTCATTCTGCAAAAGGAAATATATGAGACATCTTTGCTGTCGATTGTATAACCCACAAGAAGAACAAAGATAATTTTAATGAGCCCTCTCTCCCCTCACCAGAGCAAATGCCAGGTTTGCCTTAAAAAATTGTCATGTTATGAAAAGATGGCTATCTCTCCATGACATTCACTGAAAGCAGTGAGTACACAGGAGCTGCGATGTCGTGGCTAATGTAAGAATCTCTGTCTGGACTGGCAGCAGAGTCCCTCTCCACAGGATGAGTACATGGCATCCAGAATGCACATAGGGAGAAAGGAGACAGAGCCTGACCGATAATCCAGTGTGCTGAGTCTATCTGATCGTTGAGGAGCACCTCCATCCTTCCACATGACTAACATGGGCCTTTTCTTTCTCCAGAGTAAGATGTGCATTCAGCTTGCAGGTTGTCCAACATCTTGTCTTTAAAACAGAGTGTAAACGACCACCAGGTTTTCGGTGAGAAGCTCTCCCTTACAGAGAGCTGTAACACCTTCAAGAACAGCAGCCTGTGTTTGTCCAGGAACTAGCTTGTACGAAGACCCAGGTGAGAGCTGGCCATCCCCTCTGCCAGTAAATTGTTGGCAGCTAACATGGTCGTGGCATTCCTAGTATTCCATGGTGCATGGTAGGTGTGGAGGAATCACTGACATAGAAAACGAGCCAGAGGAGTCACTTCCCCCATACCTAGTCCTGCAAGAGTTTTGAATGAGCCTCATGCCAAGACATCACTTTGCATGTGCTCCTACAAACCTCTGCTTTGTACAAGGTGGATGTCTGCAAGCCCTAGTGCTGGTGGCCTCAGGAAGGAACAGGCTCCTGGTGTCTAAAGAAGATGAATCAAGGGCACTTGAGAATAAAGGGTCTGTGAAGATCTGTGTGGGTTTCTGAACTGCCTTACCTGGAGGAAATCTGTCTGGGAACCCCAAGGGGAAGCAGTAGCAGCCTGGCTGGGGTGCTGACAGTGCAAGTTCATGGACATGAGAAAATAGAGTGCATAATGGAGTGGGGAGATGGGATCTTTCCAGCAGCCTTTTACAGACTCAGCTGAACTTGGTGTGGAATCTAGATCCTAAGAAATCAAAAAGGACTGGTGGATGGCAGACCTACCAGCTATATTTCTGTCTTGTAGATGTCTTATGCAAGTCACACCTGCTACATGTGCAAGGAGGGTTGAAAGTCACAAGAAACATGCAGAGCTTTAAAAGGATTTTTAAATTTAATAAGGTGTTTTATTAAAATATGGATGGATTCTTACAGATGTCAGTACTCTGCTGGCTCAGAAGAGCAAGATGAGCAAATAGAATGCCAGACAGAACAAAATGCTCAGGAGCATCTGTGTAGCAACCACTCACACAGACGCATATATGTACATGTGCCAACAGGGAGAGCAAAGCAGGCCTCAGTTTCAGGGGGCACCGTGGTATGGAGATGGTAAACATACATACGTGTGTGTATGTGTGTCTGTGTGCGTGTGTGTACGTACCAACACACATATAGATGTTTGGGGTTCTTTGGGGAGACATTTTTCAAATTCCTTGATGCATCAAATTATTTTCTGTGAGCCTCCAGGACTGCCAGAGAGACTACTACCAGCTACTGCCAATCATGCCATTGAACTTTGTCTGCCATCACTGTGGTCATTTCATAACCTAGTATAAGATGGATTACTGTATTGCTATAATGTGTAATGCTCTAATATAATTACCAACTAGCCAAGGGCCTGGTAAACTAAGGAAGTAAGGTAAGGTGAGAACCACATGGCTTTGTGTCAAGGTCCTTAAAGCTGGGTAGATGTCAGGCCATAATAGTTCTACCAGGGGAACTTGGTGGTTTCTGAACTGCTCTATGAGGTGATGGTCCCTCCCAGATTCTGTTTCACTGTGGACAGCCCAACCTGGCCCCTGATCAAAAATGAGCTCTTGATCCCATTTCCCTTTTAGCTCTTGAGGCATCATTTAAGCACTTTGCTGTAAACTGACCAAAAAGAGGCACACGGGAGACATAATAATCCTGATGGGACCCAAAGTATGGGTCTGTGATGGGACTGTATTTCTAAGCAGTGTGTACCTACCCCCAAACAAGAGTGAGAACATACTAGCCAACAGGATGTAAGCAGTCCAATCTGCAGCTTGAAGAACATAATTTTTCTCGTAAAGGACTCTCAGTTCAGATACTTGGAAAGTCACTGCCCGGTGTCTCAGTGCTAACACATCACCCACACTACGAGGATCTGTGCTGAGCTAATTGCCTCAACACAGGTGTCATTGATTGCTACTGCCAGAAGTGTTGGATGATATCTTGTGATGAGAGGCATTTCCACTTTGGGGTCTCCAGTGACTACTGTGGGAAGTTTCCAACGACCAGAGATAGGTAGAGTGAATGCTTCCCCAGTGATAAACATAAAATTTACTTTAAAAAGTAAATTGGCCAGACTGTTATCTTGTGTGATATCAATTTGCTGGACAGTGGATCTGACTCATCCCTGCTTTATGACCGTGAAAGGAACACAAGTAGGAAAAGGAGTGAGAAAAAAATCAGGTGCATTATCTTAGAGAAGGAAAATAGAGTCATACCAGTAAAGGTAACTTCTCCACAAAAACATCAGTGGACAGAGCAAAAGCAGGGTTTCACACTGCAGCATATGGAACCTTGATTCTGCTGTTGCTACACAGTAGAAGTTACACAGGTTGACACCAGTCAGGAGACAGGAACAGTTAGCAACACATACTCACCACAGATTTTAAGTATAAAAAGAGAATGATCTGCAGGTAGAGGTTCAGCCCTGTAACATCCAGACTAGCAGCTGCAATGTGACCACTGGCGAGAGCATGGTACGGGCCATCCTGGTTCACTGCGCCTCCATTGAGGGAAAACAGACTATCTGTCACTTTCTGGGCAGCTTCCTTCTGTCCTTTCTCTAGGAAATAAGAACCTTCATTATCTGGTGAAAGCTTTAACAAGAGGGCTGGATAGAGTTGGAGTGCACAACCATCTGATCTTAATGGTAGTTTTATAATCAACTCAGAGGCCAGGGACTTAACAGTACTTTTCTCTGGCATGAATCATACTGTATTATATGTGGGATCAGCTTATCTAATGAGACTGTATTCTACTGATGGGATTTTCTTTTATCATGATGCATCTCTGCTCCCACCGTCAGCATGTTGTCAGATTATGCCAGCAAAAGCTTTTTTATTTTTAATAATGGCTTGAAAGTTTAGTTTATTTTATTGAGCTGGGGTAACATTAGAGCTGTCATCTTATCTCCTTCCCTGATCACGTAAGGATTTGTGACAGGAGTATATGTGCTCCAGCATGACATCTCTGTGCTAATCTTGCAGCACAGCGGCTGCAGCATTTTTTCTTCCTATCACCCTCACCTGCTCATATTGATGGATATGGTGGTGTCTTTCATTTAGGAAAACATGCTGCTGCTGCAGACGCCCTGTGTTCCTAGAGTCGGCACAAAACACACAATGATGAAGTCTGGACACACGGCCAGTTCCTCCAGTGGCACTGTTACAAGCAAAATGGAGATCCCCAGGAAGGATTTATTTGCAAAGTAAAACACAAAATACTGCTAAAGGGCTGGGTTTATCGACACACTGAAATCCAGAGAGCAAATAAGCAGCCTCCTTAGCTGTGTCACTTCGACACAGCTGTGTCGCTGTGTCTTTACTATGAATCTGTGAAAACAATTTATTTGGGTATCTTGGCCTGTCACCTTTTTCCTGGGACTCGCTGTTCCAGCCCCAGGCCTGCACTGTGGGTCCCACTCACCACATGCACCCAGTGTATGTCCTAAGATGTCCCAAATACTCACAACTCAGTGACAGGAACTTGTAGTAACTTGATAAAAGCAAGAACAGGGGGATGCGTGCTTCACAGCATGCAGCTGACAATCAGTTCCAGCAATAAGAAGCCATCCCTTCACTTTTAACCTGAAAATGTTTAACTCACAGCCTGAGCTCACTTTGGGTCACATCATCCGCATGTTTTGGTGACAAAAATGTTTTACATATTGTGTGAGCTGGCCACAGTCTAGCCCTGCAATGGTTTTTCAGTCTATAAGTCACCACCCTCTAGGGTGAGATATTCTCTTTTGGATATGGCATAGCTCTTCAGTCCCTTTGGGGTGCGAGGGAGCTGTCAGTGTTGTGCTCTTAGACTGCATCTTTTGTGTTGCTGGTTCTGCAGGGTGGAGCTCAGCTCCTGCACTGGTTGTCACCCTGTTATCACCAGGCCAGGCACAAATGTGATTGCACTTTAGACCACTTCTAACTCTCGCAGTTCCTCACTGACCCAGTACCACACTGTCTCAAGCTGTACTTAAAACCAAAGGTCCTAGAGTCATGGGATTGTGTTCTTTATTTTAAAAAGGCAGGAGTTTTGTGAGTGCAGGAACAAATGGAGCTCAATTCCCTGTGGAGTTCTGTCTCATGGATGGCTGCCTTTAGTGTTGAAGGAGGTGCAAGTTCTCCCTGAAGTGTTCCCATGGGATGAGGAAGAATAAGGTGAAGGCACTGACCCAGGTGTCTGATAAGATTTGAATTTGCAATACAGCCTTCCTCTCTGCTGGACACTGGCAAGGTCTTGGCCTTCTGTGCATCTGCCTGTTAGCCTGATAGCTGTAGAAATGTGGCTCACATCTCCAAATACAGCATACAAATGAAAGTGGCACAATATTTCTAAAACTTCACATTTCTGAGCCGGTAATTTTAGAAGGAGGGGGAGACAGACCTCAATGCCTACTTTTTGAATAGAGTAGCACAGTCTTAGCACTGTCTCTTTCAGTGTGATTTCCTGCAAGGATGAGAGTCATAACATATGGGTCTTTTCCACCCACCTCTATTGCCGCTTACCAAATGTGTCTGAAACGTCCCTCCTGGAATGAACCCCAGCCTGGCTGAAACTGAGATTTCTCAAGCTGGGCAGTGGATAGAGACCAGCACCAGGGCACCTCTGAGGAAAAGGCTGATGCCTGCATGCAACAGCTACCTGTCCCATTCGTGCTGCCAACTTGCTAGTCAGCAAAAGCACAGGTCCACGGCATCTGGAGTGTCCATTGAGTTTTGTTCTGCCAGCAGTTGTGGATATAGGAGAGAACTGGGAGGGCTGGCCCCACAGATGCTGGGGCAAGAGAAGTGGAAATACTGGGACAGGACCATGAAGCAAAGTGCTGGAGGAAAGTGACTAGGGTTTCACAGGAGCTTCAGGAGGAGCTGTTGGGATACAGGAACATGTCTGTAAGAAATCAGGCAGGAGCATTGCCTCTGTGCACAGAACAACTTGTTGGTTCACATCCTCTGCAGGCTCAGTGAGAAAAATGGTAAAAACAAACTCCGAGGCATCTTTGAGTTCTCTCTCAATCATAGGTCCTGAGTTACCACCTAGCCTTTGAGCCCCTCACATGCACCCTCTTACCAGACTCTGCTGGGACTTGCAACAACCATTTCAGGCTGGGGACCAGTGTTGGTATAGAGCAAATTCTTGATTTCAAATGGCCTTAAGTGGAGGGCTGCGGCTGTTTCTTTAAGAGAGAAGTTAAACCCATGAGATTCCTGGCATTGCTCCTCAACTACTCTGTATTCTCCTCTCTGTGGATGAGGCAATACTGTGCAGTGGGACAAGCTAGTGCCAACCGCCTAAGTCTTCAAGCTTTGTGGATTTCAGGGGAGCCTCAGAAACCTACTGGCCTGCACGTGAGCTTGCCAGGGGTCTACAGCAAGGACAGCTGTGTGTGTGGCTGAGTGTGGGGAGGTTGAAGAATAATGAGCAAACCCATTTCCACACGAGCCATTTCGCCTCAGCATGTTGGCTGAGGAACTGCTGTGAGAGGGAGGCATATATTCCACAGTCTCCATCCTAACTCCTAGACCTGTGTTCTTTTCATTAGAAACCAGTACTGAGCCTAGAAGGGGCTGCTGTGACTCAAATGAAGAATGACATCAGCAAAGAAAACTACAAACAGCAGCTCTTCTCCTGGCACCATGACAATGCAGTTTAAAACACCGGATCAGCTTCACAGGCTATCTGAAAGGGTTAAAGTCTCACCGCGAGCTGGATTGCACCTGAAGGTTGCTCAGTGACCTTGGACAAGGTTGTTATGGCTGCAGAAGGAAAAGAGCCACAGGGGAGCCACAGGAAGTTCCCCCTGAACGTGAGGGGGAATTTCTTCACTGCGAGAGTGACAGAGCACTGGACCAGGTTGCCCAGCGAGGTTGTGGAGTCTCCTTCTCTGGAGATATTCAAGGCACGCCCAAATGCAACCCTGTCTAACATGCTTTACGTGACCCTGCTGAGCAGGGAGACTAGAAGATCTCCAGAGGCCCCTTCCAACCTTACTGATTCTATGACATACAAAATTATAAAAGTCATAAAATGAAGTGTTTTGAAAATGGCATTTTTCTGCCTTACTTTCAAAATCATAGGTAGTTTAGGGCCAGTCCTAACTGTGTGGGTGTACTTATGTCATTTTACAGGTGTTACTATCTTATCCAGAACACATAATGCATAATTTTGGCCAGTCCTGTACACAGTCCTGTAGAAAAGCTCTCCAGGGAATCTTGCAACTCGCTTATGTGTCCAAGATCCAGTATCCCCATGGTGCTGTCAGCAGACCACAACCACACATCCAGAGAGGTTTCCAGATGCCCTGCCACCACTTAAACATGAAGACAAATCTCCTTTAGGTGAAAGCTGTGTGAGCACATCTGCTTTTCCCATGACTGCAGAGTGCAGTATCTCAGCGGCTGCGACAGCTTTGGTTCTGGGATAATCTGTTCCCACTTCCTTTTTTTCAAGGCTAGTCCATCCCAGCTACTTCAGAGATAACTCCAGAAACCTTACAGAGCATGGAAGTCAGTAAGTCTCCTCAAGAATATTTCATTCTAATCCCTATTAATTTGCAGTTTACTTGTACTCAGAAACTGTACCCTTCACAAAATATGACCAGTAACTAGTTTTAAGCCTGAACATCCTCTTTACATGAAGTAATATTTGGTCCCTTTGGGATCCTTTTCTTGCCTAATTCAATGATATGTTATAGCCATGAACTTTTTTGTCTCCTCAGCTTTGTACTGGATATCATTCTGCTTGACCTTGTCTTCTTGTTCTTGTCTTGTGAGACAAACTGCACAGAAATTCACAGTTTCTCTTTCTCTCTTTAATAGATGTTGTATATATGTATGTATATGTGTATATATATATATAGATATAGATACATATATGTATATAAATATAAATACATATAAAATCTGTGTTTATTATTTTATGCATCTCCTGGAATCCACTTCTTCTAGGTGAAATGTCCAGTTTGCTCTGTCTCTCCACAGCATCCTCTGCACTATTCTCACTGGCAAGCTTTCAACCCCTTTGTGCATGCTGTGAAGGCTGAATACAGAGCAGTGTAAGGCTTAGCCGTGGCATATTCAGCAGCTGCAATAATTTGATCCGAGCTCTTTTGCTTCTGAACCTTTTTCCTGCTGTGTTGCAGCAGCTGTCTTCTCAGCCACAGCAGGCAGCAGAATAGAAGTTGCTCCAGTGAGGTCAGCACAAACATCTCCACTCTCCACTGCTTTGCATATGCCACTGTCCTATGCCATCATATTTCCCAGTAACCTGCCTTTGTTGGCTCCTTTTGAAATTCTGCATAATCTCATTCAGTCTTTCTAATCTGAAGAAACTTTTTCGCCTCTCCCAGCTCTATCACACTTCACTTCACCCCAAAGCTACAGATCTTAAAAAGACTAATCAGTTTCTCACTCCTGACCTGATATCTTTCTTGTTATCTTGACACCACGGTGAAAACTGACCTGTAAATGTTGTTTTTACTATCTGGTTTGTTTCAGACTAGAGAAAACTTTACTTCTGGAAAACTCTGAAGAAATTTGCAAAAGCTTTTTTTGAAGTGAACAGATTCTATTTCTTCCTCCATTTTGCTGACATGTGGTTATACTCCAGGAGCAGTGAGAATCTTGGATTCTTCAAAGACAGGTCTAGGGCCATCATTTATTTCCTGTGCTGTTTTTTGCCTTAGCAGCTATAACAGACATAATATAGAATCTGTAAAAGTCATGGTCTTGGAATAACCCTTCTAAATTTTCCCATTTGGGGGGCTGTTTACCTCCTAGCACTTGGATCTTGCTTTCTTTTCTCGTGGTAGACTCAACACAAAAGCTGCCAGCAGGCAGTTTGAATAAGGAAGTAACAGCTTCATCCAGAGCCTCCAAGAGCTGACAAGATGTTGCCAGAAGAAGAGCCACTTTGAGTCCAGCTGCTGCTTCTGTCAGTACATCTGGTGTATTTCTAACCAGATTCCTCTGCAAGGAGACAGAAGTATCACCTACAGGTGAGACACATCAGGAGTTTGGTGGGATTCTGGGAGTGCATGTCAGAACAGGATGAAAAGAGTCACAAGCTTTTGGTATATGAAGGTGATGTCGTTTAAGATATAAATCATCTCTGGCAAAGCTTACAGCTTTCAAGAGAATACAGGAATTACAGACATTTCCCTGTGAAAAATCGCTAAAGCAGCTGAGTGTCTGTCATGACCTGGAAATGCACCCCAAGTTTTGAGAAAGAGGCATAGTTCTTCAGGGAGCACTGGGGGAGAGAAATGTGTTGGCTTGGGAGCCTGATTTGCTGGGGACTTTATGTCAGCACGGACAAGAAAAGCACCCCTAAAGGGCTAACGGTTGGACCAGATCTACTCAAAAATACACCCAGTAAAATCACCAGTCACTTATCAAAGGAAAGACAATGTGTTTGAATTCAGCTGGTTAATTAATAACTTCACCTTGGGGCATGGCTGTCTTCCCACTTCAGGACTTGCTGTATGTTTCCAGGGTTAAAAACAGGATACTATGAACAACCTTGACTCTTGGAAGGAACTAGGGACTGCATACTCTACTCATGTGGCCAGGGGATGTAGCAGTAAACAGCAGAAAATAATTCCAGTTCTCAGATGCTTAGGTTCTCCAAGGTGGAAGGGGAACAGCTCTGCCTTGCTCCAGGACTCACGGGGACACAGACACAGGGAGGTGATCTCCATGACAAAAGGACCAGAGCAAGGAACTGGTACAGCTTGTGTTTGGTCTGTTCAGATAATTACTCTTGGGACCACCTGGTGGAACCTGCCTTGGTGGGAAGGGCTGGTAATGGCTTTGAGAGCAGCCCATACTAAGTGAGAGGAGTCTCTCACCATGGCTTTGTCTTTTTTCCCCATCTAGATGGAGCACAGTGCTCTTGTCCACAAGATAGAGGGGCCAGTTGGGTTTTCCAGCACTGGACAGAAGTCCTGAGCCATTCAGCTGCTCTTTCCAGGCGGGGAAGGGGTTGGATGTGCTGTTACTTGTGCTTGGCCTGTAATTGGAGAAAATCTATAACACTTACCTCTTCAACTCCTCCAGGGAAACATGGTCATATTCCACTGACATGGTGCTGACCACTCTCAGGCTGAGGCCTGTTGTTTCAAAAGAGGTTCCTATGGCAGGACTTTGGCAACTCCAGTCTGTAACTATTGCTGACAAACCCAGTAATTTATTAGAAATGACCTTCCTAAGACAAAACTTCTCAGTCCAGCAGCACCACCACTATCCCTTTCAGCAGATTAGAACCTGATCAGTCGGTCACTGAGGGGCATATTCAGTGATTGCCTTGGGGACAGGTACTTTTGTTGCCAAAAAATGGCCCAAGCGAAAATAGAATTTCCTCTTCTGCTGCAGAGGTGCATGTCTAATCCCTCATGGTGCTGCTTTCCAGGAGCATCTTTTCCTGACAAGTGACTGCAGCACAGAAACACAAACCAGGGTTTAAACTTGAACACTGCTGAATATGACTGTGAGACTTTTACTCTTGTCTTAAGCAGATCTGGCTCACCTGCCACATCAGAGCCCTGCTTTACCACCTGTATCATCTGCTGCATCCAGAACTTCAGCATTTTTCATCTCTGAGAGCAGGCAGAAGAGGCCCTGGATCCCAGCCACTTTCTTCAGGAGCTCTGAGTGGGAAACTGGGTCGAAGAATGTCATTGCTTGATGTGGCAGCTGTGGAGATGGGATTATGAAGAGGATCAGACATTCACAAAATTCACAAAACCCCTCTAACTCTGCTCCTTCATCCCATAAAAGCTGGATTGTCAGGTAGAGTAAGAGATTTGCAAAACTCTGTGGAGGTTGTATTAAGGACCTTTTAAGGATGATAAAGGTGAGGCACAAAAACAAGAACCCATGCAGATATGCTGTGAGATGGGGCTTTTTGCTCCACCAGTCGCTCCTCCTGCCATTATTGGCATCTCTGATGACAGGAAGATCGTGACGCATGAAAGGACCTCAGAATGTGGTTCCGTGGGGCTTCCAAAGACCACAGCACTCATCTCTCCTTGTTCCCACTTTGTTGCCTCTACCACTGGTCTGTGCTGCCTTTTGACATCTACATGTGTAAGGACAGGACCTCCCTGTCCCATGGAGAGCCACAGCCCCTGCTAGTGTCACTCCACCAAACATGTTTACTCCTCCACTGATCTTATCCCTTACTTCGAGTCTCTAAGTCTCCCTCCTAGGCTAGATGTATGGAAGCATGTCACCCACATGGTGGGTTGTTAGACCCGCAAGAGGCTAGACTTTTATTTAAATTTTGTGTTTAAAGTCTAGTTCTACCCACTAGCCTAAGACTTTCTTTCTTTGGCATTCCTGCATTTCTAGCTGTACATCTAGCACACATGAAAGATATTTTTCTTTTATGTCATTTGCAATGCTGAAGATTTTGCATAGGGATCAAAAATTTGGCACCACTGCTTCAGATTTTGTGAGATTCAGAAGTTTATTAACTAAACTCTGTTTTTACCGAAGGGCAGATGTGTTTGTTAGGGCTGTTATACTATTACCACAAAACTGTTTTGAAAACATTTTCAAAGGTTTCCTGTAGGGAGGAAGAAATATATTGTCTCCATTAGGGATTTCAGCCAGACCAGTTTCTTTAATCCTCTTACAGCGTAACTAGGATTTTGTGATTAGGAGCAACCAGAATCTTTAAATGATAGTGTTCCAAGGAGCAATATTTTAATTTGCCTTTCTTAAAAGAGCCAACTTCCATGTTTGAAAGAAGGCCTAAAGCTCCAGCTGGAGAGAATTTGCAGTGGATGCATAAAACAAAGCACCAGTTACTTCTATGATGATGACTTGGAATGATCCTTCCCTAGGCTGGGGCACATTTATGCCAGCCAAGGATCTGACAGAGGATTCACACAGCCCCAAATCCTCAGCCTCCTAGGTTAGACCTTGGAAAGCTCATATGTGGCTAATTGTTGCTGACTTCCACCTAGACTGCTCACTAAAAAAGCCCAAAGCATGGCTAATGTTTTTAATGGTTTATCTGCCAGGGTATCCAAGTGGAAAAAAGGTGGAAGGGATGGGGCTTCTCATGGATTTTTCACAACAATCAGCCATTTTTTCTGGGAAGACTGAAAAGGCATCACATACACCTGAACAGCTGAATGGCAGCAAGTCTCAGTGTAATGGATGGAGTGCATGAGGTTGAGCCCTCTGTCCAGGCTGCAGCCAAGCCTCCAAATCCTTTAGAGCGACTTTGGCTCACATGATGATTTTCTGGATAGCTTCAAATGCACCTCCCATCTGTCATGCTACTGGAAAAAAGGGGGAAAGATTTTCCTTTTCACCTGAAACAGAGGATTGGTCGGACGTACCATACCTTCACTGTCCACTTTTGCTTTTTATCATGAGCAAGATGTCAATGCCTGTTCAGATCCAGAGGAACTGTATGTAGCTCCAGTGTTAAGGCAGTAACTTGAGAATTGCAACATGAGAGATGGTTTCCAGGACTAGGGTTTTAGGGAAAATACTATAAGCTACATTAATGATAAATAATTTAGAAACTGCACTGGAGTCAAGAGGGCTGGATGCTGTGGAACTAAATGCATCAGGTTACTTCCTACCAACAAGGCATAAACTTTAGACACAGAAGTCAAATGCCAACAGGTGCTAAATGCCAGCTAACAGAACAAGAGAAAGAAAAATTCTCCTAAAGGGAGCAGCTGGAAAAAAATAACAGTAAATGTATCAAAATTGGAGTGGAGGCACATCTGAGAATCGGAGCAAATCCTTCCAAAGCTGTGCATGCTCCCCAGACTCTGCCTGTCACTCATTCAGGCTACCAATGGACATGGCTTAAGTTTAGAAGACTGACTGGGCCATGCATACAAGATACAGCTAGCTCAGTGATCGACTGGAGGATACAGAACTTGGCAGTTTTCTAGACAGTAGGAAACTCACTTGGGTGAACAAAAATACTGCTGAGATTTGCATGAGTTCACTGAAATTCGCTTGACCAGAAAACCTTTAGTATAGGTGACCAAACCTCCAAACTTCCTGCAAACAAAAGTACATTTTATTTTGGAGGAGAAACGGTTCTAGGTGTTCCAGTTTTTGGCCTTGAAAGGATGTGTCAACTGTAAATAAATTTCCACCTAGCTGAAACATTGCTTAAAGTTTCAGGAGGCAGCTCACTTTGCTTGACCAAAAATTCTTTGCCTATAATATGCCCAGAACACTCATCCGGTAATTTTGAATAGAAATTAGTGCTGATAGACTCAAAAATAATACGTTAAATATTTTTTCAGTACCTGGCAGATTTTGCCTCGCCTCTGCTCAGAGGGAGGCCAGCCATGCAAATTTATTTGAAAACTTACATTTTTTCTCCACCACTTCATAGTTCTGTGTATGCCATGGGTGAGGAAGTGCTGCCTCTCTTGATGTTTTTCCTGGAAACCTTATCCTCTACAGTCAAAGTAACCGCAGATGCTCTGTTAAAAGGGGATTAGGAATGCACCCTGAAATACAATAAGCACACAAAAATTCATGATTGTGAACCATTGCTTCTGTTGTTTTTGGAATTCCATTGGAATTGGCTTGGCTGGAGTTTGAGTGGGTTTGTTGTGGGTCCTTGCAAAGATTTTTGAACCCTCTTGAGTTCCAGTCATTGCTTAAATGATCACTGATGGCCCATCCAAGTATGTACTGAGAGAGGGTTTTTCTTTTTCTTTTTTCTTTTTTTTTTTTTTTGAGATAGTGTTATTGAAAAGCAAAATTTCCTAGAAAGATTCTGTTTTCCTCCAACAGTTTAGGTTTTTTCTTCAAATCAGAGAAGCAATTGACTTCTGTAATAAAATGTTAAAACATACCTGATCTAGCAAAGCACTTTCTAACAAATTTTAAAACTGTTTTTCCTAGGAAGGAAGTTTGGATTCTGCATGCTGTTAATTCTAGATACTCTTGAAAAAATAGCTCTTAATTTTTTTGTTGCCTTGGTTTTTTGATGCATACTGGAATGCATACTTCTTTGTATTGTTGGTTCAGTACTGTTCATTTATGTGCCAAGTCCTACTGGCTTGTCTCACTGAAGTCCAATGACAGACACTGTGCCCCTCTTCTTAAGTTTTTATTCCCCTGTTCCCAATTGCCTTGGTCAAATACAATTTTTCTTGAATGAAATAATTTGAACACAAAAACACTGATAAGAAAAACACATACACACACATACAAAATTTGCAGGTATTTTGTTTCCACTTTCTCAGCATTTTTCAGCAGTTTGAGAAAAAACAGTATTTTTTTCAAAAATAGAATTCTCCACAGATTTTGTTCATAGGTTTTTCTGATTCCTCTTCTTACCTGTGCAGCACTGCCAAACTTTGTTGGAAGCACTTAGGCTGTGAATTGGGGAAAGTCCCTGCCAAAGGTTCTACGCGGTGAAAGCTGTGGGCTTGGACAGGAGTTCAAAGTTCTGTTTTGTTGTGTTACTTACACACAGTGAGCTAGACATTCAGGTTTCAGCAGTTAATTCCCCTTTGGATCTAATTAAGGTTCACCATTTAATTTCTCAAAAACAAATAAGTTCTCCCAGGGGAAAAAAAAAACAATAATGGCATTCATTTACCTCTCCAGTCTCATGAGGGATTTTTCCTGTTAAGCGGGAGGCCTGCTGGATCTCAGTGTGAAATGCATACTAAGGTAGCTTATTTCACTGATAGGTATTGTGCCTATCGTGCTTGTATTTTTTCTATTATAAAAGGTTGAGGAAAGACTTAGAAATATCTTCACTTCTCACTGTTTTACAGGCAAGGCATTGTAGTGAAAATGCTCTGGTCTATGCATTGGTTTACAGCATCTCTAAGATCTCACAAGATGCTTGTGAGATGGAGCAGGTGACCCGCCACCACAGTCCACCTCGGTTTCTCTGGGACCAGTCTGCATAATTGCAGGGGGGTTTTATAGCAGCCGTAAGACTCAAGCCCCATCCGCTCTGAATGTCGTGAGTACCTGTGCATTTAAGACATGCAGCAGGTTATCGAAGAGATGCCCAATTTGGTGCAAAGGCATTTTATGGCTGTTGAACTGCCTACGAGATTTCAGCCTTTGGAGACCACTCTAACCATGCTAAGCAATCAGAGAAAGAGGATGTTACAAAGACTGATGCAACTTAGCAACAGGAAATCCATTATGTTACATTCATGTAAGTTAATGATTCCCTAGTGCTGTAGTCAGCACAAAATCTTCTGGAGCCTCAGCAAACATTCATGTCCATTTACAGACAGAGCTCCTCTGATTTTTTTTCCGTTCACAAGCAGAGCTCCTCTGTTTTTCTTTCCGTTCCCTTTTGCGAGAGGACTCACCATCCCACCTGACTCAAATCTTTGCTTCTTCAGGATAAATCGTCACATAGATTCTGGGCAGCTGTTGCCTGGATGCCTCAGCTGTCTGAAAGTTACAGTAGATGTGCAGCTCTGATGCAAGGGCCTGCTTCAACCATCTGAAATGCCCCAGAAGTCTTACTTCAATGAAGAGGCTCACAAATACATGGAAAGGAGGACTCTGGTTGGGAAGCTTTTATGTCAACCCAGCAGAAACCTGGCAGTTGCCTTCTGACCAGGACAAAAGCTGGCCAATAAGAGCTGAGGTTGGGCTTGTTTGCCTGGGATGACCCTTCCTCAGATAATGTTTCTCCATCTTTACTAATCCAAAAGTCCCAGTGCAGCAAGGTCTATTGCACAGAGCAGACCTCAGATCTGATTAATGGAATGCATATCCCGTTCATGCTCTTTTTTATTTATGGGAGAAAAACAGCCACAAATTAATTTCTGAAGCACAACTGCTTAAGTTTTGCTCCTCAATGAAAAACATTTTTCAGGCTCTATGTATGTTTGGAATTAGTTCTCAGAATGAATGGGAAGAGTTACTTCTCTGGGAAATAATAAAGATTATGGCTTACAGGTTACAAATCTTTAGGAGGCAGCAAGTGAAAAAAAGAAAGAATTTCTACTCATGCAAAAATATACTGATCTGGATTAACTCCTTCAGTTTCAAAAGGAAATTAATATGAAGTGGAAAACTGAATCTCATGCTATGGCTTGCAGGAGCAATTTATTTGAATTTGTGTGTAAAATTGTAGACGTGAATCTAGGAAGTGTCTTGCTAGACTCTTTCTGGAAGCATCTCTGTCACAGTGGCTCAGTCACTGCTTGGAAGCTGAGAAGCTTCATTCATCTTTGTTCGGGTGCGTGAACAGACTTAAGGTCTCCTGGAGGTTGTCTGAGTGAAGAAATGTGTGGCCTGACTTTCCCTACAAAGATTGTTCCTGCTTTTCTCTTCCTGTCTGATCCAGTTAGTCAAGCATTGACTGTATGAGGTAAGAACGAGTTGTTTCAGTTCAGTAAATTGTTTTTTTCTTTTTCTTTGTCCTGAAAATGTCACTTTTAATGGAGACTGGTTTTTGTTTTCCACATCAAAACTGGAAAACTTCAGTTAAAATGCAAATCCTCCAAGAGAGAAAAAATTACTTCCCAGCTCTTGTGTTTTTTTGACAGCAGAAATCTAGTATTCAGTGTTCTCTGTGCTAGCAGGGAAGTCACCAAACCTACTTGTGCTGCGATCAGTGGAGCTATGCTGCCAGATACGCTACAAATCCAGCCAGATAAGTTAACACGAGGTTCCCACTGATGCCAGGGGCTGCAGTAAACACATCAGGGCAAGATCTCAGAGGTCAGTATTTGATGGTGCCCTGCACAGAGATAATGTGAAGCAGGACTGTGACTGCCACCACAGCTGCTGTCCCAAGGTTCAGTAGTAGGACTGTTTTTCATGGAAAAAAAGCTGCAGAATGATTTCATTATGTGAGGTCTGAGGTCCCAAAGATGATGATGCAATTCCTTAATTCCAAAATTCCTCCTTGTGCAGGCTGCAGTGACGATGAAGGGAATCAGTGTATCTTCCCAATCATTTTGTTATAGATCTTATCTTGCCACAAGATGACCAGTCCTTTTGAGCTCAGTAGATGATTTTTCACCCTGGTCATCGTGACTGGATTTGTGTTACTGATTTAGTTTTCCAGGGATTTAATGGCTCCTGAATGAAATAGTCAGGGAGATCTTTAACATCTGGGTTTTTAAAATCATTATTATTATACACTAGTTTCACAATTAAATCTTTTGCTAACTTAAAATGGTATAAAACATGGAGAAATCAAAAATCCTATTCTGTTTTATCTTTCAGTTACAAGCAGTGTTTATCACTTTTGATGGCTGCCTTGTTCACCTCGTGACTTCAAAGGTCTGTCTAGGACCAGGACCTAAAATGACTCCTTGGGAAAAGATGCAGGATTAGTGAAGCGCCATCTTCACAGTTCCACTAAAGATACTAGGAAAAAATTTCCAGTCTGAGACCCTCTATAAACCGGCCCAAACTCTAACAGTTGAATGCCCCAACTCAGAAATCCACAAAGGAACACATGAAAGAATCCTTTAAATAGAAACAAAACAAATGAATCATGCCTGTATCTCGATGAAATGCTGTTTGCTATGTATCAATGACAACTACAAGCACAAGTCTTCCTCCTTTTGGTGCATTTTCAATAAAAATATAACAGTGTGCTCAGGGTAACTGCATGCTGTAGAGTGAGAGAAGAGAGGAATCAAACGCAGTAAAAGAAAAGAAGCTATGGTTAACAATGGAGCATTTAGAGAAAAAAGAAAGAAGGAAGGCAGATGGCATGAATATTAGTGCAAGAAAATGACTAATACTCTGAGAATTTCCCAGAGTACTTCTGACTGGTTTTGGCTTGCTTCTATAATTAATTTATGGAAAGCACCTAAATTGGGAATAAACACAATCTCACAAATCCCTTCTAATCTCTGCCTGTATTTTCAAAATGATACCCTGAAGGTATAGTTTCTTACGATGATTAAACTGTTTTCTCTTTAAGAATTAAAAAGGACTTTTTTTATACGATTGCACAGAGCATTAGTGGTCAGGACTGAATTCAGAACTATTTTAGATGCAATCTGTTGTTGTAAATGCCTGGATGGGGGCATTTACCCACTAGACTTCTGGATGCTAAATATGCCAATATTTTCGTCTTGGATTCTTGTATTTTGAAGTAAAACATGACCCAGTGTGCTCTCAGCCACCAATGGCTCAGCATAAATTTGGAAACTTAATTTAAAAGAAAAAATATACTTTTCATTAAATTGCTGCTTCTCCTTGACAACAAAAGCAAGCATGTTCTTGGGAGATTGCAGAACTTGCTCCCTCAGGTGGGACGTGCGGAAAGCACTCAGGGAAGTTGTGCAGCAGGAGCAATTGGAGATCTTGAATGTGCACTCAATTCCTGTTCTCTGGATATATGCTAAAGTTGTGCCAAGCTGTTCAGCAGAAGCCTGCAAAATAGTAAGTTTGACTCTGTATTTGGCCATTGCTGGCACATCTGGCTCCTTTTGGTCCTCACAGGGAGTTATCTGATTCCTTCAGCCGGCTGCCTGTGAAGATGCAGCCGCTGACAGAGCCATATGTTTCCCCGGGGAGGGGTGAAGCAGGGAAGGGGCAGATGAACACAGAAACTCCCTGGGATGCTTTCTATTGACTCTGGTGGGCTGAGGATCCCTTGGGACAGCTATGCACAGCTTGCCACATGGTCCACAGGGAGATTCACTACAGGTAGGCCTACAAAGAACAGTGAGGATCCGTAAGTCCTCCCTGAGAGAGAGACGCAGAGCTCGACTCAACACACAGGGCAGTGGAAAGGCTGGCAGAGGAGTGTAGGGGACCAGGTTTCAGGAGACAGATTTCCGCCTATCTCCTCAGTCCTTTTGCACCCACACAGCTGGCACCCACAAAAATTGATGACCTCGGTAGGGTTAGAGAAGCTGGAGGGGAAACACTGTGTGCTAGAAGAGATCTGTCTGGCAGAGACACCAGGGAGCATCAGCACAGCCTTTTGCACCGGTGACCACTGATAGTACATCCCTACTGCCCAGAGAAGCAGAAAAAGTAGAAGCAGCCACCAATTTCCTACGCTAATCTGTACGGCTGTCCCCAGCCTGTTCCTTTTTCCAGGGTGCAGTAGTGTCACAAGCTTTGCATCCGGCCACAACACTTCATGCTGAAAGCTGCTGTTGTGTCTCTAATGCTAGCCATAAGCCCCAAATGGGTGATATCTGCCTTTATGGGTACAGTCCATAAGTGATAGCATTGGCCAAATAAAAGAGGATGTGCCAGTGAAGTTCTTTTAATATTTATGGCTGCAGACCTGCGAGAACATGGGTGCTCAGAGAGGGAAACAGTCTTTTATTATATGGCTTATCAAGGTTCAATATGGAAATCAGAGTAAGAATTACCCAGGGCACAACTCATCCCTTCTTTGATTTAGCCTTTGCAGTTCAGTCATGCATAGGAGAAACTTTCTCCTTGTTTGTTCCAGCAGCATCTCCTGTAATGGCTAATGGGAAAATATTACAGCAGTGAAAAATTCTCTCACCCTCATAAACACAATGACAAAGCTAAGTGATCCATCTGCAGTGTTAGCAGGGCACTGGGCAGCATGTCTCAGATGAACGCTTCCCACTTTGCTGGCTGTTTGCATGTGCTTTATGAGGTTCAGCAGTAATTCAGCCAACTGCCAGACAGACGACAAGTGAACAAGATTGGTAAATGACACCATCACACTGACTGTCACTGATCTCCTCAAAGTGCTTGCGATGGGGCAGAGAGGGGTGGGACCTCTCCTTTCACAATGGAGTGGTCAAAAGCCTGGTCTGAACTGTGACTATTTTCGGGAATTCCCAGGAGCCGGTTGGGATGCAACACCTCTTTGTCCTGGCGTTGACGCTGGATATCCCATTGTGCATTGGGTTCTGGTGCCCACTGGTAAGCTTGACCTCCAGTTTTGAAAAAAAGTGAAAGCCTGCTATGAACATGTGAAAGCCAGGGTATTCCTTAAATGTTACAATTTGCGCCTGAAGATGCACTTGTTCTTAAAAAGTCCAAACCAGGCTATTTACTTCAAGCTGAGCAATTTCTTTGATTGTTGTACATATTTTGTTTTGCTTAATTATTTTCTAAACATAGAATCATTGGGTTCTAAGATACTTTTTCCATTGTTTGGGGGAAAACAAGAGAGAATGAAATCACTGCCATCTTTGTTTTCAGAATATTCCTGCAGTAACTAAAACGCTTTGAAAGGCATTCTGTTCCCACAATTAATAAATGGTTTTGAATGTTTTGCACCATTAATTACACTACTAGTTAAAGATATATTTTTATAATATGCATATTAATTCACCTGCTTACTCTAACAAACAGTTAAATGAATAGTTAGATATGTATTATAGACATTATTGCATAATACTTAACTTGGTAGAGAGAATTATTTGGTAGAGAGAGACTTTCTCAGAAATTCTCTTCTAGGGAATAGATGTTTGTGTATACAGTATTTTACTGACTTGAGGAACCACACTGTATCAGGTCTGTTAAGGTCATGGTGCACAACAAAGCTGTGTTTAATGATCTTGTCTTGTGAAGCTCTACAGCAACAATGGCACTTTCATAGTGTACTACAGCTAAAGAGACAGAACTTCTGCACTATCACATATTTCCCAGTAACCTTCTTCCTCTAGCTCCCACAGTGACTCTCCTGCCAAAAGCAGTCACAAATCAGATATCCAGGCTTATAAACAAGGCAAAAGTAAGAAGAATGACCTCATGATTTTTCCGTCTTTCTCATATATACCTAGATGCCATCTCCTGTGATATGACCTTGAGCTGGTTGCACCTGCTTTGGGGGAAAACATAACTAGCAGCTCCTTATTACTGAATTTGTACTTTAATAAACACAAAATAATGACTTGGAGAAAGCTACATATTTAACTGAAAGACATGTAGACCTTCTTGGTGAGCAGCTTAAACAGAGAAACTCGAAAGGCATATCTCCTGTGCAACCCTATGGTGCACTGTGTCTTTGCAGGCAGACTCCTTTCTGCCCATCTCCTTTTCTAGCAGGTCTCCTTCTAGCTGTTTCTTTTGCTGCACACACTGCAGACTTGGGAGCTTGAATGTAGCAGAATGCTCAAAACAAATTCTGTCTCCTCACCACAGCTTTCAATCAGACCAGAATATACAGACAGAGCAAACCATGAACCAACTGTTCTCATCACTGACCATGCCTTGCTCATCTTCTCAGGCCCCTGTGGCTGGAATAATCCTTCTCCTACAACATGGAAGGAGGTAGCTGGCATAAGGACTCCAGTCTTTCAAGATGCTGCTTGTTTTGTTAGACAACAAAATTTTAAGGAAGAGCCACATTCTTTATAGCATCTGCCAAGACATGACTCAGCTGGCTCTTGAACAATATAGGACAGCCCGTGGCTAGTCAGTCTGACCCGTTCCTGGTTTCCTGATGTCATGTGGCTAAGAGTTACTACAATCAGGAGCTGAAAATACTAGATTGTTACTTATTCCCGAAAGGACATCTGTTAAGCATAGGCCTTGACTGCCACCTTCTCTCAGGGAGCTTTGAGTTGTACAGGCTGGGTTATGGCTGAATTTTCAATTTAGATGTGGCTGTGCTTCTAACGGTGGATCTGACTGCAATCCTTTCAGAAACAATGCACTTTTTTACTGTATTGTACCAGATTGTACACCAAAACCATTGTTTCCAACATCTCTGGCTGAATTGTAAAACTATAATACAAATGACATTGAGGAGTTCCTGGAGTTAAATTTTAATATCAACTCAGTGCCCTTTCAATGACATTTCGTACATTTAAATTGGACATGATCCCTTTGGGAACAGTAACTTTATTCACGGAGATTATGTCTAATTAGAATATAAAAACACCACTAAAAATTTGCTGTTTTTCCCTTCCAGAAGCTCTGGAGTTCAATCTTCACAACTGATTGGGCTTTGGTGGATTAAATTAGGAAGAAGAAGAAGAAGAAACTTTCACTGAGCAATGCCAAAGTACACTGTAGAAATCTGTGTGCTTACAGCTACCCACCCCACACCTTCAATTTGGCTTCTCAGCATGCTGGGTATGACATGCAAATAAGAGCGCCACACAGACCCCATCACTGTGAAGATGTCTGCTGCATTCCTTGAGTGTGGCTCTGAATACTGAAAAATGAGGAGAACAAAGTTGAAGGACAGCAACTCAAAACAGGACCTGTTGACCTGCAGCAAGAGTTCTGTGACAATCCTGGACTTGCACAGGGCACGGTTACACTTGTATAAGTAGCTTGTTAAATTAGTTTATCTCAGCTCTGAATCCAGGCTCAATTTTGTATCTTGTTTTCCTGTAGCAGTCGCATTTTGTTTTTACTGGAGCTACTGAGAAAATGATGATTCTCTTATGGTAACTCTTAAGGTCTTGGAATTTGTTCTTGTTGTTTGTGGTAGGACCTTGGAAAAATTAAGTTGAGTCTGCATGTCTTTCAGGAAGTTTTATGGGATTGAACAGATCTCTGTTGGCTTCTGGGCAGCAATATTTTCTGAATTTAGTTCAGCTATTCAGTGAGTTTTCCCTCTTTTCTGTGCAGGATCTGACATAGATTTATTTCCCGATTTCTATTTTTGTGTTTCCTGTTGAAAAGATCATGGTGAGGTGGTTGAGGCTCTTTGATTGGACAGTGCAAATTCCTGTGCTGGGACGTAGTTTTCTTAGAGTTATCATCTAATCTGCAACTTGTCAAGGAGTGAAGCACCACTGGGCAGAACAACCTGCATACTGGAGAAGAGAATGCTCTGTGAATATTCGTCTGTGAAATGAGTGACAACAAGGACAGCTTTTTGTAGTCCTAATGACTTTTTTCTGACGGACATTCATTTGACTGTGGACCTCACGCTTTGCTGAAGAGAGTGGAGTTAGTCTCTTTCCCTAAGGAAAGTAGACTTATGAAGTCATGTTCTTCATCTGTAAATATCTCTGCTCATCTGTTACTCCCAATTAGCACTTATCAAGTCTGTTGTCTAGTTTTAACCAAATGGCCAAAGCCCCCAAATCTCAGAACTGAGTTCTTCTGATTTCTATGAAATTGGCAAATAGTTTGGACAGGATGGTTTTTCCTTACCTCTGAGGAAAAGGCAGAGAGCTGAATGTATTCTTTATTTTAATGGTAATAGTCGCTCTTTTCACAGTATTGCTGAGCTGAAGATTGAAAGACCATGTAAAAATATCCTCAGCTGGATTTTACTAAAATACTCTCACAGCCCACTGTGAATGACTAAATGTCAGTGCTTTAGTCATGCAGTTATCATGTAACAGGGACACTTGCAACACAACCAACACCAACAGGGTGATGGTGCACAAGTACACTTGGATGGCATAGGTGTTTGTGCTGAGGAGGATGCTGAGCAGAAAGCTGTGAATTTTGTAATAGAGTCTATAAGAAATACTCCTTTTTTTTTTCAGGGAATCTGTTCCAATAGGTCAGCAGCATGAAGGAATTTTGCCCCTTTAAGTACAAACCTCTATTCTTCTTGTAATTTCCTACGTCTTGCTAGACAGCGTACATACTACCTCCTGTTGGAGCTGCAATAGGTGCAAACAGCTGAAGATAGTTGGTTTGCGGGTGAGATCTGTAAACAAGAAAAAGTTCAGCTCCCATCTGGAGATGTGAATAAAATAGTCAGAGTTTTAAAACCCTCATTGAAGTGCCCAGGGAGCATAAAGGAACATCTCACACACTGGTTGAAGCTGCATGGAAAAAAAAAAGCAGGTCCTGGTGAAGACTTGGAGTAACTAGTTACTCAGGTAGGCCATTTTAAGAAGACTGTATTAGTACATGGGGGTTTTGCTTAACCCTCCCTGACCATGAGGTCATACCCTTCAGCTTAGCTCGGATGATAAAAAGCACTGAATCTGTTGTGTGCTTTCACAAAGCTGTAGCCTCATCTCTGAGACAGGATAAACTGTTTGGCCTTTGGACAAGATTATTTCTATTCAGAACAGGATTGTTATCACTTAATTGAAAATAATTATCCAATGCAAATTGGCTTCAAATTGGCAGGCTGAGTTGAAAAGACAGAACATTTCCAAGCTGTCCTAAAGAGAGCTGAGCGAAGCCGAAGACGTGTGTAATGGCTGACTGAAAGGCTAAGACTATCCATGGGGGTGAAGACACAAGGGAAGGGATCGGGGTGAGTATTTTGACGCAGCTAAGGCGACGGACAGCACGCTCCTTGAGAGAACGGAGCATCACGGCACCTCTTAATGCAGTGCCCGGATCGCTTTTCAGCAGCGAGCGTTAAGCTGAAGAGAGCAGCTTGACGGTGTATGCAGCAGCCATGGCACACCAAGGGGGAAGTTCTCCTAGGTGTTCTCCTGCTCCAGACCGACAAGAAGCAGCAGCAGCACGCAGCAGGGTCCCCTTCGTTTCAGCGCTCCATGAGACTTCAGCATCGGCTTGCCCTCAGCTCAGCCACTGATGCAGCCTAGCTGTGCCTCATGCCCCTGTGACCATTCACCTCACAGTGCTCAGAGGACAGTATTAGCACTTAGGGGCAGGGCCAGCCACGTGGAGCCAAGTGCCCCCGGGCCAGGTGATCTGTGCCCATCACAGTGTTTTGTGCCATTCCATTTTTTTTTTTTGGGGGGGGGGGGGGAGTGAAGATCCTTATGGGGCTGCTTTATCACGGGGGCCCATCTGGTTGCTCTGGGCAGTTGAAATGCTTGCACTCCCCACTGGGCACGCAAGGGTTGAGGGTGGTGGTGTTGAAGCAGCAGAATCTCAGTGCTCACTTGTGCCTGGCTTGGCCTTTTAATGCAGCTGTTCTCCCTGCCAGCCCATACATGGGGACAGCCTCTCCTTCCCCTGGGATATTCTACTATGAGGCAGTTAAAACAACAACAACCTCAAATCTCTCCTTCTTTTCAGGCACCTGGTCTCCAACAGTAAGAGACAGAAGTCTGAGACGGCAGCACTGAGATGTGAGCACTGTGAAACAGTGCTGCTGGGAGATAGAGAGAATGAAGACTCTCCTCTCCAGCTGCACCACCAGAAGGACAAAGAGAGCAAGTGTGGAGCATAACAGCTTTGATGCCTCACCTTAAATCCAGTGGACACTGTAAGTCTGGATCTACTACTTAGCTGTCAAGACCTAATAGATGTGCAACCCCCCCGTAGGAATAATGGCACTGGGAATTGCTTCTCTGAAGAGAAGTCTGTTTTGAAATGAAACACAGAAGCTATTAAACATCTAGTACTCAGTCCTGGAAAGTTTGCACCTCTGCGCCGCTTGTACCGGGGATTACTTCATGCAAAAGATGCAGCTCTGCTTGTGCAGTTGGTTGTCTTAGCTCCACTCGTGTCAAATGGAAGGAGATACCTGATGTCACAGAGACTGGTGGGCTGGGCCCAGTATGTGGAAATCCTTGCAGAACCGGGCAGGAGCGTGGTCTCTGATACTCTGAGACATTTAAGCATTGATTAGGCTTGTGCTTTTCATTGGACCTGTTTTCCTTGTTAGTCATAAGCAACTCATCATGCAAAACGTCATGTGTATCAGCATGTTCTTTCCAGAAAAAACTCTGAATGGAAAAGAAGATCCCTATCTGCATCTGTAAGATCTCCCCCTGCCACATCTGCCAGTCTTCCTGGGATGTCTGCTGCAACTCTACTCTTTTATGCATATAAATATACTGAGGAAGAGTTAAGTGGAAAACAGTGCAGTATGTACTGGAGCTGGAAGCTCACAACATATGGTCTTTCTGAACGAGGGAACGGTGGAAAGAGAGAAACTAGATTCTTTCTCGGTCCTGCTCACCAACATGAGCTTTCATCCCAGTTAAGAAAAGATGCCTTGAAAAATCCATGCAACAGATCCTGCAGTTGCCCTAGGGCAGACAAGGGTTTCAGAAGATGAAAAGAAAGGTCCTGAGTGGAACTCTGTGTCAACATAATACCGCGGGTATCAACGTGTCTGTGCTGCCTGCCTCCCAAGGACTTGGCCCCTAGATTCATTTGCCCCTCTGATCATTGTGTCTTTGGTGTTTTCTCCTTTCCCTTTCTCTTCTTCTTTTCTGCCTGACTGGATTTGGATTAAACAAGACCTTCCGGAATGTATACTCTGCCAATGCACAAATACTCTAGAGAATTCTGACTTTCCACAATATTTTAAAATGATTTTACTAGATTGGTACAAGGTTAATTAAAAAAAAAAAAAAAGAAGAAGTTTAAATGTAGTTTCATCAGAAGTGTAAAATGCTTCTGCAGGAGTCTCTGTCAGGACTTTTAAGAGATAGTGTACTTTACCTGGGAAAGCACAATTAGACACAGTCAAATATTGTCCTGGTTAAAGACTATTAATTTTCCTTACATTTGTCATGAATTAATTTTTTCTGGCTGTATCAACAGTGTTTCCTTTATAAATACAACTGGCTCCTCTACACTGAAAAATTAAATTTGCTTTGATAATGAACTGAGGTGCTAATAATCATTTTGCAATGCAAAAAAGTGCAATTACTGGCTATCATACCATGCAGTGTCACAGTCAGCTGTAACTGTCTGAAAGTCTGCTTCTATATCAGTGAACATATTCAAATGTTACTCAGTCATAAAAAAATAGCTGGAAGAGCTGTGCTGTGTCTTGGGCCTGCATGTGCTCAGCTGGTGCAGTCTGCTTCTTCCCCCACTCATGAACTATGGATGAAGTCTGGCTGGACTAGGCAACTGTGTTGCAGTTTAAATAAGTTGGATTGAGTGGGGTCTTATTTTTCCAAGCTTGCCAGGTTATGTGGCCACAGGGTTCTTCTGCACCACGGAAGGTGGAGGCTTACCTAATCACTTTTTTTTGTTGTTTTTTTTTTTTTTTTTTTTTTTTCATCTTTGCAGTGTGTTTGCTCTTACCACAAGCTGTCAATGAGTCACGGTTCCAGTAACACATTCTACCCAGCAAGCTGCTGTTCTCCTGATCAACATCTCAGTATAGCAACATCTTAGGAGCAGACTCCTTTGCAAGTGTTGGGCTTTCCTACCATCGCCCTTTTATGACTAGATGCCTTGACGAGCAGATGAACTGTTTGTTCTGTTATGCTCTATTAACAGGAGCTGAACAGCTGCTGATGCAGCTGTTGCTGTTGCTGTTGAATTCCTGTTCCTTCAAAAGGTTTGGAAAAACTATGCCAAAACTGTGAGGCTTTCTTTCCCTCTCCAGGGTATCTTCATCTGTGGCAGAGGCAATTAGCAGAAGGGACATGTTAACACCCAACATCTGTCTCCTTGGTTCAATCTTCAGAATAGACTGAGGGTGGAAACAGGATTGGCCTTATTTCGGAAGCTATGGCTCTTCTGGGACCCTCTGGTTCTACGATACCTTTAATTGTCACAACACGTGTTAGGCATTACTTTAAATACTTCTGTTTTTCTCTCAGATGTGCAGAAGATAGATAGAAAAGCAGAGGATCTCAGCATTTGAAGTGGGAGATCATGAGGAGGGATGCACAACATGAGGTTTAGGTGGTGCCTCCTAACTTCACCCGAGGCAGTTCTACTAATGTTAATCTCAAATTTTAAAAAAGCCCTGCATGTGTGTGTACATTTTAAAATATACTTTACTATTATTTTATAGCTTCGTGTTGGCTTTGTTCTTTTGTTGAAAATATATCACTAAAGGAAAAATTAAAAGACAAAATGAAAAACTATGGTGCATAGAAAATTCACTTCAGAGGTTTGAACAGAAACCTCTTAACACACAAGCTAGGAGGAGGAGGATAAAGCTTTGCTTAGCCTGAATTTTCCATGTAGCAGGGTTCTTGGAGCTTATGCTCTCTCTAGACCCTAAAGAATGGAATAAAAGTGTATCTCTGTGGGATCTAGTGATTAGGAAGGCATAATGATGGAGACTGGGTTTTATGTTGATGTTAGTCCTGCTTAAACATTGGTTTGGAAACTATAATCAATGAAAGCTTAGCTTGGAGCAATCCACAGAGCAGCCTCATCAATGCAGGTGGTTTTCTTCACTCATTCTTAGTTAGATAGAGGGGTGGGTTTTTTTTGCTCTTAAGAACTCTGTGGCCAAAAAAAAAAAAAAAAAAAAAAAAAGTGAAAAGGTGGAAAATGGTCCCAAAGCAACATAGCTTGTTGCTCTTCTGCTGTGCTCTGGAATGAAATGGTCATTTTAGCTCCAGAGGAAAAGATACAGTCCAACATCAGAAGACACGTACCACCTATGCTCTTAGAAGTATGGCTCTGATACCAACAGATAGCTTCCCTGAATAGATTTTGCCTCGATCTGCTTCTAGAGCACAGAGCAACTTTTTCTACACTCCTGCCAGTTTGCCACCCTAGTCACAAAGCAAGGAATGATTCCTCTTATCCTTTCTTCTGCAGACTATTTAGTGTTGAAAGCCAACAAGCCCATCCTTGTTAGCTCAGGCTGTCTAGCTGCCATAGCTTTTTCCCACTCAGTAACATCTGCCAAGACAGACAACCTGCAGCAATAAAAGTGTACTTGAGCCTAAACCACACTTTTATGTTTATAATAAACACAGTAGGAGTATCTAAACTTCCTTCTGCAAGTAAAGACTGAGCAGCTAACTTACTAATGGCTATTGGAAGAACATGAAGATAGGTGGTGGGTTCAGCAGAGACTAAAAGTTATACTTTTTTGCAAGTGAGAGAAGGAGTTGCTGCCATAAAATGAAGAGAACTGTTAATTGGAAAAACTGGTAGTAGGATTTCTACAGAGGGAAGCCAATGGCGTTCTGCTAGTCATGTTTAATGAAGAAGATCCAAGTCAGTAAGTTCCACTGCAAAGCGCAGCAAATCCCGGTAAAGCTATGCAAATTACTCACAGAAAGAGACTACTTTCTGGCAAATATCAAAAGCTTAAAGTTTCATTTGTTTGCTAAGCTTGGAGAGCCAGAGATGCAGCTGCAGCCACTTGCCAGAGAGCAGGGGGATTGTTTTAGGGATCACTGCTGTCACGTCTGCTTTCTCTTCCCAGCTCTGCAACACAGGTATGTCATTTAGTCTGTCCAAGTCTTGGCTCCACACCAATGAAACAGGATGATAATTCCTCCCTCCTCTGTCCACTGGATCGTAAATTCTCAGCGTCTCTCTGCACAGCATCTGGCCCACCAGAGCTCTAACACACTTCGGCGGCAGTCTCTGCCCTGGGTATGAGTGAGACACGTCTGGCTGCTGTGGTATCTAAGATTCTGCTGATGTTAAGGGGAGCTCAGGAGCCAAAGACTTACTAGAAGGGCTCCCTGGGACAAATGAGATGTCAGTTTGGAGAGCCATGACATGCATGACAGGGCCAGGACTACATAGCACCGCTCCATGGTAGTACAAGCACGGCCACCTCTGATGGACGCAGTACAGCCTATGTTAGACCAGCACGGAGCCCAGTACCTATAGAGCCCTCTAACAGGAGAGGCCTTGAATTCGGACTCTACTTTCAAAAAGCATACAGTTCATGCCTAGTCCTTCCCTGGTGACACAGCTTGAGGCCCGCATAGAAGGTATCACAGCATATCCCCTGCTCTGCCTTTTTGGTTTCAGACTTCTGCTGATGTGTTGTACATGGGAATCCCACGGAGGAAGGCAGCAACAACGGGACAGGCACAAGCAGCCTTTGTTAGGACACAGGAAGAGGCAACTGCAGTCATCTTAATCGGTGGTCAGTGCTCAGAGCAGCTCGGTACAGTATAGCATTATATATACAATATATATTCATTCCATCTCCAACCTTGCTGTGTAGTGGCTGCAGCAATGATAGACTGAATCACTGAATCCCCTCTTCTCCCCTCTTCACTCTTGGGATAACTGCCCCCATTACTAAACAAGTCTCTGACCTTTTGATCCACCCATCTTATCTCCTCCACATAGTCTGGGCTGTGCTACAGCCCTTTATTTATTCACGCAGTGTAGGTTCCCTCATGCTGCTTCACCAATGCACATCAACTGTGACCTTGAGACACTATCCTCTCCTGGGACAAGCATGTTTTTCAGTCCCAGGCATCTCTGGAGTAAAGACTGACAGCTCTTTGAAGGAAAAAAAATAGCAGGTGGGAGGAATGACAGGCTGAGGTACGTTTAATAGCATAAAACGGAGCTTAGTGAAACTGTCTTAGCCTGCAAGTAATCTGGTCTAGAACAGGATTTTATTGCAGGGCTTTCTTTTAATTAGTAGCTAATGTGATTATATTTTTGCTGGTAGAAAGTGTATCTATCTGCCCCATTTGACATTTTCCTATTCATCCAATGCAGAAACATGCTCAACTTTACTATTTTTGCAGTTATTTCTGCAATACTCATTTGTTGCTGGAGAGAAAATGTGTTTGCAGTTATAGGAGAAACTACCAGTGACACATTTCTGATGCTGAATGCAACCAGTTTTAGTCTCAGGTACCAGAAGCGTCTTCAGGTTTCTGTTGAGTAGAGCCCAACACTATTGTCAAGGAGGGCTAAGCACATCCACCAGAAATGCTTGATATCGGTTCTCCAGGAACTGAGCAGGTGACTTCCTGACTTGTCCATGTACAGTTTAAGATTTGGGGGGCACAGACTACTCATGTCTGTGTGTAGATAGCTTCCAACAGAGTGTGAGTCCTTCTCCTAGGCTAGGACTCTGGAAACATGGATTCTGCTACAGCTCTGCTGACAAAAGGCAAATCCTTTTTGTCTCACTGCACTGTTTTCCCCATGTGTCAGAAGGTTCAAGCACTCTGTGTGAGGGAAGGTTTTCAAGCTGCAATTCAATATCGTGGTTATCCTATGCAGGGCACCGAGTCATGGACACTCAAGCACCGTCCCACCATGGGAAATGATAGTCTAGTATCTCTGTGGGACCTAAGTAAGTGGCCTGGTTCTACTACTAATTGCAGCAGTGCCTGGCCATGTGACATACTCACCTATTTTCTGCACAACCGCAGAGCAGGACATTGCTGTTCACATAGAAGGGACAGCAGGACAAATATTCTCAGACAGACCACAGAAGAGAAGGACCTCAGTAGTCGATTCACCCCATCTGCTTGCTCAGCTATCTTCGTTGTCTTTGGCAGATGTTTGTTCAACTGTTTTCCTTTAAAACTGGCATAAACAGTTATCATGCCTTCTTCAGACAACTCACTGTAGTTCTCTGGCATCTTTATCATTTTAAAGACTTTTGTCTCAGTGTCTTATCTACACCTTTCTTACCACAATTTAAGCTTCTGCCTGCTTGTCCTACTTACCTCATATTAAAAACAGCCCTTTCTGTCACAGCTTATTTAGCATCTGCTTTTCCCTAGAAAAAAACCCTGGCTTATTCCTTTCAGTCTTTAATTGCTAGATGCATTGTTTGGACCCTCTGATTCTTCTCCAAATTCTCTTTTGGGCTCATATAGTAGATTTTCTCTGTCTTGAAGTGCAATGCCTGAGATAGGTCAGTATTTGAGCTGAGATCTTACCTGCAATGACCCAAGTGGATTCGTGCTTAGTACTCCTTTTCATCTGTTCATGTAGCATGTGCTTCTTTTACCATTGTAAATCTAACTCATATTCAGCTTGCAAACTTTACTGCAGAGCTATGTTCCAGCCAGGCCTTCACTTGATATTTTGCACAAAAAAGTTCTTTCATTCAGCTCCCATCTGTTTCCACATCTTGCTTTTTCCTATTTTTCTCTTCCCATGATTCCAAGTATCCTGCTTTCTCTCTGTGCTTTTACCCAGTCTTGCAAACAGAAGCAAAAGATATCCATCAGAGCAAAAGCCAGGTTAGGTATATTTGAGACAGGACAGCTGAAGCAGTCAGAGGGGAAAGCCAGAGATACTTCTTTCAGAAACACATAATCTGGTGCTTGCAATATTCACCACAAGTGACAGACAGGCCATATTCTACAGGCAGGCCTTTGGGTGTACACCCAAGCACTTGTACAAACTACCCACCTTGCTTTAACTTTCCACTATTACCTTCCAAAGAAAAATTCATATTACTTGTTTTTGTGCTTGCCAACATACACAGATTTGAAAAGATTCGTAGATGAGTTCAAGGTAAAGTGGAGTTGGCTGAAGTCACTGAACATCTAGGAAACAGCTCATTGTGGATGTCCAGCTAATGTAAAGCTGAAGTTTTGCAATATCTAGGCACCTTAAATTTAGATGTAAGCGTTAGGAAAAAATCTTAATCATTTCATATCAGATTTCAGAATGGTAATTCAACAATGCATACAGGCAATTTAAACGACACTTGCACCTATTCAGGCCAGTGGCTACTGTGTTGCTTCCTATAGCTCCCTCATTAGCCAGATAGTACTAATGTTGTTATACTTCCATTGGGTGATTCACTTCTGCATTACTGATGTTTCCTCTCACGTTGGCTAGGCTGCTAAATATAGCATCATCACATTAGAACCATCATGTAATGGCCACGTGAGGAACGCATTGTACTCTTCATTTCCTCGTGGGATCCTCTGAACACAACGAGCAGAATGCAGGAGCGAGGGCATTCAGAAATAGACCCCATGGGGTACCTCTCCAGAGCATGTTACTCAGGTAGTAAAATGAACAACCCCTTCTGACCTTCATTTCTAAGAGTGACTGTATTCTCCCTGTTCCTTCATGACACACCATGTGGCACACTTAAAACACATCAGAAACTGACTAAGGATGCAAATCTCTCTGCTAGACAAAATCGCAGTTTGCAGATTTCTCTTTGGTCCACCTGGACATTGTTGAAAATACCGCAATTCCCGTACTTACAGAAGAGGCAAAGAACTCCTTGTTCTTCAGTCAGAGAGAGACATAGAGCATCTGAAAACACTCCAGACCATGGACCAGTTCTTAACACTCTATCGTACAGTGCAGAGAATGATGAGGCCACAATTTTACCACATCTTTTTACATTACCCCCCAAACCGCCAACAAAAACAGAAAAAGCATGAACAACGTAAGAGCTGCTAAAAACAACAGAAAGAACAATTCTGGGAGGCAAGATTCCCTAGAATTCGGCTAACCACAGGTTAGAGGAGTTCTCCATTCCCCGTTTTTGTATTAACATGGTTCACAGTTATCACTGGAGGTAGCAAAGCCACTATGATAAAATTCTCTGAGACCACTCATATAGTCACCCTTTAGTCAGAAAGAGGATTTTCCATCTGTGGAGGGCAGTCAACCTGCAGTATATACAACCCTAGCACATACACTCAGGAGATGTTAATTACTGAAGTCTGACCTGTCCATTTCCTGCAGACAGATAATTAGTCCAGTGCGAAGCAAGTCCCTTCTTAACAGTTCTGTCCAAGGAAGTATCAGCAAACACAAGGTCAAGAATACAGTCTCCTAGGCTCTTAGTTGTTATTTAAAAGGTATAATGACAGAACTCCTAAAGATACTTGCTTATGTCATGATGTCTTGCGTTGGTCACATCACCAGATTGTTGTACCAGAAGAGTTGGAGTTGATCTCATACTTAACTCAAAACAACCCCCCCTCCCTTTCTCTCCCTCTCCTGGTCTATTGCTTAGTTGAGCTGTAGGCTCTGGAGACTTTTGTTCAAATAGAACCACGCATTGATAAACAGAAAGGGAAATAAAACACAGCAAATGAAAAAGGACAAACTCCTGTGTTAGGGGCAAGTCTTTAGTGGAATTAAAAAATTTAACTAGGGCTAGGGATTTACTTTTCCAATGTTGCTAGAGGCTTTCAATTAAGTATTCCATCAAGTTAAGCAAAAAACAGTTCAGATGCCAACAAGGACATACTTAAGCAAAAATGGGCATCAGGTTTCCAAGCATTACACTGGTTTAGCTCTGAAGTGATATGATCTGTAAAATCCTAGTGTTCACATGGGGGCCTTTTCAAACAAAAAATTGAATTTAGGGAGTATCAGTGTGAAATACTGCTGGCAGAACTTTGTCCTGAATTTTTGCTATTGTGGGTACTGCTGGTTTTCCCTCCTTAGATATACATACAGTTGCATAGGTTATGAACACTTTCCAATTTCAACACACAGCAGTAGCTAAAGCCACTTTCTGAGAAAGAATTAACAGAGGACATACATACGGCTTTATGCAAATGTGCTCTTAGTTAATATCTCTATTGTACTAAAAGCATTTATAGCATAGATCACATTCCATAAAAAGTGTTTATAGTATAGACCACATCCTATTCAGAAATGGAAAATCTCTTGTTAGAGTTGATGTAGTTTCAAAATATGACAGAGAAGCAGTGTTTTCTTTGATAGTTCTGCTTGATAATGCAAGAAAATTAGAATAAATCTGTAGTTTAGGATATCTCTAAAATGAAGTTTTATTTGGGCTGTTCCTCTGACCAAGCATTTATTCTTAGAAAGCTTCTAACAACATAATTGCTTAATCCTATATTACAAAAATAACCATCTTGAAAAAAATTAAATTATTAAATTTTAGCATGGTATGCCTGGAATCAAATACATTTTTCATGTTCTGCTATCTTGCTACGTAGTTCTCTTTTTCAAAAAGAAATTCCACACAAGGGAGAACACAGACATATTTAATTCAAGGTGTAAACTTGAGTGTCTTTCCGTTTTCTTAACTGATTTCTCCTGCTGTGTTTACTAGTCAAAAAAGACAAGGACTGGGCTCCTTTGCAGAGCTCATTTGCAGCTGAGACTGAAAAGTGTAGCAATAACCATGATGGACTGATACCACTGTATCAGACTGCAAGCTAAAAGACTATCACGCCCCAAAGTGCAAGATAACAAGTTCACAACACCCTCCAAGAGAGAAAGAAATGAAAAAGTGCTTCCTGGCACTCAGAGAGAGCTGAGCAACTACATTCCTTTTTAGGAGTACATTTTAGATCTACATTCTTTTCTCCCTACCTTGACTCCTCCTAATGTGAAAGCCCTCCTGTAATCTCAGCTGAAAAGGAATCACATTTACCAAACAGCAGTTCCCACTCCGAAAGGTAAAGGAACATTTCACAAGTTAAGGAATAAAATCCTACCAAATCCAACAAAGACCCCTCTCTCATTACAAGAAAATAAAATACTTACGGACTAACCCAGAACTGCCAAAAAAATGTAGTCACTCTACTGATGGACATTAAATACTTCCCATCAAGTGAACAATGTCATGTTTATGATTACTCCTTTGGAAATAAAAACAGACGTTCATTTAATGACTGGTAGTTAGACACACCAGTCTGGATTCAGGAATGGATTCAAAAGTGTATGTGTTAAAAGAGGGATAAAAATATACAATAGGTGGTGCTAGTAAATGACATGGCTTGCTGCCTACTTCCCCATTAGCAGTTAGATTTCTGTTTAGATTTCCTTTTTCTCTGTTTTATAAGGAATAAATTCTCATCAATATTGGGACTACTGTCTTTCTGCTTTTTCCTTTTCTTCTTTCTTTTAGCTGCTTCCAGAATCTCCTGTGCATATTCTGTCTTGCTGCCATGTGCCTGGAGAACTGACCTCTGCCATTTTTTGCCACCCTTCAATGCATGCTTTTTACACTCTCTAGGAAAGTCCTCCTCCATTCCATGGCCCCTTTCAGCATCATGTCTGTGCTTTTTTGCTTTGAGTTTGTCTGCCTGGGATTTCTTCTTAGTCTTTTTGAGATACTTGTCATCTTTATGATGTTTACCATACTCTTTCCAAGGCTTTTTCCTTTTTTTATGGCTGTGTTCCGTGTGTTTTTCTTTCTTCAATGGGCTCTCTAACTGTATCGGCAAAAGGCCAGCCTCTTGTAGTTCTGTAAAACAGGACAACTTACTTCAGTACTCACCCACAAACATGAAACCTAGTGTCTGAGCCATCACAGATTTCCTTATGGTAAAAGTAACTTGTTTATTCTGATTATAGACCCTTTCACAGTGCTTGTTTTCTGTCAATAGACCAGAATCCTAACAAATTACAGTTTAATCCTCCTCCTGCCTGTGTATAGCAATTTTAATATCAACGCATTTTTGATGAAAACATTTGACAGTGCCCATATAATGTCTTTGAAACAATAAATAGACAGGAATGGTTAAAGTCATAAATCTTTTACTAACCCTAGACTACATTTTCAAATCCCTACAGCTTTTCTCAACACAAGAAAATAATCCTACAATATTTCAAAAAGAAGTATAGAAGAAAGTATTTCGAAGAACTGAGACATACTGTACCTGCAACCTTTCTTTTTAGTCTGTTAGCTCTCCTCTTGATGTCATATTCATCATCATAGTAGTAGATGAATGGAGAAGTAGGGAAAATACTGCCATGCATCCGCCTCTCTGAGCACTCCTGAAAAATACATTTCATATTATTCGATGTAGCTGAATTACAACTTTAGAGCAAAGGAAATGTATCACATTCTGCAGGCTGAACCCTCACTATGTGTAAATCAGAGTTCCTCTACTGAAAGCGAGTGCTGATCCGTACTTAACGAGAACGCAGCCAACAATTCTTAAAACACTGATAATTTAATTAATAATTTTATTATTTATTATTTATTTTCATTTAATTCATTATTCATTTCCAATAATACTTCCTGCACACAGAGAAACACACAAACGTTAAATGAACTAAACTGCAAGGTACTTGCAGCAAAAGGAAGGAGTCCCATGTTTTCCCTCAATTATTACACATATGTAGCACTCTTAAAAGCAGAGGGCTACAATTAGGTGAACAGCAGGTAAATACAATGCAAATGCCAAACTGAATCTGAGCAGAAGTGCTGCTCTGTCTGCAGCTGAGCAAGGTTCTCCTGCTACCTGCTTTAGCGGCTTCATGATTCTATGATTCTTACTGCCCCCTTCAGTCTCCCAGCACAACTACTTGTACGGGCAGTAGCCCTGGCTTGTCAAAAGACTTCTTAATGCAAAGGAGCTTTTTTTAGCTCCTGGATCACCTGAGGGGACTCTATGTGCAGAAAGGTGGCAGGCTCAAAGGGCAAGAGGAAAAAATAAGAGAAGAAGTGAGTGAGTGACGAGTAGCTAGACATAGCAGCCTCCTCACACCGCTCATCGGAGGCCAGAGTTGTATATCTGACCACACAAAACTTTCCTCTTAAGACAGAAAACAAAAACAAATCCTGCAGAAGATTTTTCCATGCAAATGTATCAGATTTGCGGGGAAGAGGAAGAGGACCACAAACCACCAGCTGCTGGCAGAGAAACAGACGTTTCTGAATGGCTTACATGCTGAGTATGCAAGTTAGTTTCTCAAACACTTGATCCAGTAATGTGAATTTATTCAGCATTGTACATACTAATGCTCACAACACCTTGTGAGCCAGCCTAACTAAACCTGTGATGCTTGATAGGATTCTGCTCTTCTGTTCTTCTTTCTCAACTTGCATTTGGTCTTTGTTTGGCTGAAATTTAGTGAGGAATCAGGTAATTAGATGAGGTGACCTCCTAAAGGGAACTGTTAGTTACATGATAAAAAGCTTGTCTCCACACAAAGGAGCACAGAGGATCAATGCAACTTGCAGCTAGAATTTCCCTAAGTCTTGGCACTCCAGCCTTTTCTGACTGCAGTATCATGCTGAAAGAGACCTAGGAGGAGCCATTTAAGTTTAGTCCTCGCCTTATGCCATTCTCAGCAGACACTCCTCTAAGCTGAATATCCAGGAAAGCCGATTGGATTTTACAGCTAAATACCTTAACAGTCTAACATTTCCCCCCAAGACATCCCTCATACCTCCCTCAATTTCTTCATTTAACTCTCTCAAGTTTAAGAGGACAGAGAAGCACAACAGAAAAATGACATCTCAAATACGTAAGTTTCAGATGAGCAAAATCTAATAGTGCCCATTAGACAGCACAAAATAAGGCCTGACTATATTGAAAGAAAGAAAATGAAAGAAAATATTACCCTTAAACATTGCCAAATACATTACTGAAAGTAACAGGGATCTGCTTTACACAGGAGTATGCAAAGACACATTCATTATTGTTTGATACCTGTGAAACTTACACAGATGCTGCATAAAGTCTAGGTCTTGTTCTACAGACAAATGGACCTTTCACTATCTTTTGTTTTGTTAATACGCTAACAGAAAAGCCTTAGTGAATGAAATGCACCAAAATCAGCACTCCTCTTCCCTTCTTTTTAACTTTATTGCATTGAAAAAATTAATTCAACAGTGTCCAAAACACTCTTTTCTATATCCCTTCCTCTCAAGTAAACTGCCACTACTGCCACACACTTTGTACTGTTAAATACTCTTGGGACGTTCCTTAGTGCTAGAGGTAACACACAGAGGACGGAAAGCATAGCCTGCTATCAACCCACTGGAGAAATTTTCTGTTTGATTGGCATATTGGGATGTGAATGCGAGGCACATCTGCAGATACTGTCTACTTCCTTATCCCTGCTGCCCCAAACACTTGCTGTTGCAAGTCGCATAATGCAATGGGCTGTTCTTGATTAACTTTTCATTTCTAAACTTTCTTATCAGGATGTCCTTTAAAATGACCATGGTTTTGTTAGAATCCTGAGTGACAGTGTTATGAAAAGGAACGAGAGGTGAAGTCTGCTAAAGAAAATAAAATTCTTCTCTTCATGAACTCTCTAATGGACTTTAGATTTAAAAATACTCTTGTTTTAATTAATAATACACTAAATTCAAGAAGTGTAACTGTTAGGTGTTGGAACCTTTGCCAGCTTATGTATTAACTATTTCCTTTTCTGTAAACAACAGTGAGTGGTCCAGAACGGCTTTCTAACCAGAACTGATCCTGTTAAGACTTGGATTTATCAACTTTTTGCTGTTGCCTGAGTTTGTTGGAATGTTCTCCCTAGATCTCCAGCAAAAGGTATTCCTTGGCTAGATTTAATGGTACCATACAAGATATAGACTGCAACGAGATATACTGATTGAGATAAGTCTATGTAAAACCAGTCCCAGTCTTGTTCATCAATTTATAGGCTGCTTTAACTATTTAGTAGAAGCAATGGTTGCAGATCCTGAGGTATAGACAGGAAAGCTAAGATGTTGATATAAAGGTAATGTTAGAGATGTTTATTTTTACAGATTAACAATTTTTCTGAACTTTATTTTCTTTAAATTATAAGATCTTTCAAGCCCTGACAGGGCTGCCCATTGCATGAAGATGGATAGTGATTAGGACCACAGTTTTCTCAGTCAGTGAGAGTTGCAAATCTCAAATATAATTCCAGTCCAGCTGGATCATGATAAAGATGCACATGTATCTAGTCCAATTTGTTTCTAGTCCAATTTGTTCAACCATTTTTGAATAAAAAAGTGCTTCAAGTATTTCACATGTACATTCTTCCATTTGCTTTTCTCTGTTGACTTCTACCATTTTCATTCAGTCATTGTTCAGGTTATTTCTGCTCCTTGTACACTAGGAAAAGCACCATTTTACCTTCTTAAACTCTGACAGTCATGTAATATTGTCCCCGAATCATTTTAGTCCCTAACTGTCTTTATACCCTTTCTGCCTTTTTCATCTGAGTAAGTGCTATCAACTCCTCCTCCATTTTCATTAAATATTTTTAATGGAGCCTTAATTATAACTATGTGGGCTACCTCACTTGAATGTCATTTTTTGACAGTTTAGTAAAACGTTCCTTATGAACTGCCAACAATCATTCCCACTTTTTGTTCAAGCCTCTCAATTCAGTTTTATTTTATACGCTCACTGTAACAAATATATTACTCATACGGGCTTTATTCTGCTTGTCTATAGAAATGTAAGCAGCTTCAGTGCTTTCCTCACTGAAGGTTTTATTAACTACGTTCTCAAACACTGGATAGAACAAGTTATGACAGGACTGAAGTGTTGAGGTATCCCACTGTCACCACATGTATAGCTATCTTAAGCATATGTCTTGCACATGAAGTCTAAGATTCAGACTCTTGTAGCATTGCCATGGTACTGCCTGTAGTGCCTACAGGGCCTGCAGAAAACATTAGGCTGCTCATAGACTTTTTTCTCTTACGTACGTCACTTTCCTCCCATAGATCTGTAACAGCTGCTTATTTCCTGGGACTTCCAAACCACCTGTCAAGGTTCCACTGTGTCCAGAATGTAGTAGCAGGTATACCATAGCCAAAATGCACTATTCAGAAAAATTTTAATTTGACTGCAAGGAAAACCTAGTTTTAGAACTCCTCCCTTCAATTTTTAGCTTTGCCAAGAGAAACAAACTGCCATATCTGTCCTATTCATAGGATAAATATATTAATAGAGATTAATATATCATATTATAAATACATATATCAACAGGACAGATATATACTAGTAGAGATTAAGTATTTACGAGTGAATGTCCCCTTTTCTAACAGCAAGGTTAAAAACAGCAGCAAGCTTTAATGATATAACTTTACTAAGTTATAAGAACAGACATGCAGAGCAGGCAGGAGAGGAAGGCAGGCATTTATTGGGAATTTGCTCTAAGCTGTACAAAAACAACTGTAACCCATTCAGTGCATGAGTAACTCATTTTCTAGACTATTGGTTGTTCTTAAGACTTACTCCATAAAAAACAAACAGACAAACAAAAACCTAACACTTGCTTGTTTTACATTTTTGCAGGTACCGGGCTACAAAGTCATAGATGTTGTCATGACAGGAAACTAATAATCAAGAAAAACACCAATATTCAATACAGGGTGCAAGACACCTCCAAATTTTATTGAAACCACTTAAGGCTTACAGTGTTCATTACCACCAAGATTTGTACTATTAGGAAGGATGACGTTTAACTTAATTCAGGTGACGAATTAAAACACTAAGTTATAAACAATGATCCCCTAAAACAGGGAAACTGGCAAGTCCCAAACAGATTTCACCAGTCAAGAGTCTGAACAAACAGAAATTTCAAGCAGTCAGGCTGATTGTGGTGAAAGAATTTACAAAATGTTGAACTGGCAGCAATATTTCATGCCATATGCCACAGGAAAAATGGAGAAAAAAGAGGTCTGCTCAGCATCTACTTTCCAATAAATATTCTCTTTCAGAGACAATCTCATTTTTAACTTAGGTTTTAAAAAACAAATCACCAAATCTGCCACGCTGAGATAGTAATTTTTTTTCTTTGGCAATTTTTAAACTAGATAGGTGAAATCACTTTAAACTAGCCTCCAATGATTCTATCAATGCTGCAAACTCACAAACATTCCCTTAGAGTGGCTCTTTCTATAGCATTAGCCTGATTCTTTCAGCTCTTTTCTCCAGCCACAGGCCATGGCAGAGATAAGAATTTGTAAACCCCGGATATATTCAACACTGAAGCAGAGATTACTGAGACTTACGTATCCAAAATGTCCTTCCCGTGAACAGTTGTAGCAGTACACTAAAGCAGAGTGCTCGGAGTGAGAACTAGCCGTCTTTATTGGCCCTGGTTTTGTCTGAAAGATGGAAATTGGTGAGAATTAGGTCTAGCGGTTTTCTGAATGCTGAATTAAAAATAAATTAAAATTACATAAATAAAATTTTATTATGCTTACATCAATATATCTCCTCCTTGCTGCTGGAATATTACATTTGAAAAGGCAGAGACTTGCTCATATTACTGTAATCTTGCACAGCAAATTAAACCCTCAGTATCATAAATGAATTAGGAAGACACACCCTCAGTATCTATTCCACCTGCCTATTTTATTTCAATTCTGAATACGAGAAAATAGGCTGCCGATTTATCTCTCTTTCCTCCTCCTTTTCTCTCAGTCCCCTCCCCCCCTTCACAGATGCCCCACTATCCGCAGGGGACAGACCAGGCCATCAGATACTACATCCACCAGCTGGATAGGCACATTTGTGTATTGCTAAACTAGTTCCTCCCAGCAGTGTTCACTTAAAGCAATATGGCAAAGATCTGACAGAGAAGCAAGACCTTCACCTACTGCATTCCCAAACCTACGTCAACTTCCAAAAATAATCTCAGGAAAAATATTCACTAAAGAAGAACCTGCCAATCTTTTCAGGACAATTGGAGGATATGATTTTGCTTCAAACAGAAGATTGTAGTATGGTGTTTAGCTGTTCAAATTCAAAACATTCTTTAGGCTTATAATAATGTAAGGAAAGATTACATTCCACTGTTAAAGAAAGACTACATTATATTCTACCGAAATCAGTGCAACAGGCAATATTTTCCCCCATTTAAAGCTAATAGGTGGAATATGTGAGCATATGTGGACAGTTTTATTTTTCACATACACATAAACTTTCATTCACTGAAAAAGAAAAAACCTACAACGGAACCCATGTATAGTAAGAGTTGACACAACTTTGAACAAGGGATGTAGGAATTGTGTCTTAAAAACACCAGGACAAAAAAGCAACCTATTACGTTTAAGAGTTCCAAGCATTTCTGTCTCATTGACTCTAAAAAAGCTGTTGTAGATTTCAAATAAATTACTAATATTTTGTTAAACTCATTATAGAAATTGTTTTATTTTCTTTAAATCTTTCTCATCATGTTCATCTGCCACTAAACCCACTGTCTTTTCCTGCACAGTCTCCAGAAGAATGACCACAATGCCTGTAAAATATGCAGAAACCACAGAATTCTTCTACTTTTTTTTTTTTTTTTTTTTTTTTTTTTTTTTTTTTTTTATGAATCTGATCACACCTGTAGGGTCACCTTATTTTGAATGCCCTTCAGCTATGGATTTAAATGTGCTTCAGGTTCATTTTACTAAATTCACTTTCACTCACCGAAAGAGTGAAAGAAGACTAACAAGAGTCATAAACTCAGCAATAAATGGCATGAAAAAAAAGAATGATTTCTGACAAATGTGGGGGACACCGGGAAATAATTCAAAAAACCCAATAATTTGTGTATTTCTCATCCATGCCTTGGAATGAGAGCTCCTCATCTCCATCTAACAGTACTGTGTAAGTCACTCAGTAAGCTATCTTCGTTTTTCACTTATTCTTTTTATCATAAATATACAAAGCAGACAAGAAAAAAGAACCACAAAAACATTTGCATAATCTCTTCGGGCAAAAATCTGTGGGTTTAATTTACTGGAAGAATCATCTCTATTCTGATTAGTTTTGAACATGAGAGATGCATAGTCTTCAGACATAGAAATCACCTCCACTTTGGATATGACTCCTAAAAACAGAAATAAATTCTACAAATGATGCTTTCCTCTGCCTCCCATCATGTAAAATTTTATACATATTAAATCTTTTTTTTCAAAGCTGATGCCAATAGAAGTGTACACTGTGATACTGCTACAAAACCCAACAGGCCACTGTCTTCAGTCAGTTCTTATCTGCTAGAGAACTTTGCATCTAGCATGCTGGTATAACACAGCTATCAAGAGAATCAAGAGCATTATGTTACTATTCTGTTATCTGGCCAGCTAGCCCTTAAAATGAACCATAACTTCACTTCGAAAATGATATGATCGTATTATTTGGTCTTTGTATGGTGCAGTTTAATGAGAACATATAGTTACAAATAATGTGTCATGCCAGAGACACAATGATTTTAATTCCAAAACAGTCTGCTAAAATGCCTACTGAAGAGTTTTATACCTTCCTCTATTAAGTGATTCCAAGACACTTACTTTTTACAAAAGACGAACATATTCCACTATTTTCAATTGAGCTTTTGAAAATAAATGCCAGCTATATGGATGTTGACACAAAACTGAACACGTTCACCAGAGCACTGTAGTGATTTATATGGCTAAATTAGTAGGTAAACAGCATTTAAACACTCCTTCAATAGGTGTTTCATTCTAATCCGAAAGTTAAACATAGAGCAGAAGACAAGAATAACTCACCTAACTAATAAATTATGCTTGACATTCTATGGCTGGTATACTTTTCACTACTGAATACGTCAAGTTTTAAGCTGCTACAAGAAATCCATGTAGCAAGCCAAATATTTAATGGCATTATAAAGTGTTATCTGTATGTTATCTTTTAACTATAGTACCTAATCTCACTAGGAAGAGGAGCACAATCTGAAAACCTTTACCTCATCAGGAAACAATTTCACATAAGAACTCAGTTTGCTGAAACATAAAGATACTAAAGTTTTCCTATTGTAGTGTGCAAGAATCGCTAAAGAGTCTTATTAGGAATGTGACTCCACCTTCTCCTGCTCTGCATTCTCTCCCATGCCAGCTCCTCCACACTCAATCCCTACCATGACATTTCCTTTTCTTTATCTAATAGAAAAGGTCACATTTAAGGACAGAAATTAAACCGAATACTTACAGGTCAGATTACAACTCTACATAACTTTACTTCTTTCCAAAGCCAAACAAAAAATGAAACCTGTATTTTATAAACCCTCTGTTTTCTTATTATTTAAGGCTTAAAAAGCATCTAAAGACTCCAGCCATATGGGTACAAAATAAACTATTCATGAACGTAGCTTCTCTATGTTATAGGGTTTTTTTTGTTACAAATATTTAAATAATCTATATTTGTAGGGTGATATCTTGGAGATTACTTCACTATCAATATATAGAAGTAATAACCTGGTAGATAGCATTAACTATGAAAGGTCCATCCCATCTGCTATTCTTGCTGAAAGCTTTTCATGCACCAGTACACTCAGTAAATATCAGAAGATAAAGCATAAGCCTACCACGCCATGGATTTACTCCTAATGTCTCCTCAAAGTGCAGCCTGATGCAACGATTACAAATGATTTTTCTTCTAATGTCATTTTACATAACCCTTTTTTCTGCATGAGTAGTTAGTGTGGAATGAATGAATGAATGCCATTAAAACAGTTAATCATTATCTGGGACACTGGCCTTCCTCCCTTCTCAACTAGGAATCTCCATGACAAAGGCCAAGAGATCAAAATGCCAGGGCTGCCTCACTGGCCTATTTCTGTCAGTAATTTTTTATGCAAATGATCCTGCTGGGCAGCTCCCTCTGTGACCTTGAACTGCCCTTATCTAAACTGACTTTGATCCAATGAGGGCTTGCTTTTATGAAGCTCATTACTACTTACGATCTGCAATCTTTTACTAGTAAAAGAAAATCTTCTGATCTCTGTTTATTTTCTGCTCCTGCATAGTACACAATGTGTAGACCTCAATGGTGCAGAGAACCAGAAGAGGGATTCCTCTCTGCAAATCAAACTGCTCTTATCTGACAGACGTATTTCACAGCTGCGCATCTGAGTGGACTCATAAGGTAAAACATACTGCATGATTCAAACTTACCCAAAAACATAAATCCGACTTCAGTAACAATCAAATGTAGTTTGAACTTGACTTGTGCCAAGTGTCTTAATAAGTCACAAAGATGCATTTGAGCCGCCTTGACAGATGAAGTAGCTTCTGAAAAAAACCTTTCACCATACATAGGCAGTGAAACTATTCTGACAACCAAGAAAAATGGGAAAGCGCCTACCAGAGTTTCACAATCAGATGAAACCAAGGTCATGGCCTTTGCTCTGCTTGTATCATCTCTCATACAGCCTGTGATTAAGGCTTGCACTTTTTTTTTTTTTTTGGTTAAAAAAAGTAATATTTTATATAACTCCATTTCAGTGTGTGACATAGTAATTCGGCAAATTCTGTACTGAGTATGTCCTAGAATTGCCTAATGTAAGGCTACTCACACCACCTCAAAGCCATCCACTACTGTTCTCTGATGCTCAGAACAGACAGTTATCTCTTCTGATCCTGCTGTGTTCACACCTACTCTATCAATTCATTTTTACTGTTAGTCTTTGGTGCACTCTAGCACAAAATAATTAAATTATGGATTAAAGGAGAGGAGGAAAAAAAAAAAAACCCTACAGAAACCAAACAGAAGATCAGAGGTGCTTCTTGTTCTAACAAAATGCCCATCAAAATCAGCGGAAGGGTTTTGCATACAAGTTAGTCTTTTTTGCATAGCTCACTGTGGCACACAAGACAGAAGGCTAGGACCAAAAGTCATTAGCAGTGATGTTTTACCAGTTTCACGAGTCATTGAAAGACAATCATCAAGTAAATCGTTACACACTGCAGGTGTTACTAGAGCTGGACAGGGAAATTGTCAAAACAACTGTATCACTGAAAACACAAATATTTTTTCCCTTTACAAATTATCATAGTGTGCTTGCATTTTAGTTGACACAGTGGTAGGCAAGTATCATTCTCTTACATTCAAAATTGCCAGTATAAGATATCTTGTAATACTCTAATTTTACTGAGGGTTTTTGTTGTTGTTATTTTTTTTAACCATGTCATGCACCCGGAAGACTTGCACTCCATTGGGTAACTCCTTAATTAGGCAGATTTTTGAAACAAATATTATGTACACAACAGACCGTAACGTCTCCTTTTGAGTCTTCCCAGTCTATCAGGTGATTGCATCATTAAAGCCACACACGCTACGTAGTAAAAATCCTTATGAAAATTCACGAAAGAAATATACTGAGCTTGATGCATGCTAAAATATGAGAATTTCATATTTTGGCTTTTACCCCTAAAATTCTAATCAGTTTTGAATAGGATCATTTCTTCACTGGACTTTATTTCTCCATTTCTTCTTCCCTCTAAAATAAAAAGGTTTTCTAAAAGAAGTTGTGGATGTCTCCCAAACACTGAACTACTCTTTTTTAAATTGCATGTCAGTCTCTTCCACAAATTTCCCCTCCTGATTAATTTTACAAAATGCGTTTATATCATTCTTTCCCACTTCATGAACTAAAGACAGTGAATTAATCAAGAAAATAACCAAGTAAATAGTGAACTAAACAGACTTTTGGAGGGCTTTTTTAAAAGTGAATGATACAGATTAACTCATGAATCAGTGGACATGATTTTTCGATTGCATAGTCTGAAAGAGCAACACCCTTCCCAGAAGAAGGAATGTAAATTGTTCAGTTCACAGAACAAGCATTATGATGTCGTCATTTTCTACAGAAATAAGACATTCATAAACGCATTTTAAATAGATGCAAATAGATGACTGTGTGAAAAGGTTAGAGCAAGAAACAAAAAGTAAAAAATAAAATTCTTAAAAGAAATGAATGTAATCTTTTGATATTCTTCTAAGCAAAGATAAAATACTAAGATATTAATTCAGGAAGCCTTTTCTAAAAAATGAACAAAAAAATCTCTTGTTAGTATAGAAAATGAATATATGCAAGATAGTAAGGATAACAATACCACAGTCCCCGAATGCTTCAAAACCTTCATGGTTAAGAGGCATCCCAATTTTCTCCAAAGGTGGTGGCATCTATCCAGTCGTCCATGGCTAATTTTACAAGGAATGCAAAACGTTATTAAAATAGGATGGTGCATTAAACTTCAACTATTTCTGATGTAGCTCTCAAACTACAAAGATATCTTTCTTCTATTTTAATTTTAAAGTAAGTTAGCAAACACTTCCTTCTTAATCCCCAGAGACTATCTGTATAGTGACACAAATGCACAAATTTATGACAGTAACATAAATGGTCCTCCGAAGTAATGTGCAACATTAAGTGAAATCGTTTCCTGGAAAGATATTATAGGTATCTATATTTTATTTGCCATCTTAAACATATCTGGGTCTTTATGACCTTATTTTTAAAATGTATTTCCTTTTTACATTTCCTGGTGCAAATGGACTGCATAAATAAGCAATGTGCTATGAGGCTTCAGACTAGCCGATAAACCCTTTCAATTTTCATGCCAGCTTCTTCTTTTGTAATTCAAATCTAGCTGGAAACTGGCAGCTCTGAAAACTGAAACAAGCACTGCCACAAATACCTTGTAATGCTATCGACCTTGTCTGCCCATGCAGTGAGAAAGGGGGATGCATATGTGTCTGCAGTCATCCAGATAACACAACTCATTTTTTTGGGGGGATAACAGAAGCCAGCCCTGGACTTTGCACCAAAAGCAGTCATTACCAGGCAAGCTGGAGAATAAGTCTCTTCAAAATACACAGTGCATTTAAAAACCATATACAGGGCTCAGCCACTGCTTTCATTACCAATTTTAATTTAGCTTCTTCAGTTTGCCAGGCAGATAAACTCTTTAGTGCTGTTTTTTAATCTATTTGCCACATTTTATGTTTAAGATTATAGTAATATGGGGCAGAGAAGGAATCACTTTTAGAGGAAATAAAGAAATAGATCCGCTTATCAGCGCCCATCAGAAAGTTCATTAATCAGCCAGGCTTTGTGCCCCCTAAATTGAAAGGTTAAATAATCCTCTCAGGAATATTTCTCGGCACCACCACCAATTGTCCAGAGAGAAGCTGCCATTCACAGCACTCTGGATCGGTGACAGGGTATTTTACCACTGTTTGGACCCCAAACAATGATGGACAAATGGCCTGGCTTACAAAGAAACCTTTTAGTACAAGGATGGAGAAAGGACCACAAGCTTTGAAGTGGGGTGGGGGAGGTGGGAGCAGTGGAAAGGGAGGCAGAAGGAGGAGGAGGAAACCAGTGTATGGAGATCCACATATATTGTATTTGCATGTTTATTATCAGATTTGTATGTTTTTATATACACAACCATATGCACATATAGAACTCACGTAGGCATATATTATATACACACACTCATGACGCTAAGTACATGTATACTTAAACATTCATTTATACATTAATCTGAACACAAATATTTGCAAAGCCTGTAAAATCTGAAGATGAACAGAACTAAAGCAGGGTTTTATTTATTAGCTAATACGCTGGGGAGCCCAGCAAACCCCAAGGTTTTAATTTTTACTGTCATTCTAGATGATTTACAGCTTCCTTTCTCTCTCTCTCCCTCTTTCCCTTTAACCTGTATGTCATGTACTAATCACCTTTCATTATCAGATGCAAAAGGAGGAAGTACCACATTTGAAATAACTTTGTATTAAGCATTTTTAATAAATATTTCTTTTGAAATTATTTCTGTATATAGCTAAAATTAAAGTAAACATAAGCAAAACATAATGCTGCTGGAATATAAGAGATGCTGCAGGAGTGATGCATCACTCCATTAGAAATCTGATTTTTACTGGTATACATTCTAAATAAATAATAATTCAAGTTTTTTCTTCAAACTTCACAGCACCTAGTTTTGAATCTGTAGCACTGGATTTCCTTACATTACCAACATGTTATCTTTATGTGCTAATACTTGTTTATCTTTTATTTTTTCATGCATTTTCTATTTAAAAGCATCATATATATTCATTATTGCTGTAATTATTTTTACCTATTTGTAACAATGACATTCATCCAGAATATGTCCTAAGGAAAGTGTCTGATCACCTATATGCAACTATAAAAACACAAAAGCATTTCCAAGTCCATCTCTCACACTTATTTTTTTAAAGTAGTCTGAACACTGTAAACAATTTTCACTTTAATAAGACTCGGAGCACTGCATAGTCTACAGTTTATAAAAACAGATCAGAACATGCTTCAAATTCCTCTCTCTCATGTCACAGAGATACCTCAACAATCAAAATTGTTTTCTCCTAACCTATTTCGGAGAACCTCAGTGTAACCATTTTCCTTCTTTCTCCCTCACACCATCATCAGAAAAATAGATTTAATTTAACCAGGTTGTCACCTGCCATCAAAAGAAGCCAGATAGAGAATAAATATAATGTGCAAATCCAGTGTAATTAATTTTAAAGCAGAAAATGCTACAGAAATTCCGAAAAATTCTTCATGTGGAAGACGTGCATGTCCATTCACAGGCACTCACTAGTTATATTTTTAAGTGCCAAGGAACAATAGAAATATATTTTAGAAACAGAATTCATTGCAAGAAACAAAATAAATTAGTGAATATGTATGAAGTATTTTCTGCTAGCTACATGATAAGGAGTTACTATGGGCACATAAAGTGTAAGCCGGACAAAAAAAAAAAAAAAGACAAGCAGCTTTTGGACACAAAAAGTTGATTCTGTGGAACTCTGAACTTGAGCAGTAACTGTCCCTTTTTTCCAATTATATCAGCTGGTCTACTACCAAAATAGTATCTCTTGTAAATCTTGCCTCCCTTTGAGGGAAAAAACTTCAACCATGCCCTTATACGTAACACTGCTTTACAATAGGCAGTAGCAGTGCTATGGCACTATATTATTGCAAAAGCACAAGAAGAGGTGGTTATGAAAGATACCTTTTCTTCAAATCAGATACAGATCAATCTATACAGTAAATTAAGTTTCACAAAAGTTTATCAAATTCTGCTGGAGAAGAAAAAGAGGAATCAACAGTGGTACCATGGTTTGTTTCAATTTGAAGTGCTACCAAGGCAAGTATTTGAGTGTTATATTCATGATTTTTGGAATACATTTGTTAAGTATTATTTAAGACAAAATTAACATAAAAATGAGTTAATGCTGAAGCCCAGCTTTGATCCTCAGAAGTCAAAAAATTCTAAGTGAAGAACTGCTGCTTGCCATACATATTACAGCATATATAATCCCATAGATCACCGCTACTCCAAGACTTACCTAGTACTGAGCTAAAATAGTATCTAATTAAGCTAGATCTACACTCTTCACCACACTATATAGGCCTTTCACTTTTTTAATTCCTTTTACATTTGATATTTCTAAATATGAAACCAAAACTAGGATAATTTTATTCACATGACAGGACATAATAAAACATGTTAATATGACTAACATGATAGACTCTCTCAGTATTAAATCAGTGAATACTTTTTTGGAATCCTAATCCATAGATTATTAGCATGATCAAGCATAACTTTAGAAAGTTACGGTCTAATATGTTTGAGTGTTTAGCTGCACCTTAACACAAGGATCACTGAACTAATAGCTTTTAATAGTGAACATGGGCTATCACACATATTTCCACCATAGTATAGCCAAATATACTGTAATTGCTAAATGTCTGCTAGCTTTTAACATGCAAAGTATTTGCATGATACAATGCAATAGTTTCAATAATACTAAAGCATATAATTTAAAAACAACTATTGCGTGGGTATTTGACAGGCAAAACATTGTTTAAAGTTATGAATATACAAAGTTTGTAGATATTTATATTCTGCTGATATTTATATTTTATCTGCTTTGTAATGCAAATATTCAGCAAAATACTTATTAGCTATATGAAAATGTATGTCTTACATATTTAAAAAATCTGATAGATTGCAGATAATTTTTGCTTGCATATAGAAATTTTGAAATGATCTCCAAGATCAGCAAAATTGAGAAAAACCTTTATATCAAGCTCAGAAGAATAATTTTCAGGAATTTAGATACCTTAATATGAATATTTACACACAAAATTTACTGCAGAAAGGCCTCATAGAAATATCTTTTTTCCCTGCAAATAGAAGTCTATTTCAAAAATGTATCACAAATCAGATTCTAGTTCGAAAGTTATTTTCCTTATTTAAATAGTTAATACTTGAAATAATAGAATTATGTAAGTGATGATATAAATTCATTTATTCAAATTAAATAAAAGGAAAAAGAATTTAAAAAATCTAAGCCGTAGGAAGTAAGGAGAAGTTCCTGTTATTTCTTTTGATTAAATGATGAGCACTTACGTATATGATGGGCAGACATTTCTGCAACAAATCTTCCCATGATTATCATGTTTTCTGTTTAACTAACTACAGTTCTGGCATATCACACAAATAATATACGTTGGGCAAAGAAAGAATATCATATGTTGAGAACAGAACAATTCCTGCCAACAAATCTGTGTGGGTGTGAAATGGTTCTTATCACTCTTTCTCCAGTTGTGGGCACATTTTGCCACTAATAAGTGTCATAGCAGTTGAAAAATGCTACATGATACACAAATAATACACATTACACAAGCAATTTCCTAGGTACTCTGGAGTTAGCTAACTAACTAGAGATTTAAATATTCAGAATATTAAAACATGTAAGTTTTAATTTCCTTTCCCTTTTCTTCTCTTCCTTTTCCTATTAAAGGCAGGACGAAAACCTATTGTTTTTGTAGAGAATACAAAGTTCCTTAAATAACTGTAACGTAAATACGGAAGTAAGAGATTCTCTAAAGGATACTATTTATCGAAGATGAACGGTTTGAAGGGGCACTGTATTTGGAATCCTCAAATTAGAGAAATGGAAATGACTTGGTTCAATTGGCCAAGCTTTCTATTTCCTCCAATTCCTGGCTTTCCAATTTTATATCACAATACAATTTCTGGTCACAGTGTAACCACTCTTTAACTCTCAATATAAAACTAACATTCATTTTATCCTCTGGAGAGACAGATAGGGACGAGTAAGAGACAGAGAAAATACCAGGGAAATCAGGCAGGAAGAAACTACCATGTTTAAATGATTGAGGTAGGTGACAGTTGCTTATTTTATTGCTAGAAGACTATATAGTCTATTGGAACAGCTTCTGATGGTCCATGGTCCATGTAGGATCACAGAATTCTTAAGAGGCATTTTAACTTTGTTGTCTAATGTGGCAAGGGCCAGACGCTTAACTGGGGTAACTATTGCAACTCAGTGATATAATAATATATATCAATTAAGGATCTGTCCCTAGCGATAGAGAAGTACCACAAAACCTTAACTTTTTCTCATGAAAGCATGTGTAAGTGTGAAGGCATGGAGATATTTTATATGTAAGTAATCTGAACTTTCTATTTCAAATTTACCAGCAAATAAAAAAAAAAATATATGTTGCACGCATAGGTGTACAGATGTATTAGCTAAGACCCATTATTTTGCTTAAAAGACAAACTCTAGATAGTGTATTTTTGTACACATTATCTGTTTATGCAATGTTATTGAAGCTATCTGTTTTTCTTTTAATGTTTTAAATATAATTTCAAAGTAAAATTATGTTCTGGGAAAAAAAACCTCTAATTGTCTACCTTACTGAAAGATAAGTTACTAAAAATAAAGAGAAATAGCTCAAATGATGAAATCCAATAAAACTAACATAAATGTGACAATCTAGTGGTCTGGTAATCTTACTTCACGTAAGACTAGAAGAGCTGACATTGCAGTCATGTTCAAAGTCACGGTAACAATCCCATCCCTGACCCTAAAGTGAGGTTTAACCTCTTTAAAATACTTCTAAGCCTACACAAAACTTTAAAAGGTCTCTCTAGAAAACAAATTTTTCACATTTTTTGCAAGAGCTATACTTTAAATTTTCTGTAAGTCACCTCTTAAAGGCTTTAAATTGACTTTAAGCACAGTTGCTTACATTTTTATTTCAAAAAAAAAGTGGCAGGCCATGAGAAATTTTAATAATGGCATAAAAAGAAATCCGAGCGCAAAATTTAAACACAAAAGATGTATTGTCCCTTCATGTCTTTTACGTGTAGAGGTCAAAACAGCCAATTCTCGTTTCACCTTTTTTTATGTAAGTGGATTAAAAGTAAGATTAACAAACTGTCAAAAAGCATGTTAAATACTTCTGCTAGTTAAAAAATCTGATGGCTGTAAAACTCTGTTGGTGGCCATCTTGGCCCAGGAGTTTTAATATAAATGAGACTAGCGAAGACAGCAGATGGGGGAAGGGGTCCTTACTGCCAGAATAGTTAGTACAAGGGGATGGAGAGGCTACCGAAAATGAGCAACCCTTACCAAAGGAAACAACATAAAAACAGCATGATTTGTTTCTTAATATATGCACATATTTTGAGGACCATAAAAAAAAATGTCCAATATAGGAACGGAATTTCATTAATCTTTATATATTTATTGAAGAACACACTGATATTTGCAACACTAATTCCTATCTGGTAACTGTATTTACATTTCGCTCTTGACCTGGACCTGCTATATTCAATTCCACATACTCTTAATCTCTCTGAATTATGAAATAGTATAGCATAGATAGGAAGATAAACATGGAGCCAGTACATATCTTATTTTATATCAACATATTGAGGAGGCCATTTTGACTGTTGCTCGGTAGCCTTATCAACTAACAGAATACAGAAAAGACATAGAAGTTGCGCTTCAGCCAGATTCACATGAAACAATACCCATAGTGTACAGTTTTGCAACTTAAAGAAAACATAGATTACTATATACTGAAAATAAATTTCCTTTTTATTTTCCAGCGATGTCATCTGTTGGGCTGAAATGGGAGTGTTCACTTAAAACACCACAATACTTATCATCAATATTATCAGGCACCTAAAATGCTAAAGCCATGGAACTACCTACAAAACGAGACTTGGTCTGGACCTCAGGTCTCATTCACCGTGAACGTACAATATTTAAACAAACTTCCCTCCATTAAAAGATGCTCCCCCAAAATTTCAGTTCCAACTCCTTCTGTTTACCAAGATCCATGTGTTGTTGCTATTTAAGGCATTATCCAATTTAGTTACACATTTTCCAGAACTTCAGAAAGGCTTTGCTTTACATAAATCACAACCATACACTCCACAATGAACTTTTGAGAATGGTATATTTTTTTCCTCCAACATACAAAGATTTAATTAAAACAGGAGCTGTTACAAGAAAGACGGGCAATCAGATATCAAATCAAACACAGAAGGATGCTCTTTTTTTTTTAAACTGCAAAACTGATCAAATAAAAGCTGTGAACTAAGGTGCCTTAATCACAAAAGCCTATTCAGTGACTTTTTTTGTAAACAAAAGGGCTATAAACTGGATTGTATTGAGTACAGAAAAATTAATAATTGCACCTACATTTATAGTTGAAAATTGAAAAGAGAGAAAGAATTAAAGAGTCAAATATTCTGAGTATGAAAAAGCGCTACTGTAAGTATTTCTAAGATCCTTAATATGCAAGAAAAAGGGGTACAATAGCATGTTCTTTGGAGCACAGGCTATATTTTTCAGGGCTTGTGGAACATCTGATACTTAGAAAAGCAAAGTTATAAGCTAAGCTTTCCAATAACCTACAACAAAGAGCTTTATAATACCTTCAAATTCCTTATTCTTGAAAAAATTACAACTTATTATTATTTACATGTTATTAAGCTGTGATCAAAACTGTTTTTTCTAGATCTGCAAATAAAGTCCTTATGTTTTTTTTTTTTTTTGAATTGATAATAACCTTTTCAATTAACCTAAGTTGGTATAAGATCTGGTTTTTTTTTTTTTTTTTTTTTTTTTTTGAAAACAGACATTTATATGAAGGAAAACATAAAACAGATTTTCATACAAGGTTATTTTCCTTTTCTGATAAAGGAGAAATACAGAGAGAGCAGATACAATCCAAATAATTTGCAGAAGTTTTAAATCACCATCCTAAAGAGGTTATTAAATATTATTTTAACAGACAGTGGGAATTGGATTGTTCTGCTGACTTTGATTGGTTTTTGCAGAATAATTTTAGTTAACAGAGTTGAAAGAGCAAGTTTAAAGCAACTAACTTCATCCAGTTATAAAGCTTTGATTATCACAGAGCCTTTAAATTTAAGCTTCGCTGAATACAATATGATTATCTTTTTTCTATCAAAGAACAAATTAAAATAGTCTGCTTATAATCCTTTTTGCCATTTCAACTGCTCATAAAATATCTGGTACTGGCAGTCAATTTTGGTTAGAACAAGACATTTCTGCCCATATTATAAAGTCTTTGTAATGTGCCAAAATTTGTCACCATACTAGTGTAAACAAAAACCAACTACCATCCATAACAGCAGTTATTTAGTCATTGTTCCTAGTGAATCTATGTTTCAGTGCAGGGGCTGTAAGGAGTCAATAGATGGCAGTCCATCTCTTAGGAAAGAGCCAGATAATGAATAAAATCACCAAAAGCTTCACAAAGAGAAAGTATTATACCCTGTTGTTTTTAACAAGCATTCACAGTAATTAATCGTGAATTAATTTAAAGAATACTTCAAATAATGTACAAGCATTATACAGATTTTTAATGGCTGTTTTTAAATAATATGATAAAAGCATTCTTTTATTTCTGTGTTTACAAACCTGAATGCATTGTTTTATTTGTGCACATAGGTATCTGTATGTGTAATACTCATGATCAGTTTACCAAAATCAATTTAAATATAGTTGAGTCTACAGTTAAAGCACAGGAAAAATTCATTTTAGTCTTTGTCTGTATGCAATAGTAAGGTTATTCTACACAGCAAAGTAACAGCCCTAATAGTACTTTTTCAATTCTTTGATTTTTCATTAAATAGTTGCTCCATTTGTACAGAATTACTTGTTCTAAACTGGGGAAATTTTAAAACAACTTTTGTATTGGAACACTACTGTGCTGATATCACAGAAAACTACTTTCCAGTTACAATTCCATAAAAATATACAATCTTATATTCTATACAGAAATTTAGATTCCTGCAATGAACACTATTTACTTTTTTTCTGCTTTAGGTGTAAAACAGCATACTTAATGGAAAAATAAAAGCTAGGGCTCAAACTTTTAAACAACTCAGATAATATGGTTTCTTGTGATATTACATTTTGAATATCAAGCATGTCTTTTGCCAAATTTTGAAATTATAGTTTTAATCTGATCGTTACTCGAATTGAGTCAAAATTAGTTTTCCCAAGCCAAAAATGGGTAAATTTAAAGTATTTCACAAATATCAGAAATCAAGATTACTGGCAGATAATCTGGAGTTTACTGCAAACAAAAATTCCTTTAACATGGAATGAGAAACTAGATTTATCATGGTGTGTCTACAATTAACCACACTTCAAAATAGTCTCAGAAAAGCACTAAAACTCCAAATTGATACTTTTATAAATAAGCTTGTACTCATAACTATTCCATTTTCTAAGTAGAGCTTGTTTTGAAAAATGTTGTTAGTTTCACACTAACTAAAGTGTAAACTCAGAACACTTTCTACAGAATTCACTGCTAAAATTTTCTACCTCATACTAACTCCCTGGAAGAATCAGGTTTCAGCTCCTTTGCACTTAAAAAAAAATATTTTGAAGTATTGATTGTGACTCACCTTTTGAGGAATTTTTAATGGCAAGAAGACTAAAATTAAATCTTAGAGCCCAATAAAAAAATAGAATTCATTGTATTACTTCATCCAATATGCCTATCTAAGTATTAGATTCCAAATATCATAAACCTTTCAGAAATCATTTCTACGTACACTCTTGGGGATTATAATGAAAGAAAAGATTTACCTTTTTCCTTCACGTATTTTTTTTTTAAAAAGAACTGAAGTAGTGACTGCATGCATCTATTGCTCATATTCTTTTAATGAAGTTTATACCAATCCTGTTTAAGACAAAAGTAACTGCTCAGAGAGCAGAGGATTTCCAAAGCAGATCTTTGTTTTAAAATCATTAAATAAGAAACGACAACAAGAAGTTTTTAGCACAGAGTTTCCATTAAAATTAAATTCAGAAGCAAAAACAGAAAAAAAGAGCATTCCACTGTGATGAAGTGGTGTATTACAAAATACATCTAACATTTCTTACCTAATTGGAAAAATCCACATCAAGGAATACAAATGAAAAGTTGTGAACCAACTTTACTACTTTGCCTTGTATGTATAACATCTACTATTAATATTTAACAGTTAAACACCTATAACCCTTAGCTGGTGGTTCTGAGAGAAAATATTCAGCTGAACAACAAACTCTTCATCTTCAAGAAGATTTTTACGTATAATGGTTTCAAAAAAGAATACACTCAAGCTTTGTAATACAAATTCATGGTTGTTTTGAACTAGTTAAATATTGTTCTAGGTTTCAATATAAGCCTTTTGTTTTATTTTTATCTCTATTTTACAGATGAGAAAAAAGGTCTGATATTACACTGGAAGAGCTCAGTAAATTTAATTTTGTTGCTTAGATGACTAAAGATCATAAGAATAGAGGCCAACAAAGAAGTCAGAACTATCTTCTTCCCCATTAGAAATTATCTACAAAACTTTATGATGTGTATTTCTAAAATTTTCTAAATTTCTGAATTTCTAAAGCTTTGTCATATATAGTTATTAGTTAACAGAATCCGGGATATGTGAGATGGGACTATTACTTCTGCTATGTATCTAAAATTAAAATTTAACCTTCTTGTGTACAGTAAATGTAGTCCCTGAAAGGACAGTGTGCTGCAAGGCACTCATTTAATGTTACAGTATTAAAAACCAAATCAGAAGTTCTAAAGATGTTTAAAAAATAGTGACAGTGTTTTGTTGCATTTTTCAGTTCAAAAACTCTTCAGATGTTTATTATCTTCCTGCAGAAGATACTTGTCTATATTTTATGGTCAGCAGTTCACAGAAGAGTAAATAGACGGGGTGTAGAAGAAAATAAAAAAGGTGTTTCTACTTACTGTTAGGTGATACTGCCTCCATATTTCTGGGCAAGCCTGGAAAATAAAAATATTGATCAGCTAGGAGCATGAAACAAGGTGCTTTACAGCCTGTTGGTTTTGGCATAACACAGTATCCACCGGTGTCGGTCACAGGAAAATAAGAAGCTTAACTGAAAGGGTCTGCATTTCAGCTTCAAAAACCTGGCTAGACAGTTTAATTGAATTTTACACTGGTTTAACACACTCCCTGCCATTGTCAGAAAGCCAGTAACAGTTTTCTCTCTCCCTTTCTTCTCTAAAGATTATAAGTTGGGGAGAGTAACGTGCTCTTAACTGTAATAACTATTAATACTGTAAAATAAACACAAGCAAATTGAAATTCTATTTTTTTTAGCATTTGTAATTTACATAATGTTTTAGAAATTAAATCATAGGGTACCTTCCTTTCAGGTAGGAATAGGAACATTTTAGTATTTTTGTACATATCTCTATCCTAATCAAACTATAATTGTTACATGTAATAATCCTTAGTAGCCTCACGTCAAATGAATTGTAAACAAGGGGCATAACAGATTGCTATAATGTTTCTATTTTTACAATGGCTTCCTTGATTCTTTTTTTTTTCTTTTTTTATCTTTCCAATTGTGCACACAAACTTGTAAGTGCAGCCCCTTGTAAAAAATTTTACAGAGCAGATTTTGAGTCACAACTATTCCACAACATATCTGAAGAATACGTAAGAGACAGAAAGAGGAAAATGTAAATCATCTTTTACAAAATAAAAATGTGTTAATGATCAATGAGACAGGGGATATTTTCTCAATAGTTCTTAACATTTTTATAAAATTAATGATATTTCTGTCTATTCCTATCTTTCTCCTCCAAACTCAAAACAGCTACAGCTATACTGGTATTTTGTTTACTAGTCATTTTAGTATTTGAGAGAACATATACACAATTACTTCAGTGGAAGTCTTCTACCTTTGTTTAAAACATTCATACTTACTGTAAAATAACTTCTCAACCATTTGAACAATTACAAATATGGTTCGCCAATCTCAGTTTTTACTATGTTAAGAAGAAATATTAGTTATTCTATGACTTCCATTTAATATGTTATAATTCTAATTACAAACATTGAAGTCTCATGACTACTGCAAATTGACATTATTAACATTTCTTAAGATTTTGACTAATTTTTCTCTCATGCCTAAATACTTGCCTTCTTTTATACTGACAGAGCATACTAATTAAAACCCAGCAACAATAACCAATATTAGCAACAGAATCTCTCAAAAAATGATCTGAGTTTTTGACAGTCACCCTACGGCATATACTGTATGTTTTCCCCGGATATGATGGAAATTATATTATTTATTATTCATTCTGTCAGTAACACAATTTTCTGGAGAAAAATCTACAATCTGCTCTGTGTAATGGTTCTACATATCTCCTCTCACTCAAATATTGCATGTAAATATTTAAGTTTTATACTAATATTTCTATAAGGAAACTGTGAAGTACATCACATTTCTAACAGTGGAAAACACTACAACATTTGACAGTTTGAACACAGTCTGTCTTGGAATGCAAACAAAAGGATTTGCCAAAATGGATTCTAGTTTAGCACTTACACAGGCATCTCAAATGCAATATATATACATTCTCTATTCAATAACAAATATTCTGTGAAAGACATTGCCTTCTTCCTCAAAGCTATAAAGGGCTTCAACTGTGCACAATGCTTCTGCTGGTTTAGCATAGGGGTGGCAGGCAGTTATTTACACATTAGTTCTGGATAGTTTTTGATTACCACAGTGTCCCCAGACTAATATTGTTGAAAAATCGCAATCAATGAGTTGTCATACACTGGCAAAATGCCACTCTGCCATATGACCTTTACTTACACAGCAACTACTTAATAAAGAAAAATCTTAATTTTTGAATGGTATTTTTTTTGACTTGGACATACAGATATCAGTTATAGCAAAAATTTGTAACCAGAATAGGAAACTACAATTGGTAGAACTTTTAACAAAATACTCAAAGGGGAATAATCCCAAACACTAGTAATACTATGAAAAGTTAGTTTATATTATTATCATCTTTAAGCTTTTTCAAGGCTACGGCAATATGCTATTGCCTAAGCATATTTCTTATTCAGATAGTCATTCAATGTAATACTTTTCATGAACAGTGATCACTTAAAAAACTTCAAAAGTGCAGTACAATAGTCTGAAATGGTTGTCTGGCTAAACAACGGCCTTTTAAAATGATGCTTTTAACTTGCAGTCTTACTGCTTTGCATCACCTCAAAATTATTGTCTGTATCTCTTACCATAAAATGACAAAAGAATATAATTAACAATTACTACCAAATACTGGCTTCTCAAACGAGGTAAATGGTTTGTTACGGAAGAGAACATAACCAAATACAACAACAACTGAATCTGTGATTTTTGTTGTTTAGTTAGAAGTGCTTAACCATGAATTGCCCTTATTTAAAGAAAAGCTCGTGTGGTATATGTGTATGACGGCAGTGTGATGAACTACATTAAAATAAAATTGCATTTATTTCCTGCCCCAGTGGTCTGACCTTACCAGCATTTAGATGTATGAACACAAAAGCTGCCTACTATTAAAAGCAGTTCCACCACTTTGCAGCTTCACAAAACACACACAAGTATACTTTAACTACATCTCCGTGCCTTTTCTGAGTTCTGCACAATTCTTTTTTTTCAAAATTACTACTATTTTTATTGCAACCCATATCTGAGTAATTTGAAATGGTTATTATTCATACTATTCAAACGCAAACCAACTAAGTCTGCCACACCAGACGAATCAAGCCAGTATATTGTGCATTTCAACCCATATTGAATTTTATCAGGTGCTAATTATTGTTTTACGAGAACAACGGCTTAATGCATCTGTTGTTTAATTCCCACTTCCCTATTCTCAAATGTGAACATCAAAGAAAATAAAACACTCAATCTTAAACAGCCCCTGACAGCAGACCAAGACTCAAGTGTTCAATAGACAAGGCCCTTGCCACCAGTTCTCATATTTCCACAACAATGAACAAACACAAAAACAGCACTAAGCGGCCTTTCCTCCTTTTCAGCTCCCCTTGGCCAGTTGTCTGCCTTGTACTAGAGAGAACCCTCGAACACAACCCTGCTGGGAACACAACACAGGAGAAAGGATTAGCCTTACTAACACGCTAGCATTTGCAAAAGTGGAGGAAAAAAAAAAAAACCCTCGCTACTGTATTTGGTATATGAATAACCAAAATGTATGAGCTGACAAGAGACCAGGACGGGCCTATGGCTCCCCGGGAGAAAATGTAGCTGTGATGAGTGACAGGGCTTTCAGGAAATATGTTCACAATCACAGACAGTGAAGGCCATGACCTAGATCGTTTAAGAGCTTGTCTTGTCAAATTATCAAAAGCTTCTTCCTCTCTGAATAAAGAGTGACATAAGTGAGTGTCAGAAAGCTGCAGGCTGACAAGCCAAGCATACAATAACAGAATGCACGTCACATACTTGCCGAACACCGCCACGGCTAGCGGCAAATCTTAATGAGAGCGCGGCTGGCCCAAGAGACTTGGGTCCCTGCTGGCACAGCTACTCATCTCACAAAAATCCTTCATCTCCAAGTCAGTTATGGTCTGACACGACGACTACAATTACTAAACACAACTTTTTAACGGAATCCTCTGGTGCTTTGTCAAAGCGGCGGCTGTTGGAAGCTGCCCCGATGCAAGTCACCGCAGTAAAACAAAAGATTTAATAAAACAAACACTTTTCATCACCTTCGTATGAAAACAACTGCAAAAACAAAATGCACCACTTCAGTAACGTTCTCGCACAAAAAGATGTAAAGACCACACATGACCACACTCTCCTGGCACCTATCTCAGAATTAAAGCGTTTAGCCACAGGGATTTAAAAGGCTCTTCGTAATGTTTACATATGCTTATGATTAGACAAAAACTGACTTAGGAGCAGGCATGAGAAAAAAGAACACCACCGAGGGAACGAGATCACAAAGAAAATTGGCCAAAATCGTTGTTGTTTTTAACAAGAGACTCGACAAAAAGGTGGAGAGAGAAAAGAATGAGAGTATATAATGTAACTGAAGGAAAAGCATCCAATCACAGCACCCGTAGTGGAATCCTCATAGGCTTTTAGACACTTTACCTTTAGTATGTGTAGAGCCACATCCAATCCCTCAGATGCTGGCATATCATTAATGGTAAGCACTTGACAGTATAAATTTGGAAAATGACAAAGGCAAAAAAGAAATCTTCTGAGAGAAGTGACTCTAAAGGTGGTTTATACTGCCAAAAATGATGTCAAGATAAATGAAGAAGTTGCCTACTGAGATATACTTACAGTTTTTGTGAAGACGTACCAGCTAACAAGAGTATGCTAGAGCTGTGCAGTTATGCTTATGTCTTCATGTAAACAGTGCCAATAGACATAGAACGGTCAAATAACTCAGGAGATCGGGGATTTACCACCCTCTAACTCAGAAGATAATGTCAGGCAACCCACAGAATTTCTGAAAGTAGTTTATTCCTAATTGTAAAGGAAAATATTGCTCTGTCTACCATTTTTGCCTCCCCTGCCAAACAGTCCTACTTAAGAAGTTTTTCTTCTACTCCCACAGCAGTGGATGTTCCTAAGAGCTCTGGTAAGGATTGCTTCTGTGGATCTCTTCAGAACAATGGTATTGTCCAGTTCAGATACCAACTCCATAAATATTCCAAAGTATTAACCTGTTCATTCCATCTGAAACAGATCATACATAGTAATACATAAAGGAATATGTCCTTTCTCTTAAGCAAATTTTTAAAATTAGCTTAATATGGAAAGCTCTATAAGGAGATTTTGTAGATAGTTAAGAGTATCACTCCTGGGAAACATGCTCCTGGAAAACCAGAGGAAGACCTAATGAGAGAGAAGCTACTGACTGAGAACACTGATCATCAAACCTCATGAGACCTACCTGAACAGTAGATGAATCTCCAAAGACAGAACTTTCACATTATGGGGTTTTCAGTACACATGTATGTAAACACATATGCACACACACATATATATTCAAGTATACACACGTATACATATACACACATATGCACCCACAGACATATTCAAAGCTAGGTAGTGATGTTGCAGACTGCTGATGTGCTGTTTCCTATGGTGAGCAGTATATGGCCAAACAAAGCTGTACCTGAGATTTTGAACAACCTCGCTGCATACCTTTTTCATGTTCTACTTGATGACATCTGTACTTAACTGGTTCCAGTATGACTCAGAATCTAAGATGACTCCATGAATTCTCAGGGTTATTTCAGGAAAAATGACAGATCAAATGAATAATAGATTTATTACTCTGAAAACGGTTTAAAACAGTTATCTATGTCAATTTGCTCTATGAAGGCTAAACTAGAGTTTTCAGAGCGTTCTGGTGAACTTCTCCCTCAGGGTAATTTAAACATCAGGCTTGGAGTGAAAGCTATGGTCTGCCTCCTGCTCATATGAACAGCAGAAACACCACAAAGGGAAGACTGATATAGAACAGTCATAATTACCGGGCTTGGTAAAACACTTGCATATTTTGATAAAATGCCCTGTAAGGGACTCCTAATTCTTTACTGACTCTAACAGAGACACAGACATATAGATCTATTATTACGAAGAGTTAACGTAAGATGAAAACCTGTAATTATTTTACTAGGTTAGATCACTGTCTCTAACCGTGGCCGTAAGCCAATGCCTCATGGAGCTGAAGAGCAGACCAGGCATGCATACTTTGCCTAGTTCTCTTCCATATTCAACTGTTACCAGCGCAGCGACTTTCCAAGCTAGATGCAGTTTCTATGTATTTAATAAGCTTTAGTGAATTTATCTTTAATGAACTGGTCCACTCTCCCCTAGAACCTAGGTAGACTTTGTGCATCTACTATGTCCCTTGATAAGAAGTTTCACAGGTCTGCTGCCTACTGCATGAAGAATCACCTCCTCCTGTCTGTTCTGAATGTAGCGCCTACTACCTTTGTCACATGCCCCCTTATTTGTTTATGGGAAGAAAGAGTGAACAATTGATCCCCAACCACTGTGTCTAGCCTACACATGGATGATTTTGAACCTCTTAGTACATCATCCCATATGTCATCTCTCTTCCAGGCTGAACAGACCTAGCTGATTCGATCATTTCTTGTACTGAAGGATGAAAAAGACAGGGATCAAAAGTGCACCTACTTCTCTTTGCTTTCCTGATAATTCTTCACTTGACTATCTTTTTCATAATTTCTGAATATTAAACTGATATTTTTATGGAAACATCTCTCAAAATTCCCAAATTTTAGGCCCGGAGGGTAACAGTTAGCTCAAGGCCTATCATTGCTTATGCACAACTGGGATTATTTTTTCCCATGCAAAACATTTTGAATTTATCTACAACAAAATTTATCTGCCATTTTATTACACTTTCCCTCCATATATTACAATCTTTGAGCAGTTCTTCACAGTTGGCTCTCAACTTTGCCACCCTAAACAATTCAGTCTTTTCAGCAAATTTTGTCACCCTATTGCTCACCTTCATCTATGTAACACTTGATTATACCAAACGACACAGAGTTCCAGAGAGCCACTGCAAGCATGACTTTCCACTTTCTACCTTTTAACCAAACATTTATCCATCCAAACCTTGTACATTTATCCTCTTACTCCCTGCCTGTTTAGTTTGCTTAACAGCTTTCAGTCAGTAACTTTGTCAAATGCCTTTTGGAAACTGTAGATTATGTCAGCTGAATCATGTTTACACACATGCTTATTGACTTTCTCCTTTGAACAATTCCAAAGATTTGAGAAGTGGGGCTTTCACAAAAGTCATCTTGGATCCTCCCAACAATATCACATTTTACAGCCATTCCACTATTCTGTTTGTTGTTACTGTTCCTATCGATTTTCTTTTGCACAGGCATCAGGCTGCAGGACCTGATTACCCATTTAAAAATTTTTACTGCTTTTGCCTCTCATTTACTAATCAGCTGTAAAGAAAGACGTTACATACTATCCTCAGTAATCTAGTTATTTTACCCTTCAGTTCCTTTACAACTTTTGAATAACGGTTATCCAGTCCTGTTAACTGATTAGTGTTAATTTTGTCTTTTTAATTTCAGAGCACTTCTCTAATGATTCCCTCCATGTAGCAAGATTTCAAAGCAAGGTTTCAGCACAGGAACAACCCAGCTTCTTCTAAAATAAATACCAGATGCAAAAGAATATACTTTATCTGAATGACTTTTTAAAATATATCTTAGCATCCTTAGAATATGTGAACAATTTTAACACTTGCATATCTGTTTTCAAGACCAAGTTATTTATTCATTTACCCAAGGACAACTTTGAATGTGTAACACATGTTCACTTCACTACTGCTGCTACCATTGAAAAAATCAGAACGTGTTCAATAATTTCAGAAAAAATTTTAATGATAATAAAAAAGTAAACAAAATAGCAATAGCAAAATGCACATTTTTATGGGGCCTCCGCGCTTCTATAAAATAAATGGAAACCCTTCAGCCATTTTGCTTTTTAACCTGAAACAAGCAGCCGTGTGTCTGATAGGAAGTAAATTGCTCGGTCTATTTTTTACAGGTATCTTACAGATACATAAAGAAAGCACTTCCATATTCCCATTTGGCAGAACCACTTATATACTGTAAATACAGATGCAAACTTGCTAACACCTAGCAAATGTTGTTTTGTCAGGTAAGGTATGGAGGATCATTAGAACTTCAAGCTAATGTCTAAGTAGATTTGGAAGGTATTTATAACTGTACTGTATTTTATGTTACAAGTGTACTTTATTGCGGAAATGAAAATGGTACTTATTTGAGCTAAGTACTTTTCACTGTCTAATGCTCTGACAGAGCAAGGAAGCAGACTGACTGGCAACAGGGCCAATGTCCACCCCAATCTGTATGAGCTACACTGATCTTCTAAGTAGAAACAATCTGGTTTTGAATGGTAGTACTGAAGACAGAAAATATCAGTTTGGTTCGCATGGGATTAAGAAAAACATTAAATATGTCTATGTATATTAGTCTGTTACTGGTACAGTATACCATTCTGCAACTGTTCCACTACTTTATAAATTCTCCTACAGTGCATATGTGGTAGGCCAGTCCATGGGGACATGGAAGTGGACAACTACTTTCACCATTACCATTTTTCTTGTATGTTTATAAATAATACAAAAGCAGGCCAAAACTAAGCTAAGGCATATATATATGGTTATAAATCTGCTTCCTTATAAGATACTTCCAGATAAAATTTTCATTCAACTATACTGGCAGAAGAAATAAATCGCATCATTTTCATTTCCATCATGAAGTACACTTGTAACGTAAAATACAATACGGTTATAAATACCTTCCAAAGTTATTTAGACATTAGCTTAAAGTTTGAATGATATTTTCACAACCGGTCATGAACATGTAATCCTAGTTAAAAAAAAAATCATACTGATCTAGGATTATTGGAGCATCAGAACTATTCTTTACCTCTTGCTTGGCATGCTGGGGGCATACCATGTCTCCTTATTTTAATCTACCACCACCTCTGATTCAACAGAAATGAGAAAAATTCTCTAGTTTGTGTGTATCTATTATTTATAATGGTTCTTTACACACACAGAAAAGGCTAAAGCATTACATTTAAATTTTGCATTCATTAAATATTTTTCTGTATTTTTCTTCATTTTTAAACCAACACATTGAAACTATTTGAACTGCATTTGTTAGGCTTTTGAATTTTTTTATTATATGTGATGAGTAAGAAGGTAAAGGTTTTAAAATCTTTTTATAAAACATGATGAGTAGGACATGGCCACGGATATTTTTCACTACCCAAACTAAACTGGACAAAATTAAACTAATGACTGTACATTTACGAAGATAGTTTCTTTCCTTTGGATCATTCTTTATAAAAACTGTGATGCTGTTATGTAAGTACTAGCTACAACATTTTCATATGTTTATATATAAATGCACTATATTATATAAAATATAACAAATTTTGGTTGTTGCAGCTTCCAGTTTTGACAGATACAGAAAAAACAGTGAATGAGGTCTTTGCCATAGATGGTACTCACATCAGCATAATGCCCTTTCATATCACAGCGGTTACAGTGTTTATTCCAATAGGCTCTCTCAAGACACTCCTTAGAATAGTGTCCAGGCAAACAGCAGTTCAAACAAAATCGTGCTGGGCAAGTGTTTTGTAGATGACCTCTTTCTGCACACAAACAACAAGGGGGAATCTTCTATGAAAAAATACAAAAAAAAGTATGGTAAGTGAGTATGTTTCCAAGGACTAAGGAAAAGAAAAGAAACAGCAAAAGATGAAATAAAGAAGACACCACTACAATTAAATGTCTGTTCCTCACTAGGAACTGCATAGGTACTGTTTCATGAAGAAATTGTAGTGAAGGAAGACTAAACAGAGTAAAACTTGATGTTCTAACTCTAAAAATGCCCTGTTCTTCTTAGTTTCTAACCTTGTGCCAGAAGCACTGAAAATGTTGTATGCACTTATATTACTCGCTCAGGGAATACAGCAAAAAGTAGCATAAAATAGGATGGCATATTTTACACAGAGGCTGTGTGCTGGACACTGTATTGATGATTTTTCTTGAAAGCTTAAATATATAACCACATCATAGCAACAAGCCATATATTATGTAACAGTGTACTGGGATGATCTGTAAATATGGGCTGTGCTATAGACCACTAAGCCACTTGCCTTGTGGTTTATACTAACAAGCATAAGAGCCTGCATGAAGCAATAGATGTAAAATGTTGAAACAACTCTTGGGCCATAACTGCATCTGTTTAGAGCCAATTTCCTCAGTGACTGAGTGTGTCATCATTTTAAGGCCTTGCATTTCTACAGGGTGAGGTGTAATCACAGAGAAATCTGCTTTGTATTGAAATCCAAAATGTCAGTGTGGGGAACAGCCTCAGAAATTGAGAAACGTAGATTCTTGAAGTCTTTACTCTGGGAACCAGTAAATCCAGACTCTCATGCAACTGCCACCATTTCCTCACAAGATAATGATGATGTTTTTAAACCTCTAACTTCCGGGCAAACTTTCAAAATATCTGGCATTTATTAGGCTGCTTGAAATTAAATTTAATTTCATCCTGCATAAAACTTTTAACATTACTCATATCCATGTTTATTATATAGACATTCTTCTTTAAATCATTTGCTAAGTGTGTTTTTGGATTCCATAGGCTCTCTTTGGGGAAAATAAATTTAAAAAAAATTTGTATCTTACAACATAAAATCATGTCCTTATTTTGTACTTATTGCTCCAACTATACTTACAGGTTTTTTGTCTTTATAAAAAGGACCAGAGCAATTACTTTCACAAGACAGCTAATTTTATGAAGTAAACTGATCTTGGGCAAGATAAGATATTCTTCAGCCAGGATCAACCTTTCAATGAAATAACAAACCACTGAAGCAAAAATTCTAATGGCAAATACAAAAGAGCTTTAGAAACAAAAGTTACATGTATAAGTAATTAAAACATTGCATTTACCCTTGGAATAGGACAGTTTTTGGACAAATGACCCGGTCTGCTGCAATTTCTACAAGTAACATTTTTATCAGCTGTGTAATATCGGACACTTGTACGCTTCACCGTTGAATAGTTACAGATCTGTGCCTGAGGAGACAAAAGAAGAAAAATGCATTTATCATTTTTGATTGTGTGCTTTAGCACTTCATAGACTTGGAAATCTGAATGGGTCACTGCTGATAGTGTTCAGTTAGAAATCTAATCTTTTACAAGTACAATTTACATATCCAGGTTTGAGTTGGATAATTCTGTTCTAGAGAAACTTGTATTGCCTAGAAGAAAATTACTATCTTGTTCAAATTTCCACTTTGGGAGATTCCTCTTTGCTTTTTAAAATTACAGCTATGAAGTTTTGCTTTCCCTTGATGGGTTCAGATACTTTTACTTACCATGATATTTCATGATGAACTGAGTATTTCCCACAATGCAAATATAACTAATATTAACTGCAAGTTCGTGTTACAAGTTCCCTGAACAAATTAAGGGAAACTTTTTGGCAAAATACAATGTTTTAGAAGTTTAGACCAAATCTGCAATTGTAAAGAAAAATTAAAAAAAAAGGGGGGGGGGAGAGAGACAGAATAAGCTAGAAACCAGTCTCTTCCAATGACTTCACACATAGCTTCTTAAGAGGCAGAAAACTGAAAATCCCCTCTTGAACCTTTTTTTGGCCTAGTAAACATCATAGCATTTAAAAACGGAAATAACATTCCAGATACAAGTTGAGGTACACAACAGCATTTGTCTTAAGCAAAAGAGATTAATGTCACCTGATTATGTAAGCTTTATTAGACCTTGGCAACAGAAATGAGAAGGGGTTGGGACAATTCATCTGAAGCATACTGATCTTGGATACTCAAGTAATTTACACAAATACTTCAGGATACAGCCTAATGGTACCAACTACCAAGTTGAGTCCAACTTCTGGAACTGCAAAAAAGCTATTAATCGCAGTAGATCTGTTGTGCAGCCTGTGCTGTGTAAGGAATAGAGGGAGTTCGGATTCAGCTTCCACAACGTAATTATTAGTCTCTGAAGAGACTAGGAAAGAAGAATTAAGTTCGTCATTACGAATGATGAATTCCTCTTTGGAGGAGCTCCTATTCCCCTCATCTGCTACCAAAACAAAGTTTTGGAGGAAGTCTCTACCCCAGTGAATGAACCTCTTCCTTCTTTATCAGAATTTCACTTTCAACAGCTGCTGTACATTCAGGGAAGGGCATTCCTAAGAATTCCCCAAAAATATTACAGCTGGATTTTTCATTGTTATAGTTTATCTTGTTTGGCTTGTTCCTTGCTTTTGGAAAGGAAAGGAAAGGAAAGGAAAGGAAAGGAAAGGAAAGGAAAGGAAAGGAAAGGAAAGGAAAGGAAAGGAAAGGAAAGGAAAGGAAAGGAAAGGAAAGGAAAGGAAAGGAAAGGAAAGGAAAGGAAAGGAAGGGGAAAGGGAGGGGAAGGGCAAGGGGAAGGGGAAGGGGAAGGGCAAGGGGAAGGGGAAGGGGAAGGGGAAAGGGGAAAGGGGAAAGGGAAGGGGAAGGGGAAGGGGAAGGGGAAGGGGAAGGGGAAGGGAAAGGGGAAAGGGAAGGGGAAGGGGAAGAGGAAGGGGAAGGGGAAGGGGAAGGGGAAAGGGGAAGGGGAAGGGGAAGGGGAAGGGGGAAAGGGGAAGGGGAAGGGGAAGGGAAAGGGAAGGGGGAAAGGGGAAGGGGAAGGGAAAGGGGAAGGGGAAAGGGAAGGGGAAGGGGAAGGGGAAGGGGAAGGGGAAGGGGAAAGGGGAAAGGGAAGGGGAAGGGGAAGAGGAAGGGGAAGGGGAAGGGGAAGGGGAAAGGGGAAGGGGAAGGGGAAGGGGAAGGGGGAAAGGGGAAGGGGAAGGGGAAGGGAAAGGGGAAGGGGAAAAGGGGAAGGGGAAGGGAAAGGGGAAGGGGAAAGGGAAGGGGAAGGGGAAGGGGAAGGGGAAGGGGGAGGGGAAGGGGAAGGGGAAAGGGAAGGGGAAGGGGAAGGGGAAGGGGAAGACGAAGGGGAAGGGGAAGGGGAAGGGGAAAGGGGAAGGGAAGGGGAAGGGGAAAGGGGAAGGGGAAGGGGAAGGGGAAGGGGGAAAGGGTAAGGGGAAGGGGAAGGGAAAGGGGAAGGGGAAAGGGGAAGGGGAAGGGAAAGGGGAAGGGGAAAGGGAAGGGGAAGGGGAAGGGGAAGGGGAAGGGGAAGGGGAAAGGGGAAAGGGAAGGGAAGGGAAGAGGAAGGGGAAGGGGAAGGGAAGGGAAAGGGGAAGGGGAAGGGGAAGGGAAGGGGGAAAGGGGAAGGGAAGGGGAAGGGAAAGGGGAAGGGGGAAAGGGGAAGGGGAAGGGAAAGGGGAAGGGGAAAGGGAAGGGGAAGGGAAGGGGAAGGGGAAGGGGAAAGGGAAGGGGAAGGGGAAGGGGAAGGAGGAAGGGGAAGGGAAGGGAAGGGAAGGGAAGGGAAGGGAAGGGAAGGGAAGGGGAAGGGAGGGAAGGAAGGGAAGGGGAAGGGAAGGGAAGGGAAGGGAAGGGAAGGGAAGGGAAGGGAAGGGAAGGGAAGGGAAGGGAAGGGAAGGGAAGGGAAGGGAAGGGAAGGGAAGGAAGGGAAGGGAAGGGAGGAAGGGAAGGGAAGGGAAGGGAAGGGAAGGGAAGGGAAGGGGAAGGGAAGGAGGGGAAGGGAAGGGGAAGGGGAAGGGGAAGGGAAGGGGAAGGGGAAGGGGAAGGGAAGGGAAGGGAAGGGAAGGAAGGGAAGGGAAGGAAGGGAAGGGAAGGGAAGGGAGGAAGGAAAGGAGAGGGAGAGGGAGAGGGAGAGGGAGAGGAGAGGAGAGGAGAGGAGAGGAGAGGAACACGGCTATGGATACCGCTGTCCTACATATTGCTCTGAATGGAGGGACCCAAATTGAGAAACAGAAGTGAAGATACAGGAAAGCATGAAAAATCTGGTCACAAGAAAAGAGCTTGCAAAAATTAGAGTAAACACATGTTATCCAGTGTTGGGTTAATGCTCAGGAACTTAGGAATTCCAAACACTTTTTGCTTTAAAGGAAAGAAATACAGAAGAATACAAAAAATACTGCTATCAATTGTATAAATCGATCACACACATTTGTTTGAATACTACATAAAGTTCCCAACCTTCCTCTTAAAAATGGTACTGCAGAACTAGAAAAGGAATACAGAAGGACAGTTAGATGATCAAAGGTATAGAATGGCTTCCGAAATGAGGATCAAATATGCAAAGTAGCAGTTTTCAGCCTAAAAAACATTTTTTAACTGTTCTAATAAAAGAACCAGAGGTTAAATAAAATGAAATCATAAGGAAAAAAGCTCCAAAAAAACAGAAGTCAGGATTACTCTTACAAGTGGTATCTATTCTTTTGAAATATTAACCAATCACCAAATAAAGTCTGTCTAAATCATAACTTCCAGATCTCACTCCTAGTGAGACCATATTCCAGTAGTTCATTAGGTCAGACGGCTGCTTGTGTATCACAGACATTTTTAAAGAAATGAGAACAAAATCCTTTCTCCATTTTCCTCTTCATCCTGCTGTTAACACCTACACTAACTATTACTATTTTTAGTTCAACTATTCTTTCTGCCTGCTCCATATCTGAAAATCCACTTCTGGCACCATGGTCAGCTGCTGTGAAAAATGGCCTTGCTATTAAGAAAAAAGATATTATGCTTGTTTGAAAATAAGGAGCATTGACAGTTGTCTCAAGATAATTCTTCGTCATGTAACTTTTCCTCAAATACAGAACAGAGAAATGCAGAGTAATGTACAAAGATGTCTTCTACATCTATATTTCAGTGTTTTGCTATGTATGATCACTGGAACTAAAAAAACAAGGAACAATGTAGTTTTCTGTGTTACCTCCAAGTCTTTATTACTGATGGACCAGTCCACATCAACTTCTCCTGAAAAACAGAAATACAATGAATTATATTAAAATTATATTGATACTTTTTACAGTATATTCAACTATAATGATTACTGCAGTTATTAAAACTGATACTAGACGCTGCAAGTACCACATGAGAGAAACTATTTCTATTTTCAGTAAAGGAAAGCTTATCAACCTTCTGGGCACTGAATCTGATTCACCTTAAAATCAACACATGTCCGACTATCAGCTGAATCTTGACACCTTCCTTTACTGGTCCCTCATCCTTGCCACCCCAAGAAAAGTTATAAATTCACAAAAGGATTGAATTTATTGAAATGCAGGGACCTGAAAGCTGATTACAACTATTTGAATTCTCTCTGCCTTTGCTTATAAGGACCTGCAACTCAGTTCACAGTTTGCCTCACTAAATGGGAGCAAATGCTAAATACATAGCATAAAATATAACCTTCTTCCTCGTGAATTCAAAATAAATCTATGCCTCCACCACTATCTGACTGCGGCATGCCAAAATGAGTTTATGCATCAATTACAGCAACTAAGACTGTATGCTAAGTAACACTATTTTCAAAACAGGATTTGCTAATGTGCAATAAATACGGACTACACACTAAATTACCAACTGTCATATCATAACTATCTCATACATAGATTTTTTTACTGGTAGAAGTATAAGAAAAAAAAAGGGGGGGAAGGGCAATAAGCTGAAAGATTCCCTACAATGGATGCTGCTACAGCTACTTAATTTCTTTTTTCAATCTCAACACTATTTATTTCTCTCATTGTGCAAAGACAATAGTATAATTACAGCATCTTTCTCATCATTAAAAGAAGAACTGGATCAGCAGAGGTGTTCACCCTGCTTATACAATAAGTATTACAACTGGTGTATAAATAAATTTTGTGTGTTTGAAGACTGTTTAATGCAATGTGTCCCACCCTGTTTCCACAGTCCAAATCTGAAACATCTATATGTGTTACTAATACAAGTTCCAAACAACATCAAGAATTATAAACACTAAGAAAAAACAAGGAAGAATTTAACCAACTGCTTTTGATCATACTATTCATTTCCAGTAAAAGGCAGATGCCTAGAAATTTAAATTAGTGTCACCTATAGTGTCATGTGTAACCCTCTCCTTCTGAAAAAGTCAATAAATTCAACTCAAGTGAACAAATAAGTAATATCTAGATATAAGTTTTCAGTGGGAGTTTTCAAGCATAATACTTGTTTGCTGCTATTCCTCATCCAAAATGTGGGGCTAGTAATATATGCTCTGCTCTCCAGAACATTCTGTAAAATATTTTTATTTGAAACACTCACTAATGCCATAGCAATAAGCATCATAGAGATGTTAAAAATAATTTAATTGGTCTATTTGCAGAGTGCTTTTGAGTGTTGTGTAGTACCTAAACCATGAGTTGCAGAGCAACTGGGAAGGCAAAAATCCAAATGGAAGTATCCATATGGATACTTCATCCAAACACCATATAGAATAACATGGGATCACTCAATAAAAGATGGTGTTACAGAAGCTGGAAACAGCTTCTTCAAGACTGCTTGATTGCCAACAGAGAGGATAGAAGGGACAGTATCCTGCCCATTTTCATTAGTGGAAATTAATTGTGACCACCTCAAAATAAGGCCTTTTGGTGTCTAGTTATAAAAAGTAAAGACATACACCTACTGCAGTTTTGAATACATCATTTTTTACTTGGAAGTCTGTTTAGGAAATTCCTTCAAAAAGAAAAAGATATTGTACTTTAAAGTCGTAGTCTGGCGATCAATACTGTGAATGTGTTGTTTCACAACAAGACATACTTAAAATGGTTTACAAGCTACAGACCAAAATTTCCAGTGAATTAACTTCTGTTAATTATTGCACATGTCCACATCTTTTTTAGTACAAAGTTTGTCTTCTGTATCATCAAAATTCCCAGTTTCACAAGGGAAAGACAGGATACAGTGATTCAAAAGTTTCTAATGTTAGAAAGCAGAACTGCCTAGATCAGAAAATAAATACAAAAGCTGTTTTGCTGAATGAAACGTTAAAGTAAAATCTCTCTTTATTAAATCTGTTTAGTGACCTGAAAATTAGGTCCAATTGACACAGAATGAGTAAAGCTTTTGTTTCACTTACAAGAAAAGCTTATGACTGAAATATGTAGAAAGAGCTGTGCTTCAGCAACAAAAATGTTGGCGTAGACACTGTACAGATGATTTTGCACTATTTTTACTCACTGACTACAGCATTTAATCTGGCTGTCTACATGCTGCAATTTAGTTTGATTAACTTGCTCAAAACACACTTCAAACCTTTTGCTGGCTCTGAGTATCTCTGATCTGTCTTTCTGGCCACTTCATCTCCTGTCAGTCATTCTGCTACCCCCTGCTTGCCTTCCAGATGCAACACCAACCAACATGTTGAAGACTTCCTTGTACTATACTCTTCTTTCTGGTCTGTAGCATCCATAATCTTTGTTTTAATTTCTTAATATTCAGAAGCAGAGCACCAATGAGAGAGTCACCTAGGTGACAGGTTTGAGACCACAGATTTTAAACACTTCTCCCTCTGAAAATTGAATTTGCATTGGTCTGCATGCCTATCTGCCTCCAGAGCTGGCAATTTTTCCCACCTCTGCGAAGTTCCCAAAGAAGTCTCCTGTTCCTATTCCACACACTCTGACAGCAGCCAAAGATTCTCCTCCAAGTCTAAAACAGTGATTTTTAGAAATCTACTAGATTTCTCAGTTTCTTTTCTATTTTCTTGCCTCCCACCCAAACAACCATGTTCCATCTCTGAAGAGCCTCAGAGCTGATTTAGATTCATCAGAGACACTTGCAGGAACAAGACAAAATGAGACGGCCACGAGCATTTTGTCTGGACACCTGTGGGAGTCAGCAAGAAATGAAAAGGAGATGCTTGGCAGGAACGAGTAGTAGAGATGAGGTGACAGACTCAGTGCTGCTCTGCAACTCATGAATTAGTGATCCCTCTGACCTGATGATGGGGGCAAAGATATTTGTGGGCATCAGGAAGGAAGAAGAAAATTGTTGACCATTTGAAGACCAGACGGAGATCTGCAAGGTGGAAGAAATAGCCAGGGCAGCTGGAAAAGGCTAGCTAGAGAATAGATGTGTATTCTTTAGTAGATTAAGCTACATGGGAAAGCCATCTTACTTCACTGAAATTTTTCAAAGTACAAACATAAAGTACATGAAAGTATAAATATGTGCTAATTACCAAAGTTAGCTAATCAAAAGTTAGTTTATTTAGTCAACATTGGTACAATGAAACTTCCTTATCGTGGTGCCAAAATGTGATGTTCTCCAAGGCAAAGTCAGTACAATGTTGACGTAAATACAGTGTTGAAGTGCATTCCCTTCATAGAATCATAGAACGGTAAGGTTGGAAGGGACCTCTGGAGATCAACTAGTCCAACCCTCAGTATAGCCCATATGGGGATTCGGCCCACAACCTTGGCATTAGCAGCACCACGCTCTAACCAACTGAGCTAAACCTTCATCAGATTTTGTGAAGCAGAGGAACTAAGTTTTCCATAAGTTAGTACTTCTCTTCTAGGAAGATGCATTCAAGTTCCCATACAAATACGTACACACATATCTACGTATGCACACACATATATACATACACACACACACACATATAGAACCACACCAATATTTTTGAAGTACACTACCTGTACTACAGCCACAGAGGTCTAAGTGTGAGCCGAGAATAGAACTAACCTTAACACTCCTATCCAAAGATCGTATCACCAAAGTGCAGTTCAACTCCCTAACACCCTAAAATACTGCCTGTTGAAAGAAGAGTACCCCGAGGTCTAGGTAACTCTTTGCACAATCAGCAGATTTTAAAAAGTGTCTCACTTGAAAGACCATCCACAGATCTACATCACAAATGTCTCGTTCCTCCCAGTTCTAATGGTGAAAGGTAACTTCACTTGAACACAGAGAATTCTTGCAGTATACCACAGCTAAGCAATGCTGAGAAGCCACAGTGCACGAAGCCTTATACGTATCATTCAGTTACCTGAATTAGAACGATTCATGGAGATGAAATGCAATGAACTGCTCTATTTTTCTTAAGACATCTCACGGATTTCCCAACTTTGCTTTGATTAGAAAAGGTGATTTATGTAAAAAGAAGACACCTGCTGTTGCAATGGATTATATGTCATATCTCAGTACCTCTTTAGTACAAAATACTAAAAGACACCTATAAATTCCCACAGAGAAATGAGCTGTTCACAGAACTCCAGTCTGAGAATTTTCTCACAGCAAGGAAAAACACTCTGGCCTCTTCATTTGACATATAACATACAAGAACAATGACAAATCTATTTTTTTTTCAGTGGGAAAAAACCCTGCAATATTATATTTTTAGTAATTTTTATTTGATCCAGCAAGGTGCTTTTTAAAAGCATTATAAAATGCCAAAGGAAAAAGTGAACAAATAACAGAACTGAGAAAAAATCCATTTTGAAACTAATTAAAAATTAGAAGTGGATTCGAACAATATCAATATTGGCCAAGAGCATATCTGAATAAAAGAAGAAAAAAATAGACCTCTGAATAGTCCCCCATAAGTGAAAGAAAAATCAAGATCTATTAACGCAACTTTAAACAAACTTAAGCAGCGATTGTCCATCAGAGCAGACTTAACTGTCATTGCCAAAAAGGAAAAGTCTTGACAGACAGGGGCTGTGACATGATACTTATAAACTCTAAGAAGTATGTACTGTTAGGGCCTACTGTAAAGATAAAGCTGGCAGTTTCAACAGGTCTTGAAGTTTAATATACATGAATTAAAAGTAAGTAATCCAAGAACAGAGGCTGGCCTTTGATATTTAAATCAGTCATTCAAAAATACAAAAAATCACCCAAGTGTTAGTAGTACCAGCTTTTTTATCGGATGTTAGGCATCTAGTACACACATGCATTTCAACTATGTGTTTCTTTTATGCGTAGTGTAACTGTCATACAATTTTTCTAACGATAAACCACGTACCTTCTTCCATATTTACACCCTTTCCCACCTTTCCTCAACTCCATATGTTCTTATGACTACGCATGGGTAAGATATTTCACATAGTAAATGGAATATGTATGCAGTGAAAGAAACAAAAAATAAATCTGTAATTCGTACTCTTGAGGAATATACATACTATGTGTATATGCACATGCTGAAATACAAATATATGGTGTGTATTTCTATTACGTAAATAAGCATAATTTTTAATCTGTTTTTTGTGTCCTGTGGTAAATACTACTTCCTTTAGACTTAACCACTGCTAGCAATGTTAATTCACAAAACTCAGTGGCTCATGATTTTAAAAGCTTAGCAAAACATTTGCAGAACAAAGTAGTTTTTTCTCTCTTTTTGGTGAGTACAAGTATGAGGACCACAGGAACAGTTACATTCATGGCATGGTTGGTCTACCACACAGTCGGGGGAATTCTTTAAATAGAGCCTGTCACTCTCTTTGCCCATCAATGGGATTTCCTTCTCAAACTGCTGATTCGTTCAGGTACACAACAGAGAAAATTTCAGTTAACCTTTGTTTCACCCCGGGGAAAAATCTGTCTGGAAAGTGTAAAATGAATAGATTAAAAAAAATAAGTAGCTCAGCTGCTGGACCATTCTTCCTAGTGTTTTATAGCAGTCAAAGTTAAACACAGAAAAGGACACAAACACGAACATTTTATTCCCACTGGAGAATAAGGTATAATATATAATTTAGAAATTCAGTTGCCTTTACTTTGATTTCTGATTTAGAAAGCAGAAGACTGAATACAAATCTATTGTTCTAACAGACTATGTCAAGAATTCATTTTTTGACTTTCCCACATGACTGGAAAAAGAATAACAGTTTTTTTGGAAAAGAAAGCCTTTTAAAGTATGTGATTAAGTTTCCTTAAATACTTTTGGGATGCCAACAATTCTTGATGAAGAGAATAATGATAAATGCTAATTCAAAATTATATATGAAAAAATGCATAAACAGACAAAATAAAAAAAAAGTCATGAAATAAAGGAAAGTTTAGGATAGCTTAATGGCAGCGATGGCCTTAGACTGCTCTCTGTAAGTTATTAATAAAAAACTTTCTTCAAGTAAAACTATAACTTCAAAATAGGGATAATGATTTTCATTTTCTAGTCTCATTCATTTGGCAACAAGCCTGTAATATTCACTTTGGTATCAAAGTGAATGTTACTTTAAAAAGAATAAATAAAACTTCATATGGTTGATTACATCCAGAGCTTGGGCAATACAGGTCAAGGTCCCAGCAGGTAAGACTAGAAAGCATCCATCACTTTAGCTTCAATCAAAGTGATATTTAAATTTCTAATGAGATAAACAGAATCCCAAGAGCGGATTGCCTATGATCTACTTTAGCATTATCAAAGCTATTTGCATATTTTAAGTGATTGTCATTGTGTAAGAGTTTTTTTTTTAATGATGATATATAAATTCATCAAAGAAGCAGTCATGGAGGACATGCAAAGTTTTGGCAGCTGGATAAGCAGGCAGTTGGACTTTCTGTTGTTGTGGGAAGTGTAAGAGAGAGTTTGTGGTTGAGAGCTGAGTACTTTCATCCGATAATTCAGCTAAAATGACCATAGGGAATACAGTTTAATTCTCAACACTGTCAACCATAATCTTTAGGTTACAGAGACAAAGGAAATTGATGGATAGTTGAAGGGAATCAATTATTATTTTCAAAGGAATCTATTAGATTAGTCATACATCTAAGAAGACAATAGTTAATTTCTGAAGTCTACAGTTTGGAAATTGTCTCTATAACTACGATTTTTTAAAAAAATTACAATGCTCTATAGCACAGGATTTTACCACCAGGTGGTTGATGATTAGATTTCTAAAAATATCAATACCACAGAACGATGCACATGGCAGAAGATTCTGAAATGATTAAAATTCCTTTAAAATTATGACCACATACTCTCATTTTATTTTTCCTCTCCAAACTCGGTAAGTGTGTGTGGTTTGGGGACGAGTACTTCTGCTGAACTGTAGATAAAAGGAAAAAAATATATTCTGTAATATTTTCCAGCAAGATCCCTTTTTCTCCAGTGAAATTGGACTAATTCCCTATGTAATGGTAAAGGCATCATTAATGCATCACTATTCAGTATCCCATCTAAAAAAAGTAGCTGACAAATGTTGAATATACATCCACTCATGCTCCTTGGGACATAAGACTGAATGAATGGCTTATGCAGATGGTTGAATGGAAGGACCTTCAGCTACAAGTGCCTAGAAACAAATGAGATTTATTGACTATAGCTTGTGTGAAGCAGTATTTTCACTGGATTCCTTCTTGTATAAAATATTTTGATTTTTATTTCTAACTAGCATGTGCAATGATCATTCTTACACTCAAAGAGCTATTATCTGAAGTCATTCTATTTCTGGAGTAAAGTATTTGTGCCAATTAAAAAGTCTGTTACTGATTCTTTGAGACATTTTCACTAGAATTAGATTTTTTTCTTCCTGAAATAACTCTAACCTATTCCATGGACAAACTCCAGTCTTAGAATCAAGATGGAATTGAATTTCTGGATGTCATCCCAGCCATATGGAGGAAAAGAAGGTGATCAGGAGTAGTCAGCATGGATTTACCAAAGGGAAATCATGTTTAACAACTCTGGGAGCCTTCTATGATAGAACGACTAGTTGGGGAGATGAGGGGAGAGCAGTGGACGATGTGTACCTCGACTGCAGCAAGGCTTTCAACACTGTCTGCCTGAACATCCTCCTACATAGGCTGAGGAAGTGTGGGCTAGACGAGTGGACAGTGAGGTGGATTGAGAACTGGCTGAAAGGCAGAGCTCAGAGGGTTGTCAACAGTGGCGTGGAGTCTAGCTGGTGGCCTGTGGCTACTGGTGTCCCCCAAGGCTTAGTACTGGGTCCCATTCTGTTCAACTGGACAAGGGGACAGAGTGCCTCCTCAGTAAGTTTGCTGATGCTACCAAGCTGGGAGGAGTGGCTGATACACCACAGGGCTGTGCTGCCATTCAGAGAGACCTGCACAGGCTGGAGAGCTGGGCGGAGAGGAACCTCCTGAGGTTCAACAGAGTTCTGCACCTAGGGAGAAATCACCCTAGGCACCAGTACAAGCTGGGGACTGACCTGGAGAGCAGCTCTGCAGAGAAGGACATGGGAGTGCTGGTGGACAACAAGTTGACCATGAGTCAGCAAGGTGCCCTTGTGGCCAGGAAGGCCAACGGTCTCCTGGGGTGCTTTGGGAAGAGTGTTGCCAGCAGGTCGAGGGAGGTGATCCTGCCCCTCTACTCAGCCCTGGGGAGGCCTCATCTCGAGTACTGTGTCCAGTTCTGGGCTCCCCAGGACAAGAGAGACATGGAGCTACTGGAGAGAGTCCAGAACAGGGCTGTGAAGCTGATCATAGGGCTGGAGCATCTGCCCTACGAGGAACGGCCGCGAGAGCTGGGCCTGTTCAGCCTGGGAAAGAGAAGACTCAAGGGGGATCTTATCAATGTGTACAAGTACCTGAAGGGAGGGTGTCAAGGGGATGGGGACAAACTCTTCTCAGTTGTCCCATGTGACAGGACAAGAGGCAATGGGCAGAAATTGAACCACAGGAAGTTCTGCCTGAACATGAGGGGGAATTTCTTCACTGTGAGAGCGACGGAGCACTGGAAGAGGTTGCCCAGAGAGGTTGTGGATTCTTCTTCTCTGGAAATATTCAAGGCCCACCAGGATGCAACCCTGTCTGACATGCTCTAGGTGAGCCTGCTGAGCAGGGAGGTTGGACTAGATGATCTCCAGAGGTCCCTTCCAACCTTATTGATTCTATGATTCTTTTTTGTTGATTATTAAATGAAAAGACCACAGATACTTTATTGCTGGCCTCTGTAGAGCAGCACTGAATGCCTGTCAGATTCTGAGCTTAGAAGACTTTTTTATCCTGTGGAGAAGTTACATGTACTGTTGGAATAATCACATTAGAATCAAAGAACTGTCATAATCAGCGTTGGTATAATTTATTATCCAGTCCTTGAAAATAAAGTGGTATCTCCTGTAGTTTCCATTATCTATCACAATCCATACTTAACCAATACCCACACATCATTTTGACGATTTGTGCAGATTCTTTCTTACGGTTAGCTAAAATGGTATGCAATTAATGGTTAAGACTGAAGTCTGAAGTGCAGTACTGGTTCCTTTCTCCAATATATATAATTTTAATAGGAAAATTACAATTGCAGCCTAGGAGTTTATTTCAGCAACATACCTCATCTTTTTGCCTCAATACAGAATAATGGGGATACAAATACTGAAGGGGGGGGGGGCGCAAAGACCCTCTGGCAAAGATGAGTTCAATCATTCCAGATGTGATGATCCTCCAATTCCTTCGCACACTTAACATCAGAGTAGTTTCCAACATACTTAAGTGGAGGAAGACTCACTCTAAGAAGACAGAAAGAATAATCAGAGGGGTCTCCACAGGACAACTGTAGATCCAGTGTGGTCAAGATACTTCAACCTGGAATAACTCTTTAAGGTACTTCTCGTTGCTTTCAAATTCTTTTCCTCGGAGCATTCAAACAAACTCTGCTGTGACTAACATATCTCCAGAGAAAAAAAATTAACAAGTGCTACGCATAGTGGCTTGATTCTGGCTTGGAACTTCTACTATTGGTAAGAAGCAACTTACAGATTGTTAACCTAAGCAGAGTTTTACTGTGGCTATAACTTCTCATATTTTTGAAATATTATGGTTACACCACATCAAACATTAGTTTCACAAATATGTATAAGGAAAACTTTCAACAACACTTAAAGAGGCACAGCTGGAAGGATGAATCCTAGAAGACCTGTGCTTAAATGTAACACTACCAAAAAGGTTTACAAGTATCAAAGTTAGTTCAGTGCTCAAACGCAATTAAGAGCAGTTCAAAATTAAACTGGAAGAGAAAACAACAAAGACATATTTACACTGTCTTTTATTCGGAGCTTAAAAGAGCCCTGAAGAATCTGGATGGATGCAAAAACCACATTATTCTTAGTGCAGAACTGAAGTCTGGAATAATGCTAATACACAGACTTGGAACAGGTGATAACCAGTTTCCTCTTTTTGATCTTCCTATAAGGACAATAATAAAGACGGAACAGGAAATATCTGCAGGAGCTCTTGAAAAATATTCATACTGAGAATCAATATTCTGCAATTTAGAAGCAATAATTAAAGTCACTTCAATGGATTTCTTACAGACCAAAAGGGATATCTGAAGAACTCTTCCCATTTGCCATGACAGAGGATTATATGCATCCTAGGCAGACACATTTGCCTTTGAAGAGCTGAGAAATGATCTAGTAATATAGCATTCTTAAAATTGAGTAGTAACAAAGCGCTTACGCATTTGATGATGCATAAAATCATACAGTTAGTTTTCGAGAAGAAAACTTTTTTTATGACCTCATTAAGGTCCAAGCAGATCTTGAGTCCACTTCTGAAGGAATCTATAACAAACACGGAAGAGACTGAAAGGTCTTCTCACCATCTTCTTTATGTTTCCTACAGCATGCATCAAGATTGAATTGGCTCTCCTGAATGTCACACTCATGAAAGATCTTCATCATGCAGGCATCAGGAATACAGCAAGCAGCTCACAAGAACACAGTATTCTTCTTTAAATGCAGTCTTATTTTTTTCAGTATATTTTGTTCAGTATGACACAAAGGCGTCTTTTTCTTGATGAAAGAACTATGATGGTCGTCTTCTCAATATCATTATTCTGTTATTTTGTTTGTAATAGGAAACATGGAGTTCTGCAGAAACATGTACTATCCATACTAAAACGTACAATTGTAAGGCAACAAAAAATGAGGTTGCCTTGCTAAAGAACTACTAATTCCCATTTGTCTGGAGCAGTTCCACTCTTGTCACAAAGACCAAAGCATAAAGACCCTCATTCTCTTTCCTTCCCTCACCCCTAGAAAAAAGCGTGTGTGTTGGGGGGCGGGGGCGGGGAAGGAAGGGTATAGGAATGCAACAGAATTATCAAAAAAGTTCTAAATGAGATATTTCAATTTTTGCTTATCTAGTTCCAGATAGTACAAGAAAATCTGATAAATTTGAGACCTCTGATTTCACCTCTTTTTTCCCCTGTACCCCAGAGTATGCTTTTACTGGTGGCCAAAGACTTGTGCATCCAAAGACTGGCAGTCTGAAATTTGTATACTGCATATTCTGCATTTTTTCAAGAACTGCACATTTAAAATATTCAGTGGCATATTTTCATTCTTTCAGAAAACACACAGGGGTCCTTCGATTATGGAGAAGGTTCCACTGTAACAGCAATTGACACTTAAATGGCTGTGTCGAAAGTATATCATATAATACCTAAAAGGTATTTATTTACATCATGACTGTTTGTCTCAGTGGCCTAGGCTTCTTTTTTTTCTCCTTAAGTAGATAAACCAGCAATGAGAAAAGCCTGTAAACTTTTACAATGACTATCTTAACTACCATGCTGAAGTACAAGTTTCTTCTTGATCTACCAAACGTATGTTCTCTAACAAGAAGAGTTTTTTAAAAAATTAAAGATCCTTGATAACTGCACATTTTCTCAAAGAACTGCCATACCAGATGTAAGGAAAGCATGTTAGAAATGATTTGATCAACACCTTCAATCCCAAAATGCAAAGCCTAACTGTTCTTTTCTTACTACATTGCCCTTTCGCCTATCATTTCAGTAGGACTTTGGCCAGCATAGCTTAAATTTTCACAGTGCTATCTAAGCAATTCATTTGTGTTCACACACTCAGCAGTTGCCAAGCGTAAATAGGAAAGCTGCTGTGCATTTTTCAGGATCAAGGTAAAAGCTTGTGTTTTAGACTAGTCCAGGAACATTATAAACAGAATGGTATAGATAAATTTGCTCAAGATCCCAAATTTTGGTAAAAAAGCATTTTATTGAGAGCTACTCCAAAACACTGACGTCGAAACTAACAGCATTTGATTTTGAATTTGTGCCACTGATGACGCTATGATGTGTAAAAGAAGATAGAGGAAAAAGTCAGCCCTGTTTCACTGAACTGCAACTAGAGAATAGCAATACGTACTCCTTGAATGCACTACTAGTCAAGTTTCTATAACCAGTAGGCATTAAACTAGAACCATACTGCTTTTAGGCATATATCCTGTGATCTCCTTTCTACTTAAGAGAGAAATCAAGTATGAATACAATTTGTGTGGAATATGGTTACTGCCCCAGTAACTGTACTGCAAGCAATTTTACTGAAATTCAAAAGTCCTGTTCTGCAAAAAAAATTATTAAAAAAAATTCAAAAGTAGTCCACTCGAATACTAAGGTCAAATAAACATGAGGGCAAGAAAGAAGTGCTTGAATGGTTAAGCACTATATTATCTTCTGTGGATGCTGCTCAAGTATTTCCACAGCCTCTTTTGATGAATTCAAGCTATAAAACACTTAGATGGGGACAAGCATAGCTCACAAGTTTATATTTGGTTTTAAACATTTAAATTCTGAAAGCTTAAAAAGCCTTTGGTGAAAATGAATCAGACAACAGCGCTATAGTGTGATACAGTTGGATACAACCATATTTAAAACAGTACTTTTAGAGATATTTAATAGGACTTTTTTCCTGGTATTAATTTAATTGGAATGTAGTTTATATACAAAAGAATCCTTTCCTAACTGCAGTTCAAGTACTGCAACTCTCATCATCTTATTGCTGCTGTAGTGATATGCACTTCATACTGATAGACATTTTTAAAGAATTTTTCTCTTACAACATTGTTAAAGAAATTTTGTTTGAAGTTTCAATGCTTTTTTTTTTATATTAGTATTCTTTAAAATACATATTTATATAATTCATCTTAGGATCAGTTATAAGAAATATTTATATGTTTCCGCATTCTCATGTTAATATTTAAAGTTTTGATTTAAGTCATTCTTTTCTGATAAAGACTGAATAATCTCATCAGTTTAGCCTACATAAATCACGTAAAAATCCCTTACATTGGTCACTGGAGTAGAGTTATGATTCTACTGCACAAAACTATCAAATATACTTTCCATATTGCAAATCAGGGCAACAGTTTCTGAAATCTTTTCAGGATTTCCCCCATCATCTGGAGAAGGGCAATGGATGTCTGAATCAATGACTAAAGAGCTGACAGCAAAATGGATTCTACTACTACCTAGCAACACTCAGAAAAGAACAACTAGTCCTACCACTGAAGAAAGTTATCAATGCCTCATTTAAAATGTGCAACCAACCAGATTTCCTGAGTACTGCAGCAGCTCATTGCTCTATTAAAAAAAAAAAAAAAAAAAGGAAATACTTACTTTCTAACTCCCATCTTCTATCCACAGGCACTACAGAAGAACGAGACAAGAAAAGCAATGAAATGTCAGGTCTAATACTCTGAACTCTTTACTGGAGCACACACATTGAACCACGAAATAGAATTACCACAAATCTCATGAGGATCACTACAATTTCTTATACAATCCTGAAGAGCTGAGAAATAAGGCAAATATTCTATGAGATACGTATGAATTGGCATGGCAGAATTTAACAAACAACTTTAAAAAAAGGCAAGCTAGACTGTGGAGGAGAAAACAGAAGAAGACTCTTATCTACCTGTTTTTCTTCAGCTGGCCACAAAATGTATTGCACAGGATCAGCAAATAGTGGAATACTGTATTAGTGACAGTATTTATGTTTACAGAAGCTTTCCTAAGAGACAAAATAGTGAAAATCCTGCTTTGCATTCACTGTCTTTGTAATGAAATAATATCCACACCTAGCAGGTTATATTTGGCATGCTTTTCTCTTTTAAAGTAAGTTATACTACCAAATGCTACTAACGTAGAAGTAGTTTGTTGACGATATTGTTTTTGTTATCCTATCTAGCTCTAATTCTGCTCACCTTTGCCTAAAAGAAATTACTTCTGCAGAAGGCATTTTTGCTGGAATAACTGTTCACACTAGGGCCTGTTATCAGCACAGATTATCTTAGTGAGGAATAGCACTTCATTACAGTGCTACCTGAATGGTACTGGAAAAAAGTATATTAAAGAGTCCAGAGTGACTAATCCACATAATCAATATGCAACCTAACACTAAAATTGTTCTACAAATATGCCTATTTCCAATGGCAAAGAATTATCAGCAGACTTGGCTTTGATATTGAGTGCACTGGGTCTTGAAAAAAAAAAAAAAAAACACATCTATACTACCAATTAAAAATCAGACTTAAAATATTCTTCCTAAATACTGAATTCCTGAAAGGAAGGCCAAATCCAAAATATTGAAATTTGAATCCAAAAGAGTGAAATGTTACCATGTCTGGGTGGCAGTTATGATCTCTGCTAAGAACAACTTCAAATAATCTTATTTCAATTCTTTGACATGTTAGGAACAAATAAGTTTCTGGATGCTAGAACTTTGTCTCCCTCTTTACTATCTGTTATTTATTCTGAAGATGCAATGACTGAATTTAGAAATATATTTTCACTTAAAGAATCCAATTTAAAAACCATATATTTATCAAGGAAGTATAAGTATTGTACATTTCAAACATGTTATTCCTACATTCGTTTTAGTTTTCTCATATGCTCAATTTAAACTGTCTTGTACTGATCAGTAAAGAAAACGCACTAGACCTACAGTGCAATGATTAAGTAAGTGAAAAGCTGACAAACTATCTTAAAAATATTTTTTAAAAGTGCAAAGGGAGGTATAACAGAAATGATAATCTGGAGCATGTCTCCCGGTAAGACTCCTTTTATGATTTGAGAAACTGAAAATACAGTACAAAAGTAGAAAGCCACCCACTCAACATACCTACATACAAGTAAACAAACAGATTGTATCACTCACCACCAACATTCAAAATCTGTGAATACAAGACAGTCTATGGTTACTATTAACCTGAGAAGGGAATATAGCCTCCCTCCCTTGGAACTATAAAGAATAATACCTTAACTGGTTGCTTGAAAAGAATGCAGCTAAGGGGACTTGTAGAAACACTGTTTTCCTTTTCTACCATTCATGACACACTCTCTGAACTACGTACCTGCCTCCGGCATTCATTATTTTCTAAGTTTCATTATAATGACTATACTTTGGCTTCCATGCCTGTTCATCATGAAATTCTGCAAAACCTTCCTTTCCATTGCAGTCTTACAGTAACATGATAAAAATAACATGTCATTTTTCTACTGATTTTTTTACGTGTAACCTCCCCCTCCCCCATCCCCAAAGCCAAAGCCATCATACAGATCATATAGGAAGGTATTTTTTATTCAAATAGTGTATAGAACTGGAAAGTGCCTGAAATCCACAACAGACTTCACTGTTATCAGTTTCAAAGGGAATACTTAGATTTAAATATACTAGTGATCTGCAGCAGTATAAAAAAAACAAGTAAGCAACAGGAAAACATCAACTGCTTTATCATACACTATACTTTCAGTGTTAAAAATCTAATGAAGTGCTAAAATATCCAGAATGACCGATATTTTTAATCAAATCTCCAGTTATTTAATCTTCCGGCAATTTTGCATCACATCATAAGTTATGGCAGCATTGCCTGTGCAAGTTATGTGGGTTTATGACACTTCCACTGCAGAGGACTATACCCTAATAAGGACTGTGAAAAAAACATAAATAATAAAGCAATGGCTGGGTCATGATCTCTTACTTCTGCTCCTCTCATTTCTCTGGCAGAACAGAGCCAGCCTCATCAGACAACTGAAGATCCTCTTGACATGGAGGAATTCGTGGTGGCACAGCTGGCTCTGTGCCACATCCTTCCCGAGCACTTTGGGCACCATGCTCTGTCTAAGCTGTACCAAGCGCTGAACCGGCCAGCATCACGACTATGAAGTATGAAGGTGAGCCAAATGCCTTTGACCTTCCCATTTTAAGCACACCCCGCAGAGCTTAGCTACAACTGAAAATCGTGCCTGACAGCCTGAATTTGGGCATCCAAGAATGCCAGTTATTTACGTACCGCTGGTACATGTGTTTGGCTGTTTAGCCTCCACTCGATTTTCTGTGCTAACCTCTCCCTGGGTAGCATGCACTTATGCTCAAGGTTCACACATTTATTTGCACTTTCAATTGACACTTAATGCAGGACTTACGGCACAATTAACCTCTTGAACATCTGTGGCTTCAACAACAAAATCAGTAGGGTTTTTGTTTAAAAAATGCATTGAACTGTTTTGTCAGGGACATGTTTTACTTGCTGCAATATGTTATTTGTTTAAACCAAAAAGGATATGATAGTAATTGCCTGGGGTTATTTTGGGGCACTGTTTCCAAAAGCTACTCCGCAGGCTTTCTATGTGCTGAATAATACCTCTTTTTTTTTTTCTTTTTAATTCAGCTATTTTGCATTCAGTCAAATTTTTAAAAATTAAGTTTCCACAAACACAGTGTTATCTTAATAAGTTCAGATATTATTAGACCATTCCCTAGGGAGAGAAAAGCCGTATGTTCTAAAACAAGTAGCTGTACATTTTTCAGGAGGTAGCTGTTCTGAAATTAAGAAATGCAAATGATTTTACAGTTTGTGCACCTCAAAGAAAAAATAATGATATTAAAATTTAAAAAGCTAGCAATGGATATTACTGTTTACACATGAAGATCAAGAAGCCAAGGGACCCAAAGCAATCCTCGGTCTAACATTTTCAATGGTACAGACTAGTGATCACACGATACTGGTGATACTCTCCAGTTACCCTTGGCAACCCTCCTCAAGTGTAACGATGCTGCCCTACAATAGCTTTCACTGGGCAGCTTTCTCTTCTCTTAGCTGAATGCTTTGGGACCATCTGCGTCGGAACGCATAAAAGGCCAGCCTGCCTGTGGGCCCGTCACTCTGAACAACACCTCTCTGACCCCGATTAAATACAACTTTCAATCCTTTTTGTCCTCCCTGTTGACTTCTCCTATTAAGGGAGCCCTTTGACAAAGAAAGCGGAAGAGCGGACTAAGTGCCCCCAAGAAAGGTGATGTCTGATACTGCTCAACACAAGGATTAGCAAGCCAATACATGACAAAAGCAAGTTTGGGGGAGGGGTAAAGAGGAAAAGAAAAAAATGGTTTCACCCAGGTCTTTGCCTAATTCAGTAGGTACACAATTCAACAAACAGCTATACAAGAGCCCCGTTCTGAAAGAAACAACTGCTGAAGAACAAGAATCTGCGGAGATACCTTTTAGCATCAGGACACAAGGCCATGACGTTGACAATAATGGTAGATATATCATTCGCTACATGCTATTTCTAGATAAAGTGAATTTTGTGGATGGGGAAAGACACTGGGAAGAGTAATTGAAAAGTTATTTTTGAAGAAAGATTGCTTCTTACAGAAGTATCTTGTAAAATACCTTAGCTTCTGCCATTAAGCTACCTTTAAAAGTAGGAGGATATAAGAACATGAATGACAAAAACAACACTGCTTAAGAAAATCTAAGTTATTTGCCATATTTCCACCGGTATATTAAAAACCATCTGCTTTTCAGAATGTATAAAGCATACTTGTCAAAAAGAAGAAACAAGTTCTAACAGGCACTTTCCTATATTTCTAGCTAAAAGCGACTTTCAACAGGGTATCCTGATTTAACACGCACTCTGAGTTGGAGATCTGTATGAGAGTCAGTACATGGCAGTCTCCAAGTGGCTCCAAGTGCACAGAAGCTTTTGAGAGCATGAACCTTGAGAGAAGCTGAGTGCCAACTACTTCCAGCATCTGTCTCAGCAGAAATAACCAGCCAACTGACCAACACTCTGAACTGGCACAATAGTACTGGCTTACGATAAAGATGTAACAGTTGGAGAGAGTTAGAATTCTGCTGTTTCCCCATTTTAAGATACAAAATAATGCAGCTCCGAGAATATCTGCCCAAGCTACTGGGCAATAATTACTATGTGATTGTCAGAAGGTAAAGTCAGGAACCTCCTCTGTACAGAGTATTTCTCCGCTGAACCTGAACTCAAACACAAGGAACTCTGGAAGAGTGAAATGGCAAAAGGGATGTTCAGGGATTTTATTTCTAGAGAAGAGGGATAAGAAACAGTAGAGGTGACAAGGAAGGAGAAACAACAGCGGGAAATCCAAATCCAAAACAAACCTTTAGAAAACAATGAATTGTAGAGTTTTTTTTTTTTATTCAATAAACTGTCAATGAGTAAACCAGAAGAGCAAGCAGATAAAGTTGGCCCTATGAAAATTTCAAAATTTGGCAAATCTACCCTCAAGCATATTATGAATGATTACAGCAGAACTGCAACATTATTTCTCATGCTACAGTTTAATAACATTTTTTCTTTCTTTAAAACACTTCTACCTCCCAAAGCTCCAAAGTTATATCCATTATCAATTCTGTTGAAGACCAGAAAAGACCTCCTTCAGAGCATGTCAGAAATACTTAATCTGGTGGTGTTTCTACAAACGTTCACAGGATAAGCTTCGTTTTTCTTAGTCCTCTGGGCAGGATAAATCCTTACAGGAAGTAAAACTTTTCAGGGACAAGAAAATAAAACATCAATGTCATCAAAGCTGGGCTCCCTTGCTAGCAGTCAGGAAAGCCTCTTATTTCACTATTTAAAACATCAACTGTTCTCAAAATTAGTTGCTAAATAAGCACTTTAAATATCATTATTGAAGACTGATTAACATATGTATCAGCACTACTGATTGATTCTATCTGATTCTGCTTATACAACCTATTTCTATCAGATCGACTGATATCCAACCAGATTTTTGTATCTCCTTAAACAAATGACTAATCTGCATTTTTCATTACAATACATTCTTAGATTGACTTTAACACTGTCTCTCTGCATTGCATCTTCGCACATACACTGCTTTTATAAATGTAAGACATAACACTGGTCCTGACCCAAAGGATTTGGACTGTATTAGAATAGGCACAACTAAGATGAAAGGATATGAAGAAAGGAGCAAATAGCTCCCAGCTGTTACGGAATAGCAACAGTAAAAGATATTTTAATAAGTAGTTCTTAAAATGTAACAGTGAGAGAAGCCTTGCTGCTTAGCTTGGGCAAGGCATACAAAACAACGTGGCTATGATGAAGCTAGATTTTCTCACCCCTCTAGCAAAGAGTACCTTCAAGGCCATTGCAACAGAAATTCTACTAGGAAGAAGTTACACCTTACCCACTCAAGTGGGGAAGCAGAATAAGAACTGGAGATTGTACCTGCACGACAGCTAACAAAACCAATACATTTAGTCAAGAACTGTGTGTTTCAACCACAGGTAAGTCGCATGCTGACAGTAAGCACAACCAAACTGAAAATTACAGAGATTTCCATGCAGTCAGTCCTGACTAAAGCACGTGAACCTCTACAGCAAGCCCTACTGCAGTTAGTGGTTGGCCTATGCTTGGACTTTGCAAGAAGATGAAAAGGCAGAATAGGGTATACTGTAGCAGTTATGGAAGGAAAACAAGAACTATTAAAACAGAGTAAGTTAACTATACCACCATAGGATGGAAATCGGTCTTCAAAATAAAAGGGCTAAAATTATGGCCGCGTCCGTGAAAAATGTGTGGGTCAGACTTCCAACTGTCATTTGGTATTGACAAGATTAGCACTGCAACATCATCCAGCAAACTTCTGCGTTTTCCAAACATATGCCTGGCTACACCAAGTTCTTTTAAAAATAACTCCTGTAAGAGCTAATTTTGACTCCCAATTTGTACAGCAAAACACAAGATTATGAATAACTGGCATGTCTTTAACTGTACGAAATACAAAGCAAGAGACAACCTTATTAACTGTTAACCCATACCTAAAGTTTGTGACTCAAGAGACATCGTTTTCAGACACGAGTCGTGCACGGATTTTTGTAAAGATTACAGCAATAGCTCAGACACAGTTGTTTAGGAACAGGGTTTTTACTGACAGCTTTATTAACATTCACTATATTCCTTTTACATTTTCTATGGAAATATAACGTTTTATTTGGCATAGTCAATTTAGACTACATACGTATTTTCTTCTTCCTCTTTTTGTCTTGTCTAAAAGGTAAAGAAAATAATCAGTAGAAGTCTCCGAATGGGCACCACTGGAAATTAGTATTTCTCTATGCACTCAGGAAAGTAATAGATGAGAACCTGTTTCTGATAGTTTTACTTTCTGTGTTATCTGGAGAAAAACAGATTCATACATACAAAGTGGACTGTTTCAGAAGATACTGCTGCTAAAAATGAAAGACCATTCCAAAGTAAAAAGTGATTATTTCAGATGAAATGAGAAGCTCCAGTGTCAACCCTACTGCCTGAATCAGCAAAAAATCAAAGCTTTGCATAGAACAGGAAATTGGAGATTTCTTTAAATTTACATTTCTTTTTGCTGAGCACATTTTAGCTTAAACATGAAAGAACTTCTCAGAGACCCTCGTAGTTTCAGACATTGCTTATTGCTGTGGTGTTGTAAAATGCTGCTGACTGAGAGTAGGATTTCATTAGCAGAATGGAAGAATATATTTATCAATATTAGATAGGCGTCCCAATGCTAACGATGGAGCTATTTTTAAAAGATTTGTGTCTTGGATAACACAATCAAAATAAAATATTAGTATTTTAAAAAATAAGATCTATTTGGCTGTATTATTAATTCTCCAATAAAAACCTGAAAGTCATAAAACCTAAAAACGGAATTTGTAGTTTCTGGAACCAGACTGCATCAGAGATCTAGATAAAATATAGATACATACACCTCTGATAGTATGCATGCTACTACAATTAATACCAAGAAAAACTAACACTAAGAACTGCAAAATAAAGCATTGTACTATTTCTTAAAACACAAGTGATACCTATCACTCGCATTCCATACAAATAGTAGAATAATTACACATCTAAAAGTCATATATTTTGATATTATAACCTAAATTCCAAAGACTAATCCTATCATTCTAAATTTTTTTGAGATTTATATTGGAAAAAGTAAAAAAAGGAAATCCTGATCAGTCAGAAAATAGTTCTGCTTCACTTCCTAAGCACAAAATCTTCCCCCTCTCAAATCTTACTGAACAAATGCTGAGTATCCTCGCTTATGCACTTATAATGGTCACATCTCTTACTACCTGCAAACTTACAAATGGGAACTTGTAAGCAATAAGTAGTAGCAATGTCATTATTCTCTGCACAGAAATTTGATGAAATGATACATATCTACTACATAAATAGTGACAATTCCCAAAGACAAATTGGGTTCTATAAAATATACTGCATTTTCAAAAACTGAAGCAGCTGCAATCAGCACTACAACCTTCTGAGAATCAAAACTTTTCGTATGGCAGCTGCTGTTTCAGTGACCACCAGTGTCCATTTCTGAGGTATTTTCTGAACTCCAATTCAATTTTGAAAACCTGAGTGGAGTTACCATTCAAGCTAAGCCTAAAAACAGCAGGAATACACAGAGAAGCAAAGTCTTTTGTTGTGAAGAAAACCCATAATTTGTGACAGGAAATGAAAAGTGAGCTCTCCAGCCTATGGTCACTGTATATGCTGTTATTACACCTTGTAATACATCCACACTGAAGAGTACCACATGACGATAAAGTCCAAAATCTTTGGATGCATAGTCAAGAGTAACTGCATGTTCTAATGAACACTTTATTTTTAAAAAGTCCTGCAAAAGTATCTGTCAATATCTGGCAGATGCTCTAAGTTCAAACACTTCCAAGATTGAACTCACCAGAGTTTGACTGATTTCTGAACCATCTGAAATTGGTTTGGCATGTAAGCCACTGCTCCCTTGCATAACTAAACTCCTGTAATCCTTCAGGACAGAAATTATGCTCATATTACACTTTCTGGAATAGATTAATAATTTATAGAAAATACTATTGTATGAATTGCTGATTTTTCCACAGCAATAAGCAGTCGAATTTTATACTACAGGCACTAGTCCTGGCTTAAAATATTTTTTAAAAATAGCTGAAATAAAACTGCTTTGTATTTGTTGCTTTACTAGGGCATTTTGTATTAATTGCTTATGACCTACCTCCTTGGTTTTTTGTCTCTCTCGTTGGTAACCACATATTATTTTTGTTCTGAGTAGGAAAAAAAAAAGACAACTAGAGGATACTTTGCCAGGATCTAAAAAGTAGAATAATCAAAAAAGCAAAGCCACAGGCAAAGACATTACAATAATAGACAAGCAAAAGAAATATGCAGAGTACTCAGAACTATGAAAATACAGTAAAAACACTGAAGATGCTAGAAGTGTTTTTTCTTATTGTTGCCAACAAAATTATTGCATTTCAAGAGTAACTTTTCTAATGGGGACTTAAACTCTGATTATTCAGTGCTTAACCTCAAACGCAAGCCATTTTTTTCTAGCAATACTGAGGCAGTAATACTAAACAGAACAAACATTTATCTGTTGCCATCAAGATTTATGTACTTTTTTCTTGAAACAGCATATCCTTCTTCATTTCAGAGTTCACATACAAATATTTTAGCAAAAATTTGTATTTAAAGCCAAAATTTAGATTAGTATTACCTTTAGATAATTATTTTAAATATATTTGATAAAACAGAGTGGCGAAATAGTATTTTCACATTGGAAAAGCTATTTAAATATAGACTTTGTAAGATAAAACCCCAAAGGAGCAGAAAAGGTAAATTGTATGCCCTTATATTTCCTCAGTGTTTTCTCATTTTCTTTAGAGAAAATTAGATTGTCTTCATTTTGCACTACAATTATCATGTAGACAATACCGTATTGTATACTTCTCTCTGGCAATCAAAAATATTAAATACAAATATAGGTGCTTGGCTAAACAATAAATGAGGAATCAGGTCATGTGAAAGAGAACAGAACACACTAACTTGGATCTGTTATCAGTTTGTTCAGTGCTAACTCATTAATGATGTGGGCCATTTAGCAGCCAGTACGTACAGTCTACAGTGGTTAAGGAAGGGCTTGGCAGCTTTTGGACGCTGTGTACATAGCAAGCCTATACTTGTACAAGTACTACATCAGATAGCAGAATAGATAGCACACATGTATTTTAAAGTGTGAAGCCACTGATATAGGGTGATGGTACAGCATATGAGCTGTTCTTTCTGGAGAAAGTCCTAAGATGATACATTTGAGTAAGAGGAAGGAAAAAGCAGTAGATAAAAACAGAAGCAGAGAGAACAGGGGGAGAATTAGGAAAGCTTTAGCATGCTTTAGCATAGCTTTAGCATATGATCATATCATATGATAGACAATTTTTCATATTTAGTCCATTTAGCTCTCAGTGCTCCTTGGACCTCATTATTAATACACTGTCAGTGTAGCAGTCATATCCTCCTTTAAGGAATTCTTTGCTTTGTACATACAACAATATTCTTCGTCTTTCCACCTAACTGACCAAAAAAGAAAAGTCTAACAAAGTTATGTGATGTAGAAATACAACGGTAAATTACATCGACAAAAAATGAAGAATGCTAATTATTCATACATTTTATATATTTCTAGAACAAATATTGTAACTATGAAGAAAAGGGTAAGTAGTCTTATATGTGCAGTTCCCATTCAGAAGGTGCTTAGTATAAAAGTATTCAGCAACATGTGATGAAACTGTGAAAGCTTTCATGAGAAGAGTTTGAGACCTGAATATGGTAACACTAGAACATAAGTAAGCTGTAGAAATGAATGAGGCTCTTACCTAAATTAGCAGAGGTAAAATGAAATGAAACTGAAAGATTGCAAACTTACAGCTAGTAAAAGAATTGGCTATGCCAATAGCCAATATGCAACTGTGAAATGAACAAAGATTACGTTTGGAAATGAACAAGAGACCTGAGCCTGAGTTTAGTCTGAGGCTAAAAACAAAAACTATCCTCCTTCTCCCCTCAAACGTGTCGTCTCTATATTCTTCTTGATTTTCACAACTAAGCCAGGGTAAACTTGTCAGAAAACAAGACAGAAAGAGGCTGTGCTCCAATCTTTTTATCAAGCATTTTTTTTAAGGAGGATACAGGCAAGTGTACCGAATACCATGCCCCTGAAGAAACTTTAGTATTAACTAAGAAAACTACTGGGACAGGCGCACACACGCAGCAAGTACGCAGCTGCATGCACAGCAGACAGGGCGTCCTATCAGTGACTCCTAGAAGGAAAGCGCCATGCTTAGATGCTAGAGATAAAACTCAGGGAACTGCTGCAGCAAGCAGGGAGGTTTCCCTCCTTTTACAATAACTTGCCCAGAGACTTTGTAGCGTGGCACCGACCCTGGCAGAGAAGCAAAATGACGCCATTAGTTCTAAGGTAGTCCTACCACCGTCTCAGGAAGTGACTACCAACAAAAAGGAAGCGTATTTATAATCCCCCCCAAAAAAAACAGAATGAAAACTGCTTGCTGGTACTACCTGTAGTGGTCTACAGTCTGCTGCAACACCAAACGGCGGTCTGTTATACACACCATCGACCGCAGCACTGATCAAGGCATGTGATTAGGCTTGAAGGGCTTGAAAACACGTAAGCTACTGCAAACGAATGGAACCCCTCTGAAATCCAGTCTATGCTTAATACCAAATAATTTTTCCTGTCCAAATACAGACGAGGACGAGCAACTCAAGGAAAAGAGGACAAACGCTAGTGCTCTGCATAAATTTGCTAGCACAACAGGAGTAAATAAAAAGGGAAATGTTCAACCATGCTTTCTTCAGAAATGAATGATGCAGTAGTAAAATCCACTCCTTTTTCCAGGGAGGGTGATAGAAGGCAAAATAGCATCAAATTAGTGAGAGGGTTTGGTTGAGACAAACCTATGATCAACCCTCTTCCTTTCAACGAAATAAAAAGAAAGGAAAAAAATATGACTTCTGTCCACAATCTAGTGAAGGGGTTCTTGTTTTACGTTTTTTTGAAAACTGTAAGAAATCTTTTCTGAATTGTGCCAGCTGAGGACACCAGTATCGCCTTCCTGTACAACAGTAAGCTCTTCAAAAGTCAAGCAAAGCTTATTTGGCAGAATTGCAATGGTCCTGGAAAAATTATACAGGAATAGTATTGGAAGGAATATTTCATGTTATACAATATTTCCTAGTAACTTGATTGTCAACAAATAAATAAGAGTTCAGTTTTTCATGATTAGGTAGTAATTCTAAATGAAGGATATTTTCACAGATGAGAATTTCTTTTTTCAATTACAGTTTTCACAGTTCAAAATACAGTTAGCTGCAGAAGAAGAGTGTCTGACAGGAATTGGCTTTTATGACACAACTGTAACTTTAGCATGGAGTGCAACAAAAGGTGTATTATCAGTTAGATAGTTGGGGATAACAATAAACTGAGTAAGACAATCCTATTAATGCAGGTTAAACTCACACTCAGAATGTTCTGCTACCCGTGATTTTGAACATGAAACTAAACTGCTGAGCTTCTCTCAGTATGTACTAAGCCTATCATCCCACCCAGGAAACTACAAAATCTTTGTTTCTAATGCTACATAACAAACATCATCTACTGACACATCTCCAAGGCAAATTTGCATTAATGTTTTTTATTTGTATTTACTCTTCTAATAAAATATGCTGAAAAGAAAAGATACAAGTGTTATAGAATTCAGAAATTTTGAACTTTTCTCCAAACTATGTCTGAAACATATCTGTTTCATTCAGGTTAAAAAGAAAGCAGATTTAGAATGGGGTTAAGTACATCTTTTGTCAATAACCTATCTTCTCCCCGTGGTCTCGTAAACAAGCTGCTTCCTTCAGAAATATAGCAGACCTTCAATTTAAATTTATGGAAAAGCTGAACCAGAGGAGCCCACATTCAAATAATTTTAATAACCTATTAAGTTGCGACTTCAGATTCATTTTATAACCATGTTCCTCAGGGAACAGCACTATCTGGATAAAGATAGATTTTTTTTTTCTTTTAAAGATAAATAGCATCATTAATCTGCAACATTTCTTTTCTATTATCTTTCAAAATGAGGAGTTATTTTGTTCTGATCTTGAGGTAATTAGCCTTCATTCACTAGCCAGAAAATGTCTGTGTTCTGAAAATTAAAAATGTGTCATTAAGTGGAATTTACCATAATGTCATTTATCTTTATATAGTTCATCAGTGACAGCAATGGGCCTGGGAATCCATCAGCTTTTACCAAGGAAGCATTAAAACAAATTGAAAAACAGAATAATCCCAGGCACTCTTTAACACAGTCAAAGCCATTTGGGTAATTAAATAGTGGTATTTAAAGTTTTAATTTAGATTTTCTCCTCTGTTCATCAGCAGTCAAATGAGATGTTCATATTCATAACTGTTTGTAATAAAGGGTTTCATAAAGCAAGCAGAATATCAATGGTCTTAAAATTAAAGAGAACACAGAGAAATCTTTCAAGTGCAAATAGGGAAGTTCATTCTTACTGCACCCCATTTTTAATGATTATATCGGGAATAAATCCCTGTTATACCTGGCTCCCTTTCCATACTAAAATGTAAGAATTCTATGATGTTTTTGCTCCCAGCAATTAAAACAAATTTAATTCACAATTGTAGTCTTTGAATGTTTTATTACACAGAAAAGGAAACTTCAAGAAGAGGTATCGTTTGCCTTCTGTTCCCATTGTTTTTCAATTATTTGCATATTAATCTCAAACATCTTTTATCTTGTATGTTCAGCTCTTGAGAGGTTATCATTCTGTTATGCTCTTACGGTTACTGTGATGCAACAATGTGCATCAAGGAAAACTAGTATGTATTATAAATAATGCTAACAATAATTATTATTTAGGAACTCAGAATCACAAATGAACAAAACATAAAACTGTGATCAATTTCTGAATTTTTTTCTATGTGCACAGACAAAATATTAAGAAAATGATACATAAAAGCTTGCCTAAGAGCCTGGAATAGCTTATATGAACACACACAGCCCACTCAGCAGCTCAAGGTTAGTGAGTATGTACTTCTGTAAACAGCCCCAACATATTCACAGGTGGCTAACCTTGGCAACGTAGCATCCAGTAGAAAGATGATAGTTCCTAGCAAGGCCATCAGTCGTGCTACCTAATGAGTTAAAACGCAATTGAATTTTAACTTAAGGACACCATTTTAAATTGGCTGATTACTGCTAAATTACATTTAATTAGAGCTTACATGGCAGGAAGTCCAAAGTATAAAAGCTTGGTAGAACCACTAGCAAGTTCCACAAGTAGCATCTTGTTAGATGCTATTAAAGTGTACTGTCAGTTTTTGCTGAAATCAAACTTGAGAGGTAGAACTAAATCATTGTTCATGAAATAGTTTCAGCTGAAAGAAGTTTGACTAATGAAACTTATGTTCCATTCTCACAAGCATGCTATTGACTGGGACACAGTTGTTCCAATTATGAAAATAAAGTACATATTTGCTTTACTGGGTCCAGTTGGACCTAAATTAGAACAAAACTGTCCCGAATTTATTTCACGATTTTGTGCTGATATTTCACATAAAAGATGTTAAAAGATTTTCTTTTCTTAATGTAAGTCTAATAACTATATAAATGTAAATGAATGCAAAGTCTAAAAATCTCTATTAAAGAGACTGAATTAAAAATTACTACTTCATTTGCAATATTTAGAGTCTTGGAGAGATGTATGTTTTTGCAAAATCACCTGAGATGTCTACACTGAGATGTTCCAGAGCAGCAGGCAAAAGTCACTATATTATAGCAGGGAAAGATACTCTCCTATAGCACTAGAAGGAAACGTGACTGCCTCCAGAATTTTACAAATATGACATAGAAAAATACAACACACTACGCTGAGTGGGGAGGTTGGACCAGATGATCTCCAGAGGTCCCTTCCAACCTTACTGCTTCTATGATTCTATGAAATAAATACAATTTAAAATCAGTAAAGTTACAGCAACTGTATAAATATCAATATGTCCACGATAAAGCAGACTACAGTATTTTTCTATTATATACCTATTTATGCTTTACTGAAAAGTGTTACAATTTATACCACACTTACACTACAGAAAAGTTCTGCAAAAAACTACCATAGTAACTAAGGCTAGTTTATTTATTTATTTATTCTCTCTTCTGACATTAATAAAGCGAACTCCTAGGTTATCCTTTCAAAATTTCTTTTCAGTCTTACCTCTGATAATTTTTCCGATGATATCATTCCTGCAACTTCTTTCGTTTTTTAAATTTAATTAGACATTTAATTGATTTGACTCGATACTATGCCTTAACTAGCTTTGAAGGGCAACCATACTGGTATATTTGGTCTTTAAGCTCTACAACTCTGCTGGATTTCAATCCTTTTTAGGCATCCTTTTTGTTCACAAGCATACATTGTTATTAAACTAGATGGGGAACAATTTTCAACATATGAAGTTAGTGCATATTGTGAAATAATTCCATTTTTTATACCTCCTTATTAGGCAGTGAATAAATAAACTGTTACCACTGAAGAACCCTAAAGTAGAGGAAATAAAGGTAAGTCATATACAAATACAACATATATTCCTGTAGTGTCTGCTAGAATTTACTGATTATCACTGCTCTTTTAAAATAAAGTTTAGTCAATTAAAAGATAACACAGACTATTTTTATATGTATGCATGCAAGGAAATAGTAAAGAAGTTGCAAAACTACCACAGGTATGCATCAGCATGGTCACTTAATAAAGAAATGACAGAAGGTATTTTATATCAGTAAGTAGAAACTCCTCTGTTTGCTGAAAGTGGTACTGACAGGCTCTGGAAAGGAACGGTCCCTTTGTCCTCTACTTGTTAAAACGGCCAAATAGATGTATGAACACAGGAGAACAGAGAGAAAGGTTGAAAAGAAAGGAATTCTTCCATAAGAAAAATTGGTAACATGGACACTCCTACCAATTTGCATGTACCAGCAAGAAAGTGGTACTCTGAAGAAAAACGGCCTCTTTAAATGGATAAGCTAATTATAAATAACAGTAAATAAAAAAGAAATCCAAGCAAGTTCTTTTAAACATAGTATATACCACAACTCTGAACAACAAACTACAATCAATATGATGTTTGGAGTATCCACCCTACCCCCAAAACCACTAGCTACCTATTAGTGTAATATAAATAACTACACTTTCGGTAATGCAAACTCTATTCTTGTAACATTTAGCTTAACTTCCTGTGTCTTTGTGTTATTCAAGGAAGTGAAACTCATGCATAGCATGTTTATATTATTCCCCGTTATAGTAGACTTGCAGACAATGTCAGGTCTGGAGAGATAAGAGCTGCCTCTAGGACATGAATTCTCATGAGGATTAGACAGCCACCATCTGGGGCCTCAGAGTTTATCTGTAGCAGCTGCACTCTAAATATCAATGCTGGATAAAAACAGGTTCTGATTCTGAAGTGTTTAACAAGTTGTAACTTGGTCTCAATTACAGTTTGCTGTCTTTGGTAAAAATAGAAGAATAAATAACTGAATGACCTCCCTTCTTAACAGAAAAGCCATCAATAAATGCTAACTACAGTACTGCAAAACTTAGATACTGTTCAGGCAAAAATAAAGCCCAAAATGACAAGGTAAGGTAAACTGGATAGCTTGATGAAAAACAGAACATGGAGAAACAAATCAGTATTTTCATTATACTCTCTTATTGGCATTCATTTATAAGCAAAATTTACAAATATCTAAAATAAGTAAAATGAATTGTAGGAGTGAATGTAAGTTAGGTATTGTAAAAATCTGAAGCTTTCCTGAAAATAAGGCATGACAGGTAATTTTGAATTATTTACCCTTGAACATATTAAAATCATATTAAACATTCTTTTCTTGGCAGTGAGAATGAGTGACCTGATAAATCAGTTTTCTGCAGACAGAGATCAAACAAACATGTAGATTGCCCTCTCTCGTGTTGGCCTAGAAACAGAACTATTGCTAATGAAAAAGGTATTAAAAAGATATGCAAGCAAACTAGCAGAAGGGAGGGAAAATTTTGGTATGATCTCTGGACAGATCTTTCTGAATTAGCACCCTAACATGCAGATGTCTCACCAACGTCTTAGAGAAATTTTTAAAGCTTGTCTTTTTAAAAATTCTTAGGTTTTGTGGCAAGGTCTGCCTCATTGCATTGCTACAATGGAAGGAAGGATTTCTCCATCCTTGAATTCCTTTATCTTGTGTTAGCTCTGTTTTGACACAGATGTATAACCTATTTTTTCATCATCATCACTTAAAGTAAGACCTAATTTTAAAAGACATCTGTTTCGGGTAGGTCAAGAAAAAAATGTGGCTGTTACACCCATACTCCCTCCGCAACAGGTGCACAGCCCTTAGACTAGATGTTTGAACCATCAGAACCCCATCTAATCTATGAGCAAAGAATCAATTCCAGTTTGATATATTTGTCTTTTGTGATTCTCAAACAAGTTAGAATTCCGGTTAGAAGGTTCGTATGTTTGTACCCCGGGCTGTTTTCTTGAAGACTGCTGGAACTGGCTAGAATTTTATTTGTAGGGAGCATCAGAAAAAAGACAGAACAGTTGAAAAGGATTAAATATCCAGTCTAATGTTTGCATAAATCTTGCAAGCACTGTATACATTTCTTAAGTAGGAGCCAAATATTTCCAGTCACAAAGCCATTTTTTGTTTTAGTGGACAGCACTGAACAGAGTGACCCTTCAGTAACGGAGAGGTCTAAATAATACTCAGCCTTATCCAGCCAGATTTAATGATCAGGTTTTCAAAAACAAGTTTTGCTTTGAAATCCATATTAAATTTTTAAATCAAGCCAAATAATTGGGAGTCTAATTTTAGTGCTTCCTCCCCACACTCCCCCCTACTTCTTCAAACAAGCTTCAAATTTTGGACTTTCCAGATACACATCAGAGTACCTTGTCAACTTTTTCTTATGCAAGGCACACACACCACAGGCTGACAAGAGAGTATGACTGTATTTGGTGTGTTTCACAAACTCTTATTTTCATCCTGATTCTACCACAGACAATTCTGTTACAGAATCCAGGATTCACTAGATTGCTAAAACAAAACAACAGGCCTTCCACTCACCACTATGGAAATCCCATACAAATCATTTCACTGGGAAGCATGCAAAAGAAACATTAAGCAAACTCTTAGGAAGAAGGGAGAGAAAATCTAACGTAGCTAGTAGACAACCAGATCTCAGTAGGACAATAAAACCATGTTTATCAGTTCAGTCTATGCTCCAAAAGCTCTTAATTATTGAGATATGACCTAATACTGCTTCCAGAACGAAGAATCTGACAGGCTGGCAGCAGCATAAACTTTTCTCCCCTTTAGAAAACATTTTGGAGGTAAAGTAAATAACCAGTCTCTTGCCCTTTTGGCTTTAGAAATAGGGAGGTATTTTAAGACAAATAGCAAACATTATGCTTGCATACAATCATCAGGTGTGGAAAACCTCCCAGACGAACTAACAGAAATGTCCAGTTTGGTGACAAACTTCATAGGACAAACTGTTTTTGGAAGAGTTCCTTTTCATCACAGAAACTTCGTGATAGAAGAGCCCAAGACCTATGAAAGAAACAACCTAGTTTCTTTCAAGCAAACCTCTGAAACCCTGGACCAGCCATAACATACTTTTGTGTCCTCATATGAAATAGGAATGTAAGGCTGGGTTATGCAGTCCTTTTAATCCAATCTTAATTTGTACTGCCACTGAGGGCTGTTCTTCCACGATGCACCTCACCACACACTGCCAGCTCACCTTCTAGTCTGGTCTGCATCTACGCAGTCACACGACGAACCATATCACGCAGCTACTGGAACTGATCTTCCCTCCAGTCATCAGGTTAGCTTTCAGCTCTATCAACTTCTTTGATCTGGCTAACTACACGGTTGCATGAAAACTGGTGTCAGCCCAAGGAACGGGGCAAGAATGAGTAGCTAAGACACTGGGAAAAGGTCTTTACTTACTTTTTTTAGTGCAAACATCTCATGAAATCAGGTGGCCACTGGTGTAGAGGTATGGCCTCAGAAACACCAATTTACAAATATGCCCATCTCCTTTCACAATGCAAAGATGACAAATCACGGAGTAACAGTGAGAAGCTGCTGATCCCACTCCTTACTTCTCTATAGCTAACAGCTTCTTCTACTTCCAGAGTGCCAGGGATACTCACTTCCTCTGAGACATCTTGTATCTCACTTAGATACAAAGACAGTTTCAGAAGCTCAAATAAAATGCTCATTTGGCTACCTCTTGTCTCCAATGATGGCCAAAAGCTGGTATTTAGAGAAAAGTCTTCTCATTGCTCATACTGCCCTCAGCTACTTGCAGCTGAAACACTTCTTTAGTAGGGCTGACGTTGTTAATTCCCTTCAATTTGTACACTTTCATCCACGAATTATTCCAGATAAATTTTTGAACACATGAGACAGCAAGGTCAAAAGTATGTTGTGGCATTACATGGCTTAATGACATGTGTTTGAAGCAGCACTTTTGTTTTGAATACCAGCTACACTTGAGGCTTCCTACGTTCTTGTACTGAAGAGACAGCGATCAATTTTTTAAATAGTCATCTTCTCCATATACACATTATTTTATAGACTCCTATCATCACCCTTCCATTGTCTCTAATGGAGGCCTCAATAACAACAGCAATAAATACATACTTGAGTTTACCATAAAGTATCACCTATATCTTGTTTGAATATATTTGCAAATTTATATCTGGTATGGTGGTAATATTTAAAAGTATAAATGCATACACAACTTTAAGTGCCTAAAATATTAGTAATTCGCACCTACTTCAATTCAGATTCTCATTACAACAAATAGTGATGAAATATTTACAACCATCTTACAACTCTCAAGAGGATGAAACTGTTAACTAAGAGTACAGAAAGATTATCAGGCAAGAACATGACAGAAAATAAAAAATAATCCATACAGGACTGTTTGTTATAGAATTGCAATTAATTTATTTTTATCAGCAATAAAGATGGTAGGGGGAGGTGTCATACTTAGAAGATGAAACTATGTTAATTGAATTGCCCTCCCCCCAAAAAAAGTAAAATTTTTGTTTAATTTTGGGGAAGACAAAACATTTGACAAGCAGATACAAAAATTGAGTTCAACTTCTTGCATGTCAACAATGCACACGGTATAGGAAAAGAAAAATTTGAGAGTTCTTAAGCAGCTGGTGCAGACAATTGTCAGTTGAGAGTTCCTCATTTCTTACATTGCTCTGGTCTAGTTGTAACTTAGACAAAATTTAAAAGCATTTTAATTAACTCTTTCAGAGGGACTGGAACACTGTGGGCAAACTGATGACTCCACCAGCTTTATCCTAGCTGATAAATATATTCATTAATATATTTTCAATAATTTCCTATTACTTTTGTAGCATTTTAGAACTGCAAAAGGAAAACAGCTAACATTGAGAAACAGTTTTCAGCATCAAATACTTCAGCATTCAAAAACTGATACAATTTGATCGTCTTAAAACACTTCTGATGCTACAATTTCTAACATACATTTTGTAATTTTTAATATTTTCCTAAAATCAAGCAAGATAAAATTGTAAATAAACTGAAATGATAACACAGGTACATATCAGTAAAGGAATCATGGCTGACTGCAATCTCCCCTTTTAATTTCACAACTTGTGCTAAAAATTATCATTAGAAGTCTTTTCTGTTACCTAGAATGAAGAGATGCATTAAAGAAATGAGCAAAAAGTGCAGATAGATATTGCATATTTCACAAAGAACGCACATCATACATTCTGTCAAGCATGCCAAGATAAACAAGTCTCATGTAACTCCACTGCAAAAATTTGAGAAATATCTTCCAAGATGGAGAATGAATAGTGTATATTTTAATAAAATACAGAAGACAGACAGACTGCAGAGCCTATAAATAAAAGATAGCCTTGGCCAGGCCCTGCTGGATCTGGTAGATGCATTCTACTGTGATGCATGCTCACCACAGTTGTACATTTAGGAACACCTTATTGAACAAGCTCAAGGAATGCTGGCCCTAAAATCTGTATGATTTTTTATTCCAGGGATGGGCAATGGATAGATTCACAGTTGTTATCATTTTTAACAGAAGATAGTTATGAAAATGAGCAAAATCTCCTCTCAGAAAAATTAATATACTAACTTCTCTGAATAAGACTCAATCATTACAAGTATCAGTAGTTTTAAATCCAGTTATTCATCAGATTTTTCCATGAAATTTGAAATATCACACATTGATTTCCTTTTACTATACTACTCTGTTGCCAAAGAAACACTTCTAAGCTACTGCTTGTCCACTAAACATATATAAGATTTAAATTTGCATTTCAGTATTTGATTACTGACAGTCTCCACTGAGAGCAAGTGGCCTAGAGCACCTCACTGGCTCTCACAGACAAGCTCCAGGCAGAGTCTGGCAGTTTCAAAGACTCATTCTGGTCAATTAAACCCATTTACTATCTGCAGTTTCTAAAACTACTCACTTGGAAACCCTGAGACCAATGAAGGCATATTAGTATCATTTTTCAAATTTCACTGGAAACAGTTTTAACAAACAGTAAACAAATGGTTTCATGCTGTATTTTTAACCTCAGACAGTAAAAAATACTGAAGGAGAGTAAAAAAGAAAAAATTAAGCATGATTAGTTTACAACTCAAGTGAAAGGCAAAATAAAAGTGGTATAGCAAGATACGTGTGTGGGTGTGTGTGTATACACACACATATATATGTATGTCTTCTGAAAGTAAGTATATAGCAGGCTTTTTCCCCCCCAACAGAAGCACATAAACATGTTTATCAATATTGTTATTAAAATTATATTTCTCTTCTAAATTTAAGTTCAAATTCCTTAAAATGGTAAGTTACACTGAAAAAAATGCAGTGCTTCCCATGACTAAATGGATTAATTCTGTAATACAGCACAATTACTGTTCTCTGCTCAGTTTCACTGAACACATACACAAGCATCCAAAGTTTATTTTGTGCAAACAAAAATGCATCCTAAGGAACAACCCAAAAGTTAAAAGCTTACATTTTGTAAGATAATCTAGATAGAGAATAAGGAAAAGAAAAGGATGTTTAGGCAGACTTATTTGGTGACATCTATTGACAAATGGCTATCTTTCCTGAAGGTGTGCTGCTCACATGCCTGTTTTATTTCTGGTTATCGATCTCCAAATAGTTTTCTTCTGATATGGGGAGCCTAACCTCAACGTTCCTTTTAGCAACGAAAAGAGCTGGTTGAGAAACATACGGTTCAGAGAAGGGAGAGGAAAAGTTATTGTGTAAGTCAATGTGAAACTAACATTTCTGATAGAAACATGGAACTGTCATTCCAGAGGTTCAGCTACGCTGGCAGACTCTGACAATTGTCTGTACCAGCTGCTTAAGAAAATGAAAGACATTTATTTTTTAAATGTCCTGCAAACTTAAAATAGGCTTGAGACCTGGCTTCCATTTCAAATCAGTTATTGGAATGCTACTGTTAAACATACAGGGCAAGCAGAAAAACTACTGACACAGAGTGGTCTTCTCAGAGAGCCAACTTGCAGACAGTATTCTCTTATGCTGTTTATGCATTTTCTTAATACGTAAATGTTTTTGACTTTTACTTTGCAAAATAGGTATCTACATTTCTAGATCATTAAATAATATTGTATATTAAAAATCAAAAGCTCATGGAGTGTAGATCATTCTGGGTAGAAGATCAGGAAAAGGTATTCTCTTCCTTATTGCCACAATTTCTATCAGTTCTTTAAAAAGCCTAAGTCTAGGTGAACAAACAGGGCTTTTCATACACATTAAAAAAATATATTGTACTACTGTACACATTCGGGTCAAAAGACTTTCTGAAATTTTTGTTGCTTTCATTTTACCTGTATCTTAGACTGCTAATGAGAACTGATCTGTTCCCAGAGCATGTAGTATAGCATACTGCAATATTGTGAAGAACTTCTGTTTCTCCCGTTCAAGAGAAACAGTCTTTTCTTTTCCCAATAGAATACTTTTAAAGTCACTTTTAAAAATACATCCTTAAGTATGAAACATACAACAATAGAGAAATGCCAAAATGAAAATACAAATATACTCAGCATCTGACATAAATCTCCCCTAAACTGGTACGAAATTATCTTTTAAAGTAAGATGCTGAATCCATTGGGTTACATTCTATATAGTTTCCAGAGAATGCTTTGTATCTATTAATATCAATTTAAAGAAAAGGTTAAAATTTGTTGCTTGTTTCCATAGGTTGCAGAACCCTCACACTGAAGGCAAATGCTAGTTTCTGCCAACTGTACTTGATGTGTTTGTAAAACCATAAAGATTAAACAGTATAATGTTATAAATCCTATTACAGTATATAATCTCTATATTACATTCAAGTGGATAAAAAAATACAGAGCTTGTTAATGAACTTTACATTTTCATAACATCATTTACACTGCATAGACGAATCCAGTTGCTCTGGATAAAAAGTTTATGAAAATTCATTTCTCATAGCTATTAAGTGCAATGCCTTCTGATTATCCTGGGAATCAGTTACTCTGCAAACATTGTCAGCCTTAGAAATGGGTAATTTTCTGATCCGCTTCTGTTTTTCCTTTTATGGATTTTCACGTGGTACCTTGTATGTGAGCAAGAAATGAAAAAAAAAAAAAAAAAAAAAAAGATTTGCATATTTGGAAGAACAAAGAGTGAAGATGAATATTTAGAACAATCCTGCTACTCCTGCTCCTGAAAATCTGGACAGAGTTATCTGAAAAGGTCAGGCCTAAGAACAATAGCAATTTATAGGAATAGGAAAATGCTGGTACAGCATGCCTACAGAGGCTTTCCAGTGCCACATATGTGTTAACTGTTGAACTTCTTACAGAAAGCTGTGAGACACTGAAGATGTATTTTTGATAATTTCAGTTTGTAGTTTTCCTGACTGAAAACTTATTTTCTGTTTGTGCCAAGACATTAGGGAAACAGAAAAGGTGAAATCTTATATTAAAATACTGCTATGTAAAAAGTGTCTTTGTTTGATGTGATGGTTCTAAACTGAGCAAGCTGGAATTTTAGAAACAGCTTTTGGTAATGGACGAATGAGTTTTCCTGATCCCCCTCTAAGTAATACAGAAACTAATGTAAATCTGTGAAGCCAAGAAGCAATACCCGTGCCTCCTGGGAAAGGTTTTTAAGTCTTGAAGTTGGAAAGCTGCAACTTTCTGACAAACACCAGAAGTAATTTAATTTCATCCAAAGAATCTTATTTAGACCAAAAAAAAAAAAAAATAGAGTAGTATTGAAGAAACAAGCCTTAAATAATATAAACAGGCAATATAAAATATAACATACAAGAGAAAGAGATCACGCAGCTTCATGAGCTAAGGGTTGTAAAACCCTAGTCTTAAGGTAGTCATTTTTTATTACCAGTAGAACTATTTGAAGAAATAAGTAATATTACTTTCTAAAAATATTCAAGACTACAGCCATTCTTCTAATCTCCATAATTTCCTAGAATTACTAAAAACAGGAGCCTATAAGGAAAACAGCAAGAGAAATAAGTCTCCTCAGATGTCAGATACAATCTGTAAAATAAGAAAGGATACACACAATAATCTATAGATGTGTATTATTTAAGTATAAACTTTCTTACTTTACAATCCTAGAAAAGTATGCTGAACAACAGAAATTCAAACCATGTAAACATTTATTGTATCTTATTCATGTACTTTAAAAAACAACTGTATCACAGAAATAAATCCCCAGAAAAATGCTTCATCAATGACATTTAACAAGGCCTACCACAACTGAGATATGCAGCCATGAATTATGCTATATATGGTGTTCACCTCCCCTTCAACACTTTAATTCAATTTAAAAAATTAGGAATGTCAGTAGTCATAACTTTGAAAATACAATTTGAAGTCTGCAGAATGTGAAATAAAAAGCTCTGAACATGTGAATTATCAAATTCATCTCAAATTCCTTAACCCCCCAAGTCTGAAGCGTTTTAATTTTTTTCCAAAATAGCATGGAATTAATCATTTCCTAAAAGAATGTATAATTCTGCTACTGCAACACATCTGTCACTTTTGTCCCCAGGCAGCTGCCTCTTGCTCTCCATCTTCCTCCACATGGGGGTCTTAACTGGCACACAGAGAACACCCCTTGCAGCAACACACAGAGCTGTAAGGACATAAGGGATTAGAGCTGCAAATCCCAGCCTTGACTTCCAGCGTGCAGAAGATACTGCACAGACTAGAAAGACTAGCGCCCAGCTTCCAGGAACTGCAATACAGCGACGTAATGTGCTGCAAAGACTTTTGCCCTGTCAGCCTGTGCAGGACAAACAAGACTCAGAACAAAATACAGAGTTATCACTACAGAAGGCAAGACTAGATTGCTTGCGAGGTGTCTGAAAGCAGTTGAATTGTGTCTTGACAGACTTCAGCTGCTATTTCTGGTACAGTATCTGGCACTTTCGCTGCTACGGAAGGATAGACAGTTTACAAATGCCAGGAACACTGTACCATTTAAGTTTTTAAGACATCATTTTCATCTGCATTTCTTGTTCAGAGGAGCTCAGTGCAATACTGCAATGTCATCACCTTGGCAAGCTGAATCTGATTCTCTGACTGAAATCAAAAGAGGGATAAGAAAGAGATGAAAAAGGGCTGGGAGGGAAAAGGAGGTGAGAAAAACAGATGCCAGCAAGAATGCAAGTCTCAGACTTTATAAGGTATTCGGGATGTAGCTAAACCTGGTGAAAGGCATACCAATATGGATTCCTCCTTTGCTTCAAACTAGTTGTTTATTACAATCACTAACTAACCAACATAGTTTGACTGCAACTCTAACAGCTTTATAAGTTGATGGCATGACAAATAAGTAAAGCATTTGGCTCTAATCAATGTCACTTTTCTGCTTTTTAACCTCCAAATCCTATTTAATGGCTCCATGACTGGTCAAATAACTTCAAACCCAACACATCTTTTTTTCAGCTACCTTGATAGTGCTTTGAGTAGTACCATAAAATATTTTTGCTGGTCTGATTTTTTTTTTCTATCTCTGCAATTAATTTCTGCAGGTAGTTCAATGTAGCAAGTGGCTACCGTTTACTGTTTACTTAAAAAAATAAATAAGCGAAGATTTTGTGCATCATTATCTCCTCTCTGTGCCATGAACAGAATAAAGCTTTCAATTAGCAAAGGTGGTGACATGATATTCTTCTAATAACCGTTAAAGAGGGTTGCAATTTGTACCCAGAGACAAATGCTTCTTCAAGTCTGTTACTCAGTTTTCCATCACTGGCACATGAAAAACAACTTAAAATTCCTTGTGACAAAGTATCGTATATGCTCATTTCCTGCTGCTAAATTATGTAAATATAGCCTGTTGAGCAACTGCAGGTCTATCCAGCACATTTAAAACTCCCTCGTGCTGAAGCTGTACCACTGTGTATTTTTGCTAACTAGCGGACACGAACTTTGCAGATTTTGTTTCTGGGAGGAATTTGTCCTCTGTGGGCTAGTCCAGTGGCAGAAGCCAGTGCAGTATGTGTGCTCAAAGGGTGCTGAAATGCTAAGGTATTATTAGTTGGAAACAGCCCCTGCATTATTACCAGAAGCTCGGAGACCTACATGCCTTGTGTGCAATAAAAGAAGAGGGCTTCCTTAAATCGCAGTGACAAGACTCAACACTGAAAGAACGACTGGTCCTGCTTTTCACTTCTGCCCAACTACAATCACAACTTATGTCAGGTGGTCTTTCACTTGAGAAATATATGCAAAGATTTCAAAGTATTATGAGACTCTGCTGCAAAGAAGCTACATCTGGGGCATTTTGTTGCATCGCTGAATGCAACATCTGTGCATTCATGAATGCGCATCTGTGGTTAACAGAGACTGATCGTACAGCAACGCTTTTTTTCACCCCTCTGGCTGGAGAAAGACACTGGGACAACAGATAGGCCTGAAAAGAAACATTGTAGATATTATCTTCTTGGTAGTCTGCAACTGGCTCTATTTGCTTCCAAAACGTGTAAATTTTCTTGAAAATATGAGAGTATACTTCCCCGGATTGCCCTGGAGAGCAGATTTCCCTGGATTTCCTTCATAGAATTAATGGCAATACTGTAAAACAGCAGTTGCAAGTCCGTACAGCAAAGAGTTTGCTCAACCAACACCTACTGCAATGAAAGAACAGAAGCGTTACAAGAGCAGTATTTACGTACCGCTAACCCGGCCGCCAATCAGGCATTGGGACCTGACTTAAAGTGGGACCTGGTTTAACAACTTACCTACCTCAGCAAACAAAAAATTACCATGTTACAAGCGTGCTCTACAGGTTTAAAATGAAAGAGCAAGGACATATGGAAAGATTCTGTGAACCGCTTGTCTAGTATTGACCGAAAAAGGAAGTCAGCACATTTCAAAAAAAATGACAGTCGAATCACAAATATTAAGAGTACTGGTTATAGGCTGTATGAGGCTGCTTTAAATTTTAACATCACTGCATAAATTTAAAACATTATAAAAATTCATTCAAAAAGCAAATTTGTAATGTTTTCTTCACCATTAAGTATACAAAATGCAACTTGGACATATTTATTTAACTCTTGACTTTATGACTTATGTAAAGCATTGACCATCATCGCTCTGCAAGTTTCCTTAAATAAACTCTTCTAAGACATTATGAAAATAGAGGCTGTGGATTAGTGAGCGGGGAAAGATGAGGTCATCTAGATCTATTGAAACAGCATTCTAAAACCTCACAGACTAACAATAGTACAACTTCAGCAAATCCTCTGAAGCACCCTCCCTTGTTTTCCATATAGCCAGCATTAGTCTCAAGTTTCCAGATCTAAAAATACAATAACTTTTTTATTCATATATAATAAAGAGAAATACACTATACTAAAGAAAATAATCTAATAGATTTATTTCCATGCCTTCGGCATAAGAACTCTTTTGTATTTTTAATGCACTTACCACACAACATTCAATATTTGCAATATTGGCAAATGAAAAACAAATTAAAATTTTTTTAAATTACATTTTTTTCCAATCTTTCAGATTTGATTTTGCTGTTTTCACGGTAGTATAAAATAAATGGCATTCATGTCTGAATTTGATAAATAAACAGGTCTCTAACTATATCAAGGCTAGATCTGAAAAAGCTTACTTCACACAAACTTGTATAAGAGAGCAGATTTGTATAAGAATAAACAAATTTACATGTTCAGTTAGGTCTACCAGAAATTCCTGAACATATTTAGAAGAAAAAGTTGCATAACAATGGCCGCTCTCCTAATTTACAATTACTTTTTGTCAGAGAATAAGGTAAAGTTATGGGACAGATCCAGCAGCAGTGAGGCAAGAATTTTGCTACCAATTTCAATTACATGAAGGTCAAGCAATATACAGCAGAGCTTAATTTTTATTGAAATAAGTATTTGACCACTCAAATCTACTGAAAAAAAACCCAGGAAGTTATGACTCTACTATAATTTTTCAAGATGTCCCGATAGCTGGAAAAAAAAGAAAACAAATTTACAGATAAGCTATATTTAACTTTTGATTTCAAGAAGTTGTTTGAAGAAGGACAAGGGACCCCACTTAACACAGGATTAGGACCTAGACGATGTGAGGACAGGGTATTTTCACACCTCATCCAGAACTTTTATACTGGAAATTTAGCAGTTGATTATTTTATAGAGCTGTGATGGCTTTATGCTGTGACAACAATGCAATCTGATCTTGAAAAGTTGGAGATATCCAGCCTTGCTCACAGAAAGTGGGGAAAAATACTTTGCTTTGTGAGCTAGCTACCTTGAGCCTTGAACTTAAGAGAGGCGAAAAGTATACAGAAAGGAGTTGATCATCAGTATACTTATTTCTTCCAGTGGTAAAAAGTAATTTCTAGATTTTATGGAAAATTCACCAGCATTAAATTCAACCATGGCTAAACAGAAGCCATAACCACTATCCTCTGGCTAACACTTAGATATATTAAGAGGATGGTGCCCTCAGTATGTGTACTGTAAAGCATGACACAGTTTTAGCTAAAGAAAAGACAAAAACTTTTCAGTATTTGCTCTGCTACCTTAATACCAAATTAATTTAAATATGTCCAGATCTGTATTTCTTAAATAAATCTTCTTTTCCATACTTTCAGGACCACAGCAAGATTAAATCATGGTAGACCTTTCCATGATCTCTAGTTTCTGTGCCTTTTCAGAAAAAAATCTGAGGAAATCACGTCTTCAACTAATAGAAAAAAAAACCAATGAGATAGTCATAAAATACAAATGCTTCAAAAAGCTCGGCAACTATTTTTATATATGTGTTACAGGTTGGGAAATTAAGAGAGAAATGAGGTAATCTGTCCAGGCTCACTCAGTCAGATGAGACAACCAGTCTCATAAACTAGGGGTAAAAAAATCAGTTCTCTTGATTCTCTCTACTATCACTGAGATACAGTCTTGGAGGCAGAATGTATATGTTGCTTATTTTGCTTTTATTTTTTTAAAAAAAGGATATGTTATGCTTGTTGTGAAATAGGCATCAGAGCCTAAAGAAACCTGGAATGCTCCTTGTAATTACAGTCATAATTCTGATTTCTGCATATAGTCCTGCTAATTTATTACATTTACTCAAAATCATGAAATTATGATTTTTTGAATCTTTTGGACATGCAAAATTCAGGTTTTAACTAGTCACCTAGTAGGTGAGCATAAGACAACTAAAAATAACTTGAAACAATGAAGAAAAAGCATGTTCAGATAGGAAGAGTACATATCTCTGCAGTGTGTCAGCATAGTGATAACTCTCTGGCAGATCTTACTTTACAGCACTTACTTTTACCAGAGAGGTTAGCTGCAGAACAAACATATACTACTGGAGATGAATTACAGTTGGCAACTGAAATCTGCAGTTTTATGTTCCTCTGGCTACTCCCTCCTATATGACGATGTCAAAGAAGGTCTTATGAATGAGTGCAATTTTTGCTATCATGTGCCAGGATGGACTGCTCTTCACAGAGAGAAAGAGAAGTGCCTTTGTGTGTGAAGTAGGTAGAAAAAAATAAGCTCTAGCACCCCTCTATTTCCATCTGTAAATCAGTCTGCTCAAACAACCCTGAGAACAAACAGGATCAGCTTAGGCTCAAATACCTCCAACACCTTGACAATTGCTTTAACATTGCTTCAATTTCTTGCTGCAATTATTAATATCATCATGCCTCAAAAATCTCTTTCCTCACTGAATTGATACTTTCACAGATTTAATCTTTCATGTTAATACTGTTCATGCCTTTCATGTTTGCAAGCACTTTCCGATTTTTGCTTTGAAGCTTAAACAAGTCATCACTTCATGAAAAACAGCTGCGCAATTGCCCTATTATTTGTCAGAAATCCACCTCCCACTATGTCCCACTGAATTCATGCCAACCTTAAGCCTCCCTTCAACACAACTAAAACAAATGCTGGAAGTGAAAAGTCTTGGAAATCTGTTTTCTTCTATAAGGCACTTAGAAGTAAATTTCTCTTGCATGTGCCAAGAAGGAAAACCTTTTTCTTTGTTGCTGGCAAAACTGCCAATCATCTTGATGAGCAGCAAATAAATGAATGCCCAATGATGGGATTCTGTATTATCCTTAAAAGAGAAATCCATCAAATAAACATCAACAGGTAAATGTTTATACTCGACAGCCATCAATTTCAGCTATCCATGCAAAGAGACAGGTGAGCTGGACTGGTAAACCTCGAAATTAGAGAGGTATTAATCATCTGCTCCCAGCCAATATAAACAGATGTTATTTTTAAACAGGCAAAATCATCTCTTCCTCTGAAATTTATTTGCAACAGATAATGTTCTGTTACATTTTTAATCAAGCAGATGAAGTTACATTTAAATTGAAAATCTGCTGCACTCAACTAATCAGGCAAGTAAAATTCTGAGATGATTGAATGGCAGTACAGAGCACACTATTACGGCAGGTAAATTGTGAAATTTACCTGTCACACCATACAGTTTATTGTTCAGCGACTGCACCTGCAAGTTAGAAGTAAAGAACTAAGACAAAAAAGGAAAGACATGTTAAACATATTTATAAATCCATCGTATTTTATGAAAACACCATTAACACTGACAGAAAAAGAAAAAAAATCCTCCACCTCTTTCTCACAACAAGTCAATAAAGATTTACATAGCTTAGTTTCTCCTATGTGCTTCATGCTAATATAAGGTAGTATGTCCGGATATGCTGAGATCACGATATAATGTGAAAAACGTTAGTAATTTTACCACAATAGAATTAAAAAAGACAAAAAATGTAAAATATCATTGTGGGATAAAAAGGGATTTTTTTTTTGTTAAATCATTTCCTGGCTCTGCTAGCAACCACTTTTGTAAACTCCAGCAGACTACTTGATTTTGCCAGGCCTTAGTCTACCCACTTTTAAAAACTGAAGTATTAACGTACTGACTCGGAGTTTTCTCATGATCATTTATTTATATAAACACTGCTGTGACAGAAAAAGCACATACCTAAAAAGATGAATTACAGAGTTCAACTACTGACTGTCTAAGGAAGCATCCCAAAACATTTTGTTAAAAGCAGAATTCCAGAAGTGAATCTTTCATCTTAGTTTTAAAACGAGATCCATATAGTCTTACGCATGACATTTATAAATTATGCATAACTGATTTTTTTTATTTATGTTAAGATGAATGGAAGCTGACAGCACACATCTGGAAAACCGTCAATTTTCTAGTTTTAAAGCATTTAAAGCTCTTGGTTAGCTACAGATGCGGAAGTACTGACACTGAAGGAAGTGCACAGATCAAAAACAGCGTATGTTACAAATTCTGACTCTTCTGTTGCAAACTTCAGAGGACCACTTCGAACTGTCTTAACACTGTTAATCCAGAATATTAAAGAGTATTATTCTGAGTAGCAGCACTATTCATAAAAATAAACCTACTTTTTTATGGTGCAAACTGTGCTGCAAACTCTTAAACAACTGTGTTGGTTTGTCCTTAAGAATATCTTTAATTATTGCACAGTGCTGGAGCATGTACACACTGCATACTCTACAGCACACAGCTCTGTAGAGCATTTCGGTCTCCTCAGCCAGACAATGCCAGCACTCTTTAAGAATGCTGCTAAAACTTGACATTCTCTTTAATAAGCTTATAACCTGAAAAGAGACAGAGACCTTAATGTGCCAGTTAACATGGGCTACATGTGAAAGGCTGTCAAAATTTTGGTTTTAAAGCAGAATGTTTGTACAGTTGCTTCATCTATCCTGTAATGATTTGCAAAATAATAATTAAGATTCATTTCTGCTTTTTTTTTCCTTCTGGGTATTTAATAGAACTGAGTTATTTTCATACATCACCTTTTTTTTTTCTTTTTTTTTTTTAGAAATGTTCCTGGGACAACAAAAGATTAACTGTGTAGTTGTAGTTCAATATAGTGTCTTCTGGAAGGGATTTCACCACAGGAACCTAGTCTAGATAATTAAAATAAATTCTATTAAAAAAACAAACAAATAATAATTTACCATAGCATATTTTAAACACTACATTAGCTTAGTTTAGACAGTGTGGCATCTCCCAGACTAAAAAATTAAAATCTTTACTATAAAATTTATACTCACAAACTCTTAAAAGTTCTGTGGTGAAAACAGGGTTTGTTAAGATCAACTCATATGTCATATTCTATGCTGCATTTATCTACACAGTCTTCACACCACAATTTACTTCCTTACTTCAGCCGGGGTTTAAACAGCCTGCTTGGATTAGGTCCACCTGCAAATATCTGGTGCCTATCCGTAATCTAGCTGGAGTTTTACAAAGATAAGGCTCAAATAGTGACCACTTAGTCTTTGAACTGAACTAGTATCAAGCATTTACAGAAATACACTACATGAAAAATGCAGCCTATAAGGTAGGAAGCCACAGGAGAAATACCCTGTCGTTGCTGCTGCTACTGGCTGCATTTACAAAGCAAAGTGCCTTTTTATTTATTGAAGGGGAAATTAAATGCTGTTTCACCAAATACAGTATTTTCCAGAAGAAAAAACTTCACTCTAATGTCACAGGATCCTAGACTTAGGTTTATACCTATCTTCTGGTGAAAAGGCTTCTTATGCTAAAGCAAAATGTATTATAAAGGCTATTAATGATGTTCATAATCTCTTGCGCAATCGTTGGTAGTAGCTAAAAAGATTCTCTCCAAATACGACCTAACTCATGCTGTAAGGGCTCAGGCAGGCAACCTGATACAATCAAAGTACTAAACTATTTAGATTTCCTTTAACTGTTGCTGAAAAGCTGACAAAAATATGAGTATTTTTTAAGTGAGAAAAGTAACTCTTCAGCAGCTGAGGAAGTTCTTGTCCAAACTCTGTTTATCTGTCTTAAAGAAACAGGACCATATATATCAACCTGGGACAGGAATGGTTTAGAAAAAAAAACATCATTACAATATTCCTTCTGATTTCAGTAATATCTCTCTGTATCAAATACACCAAACTGTGTAAGAAAAACAAGCATTATCCAAAGTGTATTATATATTTTAGGTGCTATTAATACAACTCAGCAAATGTAAATAATCTTGACAAAGCAGCTGTTCTGGAACAAGGTCATGTGCTATGTGGACCAATATTTGATAGCAACAGCTAAAAAAAATAGGGTGCCTCTGTTCTATATGCTGAATTTTTAAAAATAATTTACTAGGTCAAAAAAAAGCAGCATAAATGAACGTTAGTATTTAAAACAGAGCAATCAAAAATCTCTCAAAATTTAAGACTATGTGGCCTTTACATTGCCTGATGTGGATTATAAGGAAGTAAATTTTTCGTTATATGACTACCCATGATTATGCCAGGACCACTCCATGGTGGTCCTGTAGCATGTAGTATGCAGTATATGAATGTGGTGAATGAAGTAAATATTCTGTTTTTTAAGAATTACTGCCCAATGAGTGCACATCTCTTTCAGTCATTCAGAATAACTATGAATTGAAGTATTTCTCATTGCATTGTTAGATACCCTCTAATAATCCAAAGTTACACTACAGAAATTCCAAATAGTATATGCCCACAAATAAGGCTAAAATGCCCTGTCTACAATTAAGTGAACATTTAAGCTTGTGCTTAACTTTAAACTAGAATAATCCTAAAGCTAGAGGACATAAGCATACACTCAAAGTTAAACACATTTGACTGTTTTGCTGAATCAAAGCCTTTCTGGTATTTCTGTCTCATTCACTGCACACTATTAAAATTATTAATTAAATGCCTGGGCAATCTTAACACTGATTTTCATTGTTCCAAGTATTTCAATTTTTTCTTTAGCCTTAGTTATTTCTATGATTGTCCTAGCATTAAAAATAAATTTAAAAAATCTACCATGTTCAAACTACAGAGCAAAATCAGAAACCTACAGCTCAAGGAAAATGCATACACTAGATGGGTCACACACAAACATCCCTTTTCCTACCTGCACTGTGATACATCTAGTCTGTATGTCCAGATTACAGCATATCAATGTTAAAATTTTAAATGTACATAGTAGAAACTAAATTTTTGAACAGCATTATATTCTTGAATGAATGTAAAGTCTGTAAATTGTCCAATAAACATTTGAATATCACAAGTTATATTCAGAAAAACAAATATTTAATCCCTCTATAAAGCTAGAATTGCCTATTAGTCGACTAAGTGTGCCTGCAGACCTAGCTGTAGCCAGGAGGAAATAGCAGACATTGAGAATTCAACCTTTCTGAATATGAACTCATTTCTAGTCCACCTGACTTCAAATTTCAGCATATCGGTTAATATGTTAGAACAACTAAAAATCTCACATCACCAAATTTGTTTCCTTCATACTCAGATTGTTTTTAGAACCGGAACTTGGAATATAATCCAAATTTGAGGTAAGATATATTATGTAATAACATAGTTTTTGTATAGTTTTTCTAAAAAACATAGATTGGTTATTACTGAATAACTTGCAAGAAAACACTGCAATAAATTTTATAAAACAAATATAAGATACTACTAAGGATGAGCATTCATTTTTAAAAATGCTTTTCTTAACTTGATTCTTCAACATTATACCCACATTAGACATTGATTATTTTTGTACAAAATTTCCTTTTTATAGTAGTTAGAATAGCTGATGAAGCTTTTACGTATTACAGATGTAAAAGCCCAGGTGATGTAACCCCACATACAAAAGAAAAGGAATAATTAATTTTAAAATTCAAAGCAATTAGTTTTTAAACTTTAATACATCTGCATACTTTGCAATATTGCACAAGGCAAATTTTGCATATATTCTAATTTCTTTGGTATTTACTGCATTGTGACATTGGTTCCATTCCAAAATCAGGAAGTACCTTTTGAAAATACATTTTACACAGCATGATACTGACGTACTCATGACAAAATTAACTACAACTTTGATTAACAGCAACTGGAAAAATCTGCTAGTAAATTCTATGATTTATTTATTTAAAGAATTCTTATGTTAGAGTTGCTTCACTAATTCTGATTGGTTTATATTTCCAAGCAATAAACAGCAATGTTGTGCTGTTTTTTTTTTTTTTTTTTTTTTTTTTTTTTTTTTAATTAGGAAAATCAGGGAAGATGCCTTTGAGATGTACACACTAAGAAGCCATGCCCAAATTGCAAAAAAGCTAAAGCAGCCTACTGAAATCTGAGCAGGAGAAGATTCGATATTGATGATCGAAAAGTAGTGGTAAACATATTATATGCTTTGCATGGCTTTCATATTTATGCTTCATTTTCAGAATTGCAGCATTTGTTTTCAAAACTGTTAAAAACACACACACACACACACACTGTGTGTATCAGTATTTTAGTTGCACTTACTCTACTATGACAACAAATGGCCTAACTCCAGCTGACAATGTAAACCTAAATCCTGCTGGATAGGAAAGGTTGTTTCCCCAGAGGAGCTTTTTTTTTTTTTTCTTTTTTTAATAAAGGAAGAACGCTAATGACCAGAAACTTACCGTAATTAAGTCCTTTAGCTTCTAGAACCTGTGTCTGACCATCCTAAATCAGCAATAAGGTACTCCTAAGATTTTAGAGAAAAGTTCTGCATGGTATACGACTGTTCCCCCTTTACAGTTATGGCTGAGCCTGAAAGTACATCACTTCATAAAAGCCATTCATTAAAACCCGTACACTGTCCACTGCACAGGCCCCCTCTGAGCTCCTCCCATCCTTTTCCTCCCAGTTCCATTTTTATAGATTGGATTTTATCTAAAAATCCAGTGGTATTGGGTTTAAGGGGAACTCTGCAATGTAGAATGAAACAATAAGAACTTCATCCAATTGGCCAAATTAATAGTTCATGCTGTCCTTGGACCATTCCTGAAGGAAACTATCAGATTTTTATTTATGGTGCATTTGTCATTTACCTGTATTGGCTCACATCAATTATGGTAGGCAGAATTGCTGAAATAATAGGGTATATATGAGGAAAAAAAAAAAATACAAACTTTCTTTCTGTTGCACCAGAGGTTTTTTTTTCTGACAGTATTAGCAGAGGCAAAGTGGAGAGTTAAAAGAACTGTTACAATGAAAACCTGAACCTAAATCTGCTCAAATTACTATTTTAATTGTTTTAAGGAAAAGTCTGTGTTCAGTGTATTTAATAAAGCTTTTAAGATTACAAAGTCAAACTGCATGTTGAGTAGAGTGGCATAACTTTAGCAGGACTCAACTTACGTAGCTATTGTGCCTACATGAACAATAGAATTACACTTGCCATTTACACTAATAAAAATAGTGCATTTCATGAGTGACATTTTCGAATTTTTTCCCACTTCTGTAAGCAGTGGTTGATCATTCTTTTCTAACGTTTAGCTACCAAAACTTCAGTGCCTCATCTCATATATGCTTGGAGAAGAAATAAAATTGACAAAAAACGTTAATCACAGTTTTCAGAATACTCAGCTACTACAGTATAACTAAGAGTGCATCATCTGTTTTCATAAATGACTGAAGGGATCAAGACAGCATAAAAAATCAAATGGCAAATGAGTATTTCCTAGAATTACATGGTAAATTGAGTTTATTGTTACATAGATGTTGCATGAACTCTAAGAGATGAGTGAAGCTGTAGAAATAATTGTAATTTCTACAGTTAAATTTAATTCTATAGTTTCTATAGTTAAATTTAGTTTTTTACAAAAGACCAGCACACTATTAAAAATCTTTTCCAAAGTATATTAAAACAAACAAACAAACACACACAGAATCAGAGGTATATTTAGGTCCATGTGTTCTGCATCTTTGCTTGAATTAAGGAAACCTTGCTGTTAAAAATGCAAAATTTTTTTTGAAGTGTCAGATGAACAAGCAAGAGCACAAGCATCAGCCTGAGAAATATCTCAATCCAAGCTCACTACAAACTGAAAAGATAAACTTTTAGCCCCATAAATTAGAAAGCAAACAGAACTGCAACAGCTACTTTAGCTGGCTTCCAGGGAGGATTTCCTGTGATACTATGACTTGAGGCAATGATATAGGATGTCAGGATAAATCTGAGTTTCCCCAGCACAGGTATCTGACTCACATCCTTTGAGACCCTATTCTGTGACCCTCAAGACTGACTTGTGCTCAGAAGAAATTGTATAAATTATGGTAACTAAAGTATATCCTCTGTGCAAGGCCTTGACAAAATTTGAAGTGAAACATCTGAGAATCAGATGCCAGAAAGTGGAGCTAAACGAGGAAGTGGGCTATGGCTCACCTTTTCTCTTCTGCTTCTCAGTTCCCCGCAGCAGCTTTAGTTGCATGTCATGAAAGTGGGAGACACGGCACTTTCTGTGCTCAGCAGCTTTGCTGGCCAGATACCTTTGCAGGGTGTGGAGTTCCCTGAGAAAAAAGAGTTTAGGAGTCTGACAGACTCTACCTGAGGGGGGTCTGCAAGATACATTTCAGGCCAAGGGCAGAAGATGAACACTCACAACCAGTTATATGTCTTGTTTCTCTCCCCCAGATCATGTTATCACTATAAAATCCTTCTAGGGGCTATCTAGCCATCAGCTCACAGCTAATACACAGGTATTCTCTTTCTTCCCACCCCAAAGCTTTTTCCCTCCACCACCTTTCACTCCGAAGTCATTTACTTTCTTAATTGCTTGTGCACAGTACTGCTGTCCTGGTAGTAGGCTGGATGTCATTCTGAGCTCTGGGTGTCCAGATATCCAAGCTATGCCTAATTGTTACCGGTGGTTTCCAGGTACTACTTACACAATATGCTTTCCCCTCTATCCACAAAGATAGACTTGCTGTCCAGATGCTCAGCATCTACCATCTTGATGACGGCAACACATTCTTTTCCGACCTTGACAAACACAGTGTGCTCTATCTCCATCTTTTATTCTGCTGCCCAGCTAATCTTCCCTGGCCACGATTTTGAACCTTTCACCCGTCTGTTTGCATCACTGGGATTAGAGGCATAGATTCCCTAAGAAGCTTTCTATGTCCTCCTCCTACCTACATTTTGAAAAGTTCATTTTTTAGCAGAGCATAATTGGTTCGGAGAAAAGAGAAACAGTTATTTACAGGAGGAAACAATACAGGAAGAACTACTTATGACTGAAGCAAGAACAAATTACAGTCAATTGTTCAGGAGATGGTGAAGACTACTCAAGCCATGAGCAGGAAGGCTGGGAGAACTGGATTCCACTAAAAATCATCACAGTACCAAGGAGTAGGCAGCATGCAAACAGGATTTTGTCAAGTTAGTACAAAAACAGTTGTCATAGTTATAGACAAATGAGAAGTTGTTCAGTTTCACCTAATATTCTCACTCTGCTTCTTTTACAACAATGCATAAATACTACCTATTGCATTGGTTCTTGAAATATTTCTTACCACAACGATCCACAGAAGGGCTGTGAGAAAGTCTGTGGTGCATAACATACTTTCACCTAAAATGTAACATTTTTAGACAGAATGCAATGTCTCAATTTGTACTCAAAATCCATCCTGTAAAAGAATTTCAATAAAATAACTCACATCAATTATTTCTGACCTTCCTGTAGAACATGTCTTCTAGGCAGTGCATGTCTTCTTTTAAAGTCTTAAATACCACCATAATGTCTGCATGAGTTTCCAAGCTGCTTCTGTGATGCCCGCTACAAATGCATTGAGAAGTTTTGCATTGTAGGATGTTAACTATTGAGGTAATATAATCCTTAAGTTTCCTTGAATTACTGTCCTGGAACCCTAAAACTACACCTATTCTGCAGGGATATTCTGCACTGCAGGGTCATTTCTATTTAACAACACTAGGTCCCTGCAAAAGAGATGCTCTTCCTCAAGAAAAACAGATTTTTAAGACATCAGATAATAATTCATTTGGATTTTTGCTTTTCAAAGGTAAACAAAAGTAAGAAATCTCCATTTGTAACACTAAAGTCTCCTTTTTTTTCCCCAAGTCTGAGTCTAATAGCAGGACTCCTTGAGTTGCCTTCATTTATTTGGCCAAATGATAGAATGGCTGTTAGCAGGACATTCTTCCATTTACAATTTTACAGAGGTATGAAATTTAGATGTTTACATATTTATCCATCTCTTCGTTTTAGGGATGAGATATTAGCAATACACACATGCATACTTTAAACATCCAAAGGAAACAGACTAAATTCCCTAACACTGAAAATCTTTAAGATTCAAGTTCAAATCGTATTTTCATCTATCACTCAGAGATTAAGGGATAACCAGTCTGGCACTTCATGGATACCTGAGAACCAGATAGACCAAACAAAGCTTCCAAAGGCATGTGATTGAAAATGACTACACATTTCTTAACCAAGCCCGAATAAAAGAAGAATTCCATGTAGAATGAGACAGTATAGGTGACAGAACTGGGAGATGATGGGCTTGATACAGTGTTGCATCTTCAGCCTAATAACAGAATTAACTTCCAGTTACCACTGAACATCTTACCAAGATCACAAATTAACCACACGAGAAGTGCAGATACCCATGGTCAGTAGTCAAAGCCCTGGACTGCCAGGATGTATTCAGAGAAGGCACAGAAATAGGTGAACATCCGAGAGCCAGTTAGGCAGTACAGCCATTTCAGGTCATCATCAAGCTAAAGAACCCTGATAGCACAATGGAGCTTGATGTAGAGTCACTTGGATATTTCTGCTGTGCTCCATGTTTCAGGAGGACTTATTAACCCCCTGTAGTATTGCAGTCTACAAGTAGAGTCTATGCATTTGCATTCTGTGCCCAATTAACCATCCTAAAACTACAGCTCTGGATAGCATGGTGCAGACAGATTCAAGTTGTCCAAAGCAAGCTTGGTTCTAGCAAATCTGGTAAATTTCTGGCCAAATCTGATAAATCCTGCTGGGATTGAGCTCATATTTCCACAGGCAGTGAATGTGCACTTTGTTTCCACATCATCTTGCAATATCTGACCATCAGGCTTTTTCATTGGCTAGGTCACCTCATGTGCTGCTATTTTAGCTAATGCAAAATAGATATAATCACTTCAAACATTGATCCACTGCTCAGATGGCTAAGAAAAGATACTGCTTGTGAAAAATCTTCAGACTTTATAGACCGGCTACTCCCTCCTTTCTTCAGTATTTTGCCATTCCACTCACCTACGCAAATCCTTGCCTTCCAGGTACTTACAGCTGAGGCAGTCCTTGCCTAGTCTACGCTATTCACTACTTCCATATCCTGCCTCCAGCAGGGGTTGCTCATATGCCTAGCTAGAATACCCCAGAGCCCTGAAGTAAAGGGCTAGACTAAAAAGCATTTAGTTTCCACCCATCACACATCAGGAATCAAGTCTAAATGCAGTGCTAATGTCAGCAGTAAGATACGCAACACTACTTCAAAAATTCAACAGCAGAAGATTCCTGAGCCAAGAAAATAACCTGTATCTACAAAATGATATTTAATAGAGTAGGGTTTTGAGGGGGTTTTGAGGGGGGTTTTGTGTGATAACTAATATACAGTATAAGACTACTGAGTTCATAAAACAGCTGGTTGCTTTCTAGCCCTTATCATAGTTTTCAAAATATCAGAATCTCTAAATGAATACTATTTTAACTGATTCCAATTAAATAAAAATTGTATTGTATCTTTCCAGTTATTCCATTTGTAGCCAAAATAGACACTGATTCCAAAGATAAGTTTCTTATTGTTTTAAATTATGCCATGTGATTACTGGCGGGGCGGGGGGGGGGGGGGGACAGTAAAAAAGCCAAGCAGAGTAATTTGAACTCTGAAAAGGACAGAAATGAAAAGCTTTTGACAGGATTACTATAGGCTATTTTCTGTCCTTTCAATGATGTCAGAACTTGCTTGTTGGACTTGGAATAAGTTAATGTTTTTTTAATCACACACAAAAAAAGAGCATACTAGAGGAACTGGAAATAACATTTTGTCTCTTTTAGAATTCTATCGCAAAAATAAGTATAGTATACTTGGGAAGCAACTGACTACAGTATCCTGCTATGTCAGCCAGCCATCACTTCCTATATCTGCTATGTTCAATTTCTAGTTTTGCCAACCTCTAATACACAATGAAAGAAGCAGAACTTGTTATAATCAGACAGTTCAATGTAAGATTACAAGCATACCTAGGAAAACGTAATTAAAATATGTTAGCTGTGTAAAGCACTGGCTAGGAAGCAGTATTCAGGAAGAATCTACTACATAAATTTTGGTAACCAAGGGCATGCTTTTTAAATGATTCAAGACTGAGAGAAAAGCAGCATGAGAAAAGTTGGACAACTTTCAATATGGTGACTTGCCAGTCCACAGAATACTTCAAGAAAACAGTGAAAAGCAAGTAAAATAAACCTAATTCCAATATGTTTACATTTATTATTCAGATGCCTGAAACGCCTCAGAAGGTTATATATATATATATATATCTGCAAATCAGAAACCACGGAAAATCAGTAGCCTAGATGTCATTTTGCACCTCTTAAAACACTTACCAGAATTTACCATGGGTTCTCATTAAAGCAGTCTTCATTTTTCTTAATGAAAATTATCAGTAGTTTAAAGGACAGGAATCTAACCAACAAACTAGGGTAAAATGCTACAATGCTGAAATACATAAAAGCAATAACAATCTTGTTTTAAAGAAATTCAAAAAGAGGACTGAACATTTGCAAGAGAATGTAAACTATGGCAAGAATTTAATCAAATAGGGCAGCGGGTTTACAAATTCCCCTATGGTCCTGAGGGATGAGAGAATACTTGAAGTGACTGTTCCTGCATGTTAGTCCTTTTCTGTTTGATAACTAAAGCTGGATCCTTCTTATCTCATCAAATATGTCCCTACTTCAAAATCTCTAACACAGAAGTGAAATTATGCCTTAAATATTCAGATTTAAGACTCTGAACAGAAACCTTCAAGAAAAGTTAAGCAGCCTACACAATCCAACAATAACTTTTATTATTTTTTCCATTCCTCAGACTGTTGATTTATCTTCAATCACAGAGGGTAAAAACTGTACTATACAGATGAATAAAACAGTCAACCTGATACCACATGTTAACATATCTTTCCAAATCTAAAACCTGTTTCTCAAAAAAGATATCCAATTTAAATTTCTCAAAAATGCCATAGATATCTTTGAAATCCAGTGATTTTTCAAAATAACTTGTGCCAAAATTTATAAGGATTACTCATGAATTTATTACTTGTTACTTAAAAGAAAAGGAATTCTGCTCTATTAAACACAGTAGTCATCAGTACTGTAAATGTTCTTAATAGCTAGCAGTCACTCAAGAATTTTATCTCTTTCTTGTTTTTCTTATTCAAAGATCTTGATATATATTAAAGAATTTCCCTCTCTCTCAAAAAAAAAAGATGAGTTAAAATGGAGAAGAAATAACAGACGTAACTTATGCTTTAAATGTTATGCTCTGATAGATCCTATTTGACATGCACAGCCACAACAGTCACAATGTAATTTCTGCAAAGTTTTCACACGATAACTACCTCATACAGTAATAAAACTACCTTTGAAAGAGTAGATTTTGATATGCAAGTGCTAATAATGAAAAATCCCCAAAAGCTGGTATTCCAGCTATAAATCGTCCCCTAACTACAGTTGTATTGCAATACACATCCTGTAACATCATTTCCTGCTTAAACTCATCTCATCTTTCTGCATCAGAAAATGAGAACAAAATAAATTAGCAATTACATTTCTCCATTTTTGCTGGTTTAAGAAGATTATTTAAATGCAAGAAGCTAATTCTTTTGCAAATTCATTTCACCTGGTTTTCAGTGCATTACAACTATTGATACTTTGGTCTAGGACAGAATACAGCTGGACTTACCAGTATAAGCAATCTCTGGGTTAACAACATAATACAACTGGGTTTTTTGTATTTTTTTTAAAATTACCTGCTTTATGTCTGAATTTGAAAATAACTAGTGTGTACCTCTTAACAAGCACACCACCTAAAATGCTTTTTTATTTAATGTTTGTATAATTAGAGGTACCACAGATGCATAAATACAAGGATTTTCCTGAAAATAGAAATATTTCATAATATAAAAGCAGGGGTGAATTTCATTAAATAAAATCTGTGACAATATATATTAGCAAGCATCACATCTCTCTGGCTTATCTAAGAAAAGCCCTTTTCTCCTTTTCCTGATGACTCTTTCAGACCTTTCCATTCCCAATTTCTAAAAGGAAAATACCCTTAACTTCTGAATCATGTACATATTCCTAAATCATTAATGATTTCATAGGTTTCATACTTATCTCCAAACTATCTTGCACCATTCTTCTTGCCTCTGTGATGTGAGTTGTCTAGGACATAAAGCATTCCCCGTGAATCACTGAAGGAGGAATGGTATTAGTGATTTTAATTACTGTGATAACATATCAAATACCACTGGTTTTAGATGCAGTGGAACAAGTGAAGCAATATTATATTATTATAATTCTATTATATTGCTTTACTTGTTCTACTACATATAAACAATGCTACAAAATAAAGAACTGTATTTTTTAAAAAACATAAAAAATTGTATTTTACTGCTTAGTGCAAAACGCTGCAAAAATCAAGGTTTTAATGCTAAGTACATTTAGAGTTAAGGTGCCTGAACCATGCAGTTGAGTATGGAGGTTCAAAACTTTCATCTGCGTACTCAATTCCATTAACTGATTGATCTGTCCATTATTTTCAATCCTAAGCAATGGTAATATTTATGCTCTTGTCCTAATGGTCATTTGTCTTATTTTTCTGTTCACTGAAATACAATGCCATAGCTTGATAATGAAAACTAAAGATTTTGTGTGAGGAAGCAGGCTAAAAGAATATGATACCTATGTCACAGTATGATTCCTACATGTCACTTTGTTTTTTCTTCTTATCCTTCTTTTTCCTTTGATAAGAATTGTTTGAACTGGCTCTGATTTTTCATATATATATATTTCACATATATAATGGTGTCCTACAAGATATTTCATTCTAGAAACTGAAAAATTACAATAATAAACTTGCATCTTGGAGAACAAACTCTAAAGACTTTATTGACTACTGTCTCAGTTTCACATTCAGAATGGATAAATATTTTTTCCTCTTCTCTTCATCCTTGAATTAGATACCCTTAACAGGAATTTCTGTATTTCCTGATTGATGGCAAACAAGCATACCATTTAAAAATATAACACATAAACAGAAATATTGAAATTACTATCCAGGTCCTTTAAAAAAGGAAACAGCCATTTAAACTTCAGTTGTTTCACAGTTCGATTCATCCTAGCAAGTCCTTGTGAGCAAGTTCTCATGAGCTTGTTTTGGTCAGTCACGTAGATACAATGGCAGAAAGCCATTTCAAATCAGAATGCATATAACATCCAGTGCTACCACAAAGTCACTGATTCTATCCTGCTTCTCTTTTCTTATTCCAATTGGCAAACCCAAAGTTAAAAGTATGATAATTACATATGAAAAGATGAATTACAAATAATGGCTTCATATATTGGTCACTCTTAAAAACATAAGCAAAATCCCACAACTACAACAAACTTCCCACTGTTCTGCTTTGCAATTAGTAAGAATACCCTTTTTTAAACAGTTGGGTCATGTTCATACTGCTATGTACAATAAAGTTTTACATAGTAATATCCACTTTGACATTATTTATCCAATTTTGACAGTAAGGTCATTTAGGTTTTTGCTATTAGATTCTAAAGCATCTAAGCAGATGTGTAATAGGACAAAAGTATAGTTGAGCATATAATCCACCTACACACGAAGTTACTGCTTACAAAGATTATTGCTTACAGGAATACAGAAATTGTAGTAGTGATAAAGGAACACAATTGAGAAAAAAAAATCAAGATACTTGTCAGATAAGGAAAAAAAGGTTCAGTAAAGTTATTCTTAGTAATCAGTAAATTTTAAGCTTTTTTGCAACAGTATAAAAAAAAGTAATACAACAAATTTTCTTTTTGGAATAATTAATTTTCAGAATTGTCTGATTTATCCTTAAAGTATTTTAACTTATACAAAACAACTCAATTTTAACCAAGCTTTGAAGTAAAAGTGAGTGAATGAGTGAACGAATAAATAAAAAGAAAAATAATTAAATAAATAAAAAGGAAGGCGGAAGATGACTGTTCCAGTGCATTCTCTGTGATGATAAATGGTAAATACTAAACAAGCCAATTGAGCAAGCTTTAAATTAACTAAATGCATTAGAAATAAGTAACTCTCAGAACTAAAAAGTTATCAATTTATGTATCAATATTCCATTCACCAAAGAAGTCACTCTACTTCCTAGAGCAGTCTTAACTATTTATAAATACGCGTATGATCTCAGTCTCCGGGCCAGCATGCACTGTTTTTCACAGTGTGACAAAGTGGATGGTTTACTGCTAACTGCCATGCTTTCTCAGCCTACACTTACTTCCCTTTTCAGTGCCTAAACAACACGTGTTGAAAAGAAGTTAAGCTTCCTTTTTTTTATATTGATATGATTGTGTTTCATGACATCAAAAATCCTTTGAACATTTTCATTTGCTCTTCTGAATTATTTGAATCCATTAGATCATGATTTCCAAACACGTATTTTCATGTAAAGGGAGATATTTTTTAGCTCTTGTCCTTAAAAGACTGTAGATACTTTCATGTAAAGGGAGATATTTTTTAGCTCTTGTCCTTAAAAGACTGTAGATACGTATGCTATAAAAAAATTACATCACTGACACACGTCACAGAAGTGTCATTTCTATTTAAAAACATACTGCACTTTAAGAACATAAAGGCTAGAATTAATGAACTAACATGACATTTAAGACCTTAATGAAACTGAGAATAAATAAAACTCACCAAACTTGATTTTTGCTGCGTTTTACTATTTTCTTAAGTTCATTCACTTTTAAGTATGTTATTTTTCCCAAGTTGGTACGTTTATAAGTTTTTTTTTTAACAGAGCAATATTTAAGGTATATTGTAACTATTTAGATTCAGAAGTCTTTATTAGCAATGCTGCTTCTACCTTAGAAATGCTAAAATTAGAATTGCTGGAGACAATAATATAGATAGGACACAGTTCTAGATATGTTTCCTTTGAATCTTTCACAAATCTCATCAAACAGTGAAAAAATATTACAAATGGAAGAACAGAAAAAAATCATAATGAACCTCTCGGATGAAAAACTAATTGGTACTAAGTACACAATGGCTTACATTTAATCCTGTTAATAATCACATACAAAAAGAAATAAAAGACTCACTTTTCAGCCATCTCTCTGGACGACTGGGCTAAAATAACAGCATGACTAAATCTGACATTGACCCTTTGGCCCTGCTAGGAGTTTAAAGAATTCCTTCTGGTCTTCAGAGACCTATTTTTCCTCAACTGCTCCACAAGGGGTGGGCGAGCTTTGCACATTTGACAGTCTCCTATGCATAACAGGTATAGCAAGAGCATTCATGTATAAATTATGTCCCAGTTTTAGTAACAGCGCAAGTCAATACTTGGCTGAATAAAACTCAGGAAGTTGGCACCATAATAGTTGAAATCGTGTAACAAGTTGCCTTGAAAAACTTCCAATTTCAGACAGAAAAGGGTGAGAAGGTTAGTGACTAGGAAAGCCTAACGGCAAGATTACAGCAGCGAAAAAGAACTTGCTCAATCACAGTAACAGACAAATAAAAACACGAATATAATATGTGAACAAATCAGCAGCCCACACTACACTAAACTTTGAGAACTACCGTACACCCATGAGAGTTTTTAGGATCTTCTGACAGTCAACATTCAAAGAGGTCTATTGAATAAGAATACTCTACTTATTTCGGATTCCTTTCACAGACATATTTACAGGGCTACATCCTTCCTGCCTTTGTGACATGAGCACACTAGAAAAACAGCTCACTGGCAAACTCAACCTTGGAAGCAAATTGCTGTGAAAAGAAAATGAGACATTACTGCTACTAGCAGCTAATTTAGTTTTGTAGGCTGGTGCAAAAAAAAAAAAAAAAAAAAAAAAGTGCATACACACAAGTGCACGCTTGTTTCTTGGGCTTCATTTTTGAATAAAGGATACAGCACCACCACTAGAACATTTAAACATGTAATCTTACTTTCTGTAAGTTTAAAAGTTTCCAAAAAATTTTTGAAAAGAATGGTACACCAAGGATTATATAAAATACAAGTATGTAGTAATTAACAAAAAAAAAAAAAAAACCATCTTAAAATCACAGGCCAGCACAAAAGTATTTCACATAAACACAAAGAATAAATTTTCTTCACTATTAACCCACCAAAATAAAATAGAACATCTCATGTGGGATTATGTATAATGTTCGTCATATATAACAAATATAAACTGAATTGTCTCTCTGCTCTAATTGGTGATATTCTTTATCTATTCATTCAATTTCTTCAATGGCTAATCTTCCTGGCTATTTTAAATTTTCTGTTAAAACAATAATTAGAAATCTAATGAGAAAAATCCTCCCTAGGGCCAAATTTATAGTATATGCTCACTCATTTTTATTTCTGTAAGTGTCAGAAGTATAGTTAAATTAACGAAGAAATTGTGTATGTCAAGAAAGGGCAAGCATTAGGAAAGAATTCATCCTGTGTTAGGCTATCACATTTTTGAAGCCTATCACACAGTTTACAGATATCTTGATAAAGACTGGAAATACTATTTCTCATCTTAAAGAGATTATTTTCAAATATTAGAGGAATCTGTATTCAAAGTTGGCAACATTTTTTTCATTGTAGTTCTTTGTGAGGTTACGCAGCAAATAATCCATATGAACACAATTCAAATGGTAAAATGAAAGTTTAACAAACACATACATATATATAGCTATACGCATACGTTTGTAAATATTTGTGTGTACATGCTTTTGTATGTATACATATACACACATAAATATACAATCACAAAACAGAGTTACATAAAATTGAGCAAACAGCCACATTGCAAGACACGTTCTGAGCCCACCACTGTTACGAAGGGGCGGGGGGGAAATCCCCACATCTCTGAAGCAGAAGTTTTCAATGTACGAGATATAAGGTTATCTTCCCCAGCTTATCTTCCCAGCAGCATCTACACTGGGAAGTAAGTACAATGTTAAAGCAATTACTGTCACTGCAATGGCTGTAAACCCTAAGTATTTCACAGCCTCTGCTTTAAAAGGGAAAGAAAATTCTGGTGTTTCACCATGCACGCAGAGTTTTAAAAAGAAACTGAAAAAAGCATCTGGCAGTCTCTATCTCCCTCTGCTTTGTTTGTTTCTTTCTTTCTTTTTCTTTTTTTTAAGGAGTTGATGGAGGAAGATTTATAAAGTATTTAGAATGCCTGATGAGAACTTTGCTGTTTCATACGTTTCAGGGCTTTAAAGAAAGCAGAACGTACTACAATAGCCCATGCAACAAAATCAACAACAAAAAAAAGTGTTTACAGCTAAATCTACCTACACTGAGTAAAGAACAGTTTTGTGATCATCTGGCACCAATATGTGCTATATCCAATAAGACCTTTTTAGTGCATATGAGTATATTCCGATCGCCTACAATTTGCTAGAAAAAGTGGTCAAAAAGAAAAAAAAAAAACTAAGTATCAAACTTCACAATGTACAAAGACAACAAAGGAGTACACAGAAATAGCAGGAAACTGGTGACAAAACAATCTTTGCAACTTATGTACATACTATTTTCTATATGTTGCATACGTTGCCTTCAGTGTTTCTGTAACATAAGCCACATAATGATCATATTCAGTATACAAGTCCATTTGAATATTTAGATCTTTTACTTTGTTATTTTCAATCTTCTAACGATGTCATTACCACCCAATATATATTCAAGACACTTACTACTGTTGCATAAAATGTTAAATCAGAGACATTAGAAAGGATATTAAACAAAAAACTGACACACTTGATCACCGTCATACAAAGTGAGAAAAGGTTTAGCCTTGCAGATTTGAAACATTCCTGGTGCTAAAACTTTTCATATATACATAGAAAAGAAGAGTTAAAAATTAAATTCAACAAGACCAAAAATTTTATATTGATTAGGAACACCACTATTAACTGGAACTGCTAGAATAAAAATTGAACAATGGATTGTTTACATGAAACTCCTAAAACATCCGCTAACTAACTTTCCTCTACTTATATAGATATGTGGCAGATAATATTGCCTCTCCTACCTTCTCTAGAATGGACAGAATTATTAATGTAATGATGCATCAGAAGAGCAGAAATTAGTCAATGTTGAGAGTTTCCCGGGAAAGACAGAATTTTTTGAACAAATTAAGAACCAGAAAACTGGACGGATTCTGGTTAAAGTTAAAACCTTACTAATACAGAGTTTCTCTAGAGATCCGGAGAGTTATTTTGGATTTACATCTGGAGATAGAAACTGTCTCTACACTAAAGAAGCCAATTAACAAGATGAAACAGAGTTTAGTACTTCATTCATTTTAAGATGCACTAGATTGTTGGCTTTTTGGTGATGAATAAAATGATATGTGCATCTAGATATACTAACTAACTGCCTGTAGATGTCACAATTCTTGCCTAGTAAAAGACGTTGAAGAAAATCTTTAGATATTAAATGAATTAATAAAAAGCACGATATTTATAAGTAATATTAGACATATCAATTATGTACATTAGCAAAGTAAAAGACAATTATTATAATTATACTAGAACTTAATATTTTCTATTTTATAGATGATTACTAAATACCACCTATAAATACACTCACACGATTAACAGTCACTGTGACATTACCACTGTGCAGTACTTTTCTCATTTTTTAGTTAGACATGTACGAAAGTATCTAAAATGCCGTGTGTGGCCTGTTTTGACAATACAGTACTTTGAGTTTTCAAGCCTTCAGTGGACATTCCTATCAGAAAAAAACTTGAGTGAATTCTTTACTCTAAAAAGGTCTAAATTTCTCCAGAAATATGCCAATATAGCCAAAGAGCTCACACACACACACACACAAAAAAAATCTTCTGACATCTTTGTAAATTCCTATCAATCTCAACTGCCCACAGCTTCAAAATATAAGATCAGTTCCACTAAGTATTTCTACATAGAAGAATAAATATAGTAAATTATTACAATAAATATATTTTATTCCTCTTATTAGTCCTTCTATAGTGTATTACTTTTATCTTTGTTCATTAATATAAACCTTTCTCTGTGCTTGTTCCATGCATATGCCCACACGAACACTGTCCTTTTGTAGGTGACCTCAGTTTTCACTTTTTACTTTCCTAACCCAGGGTCATTGTCTTTGGTATATTCTTTTTGTTATGTCTAAGTTATTTACATTTTTTTAATTACTTAAAAATCTTAAACTTTTCCTTTAAAAGGACTAAATCAGTTTCCTGTCACTCTTCAAAAATTCTACTGCAATGTGAGACTTCTTCCCCACCTGTAAGAAACTCAAACAGATAGGGACAAGGAAGAAAGATCAAACTGATGAGCAAAGTGGAAAAAAAATTCCCCTTTTAACAATCAACAGAACAGCAAAAAAGAAAAAAGAAAAAGTGAAAAAGTCACACGGAATATATGACCATGTAAGCATGGGCACTCTTGCAGAAAACCTAGTCAGCAACCTAAAGCCATGGGAAATTTAAATTAGAGCTATGGTCCACAATAGGCAGAGAAATCTGAACAGATAAAAGGGCCTGCGTGAGGTTGCAGGTATACTTTATCTAGATCTTTTCAGACTTCCAAAGGAACTCTATTAGTTTTATTTTTTTTTTAATAATCAAGAGATTCAAGTGTATCCATTTTACACCGTAAAGAAGATTAACTTTTTTTTTCCTTTAATCAAAATATCCATATGCATGCATCTTCTAAAAGGTAGGTGTATTCCCACTGCTTATTACAGCTTGAGGGTGCATTCTGTTAAAATAATTCATGCACAAAAACCTCCTATTACATTTAAGTAATGTTAATATTCTAGCAAACAAAAGGAAGAACTCCTCCTCCTCAAACTCACACCAAGAGACTCAGCTTGTAGCTTTTCCACTTTTGGGAAAGAAAGCTGATAAAGAACCACAATAATATATAAACAATCAAATAAAAATCAAAGTTTGTGACATAAACCTTAATTTTAAATTTTACTGGTGTGATCTAGCATAATTCTGATAACTTATTTGTGGAAATAAGTATAAAGTTGCAAAATCTATGTCACTATGCATGAATATTATATAAATGGAAATCCAAGACTTAAAAATAATGACAGAATTACTAATTAACTACAATGCATCTTTATAAAGATGAACATACTACTACATGCACAGAAACTTTGAAAGCAAGAGTACTCACTTCCACGGTTTCTATTTTAATTTTAGAAGCTTCTCCATATAAATAATCAAACAGTTGAGCCCCAGTCTTACCAACTGGTCTTTACAGGCAGCTCTCTGAATTCTGCATGTCTCAGCAAGTCATGTTTGATTCCAGGCCTCAAATCTTTACTGCATTGACTCCTTCAAGAGATATGGAACTCTCTGATAGCAGTAAGAACAAAATCCAACTGAAACTTCAGAACACATTAAGGAAAGCACTATCCTACTTATGTAGAATATCTCAACTGATTTTTATTATACTGAAATGTAAGAGCGATAATAGCCTAATTTCACACGAAAATTCATTTTAAATCAAAGCATCTTCTCTTCATTTCACCGATCCCTTCCAACTGTCCAATCTTAAATGGTTAGATCTCTCTACCAAGAAGAGAATATTTTTAGGTGGCATTCAAATTTTATTTGAGGCTGAAGTGGCTCATTTAAATTCTAAAAACATAAAAATGGACAGCTGAGAAGACATTAATATAGCATGGCCTACAGCGACTAAATTACAATATTTAACAAGCTTCCAAGGTTAGGGTTTCTATGCAATATCTGAAGAAAAGAAAGCAACAGTAAGTATGCTGTTTGCAAATCTTCTGTGTGCAGTAACATGCTATAAAAAAACCACTCAATTACCACAAAGTAAATCCTTGCTTTTTTTCTGTGTTGTTGTCATAATAATTTGTACAGGGACTACATTAGTAAGTCTTACTGACATTATGAAATGCAGCACATACAAAAAAAATATATCATTTATCAATAAAAATATTTAATTCCCTAATTTTCACCAAAAATCATTTTGAAATTTGAAAACAACTTTTGATGAAATTTAATTCAGCAATTCTGCAAACTCAGGCATCCAAAAGCACAGGAAAAAACAGCCCTTTAAATTTTTTTTTCTATGCTATAACTGAATGAAAAAAATCTTGTACACTTTTTTGTAGAAAAAATAACTTGTTGCTACAAATACCAAGGCTCTAAAACACAAACATGCTACCCTTCAAAGGTCAAGTGTTCAAAGTTAGTTGCCAATGAAAAAGGTAAATTAAAGGTGAAAAACAGTAGCGTAATTTTTCCTTTTTTTTTTTTTTTAAGAAAGCAGCTTGTTTTTTTTTTTCTCTCTTTATTGTTTAAAATACATTAAGGGATTGAATAACAGCATAGAGAAAAGTACAGATGTGGTCAGATTTCTTAATAGCCTCTGTAGTATCACAAAGAGTTAAAAGAAAATTGCCGTTTATATATCTAGAAGAATCCATTTTAAACACTGATAGTTAACACAGAACTTTTCCTTTTTTTGAGCACAGCTGAAAGAGATTCAACAATAAGTTAAATTTCTCAGAGGCTGCTATTTCCATTTTGACTCTATAGTAAGTTCCACAAGCTGCAGTTATTGCTGCTAAATAAAAACTCCATCCTACACTGAAGATACTGTTTCGAGGGGAGATACAAAAATAAAATGCTTTCAAATTCCTTTTTTCAATTTAGACAATATTTTTACAGTTTCATTGACTACATGAGAGGTGTAGTTACTATGGATAAAGGTCAGCGCACAAAAAGATCTTGAAACCCAGCATATAACATGGAAGTGGATGCCAAAATATAAAGATGGAAAAAACACTTTGGAAATACTATCTTACACTCTATTCGATGGTCACTACTTTTTTCTGTACAAAGCAGTTTTACAAGTCTGTAAGAGCAAAAGCTGGCCTGAGGTGAAATAATTTATCCCTTTTAAGTTAGCTTTCTTTCAGAACCTTAAACATATATAATACATACATATATATATATATATATATATATATAAGCCAATGTCAGAGGTCGATCTGTTACAAAATATGAAAATTACTTCACATATTCATAAAGTTATGATAACCTGATGAATTGATTTCAAAATATCTTAGAACAACCCATAAACTTCAGCTGACTTTTGTATACTTTGTTGAGTCTTCTGTTCTTCGTTTGTCTGAATTCATCATCAACACTAAAGCTATCAGTAGTAAAGCATTCACGCAATCATAAAAAAAACAATTATAAAAGCATAGACATTTCCTTGGTCACAGACTTTTTGCTAGAATTAAACCGACATTATATATAAATAAACATTATTTATTTATATATAATGGAACTATCATGTGCTAGGATTCCAAACAGTATCAACTCCATGCAGAACACATGTAAATTAGTCAAACCAGCTCATGTTGCGTCAACATCTCAAAATGTTATTAAAATGCAGCCAAAGCTGCTAGGAAGGTTCCAGAGCTTCTAATGAGGTTTTCAGTCTGCTGAGCAATGACCACAAAGGGCATTTGAATGTAATGCTGTTTACTAGGAAAAACTGATAACCAGTATTTGTTACTTTTAATAGCAATTTCTAGTGCCAGAAGTAGTATCTCCAATTACACCCCTTTAAAAGTCTCACTATTGTGTTAATAAAAAAAAAAATCAGGAGAAGAAAACAAACACTCCCTTTTTAATATCCCAGCAGAGAACAGTATACACTGTTTTATAGAAACTCTGGATTCAAAAAAAAACATATGAATTGCGTGCCCCAAACCTTCCAGGCACGGAGTGCTGCAGGATTAACCTGCTTTCTCTGAGGAAGGTATTGGGTGTGCAAAGGATAAAACAGTAAGAAGATAAATTTTCTGTACCCCTTAGTGGCTGGACATCAATGCTGCAGCTTTGAAAACTGTCTTCCCAAAAGCCGAGAGGGAAATAAATGCAGAGATTAGGATTGCTGCTATACGTGGGAGAGAAATATGTTAAAAGAAAGCTTTTAATGAAGGAATGGATGAAAGACTTCCAACTACAGGAGATTAACATTCTTATCATATATACTTTCATTGCAAAGAAAAGGAAAGAGGTGGGAGGGGAGAACCCTCCTTCAAAGACCTGGAACCTTTTCTACACTAAAAATCAATTCAATACATTTAATAAATAGTACAATTTGTAATGATTCACTTTTTAGGCTTTATTCTGGGCACCAAAAACTTAAAAGCTCAGGAAAATTGTACTAAAGACTTAGATTTACTGGATTTTAAAATGACAAATTGAGGGGAAGCTCTTTTTTGAATTAAAAAGAAAAAGCTAGGTGTACTTTTCTAAATGTCATATAAGGAAATCTAAAAAGATGACAAGCTGGGTATAAGTGATATACATAGGAAACAGTATAGAGGTATAGTAAGTATACTCAATCTGTCTTTGAACTTGGCTTACTGCATTTCATTTTAAGAGTCTTGTTCAGGTCCAAACTATGTGTAATCTCATCAAAGAAAATTAAGTCAGAGTAAGGTGCGTCAAAGCCGCTACAGACACAGCAACTACTTTCCCCGTGCTCCTGAAATCTCCCTGTATAAAACAAGAAAGCCAGAACCCATCTTCATATCACAAATTAAGAATGCTTGTAAATCTATTAGATTTGCTGAAAAAATAGTAAATGTATGACTAAAAGTTGCATTTATAGAAATACAGGGACAAATAATTTTATTTAATGTGGTATTAGACAAAAATAAAAAGTGAAAGATAAAAAAGGAATTTGGAAGAAGGTCTGAAAATAGAGAAGATGTTTTCATTTGTATTATTTGACCAGCCGTATTTTCAAAATAGTGACTGAAGAAAGGTTTAGGTGAATCCTGGTCTATGATCAAGAAACCAATGCTTAGTTTTCCAAGGCAAAGGAACACCTCTTTCTTTTACAATAAAAGAAGGTCACTGAAATGTGGAGAAGGAGTCTCTTTTTATTGGAGGAGTCTAGAAAGTGTGTTTATAAAGAATATTAAAAATTACAAGGTCATTAGTTTACAGCAGGGTAGGCAAATATGATGTAGAAAAATTAACACACTGAGCAGATAAGTTTAATTCCTTTCCTTGAGCAATTGTTTCGGATTCCAGTGGAACCTCAGTACCTCAATGGCTCAAACACAAAAAAAGACTTATCAAATGACTGACAAAACAGGCTTCTCTGATAGTCAAGAGTATTGTTCGCATTTCAGTTGCCTTTTTAATGTGATGCAAACAGGACACTATACCATGAAACTGTCATGGGAGGTCTATCCCATTTACACAGCCATAAGCACTTTCTGGAGAGAAGGGAACAAGCAAGGTTTCACCGTGCATTAGATTTTACATTATATCCTTACTCATATTTTTAAAGCCTTAAAACACTAATTTACAAAGTGTGTAATCTGCTAAATATTTGATCTTGTTCTTTAGAAACTCTGAAAACATAACTACACATGCCTCAAAATAATTTATATGAATTAACAGAAAATATCTTTAAAAGGATAATTTTCCAAACAAGTAATTTTTTGAAATTCCTTTCCTTCTTTGAATTTAAACTTTTTATATTTAAGTTTCACTTTTTGTAGTCTATGTAACTTGAGAGCTAATGCTGTGTAAGCTCAATAAACAAATTATGGCTACTTTACCTAATTAAGATCTGTGGCTTCTGTTTCCTAAAACAAGCAACTAGGTTTAAATTTAACAGTATTTTTATGCTGTTTTGGCTTTTGATTATTTAAACACAATAGAATAATTTTATTTTCAAACTGTGTCTCTGCATCACCATCATCATATGTGTTAGAAATGAAACAAGAATTGAACTATACTTTCTAAACAGGAGCTACCTGAATAACATTCACTGAAATTTTAGACAAGGTAGAAAATTATAAGTTTAACCTACAATTCAATTATGCTGTACATTTTACATCTCTGAATATATTCTTACATTAGGGGTTAGCCTTAGAGCATGCTATTCTATTTAACCATCACATATAGTAGATTGAAATACATCATCAATTTGTTTCTTTATACTCTGAAGAAAATATGCAAAAATTAAGACTTTCTGCAAAGTAATACATATGTAAAAAGGAAAAAGCTTAAATGAAAACAAAGATGGGTATACAAATCCAGAACTTGGTACAAAACTGCTCTGTATGACTGATGACTGTTCGGCATGTCTTAAATCTCCAAGCATGAGATTACTGTTGGTAACACCATTACTAATGCTATGCAAAACATATGAAGGGGTTTCAGTGCTGAAGTAGTTCTGGAACAGCTTGGAGAATAAAAATCACAGAATAAAAGTAGAAAGTTATATTTATGAGCCTGTTGCATGAACATCTATGACTTTCAATTCAAGCATCTCAAAATAGATGTACATCTCTTACATTAAATGAGACGATTCAAGTTCTGTTCATTTTGACAAGTTTATAAAGAATAGGAAAATTCTCCCTCCCTTATCTGTTTTGAATGCAACTTGGTTATTGTCCAAACCTAGGCCAAAATAAGAAACACATCACTAAATTTGTTATGGAAACGCACCGTAACTAAAGCAGAACTATCTACTGACACTAGCCTAGAATATTAAAGTTGCATTCATTTTTAAAAGCTGCTCTCTGTTAGCATTTCCACACCTTTATTAGGACAGCACAAAGACAGACATGAAGTCTCATATTCATTATACACCCTACAATACCTGACATAATCTTTCTGATAAACTAATTACAAAATATTTCCAAAAACACATATATGTAATTTTCTCAAGCAAATGTTTAAATATTTTTGGGGTAATCTGTAGAGCTATCATCAGCAATTTCAGCACACAAACCCAAGGATTTACACAGAGTAACCTGAAAAAAGAAACCTAATTCAACTGTTGCCTGTCCACAGAAACTAATCTGAAAATGTATTAAATTGGCAATGCACAAATTGTATCCCCATTACAGCAGTCACCATATGGCCTGAAGGCCTTCTAAAATACTCAGGGAGAATATTTTAGGGGGAAAAAAATGATTTGTTCTAGCTTTGAAGAAAATGTTAAAATAAGAAAAAATAAGAAAATAAAATTTAGCAACTTTGAGTTAAATCCTAATTCTTACAGTTACTTCTTAATAACTGCATTTTACAATCATTAAAAATATTTATAAGGAGAAAAATAGATATATAAATTCTAAATATAATATGGCTAGCTGGGATTGTACAATGGCACCTATATTCTTAGCTAAACCTCTGATATTGCACTGGGAACATGGAGAGTATTTTTTTTAATTATCTGAAGTTTGGGTAATCGCACCGAAGTCTTTAATCAAGTGTCTGAGATGAGTGCATGCTCCAGTCTATTTAGCAAAGGACTACGGATAATTAAACAAAAACATACACAAGAAACACCCTAGACAAAAAGTTACTGAGTTTGCAAGAAAGAGGTATTCAATTAGAAAAGAAGGAAAGAAAATCTTTCAGTTGTCTCTTCTCAAAGAATCCGTCAACACGTGAACAATATCATTGTTTACACAGTTACCCTGAGAAAAAACTTCACTAGTGTCAATATACAGTTTAGAACTACAGAACAGTCCATTTCTTTCTATTCTTCTCTGTCCCCTTCCTCAGTTGTTACTTTCCTTCTCTAGCATGCACTAAAGCTTTAAAAAGAATTTGTGCCTCCACAACAGAGGGGCAATGAGCCAAGCTACACAGGAGGCAGAGGTGCAGAAATTTCAGTCTGGTTTCATCTCACAAAAAGAAGGATGGCAAGGCTCCCTAGGTTAAGAAAACTGGTTATGTTTTTACCCTGCTGCATTTTTCAGAAAACTTGTTATTGTTATGTAATTCCTACTTCTGAATTTCTTTGGTCTTTAGTCCCAAAGCTCTTTTCTTTGCTACTTACTTCGATTACAGTAATAAGCCACTGTAGGCCTTCTTTATCCCCCACACTCCTTATGATAAAAAAAATACAAAAGAAGGTCAGAAAGTTCACAGTGCACATCACACTGATACTATCGCTAAATTTCTAGCAAGAGCACTTTTTACAGCCTATTACAAAGTACACTTACATATATGACACTATTGAAATAACAATGCTATAAAACGTTATTTGCTTCATCACAGTTTGCACTCAACACAATACATTCCAATTACTATTTATGTTCCATTTAAAGCATTGGCATCAATGTCACCGCAGCCAAACTCTTCCTCATACGAAATGATGAAGGGTGATAAAAAAAAGTACTAACCTTCACTGACAGAAGTTCCACACCCTTCAAGGTTCAAAATGATATCTTCATCTTTGTCATCTGCACTGCATCCCAAAAGCATCCAACTTTCCACATTATCACTTTCAGAGATCAAGCTCTCCTCCTCAGCATTTGAGCTATCATCTATTATCATCACATCTTGTATTGCATGAGTTCCAGTAGAAGTAACTGAGTTAAACTTCCTACTAACCCTTTTCCTTTGACTTGAAACTTTTGTGACGGATTCAGCAGGATCCAGGATATTAAACTCAGAAGCTTTGGCATGATTTGGTGTGGAAACTCCTGGACTGACATATTTCTTCTCTGGAACTACAGAGCTTGTTGACTTCTTTGCTTTGCTTTTGTAAACACTGTCTTCATCTGGTGTATCAGATAAGATGATGATCTCATGGTCATCAGAAATCTGAATGCCATCACGATCAGTCAATTCAACAATGTTCCTGTCTTCATGCAATTCCTCAGTTAAAAATGAACTCTGACCCCTGATTCCTGCAACATCAGCTTCTTCACTTATTTCCAGTTTGCTGATTTCTCCAAGATTTTGGGAATAGTGGATCTGGCTGTAAAGATGAAATTCTACTTCACTAGTGACACTCTGCTCACTGGACGATTCCTCATGATAAAGTTCATCTTCATACACTTCAATATCCTCTGTGTCTTCATATCCATCAAACATTCTGGGAATAAAATAGACTGTATCTGCAAAAAAAAAACCCAAAAGATTGTTATCAACATTATCAAAAATGTACATCCAAAAGTATCTTTCAAGTGACAGATTTGACCTTTTTGAAATTAGCAGGAATTACTAAAATTCTATCTAGATACAGACGATAGGTCTAAGAAGATTTACAGCTACAAAAATGAATTCTCACAACAATACAAAAGCTACAGAGTTCTACATACAGAAGATAGGGCTGTGTAGATTTTAGCTGCAAAAATAAATTCTCATAACAACAATAGAAAAAGCTACTTAAGGCAGCATCTTGTTTAATTTTAGCCACTACTTTAACCAGAACTACTTTGACCTCTCAAAGTTGTGTTTAATTTGCTCTCAGTTTCCTCAGCTTTTCTCCATTGGTTCAAATTCAGAGTTCCTGTATGAACTAGGAACCAAATGAAGTGTCTAAATTCCAGTTTTGATCAATTCCATCAGTTCTGATTATTTTGCAACTTGTGCTACTATGTCTTATACAGATGCCTGAAATAACACAAGAGCAACACTCATCAGGATTTTTACAGAAGTAGCTTGGAGCATATCTACATCTGGGTCACAGAGTCACCTAATTAGGCACTTCATAATTTAACCGTAGAACTGAAGTTCAACAGATACGATACAGAAGCACCCAGAAACTTTCTAGCCAAGCACAGGTCTGAAGGTAGTATAAAAAGGTATAGTAAAGATAGCATACAGACCTGCAACCTTCACGTGTATTAATGTATTGAACTGTCCTAGCAGGATACATGATCTGAGTTACCATGCCATGAATACAGCAACAATCCTCTTAGATCTTTACAAAGCACATCTACAGACAACATCAGAACTCACCAGCCCAACTCAACACTGGCTATGTGATCTCTGTACTGCTACCAGTTATACGTAATTATGTACAGTCTTTAATGGTCTTTTTGGTAGATCTAGGATTAAAGTCCAAATTTCTCTTCTCATCCACTTTGCAACACTGCTTATTAAGCAAACGTGTTGTAAGACCTTAGTGATAGGATAGAGTACATCCTTGGCAAGTTTATAGATGATATAAAATTGGGAGGAGTGGGTGATACACCAGAGGGCTGTGCTGTCAGAAGGACCTCAACAGACTGGCAAAATGGACCAACAGGAACCTCATGAAGTTCAACAAAGGAAAACACAAAGTCCTGTACCATAGTCCCCTACATCAATACATGGTGGAGGCCAACGGCCTGGAAAGCAGCTCTGCAGAAAAGGATCTGGGGGTTGGACCATGAGCCAGCAATGCACCTTTGCAACAGATAAGGCCAACGGCATCCTGGGCTGCATTTAGAAGACTGTTGCTAGCAGATCAAAGGAAGTGATCCCTTCCCTTGACTCAACACTGGTGAAGCTATATCTGGGATTTTGTGTCCATTTCTGAGCTCTCCAGTACAGGAAATATATGGACATACTGGAGCATGGACACTGAAGGGCCACAAAAATGATTAAGGGACTGGAGTTTCTATCATATGAAAAGAAGCTGAGAGAGCTGGGACTGCTCAGGCTGCAGAAGAGAAAGTTCAGACAGGATCTTATCAGTGCATACAAATACGTGACGGGAGAGGGAGTAAATAAGATGGAGCCAGACTCCTCTCAGTGAAACCCAATAACCAGAAAAGAGGCAACAGACATAAACTGAAATACTGGAAATTCAACTTAAAAGTAAGAAAGGGTTTATTTTTGTTGTGAGCATGGTAAAACACTGGAACAGCTTGCTCAGAGAGGCTATGGACTCTCCATCCTTGGAGATTTTCAAACCCTGACTGGACAAGGTCCTGAGCAACCTGTTCTAGCTTACGTTGCCTTGAACCAAGGGAGTTTGACTAGATAATCTCCAGAGGTTCCTTTTAACTTCAACTACTCCATGATCCCATGATCCCAAAGAGACAGTGTTTATAAAAAGTTCACTAAATATTCCCTAATAAAACAGAAAATTAAAAGATAGACAAAGTAACTTTGGTTTATTTCATAGGCCACATATTATGGATGGAGAAGAATAAAAGGAGTACTTTCTCTTTATTTCTTTGCTACTCTCAATCCTGGGGAAGCCAGTAAGTTTTTCTGGACATGAAATAAATGTCAGACTGAACTTACTTATTTGCTTGTGGAAGAAAGTGGGTAAGGTATTGTTTAAGCCCACATATAGATATGCAAGTACAAAAATTCAGATTCAGGAGCCTTATATATTAGTAATTTGTGTAATGACAGTATTTAAAGACCCTAAAAACTCTCCTTATGACAGCATCTGTGAGCAGCTCAGGAGAGTCTCTGATCATGACAGAATTGACCTCGTATATTCCTTTATATCAGAAGTCAAACTGAAAATACCTTTTTTCCACAGAAATAAACAAATAATAACAAATAAGAGTGCATGTGCAGGAAAACAGTGTACTTATTAGCAATCTATATAGTGTACTCTTGTTCTGTTTAGGCTTCAAGCAGATCAGTATACACCACTCAATCCTCCTTGTACATAAAGCTATGAAGTCACTTTGGTAATAACCTGCTGAGATCAAATTCAAACAGCACCAGAATCATGCTCATTCAACTTTTTTCTCAGCTTTGCTATCTCATCACAGACAATAAAGGTTGATTTCTAATGTGATAAAAAAGCCCTCAAAATTAAACAATGGAGATTTTAGTATCTTCTTTAAAAAATGCTATCCACATGATGACCAAGGAATTAGATGTTTAACTTCATGGGAACGCCTCAATACATTAAATTTCTTGAACTCCTGATTAAGATCTCTACTTAGCAAAATAATACATGCAATGGTAATCTGATACATGGATGTATCTACTAATTCCTAGATTCTACCGCTCTCACTGTGTGGGTATTTAGACGTATGCCACATATACTATGAACAACAATAAACCTATTTTATACTAGTAGTTAGATATGTTTATATGCTCTATATATGACGAAAAAGTAAAAACTAGGCCACCTAAACTGTTTTAGGTAGTAAAAATAATAATAATAATAAAAAAAAAGACAGAAAGACATCTGACAGACCAAATAGGCACCTACACTTAAAAATTTCTCTCATCTTTGTATGACATGAGCCTTTCAAATAGATCATAATCCGTTCCAGTCCACAGATTGAGAAAAGAAACAGAGCTAGCTCCAATCAAGCAAATTTACATTATGAATGTCTTGGGACATGGGAAGCAAAAATGAAAGACTCCCCCTGAAGCAGGTGGTAATTTTAGTGATACTCAGAAAGCAAACTTCTTAATTCAAACACTCTTTCCTTCTACTCCTGTCAAACCTTGGGCAAAGTTAGGTAAAGCAAGCAAATGAGCTATTCCTGAAAACATGTATCTAAACACGACTGCTGGATCTCAATTGTCAGAAAATGCCAAAGTAGTTGACTCACAGACACTTCATAAACAAGACAGCAATAAGAAGAGGCAGCCTTGCACTACAGTTGCTTTGATCTATCCTCTTAAGGCTCCAGAAGCTCAAGCTAGATAATGGCGCTCTCTTCTCTCCAATCTACTCAATAACAGAACAGTCAAGGGCTCTTTTTCTCCAATTCAGCATGTATTTCAGGCCACTGTTAAACATCACACCAAATATTATTCTGCAGACATCTAGTTCCACCTTTCATCATCATCAAATAACTACATCCTACATACCTCCTAATCCTAAAGTGAGAAAAATCTGGTTGAAGTGCTAACAGACAAAAACACTGCCCATAGGAAAGGCAAAAAGAGCTTGACAAAGTTTTGCTTGTTTTCCAATTGTTAAAGTGAAGGAATCTCTTACTCAAAAAGAAAAAGACATTTCTGGCTGCCAGGTTTCCTTTCAGAAGTGGAAAGTTTAGACTATGCACAATAGTACAAATCGTTTTGCTACCAGCTAGACTACAACAAAGTAATTCCTCAGTAAAACCATGTAAAAAAATAAGCTGATCCTACACAGAATAGCTGATTTTGTAGTAATATAGACCACAGAGAGCATAACACACAGATATTTGACACTTTGAAACTGGCCTCCCTTACTTTAAAAAAAAAAAGAAAAGAAAAAAACTTCAAAGCCTAGTGTGTGGGAGAACCCTATCCCTTCATCAACAAGAATCCTACTGCTATCTGAACCCACAGCACAGCCTTCCATGCAAGCAAAACTTTCCTTAGAAATACATAACTATATCTCTGAAAGGTCCTAAATAAGAACCTCTTAATTAAAGGGCTGCTGTTGTTAAATTAAAAAAAAGGGGGGAGGGGCAGACAAAAAACCCAAACCTCATTCATCTAAGCATTTTTCAACAGAACTCCTGATGGCTACACCTAGAAACTGTTGGGGAAAGAGAGAGGAGTAAAGTTTCTCAGATCATGTACAAAGTGTGCTTGACAAAATATTTTGTCTAGTCTATTAAAAATAAAATCATCACCACTTGATAAAAAAACAAAAATTGGCAGCAATACTGTCACAATCAGAAGCAAGATGCTAATGCTGACCTCAAGGTCACGGAAAAGAGCACTTAAGTTACTCAAAACATCCAAAACAATTTTCAAATTGCATGTAGGAAAATGCTTCCTTAGCCAAAATTTCAAAGTAGTTTGGGACATTCAAACATAACATGAATGTAGATGGTGTGCTGAATAACTGCCAGCCTAGGCCAATGTTTCCCATGCCATTACTGCTTCATGCACCTTATTTCCTCCTTTCCTCTGCTTAACTTCCTTCCACTGTTCGTTCTTCTTCAACTCTTAAAAACTTTCAGAGCCCGCATAGTAACTTTTCTCTCTTTTCCTCTTGCCATATGAAATATACATTCTGCTTAACTTCAGAATCTTTCAAAAACCTCTGGAATTCCCTTTCAAAAAACCCAATATTGAGGACTTAAAAGAAAAATAAACCTTAATTGCAATGAAGAAACCTGTTTATCCTTTACTGATGCAAAAATAACTTTTCAGAATACTAGTGCAGTATTGCTGCGACACCTAAGGTAAGACAGCCAGCCTTGGGATATCTAGAGTAATGCCCTGAATGGACATGCTCAACCTAGAATAGAAATGTTCTCACAGAGAAACATTTCAAAACAGCTATCATGAGATAAATATCATGATAGCTATTCCTGACAATTTCCATGGATCAAGTCCTAAAAGGTAGTAATTGTTCTGATTTCAAGTAGTCAAGAAAAAGGAAGATAGCACCATAAAGCTGATGATTACACTATCTATTAGCTTACTTTAATTACTTCTGGCTAAACTTTGATACCAGTTTCTTCCAAGGATAACTTGTATTGCGCAGTGCCAAGAGATCTCAAACTCATTCTGTGATATTGATTTACAGTGTGTTTCAAAAAATGGTTCTCTTCTCTAAATTTCTTCCATACAGTGCAAATGAGTCTGAAGGAACAAAAAAAAAAAAAAAAAAAAAAAAAAAAAAAAAAAAAAAAACTTTGGAGATAAACATAATACCTTCAAGAGATCACAGGAAAATGTCTTCCACCCCCAAAATCCTGAAGGAAAAAAAAAAGTTATAAAAAACTAAGTTTATTTAAAACTTTGGGGAAGATTGTTTTCCTTCTGACAAACAATTTTCAGAATCATGTTTAATGATTAGTGTACAATCATCTTCAAATGAATAGATTTAGATCAAGGATGAATTAGATCGGAGGACCTTAGCACAGCTATACCAATCAGAATGTTTCCAATGTAAAAGAAATACAGAACTTGAGTTCCTGGGATAGCCAACAGGAGAAAAAAATGATGACTCAACTGGTACGTATGCTGCTGATGGCTGCGTTTTATGTAGCAGCAAAACACAACTTTTAAGTGAGACCTTCATGAAACCGTATCCATTCCTTTCCAAAGCAACTTCCTCCTTAGGATCTCTAACAGGGTACTGTGTTCAAGATTGGAGACGCCAAAGTTTTAATGTGCCTTTGTTCCTTGAGCTCATTTAAAAGTTAGGACAAGCTACAGTCAGAGACAGACACTAACATAAATGACGAGTGCATTTGTTTAATGGCAAGCAGGTGTAAATTTAAGACATTTAGCTCTACTAAAACCTGTACTAATACAGCTGGCAGAGTCCAAGCTACCTCCACACAGTCTTCCTTTCCGGTAAATAAATTAAAGTAGGTATGGGAACTACAGGCTTCAGGGGCAGCTCCCAGGGCTTCCTTCCAGCTGGAAAGGGAGCGGCTGGAAGAGCCTGCGACAGGCCTGGACATAAGAGACAGGCGAGACAAGCACAGAGGGACCAAGCTCGGTGCTCGGCACGGCGTCTGCGCGAAAGCAAGGCAGCGGCAGAAACAGCGGAGCTGGCGGGGGGCTCCGCAGGCACCGCTGCTGCCGACGCATCAGCGGGCTGTGGCGAGGCTCCGCCGGGCGCGGGCAGCGCCGCGGCCCGCCTGGCAGCGCCGCAACGACGGCTTAGGCCCGCGCGGGCCGGCAAGCGCCCGGGAGGAGAACAGAGCGGCGCTGGGGAGGGCGGGCGAGGGGCGCCGCGGCCCAGGCGGCCACCGGCCCGGGGGGGGGGGGGGGGGGGAAGGCCCGAGGCGGCGGCGAGGGGCGCCGCGCGGGAGGGGCGGCCGAGGAGCCGAGCGGGGAGCGCCCCGGGCCCGGAGGGCGGCGACGAGCTGCGGGGGACGGGGCGGGCAGGGGAGGCCTCGGAGAGGCGAGAGAGGGGCCCGGAGCAGGCGGCGCCAGCGCCGCTCGCGTACTCACTGCCGGCCGCACCGGGAAGCGCCAACCAGGAAGCCGCGCGCCGGAACACGCGCTGCGCGCCCCGCCCCCGGGCCGCCGCGTGCTTCCGGCCGCGCCCCCGCGGGCGAGCGGAGGCGGCGCGCTGGTGATGTCACGTGGGCACGTGACGCGGCGGCGGCGGCGGGCGGGGGGGGCGGAAGGAGGAGGGAGGGGGAGGGGGAGGGGGAGGGGGAGGGGGAGGGGTGCGCGCGCCGCCGCCATGTCGGGAGCGGAGCCGCGGCCGCCGCCGCCGCTGCCGCTGCCCCGCTGCCTGCGCGCCGCGCTTGGCGGCCGGTGTGGCGTCTCCCTCTGCGGGCCGCGTGTCTCTGCCTTTCGCTCTCCGCGTTTGGCAGTCGCCTCTGGTGGGTTGGTTCTTTTTCGGTTCTTTTTTTGCCCGTTCTTCCCAGCTCCAATATGTGGAGTAAGTCTTGATGCACGAATTAATCATCAGTTGGGGGGTCACGCAGACAGGGACAGGGTGAGCCCTGTCAGTTCATTTTTTTGTGAAGAGATGCTCTTAATCTGCAAAGCATTGGAGTTACTCAGCGTGGAGGACTCGGTGATCAGTATAACCTCAGCATTGAGTCATGGGGTGGTTGTGTACCCTGATAGGATTAAGACAATAAACCATTACGGAACTAACCATTTCTTCTGAAAGTCATCTAATACAAGCCTTTTTCCCTTCCTATTATCTGCTACCCTTTAATATCAGAATATTAATCACTGATTTCTGTATTCTCTTGCTGGCCAGTGGGGAGATATCTCGCCTTCACCGGTACCTTTTAACTGCTACATTTGGGCCATTAAAGAAATGGGGTTTTCATTGCAAAGATTTCTGTAACCAAGAGAGACCTAAGAAGATTAATTATGAGGACAAGAGCAGCTGGAAGACAAATTCACATCAGGCCAGTGCAATGCGGGAGTGGTTTGTAGATGTTGATTTGCAGATTGCTGGGGGGACTATGGGCTACGTGGAGGGTGTGAAGGCAAACTAATGGTCTGTAGCTTCATCCTGCTGTGTGGAGACATAACCTTCTGTTAAACATCAAAAGGTGCCTACTAATTGTCCTGGTAGAAAAAACATTTACTGGAAGTATATGCCAGGAATGTGGCTGTTTCTAAAGAACCATTTCTTAGATGTGTATTGACAAGACATATATGCCTGTACAGAACTGATTCAGTTGACTGTATCTGACATACTGAAAGAAGCAAGATGTAAACTTGCAACTTTTCTTCTGAAGCAGTGGATGTTAACACAGTCGTAGCATGTATTGGTGTGGGAGAGCTCTGAGATATGTACTGCTTGCTTCTCACCAGAAATTCAGAGGTTTCTTCCAAAGCTCAGCACCTGCAGTTATATGTTGCACATAGTCTGCTGGAAAGAGGCGTGCTTGGCTCCTGGCTTCTCCAGAAATGCCAGCTGGCATTGACTACATACACTTCTTTATCTGCATTCACCGTATCCCTGGATATAAGCAAGCTGAGCTCACTTGGAGTGTGTGGATTTGCTTCTAGGTCTAACTAGGCTTATGGATGAAACTAAGATGGAATTAATTCTGCCAAGGACATTCTTGACAGAAACATTATAAGCAGGGATCCATGGAGAAAAAAAAACATAGCAAAATGCAGATCTAAGTGTTGAGTCATACCTGTGTGACATTTTCTACCAAAGAGCTTTCAGGCACATGGTGACACATGCAGCACGCAGCAGCACCTTCTGTTTCTGTCCACTGCCTCACATACTTGGTTTCTAAATCAACCACCTGCTTTGAATTGCTTCAGTATTCCCTCTGTTCACAGGGGAGCTTTGTTTCTTGCTTGCTGTCACTCATGACATTGCTTGCACTATATTGCAAATGCGGATGCTGTGTAGACTTCTCGGCTGTGCTCTTCTAAGTGGGTGTTATTTGTCTTATTCAAAAAAATTACAATGCTCGTGGAGCTGCTGCTGTACTTTAGCAGTCATGAGCAATATCTTCCATATATGGTTTTGAGGTATCTTGAGCTTTTTATAAAGACCACACATGATGTTTCATTAGCCCTCCTCTATCTGTCTCTGATAGGGCAGCTTTAACTGTTAAGAGCCTGTTTTACAGAGCTACCTACATGATCATAGTGAATCATAAATCACAATATAGTTGATGTTGGATAGGACCTTTAGAGAACACTTAGTTCGCCCTCCCCCCACCCCAGTGTTACCTGACATTCTACTCAACAATGTTACCTAAGAGCAGGTTGCCCAGGAGCATGTCCACCTTTGAATATCTCCAAAAGTGAGGACTCTGAAACTTCTCTGGGCAATATGTTCCAGTGGTGAGTCATGAGAGTCCAGAACTGGACACAGCAGCCCAGGTGTGGCCTCATCCGGGCTGAGTAGAGGGGAAAGATCACCTCCCTTGACCTGCTGGCAGTGGCCTTTCTAATGCAACCCAGGATCCCATTGATCTTTGCCATGAGGGCACACTGCTGGCTCACGGTCAACTTGTTGTCCACTGGGATCACGAAGACCTTTTCTGCAGAGCTGCTTTGCATCAGGTCAGCCCCCAGCCTGCACCAGTGTGTGGTGGTAGTCCTTCCCAGGTGCAGGACTCTGCACTTCCCTTTATTGAACTTAATGAGGTTTCTCTCTGCTCATCTTTCCAGCCTGAGAGAGAGGTCCCTCTGCACAGCAGTACAGCCCTCTGGTGTCTCAGCCACTCCTCCCAGTTTTGTAGCATCAACACGTGCTGAGGGTGCACACTGTCCCTTCATTCACATCACTGATGAGTAAGTCAAACAGGATTGGAGCCAATATTGAGCCCTGGGGGCAGCACTAGTTACTTGCCTCCAGCTAAACTTTTTACCACTGATCAGTACCCTCTGAGCTCTTAACATTGAGCCCGTTTTCAATCCATCTCACTATCTGCTCCTCTTGTATGCAGTTCCTAGGCTTGCCTAAGAGGGCATTAGGGGAGACTGTTGAAAGACCTACTGAAGCTGGGGTACACAACGTCCACTACTCTCCCTTCATCTACCCAGCCAGTTATTCCATCATTAAAGGCTCTCAAGCTGGTTAAGCATGATTTCTCTTTTGTGAATCCATGCTGACTGTTCTTGATCACCTTCTTGTCCTTCATGTCCTGAAAATGATATCCAGGATTACTTGCTCCATCAGCTTTCCAGGATTAAGGTGAGGCTGATTAGTGTATAGTTCCCTGAGTCCTTCTTCTGGTCCTTTTTGAAGATCGGAGTGACATTTGCTTTCTTATGGCAGTAAAATTTCAGAATATTTTGTTGCTGGACAAGAAAGTGGAGGGTACAGGTTTGTGCTTGGTGCTTGGATGTTTTTTGCTGGCTGATAATAGTACAACATTGAGGATAAGGCACAAGGTATTAGGTGGATTACCCTAGCAAAAGACTCAGAACAATTAGAGTGATTTATACTGTATCCCTTCTTTGTTTCAGTTTAGGTATATTCCAGGGCCAGAGGAAACTCCAGTCCTTGACAAAAAAGGGGTGGGCAGGAGTGTCAAATGTGAGAGAAGCAATGAAGGAGCAAGCAATATGCCTCATTAGTTACAAGCTTCTGCCAGGGATCATAGCCTAGATCAGACAGGCTTTCCAGCAGCTACTTCAGTGCTAGTGTCACCTTCATTTTTGCTCCCTGAAGGCGGCCACGTGGGCCATGGCTCCATGACCACTGGGAGCGAAATGCTTACACACTAGGTACTGACACTATCAGGTGCTTGAAGAAGCACTTTGATGAAGATGATGTGGTTATCTTTACAAACTAACCGAGGAATGGAATTTAACTCGTGGAGCTGCCTGAAGGAAAGCAGAGAATTAGCTGTGCAAGTCATTTGAATGGAAAAAACTTGAGAAACAAAAAGCTGATTGCTCTAAGAGGGGTGGGCCGAAGTGTAACAAGGAGCTGTCAAACTGGTGAGAATTGCAAAAGATGTAAGTGAGAGAAATATTTTAAAACAAATAAGTTCTTCTAGGGATTGGTGGATGCTCTCAAAAATTTATACCTCTTGTCTGAACTGTGTACCAAGTTTAAACAACTTACTATACAACCAGACTTTTCAGTCTGAAACAGTTGGTGATTTGGGTGAGGCAGAGAAGTTGACCTGTCTTGTTACAGGGCAGTTTGCAGGAGAAGAAATAGAAGCTACTTGGTACTGCTCAGAGTCAGCTGGTCTTTGTAGCTCCAAAAAGCAATGTTGCATTAAGTGTATGTATGTATGTATATGAGGGAATTACAGTTTGCAATGATGAGAGCGTTCAGAAGACTGATAAATCAGGCCAGTTTAAACTTCAAAACAAAATTTATTAGACAGGCATTCGTTAGCAACACATTTCATATCAGCAGTTAGTTCTTAACCATTATCAACAATTAAAACTGTGTTCAAAGTGGGTAGTCCCACATTAGCAGTGAGTACACAACACCAAGAGGCTCATGCTGTGAAGCTGGCATTACTGGCCACTGTGCTTGATGGTCTTAGTCACAGATGCAGAGGTGACAGAGCTTGATTACTGTTTGAGGAGGCTAGATTAGAACTGAAGTAGGTGTCTTGTCCCTTCCCACCAATTCAGAATCTTAGTCTTTTCTAAAACATTTTAGTTACCAACTAATTCCCAGGTCTCAGCTTCCACTCCTGCACTATGTGCGTCAAGATGCTTGGAGGGAATGGAGGTTACCTTCACATCCTGCACAGTTATTTGTATATTTTTCCCCTTGCTTAGCTGTTGCCTCCTTCATAAAACAAAAGTAGTGTTTTCCCAGCTCTCAAGACTGTGATTTTTCAGTGACTGGTAACTGACTATCAGTGAGTTGTCTCTGCTGGTTTCTGGAGTCTGGTTTCTCTACTTTCAACCTGTTCCCATATTTTTCAAGGCCTTTACTGTCACCCTGATTCTTAATGTGCATATTGTAACAGAAGATACCTGGCACCAAGTTCCATTTCATATAACGAATTCTCATAAATTACTAACAGGTTTTGCAGGCCAGCGCTGCTGTCTGGAAGGATTGGCACAGGGCGCATGGCCTATTACTAGCAGTGGCAATACTATTTTTACTGTGCCATTGAGTAATAAAATGCTTATATAATTCTACTGTATTAGTGTGCTTACGTTTGAGTTAAAAACAAGCTCTTTAAAGTCTGCATAGTGTGCTTCTGTTTTCATGGGTGCAACAGGCCTAATCTTTAGCTACAGCAGGTAGTGGATGAGGTGGAGGAATATTTGAGAGACTTTAGCTGACACTGCTGCTTAGAGAAGTCACGTGGTAGATTATCCCTCGAGCTTTGGGGCAATTTCTCCTTCCAACCTATTAGAGGTGAAGTGTGCATGCAGGACAGACTGAGGTGTATGCATAGCTCCATTCAAACTATTCTACTGACCTTGAAAGGATGCCTTTTGTATGAACAGATATATGTTCGTTTGTGTGCCTGTTGAACCCAGAGCTTTTATTTTTCATTTCTTTTCTTACAGGCCTTTCAGACTTTACGTGTTTTCTTTATACTCTTCTAGTACTCTCTTTTCGACAGCATATAATTACAGCCTGAATTTTGCCTCTTTGAAGTTTAGCACAGATATGCATATGTTGTTTGGAAATGCGCCTCTAGAAGAACAAAATGCTTTCTGTGAGCCATTAGTCTGTGGTCAAGAAAGAAGGAAACTGAACAAAAATGAACCATAAGGGTGAAGGATTTTGTCTTCTGAAAGCAACAGATTCTGGGTAGAGTTTGAAACAAAATTATGACACCCGAATACGCAGTAGATAGAACTTTTCTATAATCAACTCTTGCTACTTTTCAAAACAGAACTACCTCTGGATATCAGAAAACCTTCTAATATGTACCAAATTATTTTTGTGGTAGAGCATTTGCTGTTAATGTGACTAGAGGAAGAAATGGATGGTCAGTTAGCAGTGTGCAACTGGGGCACTGACAACACTTGCTGTCCCTAATCACTCCCTGGACCCCCACCACTGACCAGGTCAAGACCCCCTTTCAGTCCAGCCAGTGACCAGCAGTCCATGACCTGTGTAGCAGTGTTGGTGCCCAACTCCACTATGGTTCTGCAGTATTTGCATATATTAGATGATTAAAGATAATGTAATTCCACAATCAGTATTCAAGTGTTATTAAATATGATTTAGCAAAATCAAGGAAATTAATGTTCTTGTGTTTCTCCTTTCTGTCCCACTCAATTTAATATTTTGCACTACCAGTTACTAACCTGGTATAAGATACGTGTTTGGAGAAAGATCTTAAGTTAGAAAACTTTTCTCAGATTATTTTGAGGAAACACATTTCTAAATTTCTAGAACCAGGAGCAGAAAGATTAGTGGGTTCATGCTTAACATTGACAACAGCAGGATTTTTATATTGCAAGAGTTCTTTCTTGCCAAATTTGTCCTTTGTGGCCTCACTCAGGAAAGTCAGTGACTCCACAGTGGACAGATTTTCAGAAGAAAAGGAAAATACAGATACACTGTTCACTAGTTATTTCTTCTGTCTGGTTCTGATGCATCCTGTGTACAGTTGAACTCAACACTCCCCTGCAATACAAATGACTTACTGTGTGCAGTACTCACAGCTTTGCAAGGTGCAAGAGCCTGTTTCCCACCTCCTCTTTTCATAATTCATTTCTCATGGATCTGAGAGCTCTCCTCCTTGCTTGTGCAAAGGGACTTAAATTTCTAAGGAAAAGAATTGGCTAGGATTTAGAAGGTATTTCCATCTGTTCTCAAACTACTTTCAGGATTTCATCTTTATATGTCAGATAAGCTGAAAAATACTGTCTTCTAGGGTAGACAACTGAAAACTCGGTTTCTCACCATATGCTATGATGGAACTGGGCTGTTCTCTTATTCACAGGATATCGTTCTACACTTAATTTTGTTCCCAATAAGAGGTATACATGGCGGTAATGTTCTTCATTTTCTGTATCATTAGGCTTTTTTTCCCCCTTTGTTCATGTTACCTTCAGCTAGTGTTGATACTGTCATACCATCAAGTACTTCTCTTGGTACTAGTCACTCTTTACTCTCCCATACAGGAGATAATGATTTACCGTGCTGCAGGGCAGTTATTTCAGAAAGAAATCCTATCCAGTATTTAAAACAAGATCTCTAATAGCCTCAACTGTAAACTCTAGCCCTGGATTTTGTTCTTGAAGAATTTATTTCTGGTCAGTCTGAAACAGTGTGGCCAACCCCAATTATTAAAAAAGGTCATCAAACTAGCTTTCTAAAACTGTGAGATTGAATTAATATAGGCATACTTTTAAAAAGAAGGGACACTGAATACTTTCAACTAACATTCTGATAATAATTCCTCCAGTGCTTGCTTTTAGGCTTTTTCCGTACACATGAAAGCTAAAAATACACTTCCCATTTCACTCTGCCTGCTATATGACACTGAAAGAGAAACAAGAAGAAGGGAGACTCTGTCTGGCCAGTCCCAGTATGTCACTACCCCCTGGGGCACAGAAGAAGCTGTCAGCAGCAATGCAGAACTTTTTTTAAGTACATCCTCTTTGTTTTAGCCTATTAGTAACCAGTGCTTCTCTTTTCTGTCAGTTCACTGATACTAGTCTGGGCTGTATGGTATATATGTTATGATGGACTCTTGGAGATAGCTTATAATTTGGTTTGTATTGCTCTGGTGTGCATCAGTGAAGATGTGTTCAAACTGACCAATACAGGCTTTTTCCATCAAATGAGTGCCAACAGGATTTATTATTGGTCTTGTTCGGTTGGGTTTGATATCTTCTTAAGTTCTTTGAATGTAATTTCTCTAGTCTAGCAAATTCTACATGCAGATGAGGTCATCAGGAGCTGGAATGAATTTTAATGAGCCTGACTCGAAAGTAGTTACTGCTTTAAGAGAGAACTGAAGCACTGTGGTTTAGGTGCTGCACCGAATTTCTGCCTAAAGCTTCGTATGGTGTAGCAAAAGCAAGGCTACATTTTTGTCTTTGTTTTGTTTCTCTCTACTGGAAGAAAGAGAACTCATCACACTTTTTAGGTCGTGTTGTCCAATTACATCCATCCTAGAGGAAGATGCCATTGCTCCCTTTTGGAGGTGTGCTTCAGGGCACTTTGCTGCTCCAAAGAATTGGACAGTCTTGCCTACACTGGATGCAAATGGTAGTTAGATGTGACCCTCAGGCACTGACATTTTTGCTTTTACACCCATTCACTCTCAAGCAAATTGGGTCCTGTTTCTGCTTTTCTGTAGGATTGCTATTTCTCAGTATAAATGATAAACTCCTGCTGCCTGTCACCTGAACCTAGTTCAGACTTCCGAAGTCAAGACGTCATGTTCCTTCTTTCCTCCACTTCCTTCCCTGAACAGCCTAGCCCTTTTGGGGTGGCAATGACTAACTCACACAGCAGAGAAGACTTCACACAAAACACACAGAGTCATGTCCTGACATATGTGGCTAGTCAGAAGAACTCACTCTGTGAGACTTTTTTGTGTTCTTGAACACGAATGGAGCTTGTGGAGCTGCATTCCTTCTTAAGAGAAAATTCTCTTTTACTCCTTTTCCACAACCCACAGCTTGCAGTTGTCTGCCCTTCCATTTGTTGTAAAAGAAGGGAATCCCCTCCTTTCCGCAGAGATTCAAAGCTGTTAAAGGTGGAAGAAGGCATCTCCCTGGAGTCCAGAACTGGGCTCCAAAACCCCAGATAATGGTGGCATTTAAAACACTTCTGTCTCTTTCCTGTCTAAAACTGCCTGCTGTAGCTGAATCCTTGCTCAAAGCATCTTTTGCAGTGGCAGTGTAGTGCAGCCTAGGCAACTTATTTTGTACATGCAGCATAGTGTAGATACTGAGCTCCAAACAATAGGTTCCCCTACAGAAGGTGAATCATTGTGTTTTGGTCGTTGAAACACCATACTCTCTTTTTTATTTGCCCACTTTCACCCAGGAAGTCACTGGGGATGCAAAGGGATGTTCACTCTCTCAAGACTTAGAATACTGCCCTAATTTTGTCCGCTATCCTCCCCTTCCCTGCTTGTCTGCCCTTTGGGAAGCAGTCAAATGGCTGCACATGTTGAGAAAGAAATGAGGCATTTCAGACTCATGAGGAAATCTATGTCAGTTTCAGAGAAAGAAAATTTGCAGCATCTTGAACAGCTTGGAGACGATTTAAATCCCCATGATGCTTTGCTGGAATAACCAGCGGAGACCCTGGTTATTCCACTAAAAACCTCGTGTACTTTAAAAAAGAAAAGGATAATAAATAGGGAATTTTTCTACACATGTAAACTGGCAGTTTACAGTCCAAATGCCAGTAGGTGGCACCCAAGAATGTGCAGCATTGTTCATAGACTTTGCTTGAGCCTTCCTGTTTGCCCACAAGAAATGGCTACATCTGTACCCCTCCAGCCTCTGCTCTCTTCATGACCACACAAGAACTTTGAAGTGCTCTGCTACACTGATGGAGAGCTGTCAAAGAGGAATCCTAAGAAAGAGAAATTCTGGTTTTCATTTGCTTCTTTTAAAAGCATATTTCTAAGTGCTTTGTGAAACTGCATGAAGGAATCCAGAAACAGAGTTAACACTGCTAGGCATCATTAAAATGTCTGTGGTAAGCTCCTGTTTGCTATTGCTTATGACTTTGCCAGATAGCAGTCCTTTGAGGTGAAATAGCTGTAGGGAGCTGCTTCATCAAGTGATATTCCTTTGAGAACTTTCAGAACAAGTTGGCCTGTCTGAGGACACTGTTGAAGAAAATTATGATTCTTGGCCCCATTAAAAATTTGGAGGGATCTTTTAGCAGTCTGGAGAAATAGGAATATATAACTGAAGAATGCTGGCATGCGAAAAGGTCAAATTAAATATGCATGGGCAATCATGTCCTAGCTTTGGACAACTTAACTTTGCAATCTTAATGAATGCTATTTTTACTGAGGCCCAATGAATGTGATAGGTTGTATTTGTATCTGATTACTTATGCTAAGGGGACTCAGTATTCACTCGGTATAAGCTGATTCCTGACAGTCCTACTGTTTTTGTTGCAAATCTTTTTGTTTGTTTGTTTGTTTTGGGGTATTTTGACCTGTGAACTCCATTTTCTTCTGTGACGATCCAGCAAAATACATTACATTTGAGGTAATGAACCACTCATATTCCTTGAAGTTCAAATGGGGAACTGTTTCAAATGGTGGAGTGTTTTGCTGGACCAGACTGAAGCATTCAGCACAGTCCCTATAGGCACTATATAAAAGCTGATGGAGGTTGGCAGAAGTACTGAAAAATTTATGAAATATTTATTTGGGCAAAGAGGCAGGGAGAGGGAAGGAAGATGTAGGAAACATGACAAGTAAAAGAGCACCCAACTAATGAAAAGGAAGAGAGGGCAGGTGTCTTCCATTGTTATCATTTCTATTTTCTCATCTTGCCTCCAGTTTAAACAGCAGAAGACTGGATTGCCTGGGTCGGATGCATACTACATTCAGAACACTGTGCACTGAAATGATATGTAAAACGTTGGCACTGAACTCTGATAAACCTCAGGATAGACATTGGCTTGCCCTAGTGAGACCCCATGTAAGAGATCTTGGAAATAGTGTACAAACTCCCCACAGCTCCCAGGGGCTTTGGATCACGCCTTCTGTTTGCTTCTTGAATATAGACTACATGGAAATTGATCACCACACTGCATTTGGACCTATGCAATATCCTGAGGTGCAGCCCATCATCATCCTCAGCTGAGTGCAGCAGGGACAGGAGCACTTCAGAAGTTAATTAAATTCCCACCCCCCACTTGATCTGCTCCTCCTCTTCCCAGTGCTCCACTTTGCCGCTTCAGACAGAGCATCAGGAGAGGGGAGGGAGTGTAATTATTTAGCTCCTTAGAGCTAGCTCTACAGTGCTTCATAGCTTGTTAATTACAGTTTCAGCTGTGCTAGTCAGTGGAGGAACAGAACAGCATGTGGGAGGTGGGGGGGCTCAGTGAAGTTTGGAAGAAACCACGAGGAATAGTAAAGGGGAGAAGTCAAAGTGAAAGGCCTGGTGAGGGAGAAGGGGGCAAGGGGAGCTCGGAGACCAGGGAAGCCAGCCACTAGACAAAAGAATAGCGGAGAATGGGAAACAGCCAGGAAACAGAGGAAGACAGAGAAAAAAAAGCTGAGAAAATGCTGAGTATGAAGAGCAGTGTACTTCATCTGTGGTGAGTGATGAAGAGGCAGCTTAGGCACCAAAGAATAATTGTGCTTTGACATGACCAAAGCATAGCCATCTCTTTTACCCTTCACACCATGCCCACCTACATTCTTTGGCAGTTCAAATAAATGCCCAGATTCAGAATCCAGTCACTGTCAGTGAATGCATTTCAGTCTAAGTTGTATGGGGATTGGTTTCTGGATGACAAAATGGCTTTCAGAGAATATTGACCCTTTTTTGAAAAAATACTTGCTCTCAAATCATACTAGTTTACTCTCTGAAGTCCAAATAATTTCAGAGCTGTTCTCCCTTACTCCAATTCAAGCACATGAAAATCTTTGGCGTTTGCAAGGCAAAAAATAACCCCCCTAAATTCCTTCTGCTATGAAAAGCCAAAGCCCTCTGTGGAACACGCATGGGACCACAGTCTGCTCTATCCATTGAGCGTTGTCAGCACAACAAAGTCTTTATCAATTATGAAATGCCAGAGCTCATACAGAAGCCATTAATGGAAGAGAAAGTTTGTTGGGTTGATGCCTAGGACCCTTGCACACTGGGAAAGTCCTAGAACTGCAGAATTCCTGTACCCATGACAGTGCCCTGCCATCAGGAACACAGATGAGATGACGAGCAGGCTGAGGAAAGCACAGTGACTGAGCAGGAGTGGAGGGCAGAGGGAACAGCTGGCTTGTGGACATGCTGGAAGCCAATGAGGTAATAGCTGTGCATATTGGGGGTTAGGCTGGTCAGAGCATGGTGCTAATAATGCCAAGGTCGTTGGTTTGATCCGCATACGGGCCACTCGCTTGAGGGTTGGACTAGATGATCTCCAGAGGTCCCTTCCAAGCTTACCAATTCTATGATTCTGTGATATGCTTCCTTTGCTTCCTTGGATCAGTCCCCCACTAGAAAGCAGCATTTCTTCTGCCTGCTACTCTCAGTGTGCTGTGCTTAGGAAAAACATCACATTCAGGACACTCAAGATTGCCAGAACAGTATATTTAAAAGAAAATGGCAGAAAGAGGAGGGACAGGACCTTTGTGAAAAGCAGTCTTGGGTTTATCTGCATTTTCTGAAATGAACACATGTAAATTTCCTCTTTTGACTGAAGTGAAAGGACAGTTCAGAGACAGAAAAAGCTCTGTGCTCCAAGACCTGATGCTGCACTGCCAATAGATTTTAACTATGACTTCATGATTTCCATTTTCTTTTGGCAGCTTCCAGTTTGTTTCTCTCATTTTGCTGGAAATTTTCCCTTAAGATGTGTTCTTAAGTGATGTCGCATGAGACAATGTGCAGATGCTTTGCATTATATAATATTTTAACATTTGGCATTCCCATGGTATTATCCTCCACCAATACAGAGTAAGTTGTCAGAGCATGAAATTGGTATTTTTACATATTCTTAATGTACAGATGTCAGTCTGAAAGCCATGCAGAAGCTATGATTAAATTCTCTGTTTCATTCTGTGCTTATGCAGAGAATCTGTTTGGAAGATTCTTTCCCTTTTTTGAGAGGTGAGAGAGAAGAGAGACACACCTTAAGTAATAATTCACATTAATAGGTCTATCAAAAAGTAAAAGCTAACTTTAAGACATTGTGCACTGAATACAATGACTCATAATTCCAAAACAATAGTGTTTGACTTCTAGCACCCATGTTCCTGGCACAGTAGCAGAAAGTGAACAACAGGTACCAGAAGGGTAGAGGGAATATAATCAGTGACTCAGTTCCTAATGCCAAATATATCAACACATTCCAAATCAAATCTGCTCAGAGTTTACAAGTTTGTTATTCTATATTAATTACATAGAATGGATTTTAACCTATCTTATAGCCTTCTGTGATGGAATGACTGGTTGGGTAGATGAGGGAAGAGCAGTGGACATTGTGTACCTTGACTTCAGCAAGGCTTTTGACACTGTCTCCCATAACATCCTCCTAGAGAAGCTCAGGAAGTGTGGGTTAGACAAGTGGACTGTGAGGTGGGTTGAGAACTGGCTGAAAGGCGGAGCTCAGAGGGTTGTCATCGGTGGTGTGGAGTCTAGTTGGTGGCCTGTGGCTAGTGGTGTCCCCTAGGGCTCAGTACTGGGTCCCATCCTGTACAACTTCTTCATCAGTGACCTGGATGAGGGGACAGAGTGCATCCTCAAGTTTGCTGATGATACCAAGCTGGGAGGAGTGGCTGATACACCACGGGGCTGTGCTGCCATTCAGAGAGACCTGGACAGGCTGGAGAGCTGGGCAGAGGGGAACCTCCTGAGGTTCAACAAGGGCAAGTGCAGAGTCCTGCAGTTAGGGAGGAATAGCCCTAGGCACCAGTACAAGCTGGGGGCTGACCTGCTGGAGAGCAGCTCTGCGGAGAAGGACCTGGGAGTGGGGATGGACAAGTTGACCATAAGCCAGCAATGTGCCTTTGTGGCCAAGAAGGCCAATGATATCCTGGGGTGTATTAGGAAGACTGTTGCCAGCAGGTTGAGGGAGGTGATCCTGCCCCTCTACTCAGCACCCTGTACTCGAGAGGCCACATCTCGAGTATTGTGTCCAGTTCTGCGCTCCCCAGCACAAAAGAGACATGTAACTACTGGAGAGAGTTCAGAATAGGGCTATGAAGATGATCAGAGGGCTGGAGCATCTGCCCTATGAGGAGAGGCTGCGAGAGCTGGGCCTCTTTAGCCTGGGGAAGAGAAGACTGAGGGGGGATCTGATCAATGTGTACAAGTACCTGAAGGGAGGGTGTCAAGGGGATGGGGCTAAACCCTTTTCAGTTGTCCTGTGCAAAAGGACAAGAGGCAATGGGCAGAAACTGAACCACAGGAAGTTCTGCCTGAACGTGAGGAGGAATTTCCTCCCTGTGAGAGTGACGGAGCACTGGACCAGGTTGCCCAGCGAGGTTGTGGAGTCTCCTTCTCTGGAGATATTCAAGGCATGCCCAAATGTGACCTTGTCTATCATGCTTTAGGTGACCCTGCTGAGGAGGGAGGTTGGACTAGATGATCTCCAGAGGTCCCTTCCAACCTTACTGATCCTGTGATTCTAGTTGTGCTTTCTGGGCTTGTAGATCTGCTTTCCCCATGTGCAGGGTCAGAGAGAATGGAGTTTTGCATTAGGTCTGCCTCTAGTGTGGCCCTCTAACAGCACACTTTAGAGTTCAGTTATTACACCCTTGGGCATTTGCTAAATAGCATTTGATTTGAATGACATTCAGGAGCAGCTGGATGTTGACAGAGTCAGACCCCAGGTGTCTCATATTAGGTGTAGAGCAAATAAGGGCCACACAGTCAGTATAGTCAGTGAGGAGGCAAAACAACCCCAAACTACTTTGAGCACTACTGCATACAAATGTGACAGCTGATGCACTAACAGAATCAACAGCTGTTAATACAGACTCAGCAACTTTAACCACAAGGCCACCTCTCAAGCCACTGCCTCCCTCCCCACTTTTTATTTTAATAGGGCAAATGAAGCAGGAATTGTGTCATTAACAGTGTCTAGTCAACCTTAACCCTGTTTCATTCCTCCTGTCTTATGTTACAGAGGCAGACACCCAGGAAAGCTGATGTCTATTGCAATATACCTACAAGAAGTGGAATGCGGGAGACTGGAGGGTCAAACCTTTATAGTATTGCCAAACTGGAGCAGCTTTGTTTTTGTGCAATAGTTGTATATATTCTTTGATACTTGTAACCTAAGATCTTTGGATTCATGATGTCTTTGATGCTTAAGTATGCAAAAACATGGGTGTGAATTTGTTTGCTGGACAACAAATTGGACAATGTGAAACTTCCTGTAGCCAGGAAGTCTGAGTGTCCATATGAGACTAGCTCCATGCAATGTCTAGTTCTGGCTGGCTTGCAGTATTTGCTCTCTGTTATGTAGCATATAGAGCATATCCCCAGGGGCATGCAAGAGCAAAACACCGTATTTCCTGTAAAGGCATATGGGACATATTAAGCCAAAGCCAAATAGGCAGTTGTTCAGGGCAGCAGACTACTGGGCAGGCAAAACTGTCATGTTTTGCCCATTCTGTTTTCCAGAGCAATGGAAAGCCAGCCAGTGGGGGCTGCTGCTCTAGACAGAGGTATCAGGATTTACAGGGCTGCAGCCACCCCTAAGGTGATGGATATAGGAGTGATACCCACACAGCTCAGCACAAAAGCATGATGATCATGATGATGAATGTGGTACTATTTTAACATTGCAATCTTAGCTAACTAAATTGCTGAAATAAGTAGTAGGTATCTACCTCAGTAGGATTGCTGATTTCTTAAAGGGTTATGGCCCATGGGATGACCATATCTATCCAGCTATTGCATGTAGCTAGGAACAGATGGAAGGCCTCCATACAGCAGAACTGGAGCAGAGAGATGGACAGGAGACATCTCTTGGGGCAGCTGGAGAAAGCAAGTAGGTGGTCAGTTCACTTGAGGGCCCTACATTTTGTAGAAGGGAAAATTTCTCTGAGAAGCTGTCAGGCATGTGAGAGTTTCCTCTGCTGGAAACAGATTAGCAGGCAGACACAGCGCAGTGTATGCAGAGAAGGTGTCAGTATACAAATACCAACATTTAAGAAAAGACTGAAATTCTGGTGACCTGCTCAACCTTCATTCATTCCCTAGGAGGGAAAACAAAGATGAAGGAGGGACATTTTCCCAGAAGTCCTTGTTCAGCCCAGTTGAAGAAGATTATTTGTTGACTTTATGAAAGCAACACATGCCAAGGCAAGAGAAAAAGGAAGTGGAGAGAAGATAAGCTACAGCTCAGCATAGCTGGAAATTCAGGTATCTGAGCAACCAGTTGCCTGCTCTGTGCTGGTTGTATATGAACCAGCAGTTTACAGTGTCTTCAAACATGGATAGGTTTCCACAGGGACAAATAGATGTGTAACCCTGAGAAGTCTCCCCACGAAAGTCTAATGTCCTCATGGTAAAATTGATTAAAGTAGTAGTCCTAAACAAAAGAGTTCTGAAAAATATTCTCCTGGGAGTGCAGCAGTAAGTTTTGTTTTCTTGAGAAATACAATTTTTTTTATCAAAGCTTTCTCACGGAAAAAAAAAAAAAAAAAAAAAAAAAAAAAAAAAAAAAAAAGCGTAGCCTGAGTCATATACATGGTGTAGAAAATTTCAGCCGAAAGTCTTTGAGTTTAGAAAAGTTGTGAGCAAGTGAAGAACTTACATGCTATGCTCATTTAGTGAGTGAGGCTTGAATTGCCTGTAATTACACAAGGAAGCATGTGTGTATACTAGAAACTATACTAACAAGCTGTTACTTCATTTTCACTGTTCTGCAGCAAACACTTAAGGTCAGGATGATCTCAGTGTCTTGCATATGGGCCTAAGGTTAATTCAGAGCACAAAGTCTCAGCCGTGATGCCTAGCAGCCATTCCTTCCTGTCCCGTTGCACTAGAGGGAACATTTAAAACACGTCTTTCTATGGAATCATCTCTGACTATAGAAAGTGTAGAGCAGGTTCTCCTCTCTTTCCCCATTTAGGGTATCTGCGGATAACTAAGGCATGAATGGACTAAACCAGCAGCAAGAGCAATCGTGGCAGGGCTAGCCCACATAGTGATGGCTTACTCCATGGGAATGCTTGTGCCAAGATAGCCTATTTCAACTAATTGGTAACTTGTTCTACAGCTACTCAAAAACTGAACATAGCCTTCTTCTTCCTGCTAATAAACAGGCACTTCTTCTGGTGTTTGCAGTTTGCTCATCCTGTTTTGAATGGTCCATGTCTGAAGTCTACCTGGGATGTGCTTGGGCCTATCAGATCTTGGAGGTTTGTAAAATACTCTAGAGTGATTGTTTCCAGCTTTGTCTGTCTAGATGACAGCTACAAAGATATTTTTTAAAATAAAATAAAATAAAAAATAAAATAAAAGAAGGCACACAAACTAGAAGCACAGTTTCCAATGAAATACACGCAATGGTAGAAAACAAATGTCAGAGTGTCACTTATATATTGGCTCACCCAGACTGAGCTTAAGACCACGGCCAAGGCAGAACAGTTTATAGTAATGGGCTTGTTTTGGAGATTCATCCTCAGCTGTTCATATCCCATTACCCCACTTTCCAATGTAGTAAAGCCAGGAGACATGTCTGATAGCATGAGAGGTTTCATTTTGCTTTGTTACAGTGCTCTTTGCATGTTCATAACAGCACACCCATACAGCTACAGTCAAGAAAACTAAACTGCACCATGTCCTGAGTTGTGGAAGATAAGAAGAGAGGAGTTAGGTTAGGGAGAGCTCCTACCTACCACTGTCCAATGCTGTGCTAGACTTAAGGTAGGTGAAGATCACTCCTGATCTGGGATCATTCAACCCCAGCTAGATTTGATCCATTTGTTAGCACTTGAAGAGAGAGACTTTGACAAAAATATGTTCATAATATATTAATGTTACGCTGAAAGTAACAGAAGGAAAGGAAAAGAGTTTACAATGGAGAAAGAAAACAGAATGAACATTCATGATCAGAAAGACATATGGCTAGAGACAAAGGCATATACCTACAACATAGCTCAGTCATCAATAGCCTGAGCTTAAATGCAGCTTCCAGCTGTGTCAGGAAGGCTCCCAGCACTTACAGCTTTCTCACAACTTAGCTGTTTTCCCGGCAGTCTGATCCGAGGTTACAGGTGCGCCATAGCAGGGCTGACCTTAAACAGAAACAACCAAACCTGTGGCACAGGGAACAGCTCCTGGGGCCCTAACACACAGCAGCTAGCCTGAAGGCCTCAAGCGAACACCCACTGAACACTGCCTAAGAAAAGAGTCCAGAACAAGAAGCTTGCTGGAGTCATGGTGTGGTAATCGGGTGGAATGGAGACAAAATCCAGCTGTCCCCATAATGTCATGGGAGCTTGGGACTGGTGCCCTGAACTACAGTGACTGGAGTTAGACACTGACTCACAGGAAGAATCTTATGGCAGGTCATCACACCAGCAGGTCAGGGAGCAGACCTGAGCGAACTATACATCCCTGCATCCCAACATCCGGCATCCTGACATTGCTAAGAAGGCCTGAAATGCAATTTGTGCTAGTCTAGCAAAGAATGATGGATTCAATCTTTAGGAGGCAAGATGTGTCCAGAATACAGGATCCCTTGTATAGAACACAGGATCTTGTGTTTCCCAGACATTCAAGTCTTGATTGTGTGTTGGTACAAGAAAACCAATGACTTTAGTCATCTGTCGTCCTTAAATAAAGGACAAAAAGTCACTTTATTCTCCTTCCATCTCTTCAGCTGCAATCACATCAGGCATCTGCAATTTCTTAGGTAGACTCCCACTGTCTGCCACTGGGTTGGGGGATAGCTGTAGTTCCTGCAGACTGGGACTGTGCAGGGGGTCCCAGTGCTTGAGATGAACAGCCACATGCAGTATGTTTGAGAGAGATGTTGCTCAGTGTTCTCCCTGCTGTCCTTTGTGTGGTCTGAATCATACACCCTCCAGGAATGCATACACAACAGGAAAGCTCACATCAAAGCACAGGAGAAAAGAGAGGTCTGTCAGACGGAAAATCAAAGCGGAGAGAGAGAAACACATTTGTAGATCACACAGGATCTAAATCAGCAACCTGCTAGAGGCAGGAAAATACCTTCCGCTGCTGTTCAGTGGAAGGGAGATCATGGAAACTTCCTGATCAGAACTCCCTGCCTCCTCTTTCTGGGCTACTCCCCCCCGGGAGGATGAAATGCCAGCATAAATACTCAGGTAAAATTACTCATTCATCTGTTTGCAGAAATACCTTGGTCACTTTGCTACATCACTGTCTGGGAGGGGTGAACTTAAGTGGAAGTCCTTGAAGAAGGACTGTTAAAATAAATCCTAGAGGTTTAGGTTCAGACAGTCACTGCAGTGTGTTTTAACACTAGCTCATCTATGAATTATTGTATATTATGTAACCTAATATTGGTTTCTAGGAAGAACTAGAACTTTCTCTAACCTTTGTCATTTTTATTTATAATTCATTGATTTCATGCTAATATTTCAATATTTTCCTTACAAAAAATAAAATTTATAGCCCTTTTCACCCAAGGAGTCTGCTTGGATATATGTATGTTATACATATAGATTTTATTAAATAAATAATTAAAGAATTATTCTGAAATCAGGTTGTGCCTAATGTCATCTTACCTTGTGTCATGAGTTCATGAAATAACCTTATATTTTGTGTACTGTATCTGTTGAGGCATATTATAGTTTCCAGGAAGTTCTCTGAGGTATTTAGATTTATTTCAATGTTTACAATGCATTTGTTGTTCATTAAGCATATTTACCTAGGCTAACCCAACATGAAAGAAATTATCTTGTTTACAGTGGAATCTTGACAAAAATGCATGCAGAAAAGATAGACAAACACACATAAACCTGAATTGCTGAGTGGAACATTGATTTGCTGCCACTTCCAATTTTTCTCATTAGAACTTATTTTGTTTGAACATAACTCAGTACTCCATGTAAATCTGAAGTTGTTAATCTTATTACTATACAGAAAACAAATTAATTATTATGCATGATATTGGAAATGGGTTGTTAGGTTGGCATTGGGAAGATTAGAAAAATACACTCATTACTTCAAATGATATCTGATATACATGTACAACTCTGTTTTTTTAAATAATTTGCAATATTCAGATAGCAAATACAGCAAGTAGGAAAGCTCTTCTGTGTGGCTTTAAAATTTCAGGTCTATATTCTGAAAGTTAGATTAAGGACTGCAGTTTGCAGTTAAACATTTGTATTTTAAAATACCGGTATTCTAGCATTGCATATGAAGCTGTTGGATTGCATTTCATCCAGCTACAATGATGCATTCACTATGTTAATATAACTAGCTAGTATGAGGTTCAGATGGCTCACCGAGACAAGAGAAGAATCTGCATTTCAAGTTTGCTATCTCACCTTGCCTACACTCCTATAAATACTTGGATTGATAGAGGAAGCTTGTTAGTGACATTCTTTGTTTTTTTTTTTTTTTTTTTTTTCGTAATAATACTGAAGTAAGAAAAGAAACTATGTAAGATTTCTTCAGTGAAACTTGCATAACTGCTTGGGAAACCAGGCTGTGCTCTGGACTTCCAGATCCTATGGTAATAACAATATTAACTAATCAGTGCCTGTGGGGTTTTGTTTTGTTTTGTTTTAAAGCTGTTTGTATGGAGGACGTTATTTCCTTGCTGGTGAGCTACAGAGAACGGTCGAGTGGGATACATGTGTTCTGCGAAGAGTGCTAGAAGTGTCGACCTCTTTGCTGAGTGGTGGAAGGGACAAGCATGAGCAGCTGGACTCACAACATCCTTTAAGATGTTGTGCTCGTTGCTTAAATCTCTAATCGCAAAAGTCATTAAATTGTTTGCTGCTTGCAAGTGCCACTTCTACAGATGAGGTGGTATATATAACCCTCAGCAGTCAAAACTGTTAAGTCATGCCCACAGAATCATAAGATAATCAACAAAATGATGTATTTTTTTCTATTAATATGGAGTTTTCTTATTTGCTGTTGGGCTTTGCATGCTCAGAGACTACCTCACAGCTTCTCTTCTGCAGTCTTGCAGATGAGAAATGTGCTTTTCTCTAAGGAGAGCTGACAACTTGATGAATTTCAGCAAAAGGATAAATGTGATAATACATGAAACAATAGAGTGAGCTTACAGCAGTTTTGAAATTCCACAGATCTTTGTATTGCGCATCATCAGGATTCCTGCTGTGGTTTTTTTATTTTTTTTTTTTTGGGGGGGGGGCCAATCACATATATCTGGCAGATCTGAAAACATTGTTGAGCTCTCGCCTCCAATCCTGATGCCCGTCTGGCCTTGGACGAGATGTGATCTCTGTCTTCCATACCTGAGCTCTTCTTTTTTTCAAATAGGGTCCTTCCTTTTCCCTGTGAATTTCCGTCCCTCATTGCCTGTCCTTAGCATCAGTCTTCCCTTCTCAGACTTGGATAATCCATTTATAACTTTATATATGTCACTGCCAAGGTTCCATTGCTCTCCTCTCTGCTGGGCCAGACAGAAAAGATTTTAGAAGTTCCACCTGCATTTTGTTATGAGAAAGGCAGGCTGTGAGTTAGAAGTGTTTCTTTGACTCTTAAAGCTGAGAGGAAAATATAGAAACATATAAACAGTGGAGTGCTGTGAATGGCAGTGCTGTCCAAGAGTAAGGTCTTGCAAACCTCTAGTACTCTCAGAGAGGTTTTCCAGAACACTTGCAGGGCAGCTGGCATTGTGCCATGAGGAAAGCAACTACCTTGACGTAAAACCTTAGAGATAGATAAGGGTTAAAAGTGCCCCACATATCTAGCTGCACTATTTCACTTAGAAAAAAACTCCCCTGAAATCAGTTGCTATAATCACAATATTCAAGTCCTATAGGGCAAGAAATACAGACAAAACTGAAATAGCAGCATTAATGAACAAGGTAAACATCAGAACAGAGCTATAAAAGCAATGAGGAAATTCCCTTAAAGAGTGTTTTTTCCACTGTGGTTTTTTATCAAACATGAGGGTTTATGTTTGCAGTTTGTGTCTTGCTGAAGGCTGCCAAGAGCCCTGGTGACAAGAGCACGTCTTTCTCAAGCAAGACTGGACTGCAAACCCATGAGCTTGGGCATAGCTGAGCAGCTCATATACTTGGGCAGTGATCAGAAACTATTTCATCTCAGTAGCTGCAGAACCACCAAATAATCTGCTAGAATCTTGAGTCCTAAAGAATAGATAAAGTTGGGTTTAGTGGAAAATGAGCCGTTTTCCCCAACTGCTCTGAGCTCCTGAGAGGACAGTTATGCAGAGCTCCCTAGAGAGTGTCACGAGCAAAACACAGCTGGCTGTTTCCTGGGACAGAGGATGGTAACTGCTTACAGTCAGTGGTGTCCACTTCCCTAACAGAGAAGGCATTTCTTTGACCCAGCTTGTGTCAGAGCAGCCTCAACCCTGCAGTTCATCAGACGTGCATCAAGCCTGATACTTGTGGGTTTGATTAAGGCTTTTTTATGTAATGACTGTGCTAATGAGGTGACAAAGAAACCATACTTCAAGTTCTGATCACTTATTTTCCAATTGGTAATCAGAGGATGGCATGGACCATTGTGTTCTTTCAGTGGTGCATCTGATATTTCTCCTCACCTGTTTTGCCTGATCTTGTGCTTAACTGAAGTATTAGGCTGGTCTCATAACAAAGCAAGCAAGGAAATTCTTCAGTTTTCCTTCCTGCAGACCATATCACAAAATAAATGGCTTTTCATGGTGATTACAGCTATATATTGAGCAAACAGAGTAAGTGTTATCAAAATGCTCTTTTTAAATTTTCTTCCTATTGATTCCAAAATTTAACTAAAGAAAAGGTTTCAATTACAAGACAACCTTTTTATATTTCACACTTAGTAATTTTCATACAGTTGTATAATTGGAGGTAAGCAATATCTGGAGTTAATGAAATAGATTTCTGTATTGTTCTTAAAGCCTCCAGTTAACTGCAACTCACTATGTGATGATAAAGAGCAAGGCTCTTTGTCTCTTGCTCTAAACATGTCCCCCACCCTACAGGATTACAGAGTGAGTGCAAATAAAGAAAAAGAAAATATCCCCAAAATACCTAAAGAGAAGTGGGAAAAAAAAAAAAAAAAAAAAAAAAAAAAAAAAAAAAAAGCAGTCTGTTGTGGTAATTATTCTCAAGGGAATGCAAGGACTGAAAACACCTCAGCTCTATATTATATGTAACTAAATCAATACGAATTGTTTGCATGTATATGGAGCATCTTTTCATCATCTGCTCTGTGAGATAAAAGTTCAGTGGAAAGTTGAATGTAACTGTGGATGGTATTATGGAGTTGTGATTTTCCATGCTGTTAGAGGAGTGAAGTGCTTGACTTAGGAGACAGGAAATGTGAATGGATGAGTGAACCCTGTGGCTAAGCGCAGAGTTTGCTCACTCCTTGAACTAAATAAGACCCACAACTAAAGGGTCTTTCTGCCTCTTTGAGATTTTTTAAAACCTCATGATTTTAAACACTGCTCCAGAATGCTTCCAGGGAAAAAAATGCATTGTTTTAGTGTTATTCTGAAGTGTAAATTATTATGAGGCTAATGACTTGGGTGTAGGTGAGAGAAAAGCAGAGAAAGCAAAAGGTGAGGAGTTCATTTTTGAAACTAAAATGCAGGAAGCCTTCCTGACCTTTGTAAGTAAAATAATTGGTAAAATACAGATGGAAAATTAGATGAACCTTTCTTCTTTATTTGTTTTTCTTCCCCCCCCCCCTTTTGGCAAGGGACTTCTTTCTTGGTCTGTTGTTATAAAGAGCAGTACCGTACCATGAAAATCCAGAAGAATGAATGACAGAAGGGTGTGAGAGCAGACACACCAGGAACACAAACGTGGAGGAGAAGGTGGATGGTCCAGTGAGCTCTCAGAAGGCAAAATAAAATAAATGGTCTCTTGAAAAATGTCCATGCTAAACATAAGTAGTGTTGCAGTGATAGAGAGATTGGGAGGCTGGCACTTGGCTAACCAAACTATGTGTTGGCCCATAGTAGGAAATTGCTTTCATGATGGTGTTAATTTGCAGGGTTTGTCTCATTGCCCTGGTATGAGTATTTTCAAATTATCAGAGATCATTGCATCTGGAGCTCATGAGAACATGGTGATGGAAATAATGAGCAGAAAAACAGAAGAAGGTTAACAGAACTGCCAACAGACATAATAGACATAACCTTTGTGAGCGTCACAGCCATAATGTATTACTTTGGTGTGGGCCCAGGCAGTTTTTTCTTGCTCATTCCTAGTATCCAAGTGCAGGTGCTATGATGGTAAGGCCCCTCACACTTCAGTATGAGCTACTTTTCTGGGATTTTGCATGAAGACTCGCTCCAAACAGATAAGCCAGTACCACCTTCACCCAGCCTCCTTCCCTAGCCACGTGCCCGTGTTTTTCTCTCATCCAGCAATGTTACTGGTCATGCTGTGCGGCAGGGGCCTGTGCAAGAAACTTTTGCACCAGGACTGCAGCTCAGGCACAGGAAAGTGATTTGTTTTCTAACAGTTCAACCCCCCAGAGTGGGCTATAGAGTAGACAGAGAGAAGAATGCAAGACCTGCCTTTTTGGCTGCAGCTAACTTTTGGGTCTGAATAGCTGTAATGTGGAACTGCATTGTGTGATAGGCAGATATATTGAGAGTAAACTTATTTTGCTATACAAAGATCTTAGGAAGTGTTTTGGAGTATACATATGAAGATAAAAAAAAATAAATAGTTTCAGCCCCTCCTGTCAAAAATTATTTCTGCTTTCCCATAACACTAGGTGGAACAACTGAGCTATTCCTGGTTGTACTCCCCAGACATGAAATCTGACGGTTGTGACAGATTACTTTGGAGCAGGTCCTTTACTTGCCTCATCTGCTACTTGTGGTAGCCCATTTGAGGAACGAGGCCAGCAGCTTGGGATACACATTCCTCCTCGTGCTGATCAAACCCTTCTGAGCCCATGTCTAACCAGTATCTTATTTAGGATTGTTGTGAATGAAAAAATTCTTGGGTTCTAACAGCCTGGGGCTTGAAAAAGTACAAACGCTGTCACCTGTGCTGGTCCACTAGACCTTCTACTGTTTTGAATATGTGGGTATTTCTACACAAAGGTTGTGGTGATTTGCATGATAAAATACGTATTTTAACCTTGTTTTGTGAACTAGAGTGGTTCCTGAAGCTATGGAAGGAAGCATTTCTGTCAGTCTTTGAAAGGTGCTGGTTAAAATACCTACCTAAAGCATGTGCTATGGTGTAAATATCCTAGGGAAAATTTGAAATTTCTTAAGCTGGTTAAAAGTAAAATATGTTAAGATGAAAAATCCCTCTGCAGCTGGGATTTACAGCAGCATCTATTTATGTATGTGACAGCATGTTGATAGAATAAAATGTATTTACTTAAAAATCAATCAGTTAGTTAAAAAGGAACAGAAGAATATTTTATTATGTTCCTGCAGATATTAAACATCTGACATTAGGAGGTTCTGGACAGAGCTGGACTCTGAATTCTGTCTAGTTTCTGATGTTGGCCATTTATCTGATTAAAGTTAATCATGTATTTGGAGGCTGTGACCAAGATTTTTTCCATCAACAGGGAAGAATCAGGTTCTTGACCTGAAACATCATCTATGGAAGATCATAGTTAATGCCTTAGATATGTCTCCTTCTGAGCCTTGAGAAAGCCTTAATTTCTTAATCTTATGTCTTTTGCTTACATTTTCTAGACACTTTCATGTCTAGCAATGGGGTCACTTAATCAAGTGTATTTTCCACTTTGCTGACAATTGTTGGAAGCAAACTATTCAGTGATTTAACTTCCTATCTTCAAATCTACTTCTCTGCCTAGCAATTCCCAAAGTGAAGGAATCAACCTGACCTTTCTTTGGTGTTTTAATAGCAGCAGACAAAAAAAGTTGCAGCACAGGGTGAACTTGGGCTGGAATTTTTATTCTTGACTTCCTCTTGTGATGCTCCTTGAGAGACTGGAAAAGCAAGCAGAGTCAGCCTCTTTCCAGCTCTAGTTCCCATCAAAACAACCCTCGTTCTTGATTTCTTTCATTTTTTTCTCCTTTTTTCTTTTTTCTTTTTTTTCTTTTTTTTTTTTTTTTTTTCCAGCAAGGCTAGGATAGACCCATCGTTTCAAAATATCCATGGGGAGGATGCATTCAGTGACAGGGAAGTGGGGCTTATAACTCAACAAGCTATTCTTTCAAGCAAAACTACAGATCCAAGGTGAACTTCTCCATAGATTCCTTCTGCCAGTATAGAAGTTATTTAACAACATACCCCTCAGGGCATCATGCTTACCTGATGCCCAGTGGCACTGGGAAAGTCCAAGCTCAGTGATGAAGGGTGCTTTTTGACCCTTGATCTGCAATTGAAAAGACCTGAGTTCTGCTCTGTGCTCTGCTTAGGCTTGTGTCACCCCCAGGTAAGTCACTGCATTTCACTAGATTTCTAATCAGCTTGCGGCAAATGTCAGGGCAACCTTTCCTTTCTCCTGTCTTCCACTCTGATCAGACTGCAGCTCCCCTGGAAGGATGGATGTTGTTCTGAGCTCCCATATACTACAGCCTTTTGGCATCTGTTTCATTCTTCTCTCAAGTCCAATTAGTCCTGAAAGCAATACTTTCTCCCTCACTGGTACAACAACTCAAACAAGCACTTGCTTGCCATTCCAGGGAAGCTGCTGGAATGCCTCATAGGTTACGGGACACCAGCTTTACTCTTCACAGTTCCTTGCATGCACTCTCCCCTGCTCCATCGTGTGAATGAAGTGGGTATATTGCAGGGGCTGAGGAAAGCCTATGTTCTACAGTTCAGTTACACTACACTCCCAGAGGGCCAGACCCTGGCTCTACTGTACCACTGAAGTAACCTCAGAGGATATGATGGGGTTTCTCACAGAGTTCTCAGGAAGAGGTAGAAGCCAGCATCTGGTCTGGCCTGGCCTCCCTCAGGTGCTGGCTGATTTTCAGCTGTACATGTACCACCAGGCAGGAAGCATTGCAAAGTCACTTTTAAAAAACGTATCTTTCTAACTATCAAAATAACCACATTCAAGATCGGTGAAAGTGATCAGGAGAGGGCATTGAAGAATTCATGTGGACTCTGAAGCCTTCCACACCGGACTGATAAAATAGGTACGGGCAGGATTTAGCCCATTCATTGCTCGTATGAATTAGTTTGACTCCTGCCTCAGCATGAATTCATCTCTTAAAAAACAGATCCTGTTCGTGGTACTTTTGCAGATCAGAGAAAAAAAAAATCTCCAATCTGTGAAACTACATAGACTGCTATTTAAGAAACGTATTTCACTCTGATGTGGATCATGCTGCAGGACAGGCAATAGGGCCTCTTTCTTTGCTGAAAGTGCAGGACGAAAATATCAGAAGCACTGCTCACATCTGGCAAGAGCAAGCAGCAGTTCTGACACAGCAATCAATTGTAGGAGAATGGAGAGCAAAAGTAACAATTCATATTGTCTGGAGAAGAGATGTTCATTTCTTTGCATCTCCTGCCTTCTTTTCCTCACACTCTCAAAAATAAAAAACACTGGGTTTTTTTCAGCTGCCTCACACTTCAGGTCTGTCCATTATTTTGACTGGTCAGACTGGAAAATGAAGCACTAATATGATTTTCAACTTCTCTCTAAGGTAGTCTCCAATTACTAGATCATCATTAAAAGGGGACTGAGCATCTCTTCCGTGTGGACCAACTGAGCAAATGTTACTGCTGACTGGATGCCTTTTGTCCTTGCTCACATCTTTCAAGCCTCATTTCCTGATGCCTTCCTGTGGACAGTTCTCTAAGGATCACAAAGGATATTAGATTATGTTGTCAAAGAGCTCTCAACTTTTTAGGACAGCCCATCTAATAATCTAATTATTAGATTAGCAAGCCCTTTTAAATTTCTTTGGTCTAATTAGCATAACCATCTCAGAGTTCAGTTTTATCTCTGGGCACATACTGAGTCACAGTCACCACCAGGTCTCCCATATTTTGAATTCAAAATGAAAGGAGGAAAAGAGGAAAAAGACTATGCTACCACAGAGCAGGTGCTGGTGTTTAAAAAACAGTAAAAGCCACCTTTTATTTCTGCTAAGACTGAGAGACAGATCATCAGCCCTCCCCAGATTCAGTACTCATACATTTTACAGGAAGGTGAGCGAAATGCACATAACCTTAAACCCGAGTAATAGGACTCTGGATGTTCCCAAGAACCCTTCTATCTCTTTTCTCTGCAAAAAGCATGATTAATCACTTCTCCGGCAGGGAGGTTGCCCAGGGATCAAAGCAGGCTGGTAACTGGGAAGCACAGGTCATGCAAATATATTGTTCTAGATGTTCCTAGTAGTTTTGCTATGACCTGATAAAATGGGCTCTGTACGGTGACAGAGTTTGCTCTGCACTTGTTAGCATTTCAGTGTGTGGGGGTGGGGAGGATGGGGGGGTGTTGTCCTTTCACTTCCTGATTTCTTGCAACGAGGGAGGTAAAAGATGAAAGATTCGGGCTGGGTTAAAATTCACTGATCACATGGCAGAAGGAAGGGCACAAAAACTCTCCCTGGGAGACTCCAAAAAGAGTGTCGGATTTCTGCTGCAGCACGATTTAGTTCACTCCTTTTTATCTGCCTGTTCCTGCTTTCAGAAAGCGCAACAGAACTATGTGAAAAATACTCCAGGAAGTATTGGGGCCAGGGGAGGGTGGAGGAAGCAAGGTATCTTTCATCACACCCTTGCACTTTGGGGATTTCATCACTCCCCTGCGTTTTGGGGACTGACCCCCGCTGGCTAGACAGAGGCAGATGCGCGTATTGGGGAGAGTGGACACAGTTACTTCCCAGATGCAGCTGTGTCTTTGCAGTGGCCTGTCCTGTGTCTTTTTCCTGATAGCTTTCAATTGCCGATCTGATTTCACTGCTAGAGCAAAAGTTTTATTTCTGGGAATAGCAATATGCTGGAGGCATTATTTAGAGGATTATTCAAATTAACACTTTCTCTAGTGGTAATTTCTTTCACAGACATCTTAAGACCTAGTTATATCAAAAAGTTCTGCTTCTATGTAGGAATATATAGCAGGCTGCATTTTTCAGGGCATGTGAACATGTGCAGAGAGATTTCTTACCCACAAGCTTAAAGAATACCCTCTCTCTGCCACGTCGGAGGCATTTGCTGGCACACGTGTGGAAATGGCGTGGGGCTAAGCTGATGTAGGTGTGTGCGGGACGGTGCGCGGCGCCGGGCCGGGCCGGGCCGCTCCGCTGCCGCGTTTGCGGGAGCCTGTCCCGCGCCGGGCGCAGCGCCGAGGGCGCGCTGCTCTCCTTGCGGACCCCCCTTGCCGTGCGAGTCTCCGGCCACTTGCAGCTCCCTCTCACCTGCCTCTCCCGAGGAGCGCCTGAGCCTTGCTCCGCGGGGACGCACCTGCGCACGGTGGCCGCGGCAAGTCCCCGCAGCCAGGCGGGCGCGGGCTCATTTTACGCGCGGCACCAGCAGAGCCTCCAACCTGGAGCCTCTGCCCAGGGAAACAGCGGCTACAGAGCGAGGCGAGAACGAGGGACCGCAGGAGGCTGCACAAGCCTGCGGGCACCTTTCTTTTCTTTTTTTTTTTTTTTTTTCCTTTTTTTTTTTTTTTTTTTTTTTTTCCTTTTCTTTAGGAGCGTTTGCGTTGCGCGGTCTCAGCGCCGACGTGGGCCCCCCGAGCAGCACCCCGCGGGAGCTGGCGTAGGCCTCGGCTGGCGCGGCCGCAGTGCAGCGCGGCGCCTGCGGAGCAGCCGGCGGCCGCGGGACCGCTCGCGGCTCCGCGCGGAGCGATCCTCGGGGCCGTCGGGCCCCGCTCCCGGGGGCCCCGGGTCCCGCGGCCGCCGGCGCGGGCGCAGACCGGCCTCGGCAGCGCCCTCGGCTCCGCACGTGCGGGAGCGGCGAGCGTCGGCGCCGCGCGCCTTTCCGCGGCCACTCGGCGCCCTGCGCGCACGTGCGGAGCCGCCGCCGGCCTGCAGCGCCGCCGGCCTCCCCGCCGCTGCCCGGGATGCGCTCTGCGGGTACCGGCTTCCGAGCCGCTTTGGGGGGCGGGGGGCTAAAGACCCCGGGCAGCCTCCGCTGCGGGACGGGAGAGGCGGCAGGGAGCCCGAAAGCTCTTATTACCTGCTTGCAATAAAGTGCTTTCCCTGCAACCTTCCAGCGTGGGATCACAGAAATCCTCCCCGGGCTCCTCATTGTTCCCGGGGCTTTAGAAGTGGCTTGTTCACGCGCAGGGGTGAGAGAGGAGAGGATTTGAGGCAGGGGGGGTTATTACTATTTATTTCTCGGTGGTTTATTTAGGGCTTTTTCTCCCCAGGGCCGAACCGTAGGGAAAGACCGAGCCGAACTGCGCACGTTCAAACGGCGGATCGCATTTCGGGGCGAGCTGGCGGCAAGCTGGGCTCGGGCCGCCCGGCTATTTTTGTGTAAGCAAATGAGAGCGGAGAAACGTTGCTGAAAAGGGAAGTAATAGAGCGAGAGGCAGGAACTGGCTGCCCTCCTGCTGCGTTTTTCGCAGGTTCGAGCAAGGCGGCCAGAAACCTCCTTGCCCTGTGGGGTCTTTAGCCCCCGCCCCTAGTGTAGACCCATGAGGGGAGCGGGTCCTCCAAAGGCGTAGGCGTCCGAAAACGAAGGAGTGGCGGGGCGGGGAGGAGAAGAGGGGAGAGGAGAGGAGAGACAAGGGACGTTTTGAAAATACGGTCGCATCAATTTCTGCTCCACGGAGGCATCCAGGTTCGGGGAGGGAGAGTCAGGAGCTGCTGAGGCTGGGCGGCTCTGCCTCTACAGCGACGGCAGGGAGTCCTTCCCCGGCAGGACTGCGTGGGAAGGGCAGGGAAAGCGGTCGCGCTCCGACCTCGGTTCCCCGAATCCGGGCACGTCCGGCGTCCTACAGCGATGCCTGGCGTCGGCGGGACGGGGGTTATTTATTTATCCTGTCTTTTAGGAGACGTTTCCGGCTGCTCCCACCGCCAGGAGAGCTGACGCTGTCGGAGCAGTGGTTTTCCTAAATGCCTGTAAAACTATTTCCTCCCGGATCAATCCCTACCAACGACTGACAATGAACTAGCCCGGGCGGGGGTGAGGAGGGAGCGGGGAGGGTTTGCAGACAGCAGGGATCTCTTGGTCCTTTTCGTTTTATGCGGTCGCCTTTGCCCAGTGTTTTTGAAAACAGAGCTGATCCCCTCTTCCCTCCCCTCCTTTCCCCTCTTCCATAAACGCACTCCCACCCAGGGCTGATGGAGTCATCTTTTTAGTTGCAATCGAGTCTGGCGTGGGTTCATCCCGCTAGGAAACGCGATCCCTCTCTGCACCTTCGGAGAACAGAGTTTGTACCAAGGCTCGACTTTTCTTATTTATCCCCTCTTTTACGCACAAAAGAGGCTGGAAAGAAGATCCCGCTCCCCTCGCGCTGCCCGCCCTGGGGCAGCCATTGCTTTGCAGCCGGGGACTAAAAAAAAAGACAAGTGTAGAGAGAGACCCAAGTTCAGCATCGAGGGCCGGGAGTGGCAGCGAGCGCCAGGGGAACTGCTCGGTCTCTAACAGAGATCTTCCCGAAAAAATGAGGTGGGCTGTAGCGGGAAGGGAGATTAAAAGCCATCAGCTTCTCTCACCAATATTTTGTTTTAATTTTTAAATCTTTTCTGTTCGAAAGAAACCTTCGGCCTTTCTGGGCGGCAGAGAGGAAGGCCTCCGTATGTGCGTGTAGGAGTGTATGTGGGAACGTGTCGGGTGTGTGGGTTTGTGTATTTGTGCCCCCCCCCCAAAAAAAGTGCAAGAATCACACAGTGAAAATAAAAAACACACAGGGAAGATTTTTAAGGCGACTTGAAGGCATGGCGCCTGCACAGTCCGATTGCAAGGGAAGTGCCCCGGAGATTTTTTTTTTTTTCCTTACGAAAAGGAAAATGCCATTACTTTTTTCCCGAGAGACTCTGAAAAATAAATCACCTAGCACTCACGACTTCGTGGATTCCCTCCCCTCGTTTTTAGCTGAGCCTCTGAGGCCTAGAAGACTGAACCCATCGGTCTGCAGGCAGTACGTGTGTTGTTGCTCGTATTTAGGCTGGAGACCACCGTGCAAAGGCGAGGTGCAAGAAGAGTCTGCTCTGTGACAATAAAAGCAAAAAACAAACAAACAGAAAAAACACCCTCTCCAACACGTGCGTTTAAGGGTTTGCTCGCATCCTGTTCTGCCGAGCTAGCAGACTTGGTTCAGTTCGGTCTGATTTAAACGCATTTCTCAAGCGAGGAGGTGAAATGAGGAGCAGGGATATTTAGTGTGGGGCCATTTGGAATATTTCTGTTTCCCCAGGTTATGGGCAAGCAAAGCCCGATTTCGTCCCCGGACGCACACAGCCCTTTGGGCTGTGCAGGAAGGGAGCAGGGGGCACAGCGACTGCCCGAGGCGTGAACTCGGGTGTCTTTTGCCCACTCACAGAAGGGGAAGTTAGTTTTGCAGAAAACTTGGCCATAGACTTTGCCTGGCTGGTAGCAGTAAAATTAGGGCTGTCTCTGTCTTCACCTCGCCACCGCTGCTCTGTGAAGAGCTAAAGTAATACTTGAGAGGCAGTTGGTTGCGAACAAACTTTGATTCTTTCTACAACAGATGTCAGAGTTTTCTTGGGTTTTGGCTGCGTCTGGGGACATCTTGTGATGTTTTAGAGAACAGGACATGATCTCACATGGCGAGAAGCTCTTTAGTTTCTTAATCATTTCACGGTTCCTTCAGAGGCTTTTTTCCACCTAAAACGTTTAGTTTCAGCTCAGTGATCAGCTGCAAAAGCTCGGCGGGGAGCGGAAGAGTTGAATTACTCCAACCTGCGAGGAGAAAAGAAAAGAAAAGAAAAGAAAAGAAAAGAAAAGAAAAGAAAAGAAAAGAAAAGAAAAGAAAAGAAAAGAAAAGAAAAGAAAAGAAAAGAAAAGAAAAGAAAAGAAAAGAAAAGAAAAGAAAAGAAAAGGAAAAGAGAAAAGAAAAGAAAAAAGAGAAAAGCCAACAACAACACAAAGTGGAAACTTTTTTCTCTGTCCATTTCACCAAGTCCTGAAAAATCGGAATGGAATTAGAGAAAACCTACGCGACTCCCAGGACTGGCCGAACAGGTAGGACTCGGGCACTGGGGGACTGCGAGCCGCCGTGGACCAGCCCGGAGACTCCCCTGCGCGCAGAGGGCTCGGTGTTACGCTCTGCGGTGCCGTGCGCACGGCTGCGCCCGCGTTTGCGGCGCTCCCTGGCCCGGGAGCGCGCTCAGCCCCACGCTGTGCGCGCGGCGGGGGCTGCGGCCCGTGTCACGCGTGGGCCGTGTCACGGCGCAGGGCCAGAGCGGTGCGGCAGGGCAGGCCGTGGTGCGAGGCGGGCGCTGCTGGGACGGAGGCAGGGAGGTTTCGGCGGAAAACGAATGCTCCTCTTCCGAGCGCCGAGGTGTTTGCGTGCCCTGCGGGCTGCGGCTTTTGCTCGGCGGCGTGCCTTTTGCGCTTTCAAAGAGGGGGGGGATTATCGGCACCGACAGTTTCCCGTGCAAAAGTCAACACTGAACGCGCGGCTTCGGCGGCGCTCGGCGGCGGCGTGCGTGGAGGGGTCCGCCGGTCATTTGGAAATGATTTGCATTTTGTGCGGGGTGTCGAGCGTGCCTGCCCGCAGGCCGGCGCGGCGCTGCGGCAAAGGGTCGTCCGGGGGCTCACGCTCTTGGGCAGGAGCGGGGGCTTTGGCACGGCAGGTCATCAGCCAGAGCGGGGCTGGGGTGAACCCGGCAGCCACGGCCGCCCTCGAGTTCGTCGTGTCCGGGGGTGGCTGGGGAGAGCCTGTGTGTGTGCAGATGTGCCCTGACGAGCTGTGTATAAAGAATGTAATTTCGAGGCGATCGATGGGGCTTTTTATTAGTTAAATCGTCTGAATAATCATTTAATCGATAAAGCATTTCATTGCTTCTAGCTGTAGGCCCTGCGTGGTGTGGGGAAGGCCGAGACACGGGAGGGAGGAGGGGGGCCGAAGCACAGGTTGGGGGGGGGGGGGAGTGCTAGGCTTGGGTGCACGGGCCTCCCTTGTAATACATGCTTCCCTGGCTCTGCCTGGGAGCTTGCAGCCGGCCCAGGTAAGGGCCACGGCCTCTCCTGCCGCTCCATGCTGACTTGGGAGACCTCTGCGCCCTCACGCAGGGTGCGGGCAGGCCGGGAAGCTGGCGGGCTGGAAGTGCTGGGGGGGGGGGGGGGGCGAAAGGCAGCCGGAGAGCCCAGATCCTGCAAATGCAGATGTCGCTGCAACATCTCTGCAGAGGTGACTGAGCTGGCAGAGGGGGGCTTTCAGCCTTCCTCTCCCCACTCCCCCCGTCCTGCCGTAGAGGAGGAGGAGGAGGAGGAGGTAGAGGAGGAAGGGAGGGGTGCCAGGCCGCATCCCAGCCCATGCCCAGCCCATGCTCTGCCGTCCTTAGCGCAGGCAGTCAGAGCTCCTTTCCTGCCCCCGCACCCCCAGAGCCCCGCGCCGCCGACCTGCTCATCTCCAGCCGGAGCCCAGATTTGTGACCCCAGCTGGCCCCAGCGATTTTGAGCCGAGGGTGGATCCGAGCAGTGCTAAAGGAGACCCTTCTTGCCACAGCACTGACTCGGGAGGCGATCTCTGCCATTGCAACCTCCTGCACGGCACGCGTGGGCTCTGTGCCCACGGTGAGGCTGCTGGTGCTTGGTGGCGGCCCTTTTGCGGCCCGCCTCACATTTTTTTCCTCCACTCATTGATGTATGGAGAAAGACACAAATGCTAAACAGAGAAAACTCCCTCGTTGTCCTTGGTTCCAGCCCAGCCTGTGGCAGACCTGCTCCCTGTCTCTTCCCTTGTATCGTTTCAGACCAATATAGTGGGTGAGTGTGAGCCCCGTTTTTCTCCCCAGTTGCCTGAATCCCTTCTCCCGGAGCAGCCCACCACCGGATCTGGCCTCTGAAGCTTTCTTTCGTGAGGATGCACAGAGAGAAGCTGGAAAGGATCAGATATGAAGCTTTTTTTTTTTTTTTTTTTTTTTTTTTTTTTTTTTTTGATAACGTGCATTGACAAAATACTCTTGCAAGGCATCTCCGCGTTATTTTTTTTTATTATTTTATTGTTTTTTCTCCTTAGCCTTAGGCATACAGATCTGCATGTGCATAAGATTACGCTGTGTGCAGAGCTACGGCAGAGGCTGGAGTTCCTCCGTTATCCCACACCTGCTGTTCGCAATACGAAGTCCTGCCGGGGTCTGATCCCCTCAGGGCAAGACTCCCCTCACTGGGAAGGGCAGGCACCGGCTGCCTCGCCCAGACTTCCCGGGGCTGCGCCATTTAGGGGTCCTCTGCCTGCTTCTGGTGGTTTTGTTTTCATCCTCGGGGAAGTTTTGATTTCAACGAAAATTCCCCCCGCGGCCAGCCGCCCTGACCGACCGCTGGCGATTTCAGCAGGCGAGGGTGCCGCGGCGCGACGGGCGATCTCCCCCACCCCATGGTGGGGGTGACCAAGGGTGGGGCGACCGCGGAGGGGGTCCTTCGGCCCGGCACCCCCCCTCTCCCCGCTTGCCGCGGAGCAGGGGCACGAAGCTGACCCCCTCGGCCGAGCGTGCATCTCCTCAGACTTCCCTCGGACCACAAACGCTCGGGCAGCTGCACGTCCAAGTTGCAGTGGGTGTTTGCTCCCTAGGTTTCACACTCAGCCTCAGTAAACCTCAAAATGGTGCAAGCTGCTGGCACGGGGAGAGGGAAGGAGGGCGGAACGGAGGTGACCTGCAAGTTATTCTGTCAACCTCGAGGCCGAAGACTTCAGAGCAGTTGTTGGAGCCCCTGCGATCGCGCTAGCGTGAAGCAGGCTGTGTGATCCCGTTGCTTTCAGTGCAAAAGGAGAAATCAAAAACAACAACAACAACAACAACAACAAAAAAAAAATAGAAAAGGAAACAAAAACAAGAAAAAAGCCACCTCCCAAAAACTAGTCCCCCAAATGTCACCCCCAGAGGCCTTATGTTGCAGAGCCCGCATCTGGCTCGGGGTTCCTCCTGGTTGTTGGCTTGCCTTCCGCTGGTCTGTGCCCCCTGCCCGCGATGCCTGCGCTGCCGCGAGCAGCAGCGCGCCCGTGAGAGCCCCCCGCGGGCGCTGCGCGCCCCGGGGCAGACCCTCCCGCTGGGCGGCGGCGGCTGCGCGCTGCTCGGCGGAGCCCGGCGCGACGGCAGGGTCGCGGGCGGACCCGGAGGGCGGCGGGGGCTGCGGAAACCTGCCCAAGGCTCGCCGTGCGGGAGCCCGGCGGACGAAACTCCCTCTGCTGTCAAATTCACACGGCTGCAGCGGGCCGAGTGCGGAGCGGCGCTGGGCCGGGCAGCGCCGGCGGCCGCAGCAGCGTCGGGCAGCTCCCGGCTTCCGACGAAGCGGGTGCCCCGGCCGGCAGCGGCAGTGGGAGCGGGAGCCGGCGGCCAGCAGCGGCGGCGGGCGAGCACGGAGGCCAGCACAGGCCAGGGGCGCCGGGGCCGATTGCCTCCCCTTCCGTGGGGAATTTGGCTTCGGCTCCGTAGCGGGATCTGCCCCGCACCTGCCCGCCCCGCTCACCCGCAGGCGGGCTGCAGCCTGCGGTACCCTGCCCCGGCAAGCAGCAGATCGCCTGCCAGCCCCGAAGGAAAACTCGGGTAGCCGGGCTGCCCCCCGCCCCCGCCCCCCTCCCGCGGGGCGCCATCCCCGCCGCCTCCCCGGGATCTGGGTACCGGCGCGGATGGACGGACGGCGCCCGAGGCGCCTTCACTGCCAGCCCGCCCGCAGGGCAGAGGCAGGAGGGCGGCCGCCCCGCTCCCGGACCGCGCCGGGTGGCGCAGCCGCTGCCCGTCGGGAGCCCGCGGGGAGCCTCGCCGCCGCCGCCGCCTCCCGCGGCCCGCGGCCCGCGGCCCACGCGAGCAGGCGGGACCCACCGCCCCGGCTCCGCTGCGCGGCGCGGCGGCTCGCGCGCGGTGCGGTGCGGTGCGGTGCGGAGAGGTGCGGTGTGGGGTGGAGCGGTGCGGTGCAGTGCGGAGCGGGGCCGTGCGGTGCGGTGCGGAGAGGTGCGGAGAGGTGCAGTGTGGGGCGGAGCGGTGCGGAGCGGAGCGGTGCAGTGCGGAGCGGGGCCGTGCGGTGCGGTGCGGAGAGGTGCGGAGAGGTGCAGTGTGGGGCGGAGCGGTGCGGAGCGGAGCGGTGCAGTGCGGAGCGGGGCCGTGCGGTGCGGTGCGGTGCGGAACGGTGCGGAGAGGTGCGGTGCGGTGCGGAGCGGTGCGGTGCAGTGCGGAGCGGTGCGGTGCGGGGCGGGACGGTGCGGGGCGGGGCCGTGCGGTGCGGGGCCGTGCTGGATGGTGCGGGGCGGTGCGGGACGCGCTCCCCTCTCCCCCCCCCACCCCGGGGCCGCCCCGCCGGGCAGGCCCCGCCCCCCGCAGCCATTGGCTGCGAGCGGGCTAATAGTCTCGGGCCCCGCCCGGCGGCCAATGCCCGGCGCCGGCGCCGCCGGCTCCGCGCTTGCGATTGGCCGGGAGGCGGGTGAGTGACGGCCGGGCCGCGGCGGCCCCCGCCCCGCCCCGCCCGGCCCGGCCCGGCCCGGCCCGGCCCCGCCGCCGCTGTCCACACGCGCCGGTCCTGAAAGCGCGTCCCGGGCGCGCCTCGCTCCGCCATGGGAGCGCCGTAGCCGCGGGCGCGGGCGCGGGCAGCTCCGGCCGGGGCAGGGCGCGCAGCCACGCCGCGGCCAGGCGCGCCCGGAGCAGCCGGTGCGGAGCCGCTCTGCCCTCCCGCCCTGCTCCGACGGCCGCCGCGCCATCCCGCCCTCCTCGCCCGCCTCCCGGCGCCCCGCTCCGCCGGGCGCAGCGCGCACGCAGCGCGCCCGCGGGCAGGCAGCGCGCCCGCGGCGCCGCGCCCGAGCCAGCCCCTCGGCAGCGCGGGCGCGCGGGGCGGGCGCGGGGCAGCGCTCGGCCTCGCCGCCGCCCGGCTCCAGCCGCCGCCGCCGCGAGACGGGCGGCGGGAGGCGATGGGCGCGCCGCACCCGCGCCCGGAGTTTGACGGAGCCAGCTAGCCGGCCGCGCTCGTGGCGCGCTCGCCGCTCGCCCCCGCCGGGCGGCGAGGCTGGGAGAGCCCCGCCAGAACCCCCTCCCTGCTCCCGCCTCCCCTCTCTGCACACACCTTCTCCCCCCCGCACGCACCCACCCACCGCCTCTTCCCTCCGCCGCCCAGCCCGGCTCGCCAAGTTCCTTCCAACTTCTGCAGCGCAGAGAGCCCGGCGGGAGGCGGCACTTGCCGACGGCTCCGAGCTCCCTCCGGGACTGAGAAGCGTGAACGCGGCGCCTTTCGCCCTCTCTTCCGCCGACTCTTTTCTCTCCGGGACACCGACGCAAACCGGGGCTTGCCCGGCCGCTTCCGCCTTCCGCACAAAGAGCCGTCGGGGCGCGCTGCCTCCTCGAGCCGGGACGAGCCCCGGGTGCCGCTTCCCTCCGGATTGCACCGCGCCGAGCTGCCCGCTCCCCCTGAGCGTCGTGTCGGGGCCGGAGGAGGGTTGCCTAGCGGGCTGTGCGCCGAAACAGCTCCATGGTGGTCTGACACCGGCTCCGGGCAGGGGTGGGGGGAGGGAGAGAGCCGCCCGAAGGGAGCGAAGCCAAGCCCGGCAGGCGACGAGCCGGCCTGCGGTGCCGGGCGGAAGACGGCGGCGCTACCTTGTCTTCTACCTTGCGGAATAACTGGACATTGCCAAGTTGCGAAGGAGGATCTGCGCTTGGTCTGCGGTGTCGGATACCTCCATCCTAAGTTTGGGGGCGTTTGGTGCTTTTTTTTTTTTTTTTTTCCTGCCCATTTTTTTCCCCCTCGGCTCCCCTCCCCTAAACCGCGAAAGTCGAGCGCTACCGACGAATCGAGATCCGCTCTGCCAAGCTGCCCGCTCCGGCTTCGGACCGCTCCGATGGAAATACACTGTAAGCACGACCCGTTTGCAGCAATGCATAGTAAGTAGGCTGCTAGTTCAACTTCTCTGACACGGTAGGGCCGAGCCGGGCCGAGCGCGCTTGCGAACGGGAGCCGCCGGGCCGCGTTTCTCTGCTCGCCGGCGCTCCGCGGGCGCGGGGTCGGCGGTACCGGGCGAGCGGCGGCTCCGATCGCCGCTCGTGCTGCTGGAGCCGCCTCGGGCTCCGGCCGAGCCGTCGGCCGCGGCTGCAGCGATGGGGGAGCCGGGCGCCCGTCCGGACTCCAACGAAATTCCGGGCTGCGGCCGGGCTTGGGGCTCGACGCGTGTGCGGACGGTTGTCTCCCACGCCGGCACCCCTTCCTTTCTGGCGCAGAAAGTCGAGGGATGCTTAGGCCACTTTTCCCCTTTCTGGCCTGCCGATGTCTCCTTCCACTTTTTTTTTTTTTTTTTTTTTTTTTTTTTTTTTTGAGATTTCTTTTTTTGTTAGAGGAACACAAAAAAGTGTAGGGAATGCTACGGGCATTTTTTTTCCCTGAGAACTCCTGTCCCCGTAGAGGAATGAGCTTATGAAAAATATTTTATATACATACATATATATATATATACACACACACACATATGTGTGTGTGTATGTGTGTACAAAAACACATACATATGTACATACATACATATTCGTATATATATTATTTATGTATGCTATATGTTTATTTCTAAATCCAATATCTGCAAAAGAAAAGCCTCCATTTCTGACGAATAGAAAAGTTTGCTATGCTCTCACTATATTTCAATATTTTGATACATGTTAATTAAAAACAAGGAAGCAAACAAATTAAAATCCATCGGAAAGAAAATGGGGCTTAAGAGATAATTTTGTTAACCATCTAAAGAAGGGCATAATAATTCCCTTGCAACCTTTGAATCGTAAAGTATGGGAGAGACCAAACGGATAGCAGGACTGGTTAAGTTAACAGATCGTGTGGAATGGGCTTGCCCGAGATTTGTTGTGCTTGAGAGGTCGAGAGAAGACTTATCCATTAGCACAGTGTTATGTGAAATGACATCTTCTCTCACGGTGAGTTAAACGCTGCATTACGGCGAGAGATTGCGAGGAAATTTAAGGTAGAACTAATCTCATTTCCTGGTGCGCCGCAGCTCTTTTAGCTAAAATTGATTTGTTTGCAAAAATAAACCATCCAGTGCTAGGGCTAGAAATCTCTTTCTCTCTCTCTCGCTCTCTCTTTCTCTGTTTGTCTGTTTCTCTCTCTCTGTCTGTCATATAATTTTGGACGGTATATAGAGTCGGTCAATGCAAATGGGATAGTAGTCGGTGACTCGCTTCTGCCGCGTGAAAGATACACTTTCACTTCCACGGAAATGTACTATTTTAGAGTCGCGATTATTTTTCTTTCCTAATTGAATCAAATCGAATAATTTTAAAAAGGACAACTTTAAAAGCGAAAAAAAACCACAATCTTTGATCTTGGGAGAAAAACTCACAAGCCCCATCTTCAAAGGAATCGGTATCAACTAAGTACATTTTGGGGAGGTGTGAGCCAAGCGAATCGTGATGCTTTCAAATCTGGTGTACAAGGAGGGAAGGTTTGCCAAATTTGACTGGACACCAGACGTGGGAGAAACCACTAAGGCTTTGAGAGGCTCTCTCTATTAACCAAAGTCACGGAAAATCGATATCTTCTGCAGGAATTTCTGGGGGGAAAAAAAAAGCGAGGAAAAAAAAATCACTACCTGCGCTCTGATCTCCTAGCTATTCCTGAAAATACTTCAATACCGATCATTACTACACCACCTCTGGACCAGCGTCTCCCCACTGGGAGAGAGAGTAGAGAAAGATTAAAAAAAAAATCAAAAAAAACCCCCAGAACCCCAAACTCCCCATTTAATGCCAAAAAACTGGGACTCGGGCGAACCACATCGGTGGCTCCCCACAAGGGGAGCGGAGCTCCTTGACGGTACTCCCATAGGGATCCTGTGCTCCTCTATCTCTGCCTGGTGGTGAGGGAGGGCTTTGCCCGGCCGCCGGCGTTTAGACACCGTGGGGGCTCGGGAGCGGGAGCTCGGTGGCAGGTCCCCGTGGTTTCTCCATCGTGCTCAGAGCGAGAGGCCAAAAATCGCCGACCCTCGCCGGAACCGACTCGCTTCCGTTGCCTCGAGATTTCGCAGGCAGAGAAGCCAGAGTCTTACAGGTGGGAAGATGCACGAGTAAGCACGCCTGCCCGCCTGCCCGCTCCCGAGCGGTGCCTCGGGCGCCCGGGCCGGCCCCGAGCGCTCCTCGCCGGCGGGCTGAGACGGGCGGGCGGGCTGGAGGGCGCCGCCGGGACGGCGCTCGCTCCGTCCGCGCCTGCATGCCGCTTCCCGAGGGATGCTGCCTCCCGCTCCCACTCCCTGCCCCGCGGCCTCTCCCGCCGCTCCCCCCCCCCCCCCCCCCCCGCGCACAAGTTTCGCTTCCCGTGACTTTCCGCCGAGCGCGGGAGCTGGCGCTGTGGGTCGCTCCGGCCAGCCCACAGCCTTGTGCGGCAGGCGGGAGAAGAGCGGGGAAACGGGCTTTTTTTTTTTTTTTTTTTTTTTTTTTTTTTTTTTTTTCCCTCACCGACGGGGTGTGGAGAGCACCCACCGCACCCCGACCGCATCCCCAGCCTGCCCCCGGGCCCCAGGGCAGAAGGACGCGCGCGGATAGCGGATCCTCTCTCCGCGCGGCGGCCGGGAGAGGTACAGCCCCACGAGAGGAGCCTGCGGGCGCCGCTGCCCGCGGGGGCACCCAGGTGCGGGCGCACACGGGCGGGGCAGCTGGAATCGCGGCGCCGGCCGCGCCTCCACGCGTGCCTTGCCGGCATGCACGCCGCCACACGTCGTGCCGGCTGCTGCCTCCGCGCAGAGCCCTCGGGGTCCCCTCCGCACCGAGTCCGTCTCGGCACCGGCGGTCACGGACGGTCTCTCCGACGGGAGGGCGACCCGGCCGGGAAGCCCTCTCCGGGGAGGCAGGAGCCCGCAAACGGTTCCCGGGGAGAGAAACTTCCCCGCGCCGGGCGGCGCCACGCGAGCGGCCGCCTCGTCCCTCCTCGCGGAGCGCAGGGGCCCGGGGAGGGCTAACTCGGGCGCTGCCGAAAACGCGGAGGCCTCGTGAGCGGGGCCGGCGGGGTGCGGAGCGCGGCGGAGCGGCTGCGCGGTCTCCGCCGCCGCCCCGCGCCTCGGCGCCCTGCGGCCCGAGCCTCCGCGCCGGCCGGTGTGCGGGGCGCCGGGGGCCCCGCGCTCCGCGCCCCGCTCCGCGCCCCGCGCTCCGCGCCCCGCGCACGGGGAGCCGCAGCCGCGCGGGGCCGGAGCCTTTGTTCCTCCTCCGGGAGGCTCCGGAGCGGAGCGGCCTTTCCGGGGCCGTCGGGCTGGGAGCGGACGACCGGCTCTGCCCGCGGAGGGGGTGTTTTCCCTTCGCCTTCTCCTTTCCTTCCGCGTTTGCTTGTCTCAGTCTCTCCTTCTTTCCTCACTTCTCTCTTTCACTCCCTTCCGTCCTTCCTTCCTGACTTCCACTTTCCCTTCTCCTTCTCCCACTATGAAAAAAAAAAGAAAGCCCGACAGAATGCTGTCGTTCGTATTAAATGCGCTGTTCATGATTAAAGTTGCTAATGGGTGAAAAGCCCGAGGTCTTGTTAACTCCAGCTTTGTGGGATTGGTCCTGTGTTCTTAATCACTTGTAGAGCTTTCTTTTCCCTCTCTGGCTTTAAAATCATTTCAGCACGTGAAGCAGCGCTCTATTTCGCCTTCGCATCACCAGGTACTGGCTTTGAAAAGTGCACCACAGCCACACTTGGTGTGCTCAGAACAAACTTGTGTTTGCAGGAGAGTCGCCTTGAAAACGATGCCTTGCTGCTGGGGAAGATTCACTCTTAAAATTGATAAAAATGCTTTATCTTGCAGACTTTTAAGTGGCTTTAGCAGTCAGATATTTAACGTGTATTCATTATGTGTCCTGACAGTTTTAGATGTTTACAAAGTTTGACAGTAGTTTATCAATGGTAAAATGACCACATTTAAATAAAAACGGCTGTATGTAATCTTTTTTTCTTTAACATTGAGGCATTTGACTTGTCAGCTTATTCTGTACAGTTCAAGTCCTATGTAAAAAGAGATTTTCCTTATTATTTTTGTTCCAGTGTTGCCATCTATGTTGCCTGCCCCTATTGCTTGTTTTCAATTTCTCTGCTCCTCTGAAATCTAAGTAGTTTGGATGATTAACAACATGATGGTTAATTATATTTTCTCACTTCCTACATGGGATTATTACTTGTTCATTGGTTTTACACAGTTTCACTACTATTCATCTGACTGGGTCCCATTTCCCACCAGATATATGATTCACCTTGCAAAAGGTGAACAGTGCAAATCTGTTAGAAAAAGAGTAATATATCGGGCTTGGCTGAGTGTTCACATTTCATTTGTGGGATCATAATATCTGCCAAGACTGCTGTAAATTGTAAGAGCAGAAATCATTCTCTGTTTTTTGCTTGTGATTAAGTCATTTCGAAAAAAAATAACACCTGTTTAAATTCAGGTAACCTTTTTATTTATTTTATTTATTTTTTTGCTTAGATATGAATAGATGTGTGCAGAGCAATCATCCAGCTTTGTTTTTCCTTGGCTTCCTAGTCAGAGCTGATGAAAAGCCTCTTCTCCACTAGGCAGCCACCAGGCCTGCCTAGGGAGTCCTTACTCAGGCAAAATTGGTCATTGCATTTGAAAGGAACATGGTCCACGTCTAGCAGATCTGGACATAAATGTGTTGTCTCAAATGGTCATTTTTCAAACAAGGGGACCAAATTGCCTTTAGGCAGGAGGCACTTCTGCAGTGAGTAGCATTGCAGCAGTGTGAAATTTCAATCAGAAGAGAGCACAGCCCTGATTCCCTCCATTCTTGTCGTTTCAGCAGTGCATGATAAAAAAAAAACAGCTAGAGAATTATTAGGAGGAATGAGCCCCAATACTGGGAAATATTTTGACCAAATAGGACTACTGTGGAGAAACGTCATCCAACTAAAACAGAGCTGTTTTTTTTTCCGCCCTTTCCCCCCTTCCCCTGTGTGTTTCAGGACATGGAGGAGTGAATCAGTTAGGGGGTGTTTTTGTGAATGGTCGCCCCCTTCCAGATGTTGTTCGCCAAAGGATCGTGGAACTTGCCCACCAAGGTGTCAGACCTTGTGACATCTCCAGGCAGCTGCGGGTCAGCCATGGTTGTGTCAGCAAAATACTCGGCAGGTAAAGGGAGAATGACAAATCTTTCTGTGTCTATACATATACATACATACGTACATGTACATAGACATATACATGTATGTATGTCTATACATATACATCTATGTCTATACATCTACAAAACAAAACAAAACAAAAAGGGAAGTCTATCCCTTACTTACAGGCTGTAAAACAAGGGACAAATCAAACAGAGAATAATAAAAATCTTAGGAAATCAGTCCAGCCACGGTGCGATGTTCCTTGCCATTGATTTCCTCAAGATTTTTATATGCTTGACATAAGAAAAAAGTGCAACTGTTTATACATTTATTTCACCCCTTTCACAGTTTCTCACAGATAATTCCAAAGCAAAGTACAAAATGCCACGTGTAGTTTAAGTGGTGTGTATATATACATATATATATATATATATATGTATATGTATGCTATATATCCTGTATCTGTCTGTTCTGAATGAATAGAGAAATCTGTGGCTCATCTTCAGTAAAATAAAAAAAAAATTGTGAACCATTTACTGAAAGCTACTGCTTCTGCTTTATGAAGAACACCTTCTTTTAGCATACTATATCATTATAGTATATCATCAGGTTTTACATGAGCGTTGTCATGTGTTCATTTACACTGGGTATTTTGAAATTTGTCCTGCTATTTTATTTGATCTTTTTTTACTCTTGTGATGGACTATGCTCTTAAACTCCTATGCTTACACAGAATGACATAATTAATTATTACCTCTCTTAAATTTAGCTATTTTGAAAGCAGCCATCTGTTTGGATAGAAGCTGCTCAAAGCAGTAAAGGAAAAGCAAATTAAGCTCTGAATTCCAGACATTTCCTGATTACTTTTTAAAATTTCAATTATATTCAGGTAAAAAATATCATCTCCATTTCTTCGTGTTTTGTGGATAAAACGGAACATCATTTGCTTAAATTGCTGTATTAAAATGCTTTGAACTTCGGGTCCATGCTTGAACATGTCACATAAAGCAAAACTTCTTTTATTACAATATTTTTTTCTTGATAGTTTGAAAAAGCTTATTCCTCAAATATTCACCAAACTACAACCCTACAATTCATTTTTACTTCAATTTTAACCATTTTTTGAAATAATCATAGCACAGTTATAAAGACTATTAGAGCAGATACTCAGGTGGTAGCATGCATAGGATCTTCCCTGGATTAGCAGTATTTATGATCTTCCACTTGGCCTTTTCTGCAGACCTTGGCGTTCTTCTTCCTATAGCCCACGAACCACGTTATCTCTGACCATCTGAACTGGCAAACACCTTCTCTATAGTCCTGGACAGTGTGCTTTTAGAAAGCCGTGTGAACCAGTCATGCTGGGCGTCCTTGATTTTTCTCTAATGCCTTAGTTGTACAGAGGTGCAGTCCCTGGAAGCTATGAACATTCCTCATGATTTTATATTGGCATAGGTTTAAGGACATCAGTGCCTTTACTGTTTTTGAGAGAAAAACTTTCCATATGTTTACGAGACACGCCTGCCCATCACAGGCTGTTTCACTCTTTCATACCTTTGTGTCTGCTCTCAGTACAGGCTCCTAATCCCCAAAGCGACTGTTAATAATTCCATCTGCGCCACCCTCCACTGCAGCAGACTTACCAACAGTTTCCTGTCAGGACCAATGTAAAGCTAAGGAACAGCCAGTTTATCACAACAAAATGTCCAGAAGTTTTACTATTTTGAATAGATTTATCATTAAATATATGGAGCTAAACGTGAACCTCCAGAGTGTTATCATTTAAATTGTCAACAATAAATAAGAATTTAATCGCTCATAATTTTCATAAATACTAATTACAGTAGGTAAAATGTCACTGTAATTGGAGCTCTGTGTACTTGTGTGTATATTTGAAAAACAAAACTAGGAATGCTTACGAAAAATCCTTACATTTGAAATTTTATGATTCAGATGTTTCAATCTACTAGTCTTTATCACAGCCTTAAAACCAAATAAATGATGACCCATTGCAAGTTTTATCTGTCAGGTCAAAGGAAGAGACCTGTCCAATTACCGTCACTATCTCAAAGGAGAGTACTGCAAGAATGCCAGCTCTTTTACTTGCATTAGTAGCTTGCTGGGAATAAAAGACCTGGACCCAATTCTCGTAAAATGAATCCTATTGCAGCTGAGCTTGTCTTTAAAATGGAATTGGGAACCAGAAATTGTAGCTCACTGTTGCCTGTAGTTGCTTTGGGCTGCTCTCAGGTTAAACGTCAGGGTGAACAGGAAAGGGGTTGCTATAGGTTTCACTGGACATTAACTGTCCCATGTTCCATAAAAGCGACCGAGGGAAAAGGTGCAGCAACTTCCCATTTGTTATGAATATTTCAATTAAAATGTATAAACTTCTACTGGGCTCAGATCAGTAAGGCTGTGTGGGTATGCACTGATTAGTGGATAGAAGATTTGGGAATGAAGGTCTTGCTCTCCAGAGTTCACCAGGGCTTTCATTCCTTGGTTGCATTCATGTTTCATTAAGCTGACACAGCTGAGTGATTTCTGCAAGCTGACACTGTGGATCCTTAGCGAGCAGTCGGTACAATCCTTCCATACCTTTGGAGGTCTCGGTCTTTGCCGTCACTGCTTACCAAACTTTGGCAGAGTCAGCCATGAGAAACAGGGTTTTGTTTGTCCAGTTAGTGCTTTCCAAGACTGTTAGCAGCTGATTTTCTTATCAGCTGGATTAGCCTGCATCAACGGGGGAGTGGGCCAAGGGGCAACACGTTAAGATGCAGAGAGGCAGTGCTGGAGAAAAACACAAAGGAGTGCTTGTAAAATCTGCTAATTCTGACTGAAGCTAAGAAAGCTTCAACTTTCTGTTTGTGTAGCGTTCAATGTATTGTATAGCCTTCATCCATACTCTTCTTCAGAGGAGAGATACCACTAGCAAAACTTATGGGACCAGAGGGGCAAGGTTATAGTAGGTTTCTGGTGGAAGCTTGCTATCATTTTATTATGGCCTCAGGAAACATAGCATGGGAGGAGCAAAGTTTAACCATCGTGCTCTATGGCTCATTTCTAGGCTGAGGTTAGGGAGGCAAGAATGTTTAATCCATCTTTGACACTTTACCCTTTCCATAAATTGGCTCCGTAGAGACAAGTAGAGATGAGTCCAGATCTGCATCCAGAGTATCTGAAAACATGTACCAACAATATGGTGTTACTTTCCTTAAAGGGATTTTAGGCCCTGCACGCAGTGGTCTCCCAGAAAAGACTAAAAAAACCCAGTAACCTGTCAGAAATTTGATAAACATAGTTGCATATTATAGTGAGACAGACTTCAGCTTCAAAGGTTGTTTGTATTCTTCTCACACTGAAAAGATCATGGAATTAAAAAAAATCCTATAATGTGGATGTCAAATAGCTACAGAGAAATCATATTAATAAGCAAGCTTATGCTTTTATTTGGGAGTCTTTTCTAAGCTCCTTGCTAGAAATGCGGATACTAAGTAATCAGTGGATATATTTAAGCTGTTGAAAGAATATAGCTAGCCAGATCTCTCAAATATTCGTGAAGTCCAAATGTGTTCTTGCCAGGTCGGGATGTTTAGGAAGGGAGGTATTTGCCTTACTGCAGGTAGGCACAGGTTTTAATATTTTTCATCTGCTTGTAAAAATTCACAAGATACAAAAAAGTGCATGACCAGAAGTATGTCCTTGTGTGCTGCACACCTTGAAAGCTCAGCAAGAGGAGCATGATTTCTTTCTAGTCCTCTGTGGACACAATATAATTTCTATCTTCAACAGTGTTTTAAAGGATTTATTTATTAAAAGAGGAAAATCAGTTGAGCTGGGGATCTCAGCTGGAATGTGTTGTTGCAGTTCTTCCAAAAATAGTTGTATTTGCCTGACTGTATAAGCAAAAAATCTGACAGACTGTCTTGGATTTTAGTCAGTTTAGGGGTCCAGTTCTACCACCTTCCTGGCATGACATCAGTAGAACTGCTTACGTTTGTAAAGATCACGTATGTGAGAAAGGATTGTAGGACCAACCAAATAAATCATTCCCCAAATCAGCCATAGCCCTCCAAGACCTAAACACTTCCCTCGCCCTAAAAAATTGTGATCAAAACAATATCTCGTGTTAAAAATCACAATTTGGAAAAAGGTATGCTGACGTATTTATTTTGAAGGTACAAATACTGTATGTAGCCTTCATTCCGCTATGAAGTGATAATAAGCTGTACATGTAAATGATGGAGAATTTCTTTAGAAACAGTGATTTACTGCAAAAGATTCCACTACAAAAAAATGGTATGTGGTATGATTTGTTTCTATTATTGCCAGGAGCTCTGATTAATAACACACATTTTCAGTTAATTTTGGATCTCAGCATGCCCTTTAATCTGGCATTGTTTCTATTGTATTGCTATTACAGAAAAATATATATTCTATCCTGAGGCCCAATTCCAATTACTATAAGTTAATCTATTAGGTGATAAAGCATGACATAGGCAGAAAATGTGTATGTGAAAGTGAAGATGTATCTTAGGATTTTCCAGGGACTGGTTACCTTGAAATTGTGTTCTCTATAAATCTGAAAGCATGTTCTCTGTCGTTTTGTGATAACTAAAGCTTTGTTTTGGATGTTGTCCTAGATATTATGAAACTGGTAGTATTAAGCCTGGAGTGATTGGAGGATCAAAACCAAAGGTTGCCACACCCAAAGTCGTTGAAAAAATTGCAGAGTACAAACGCCAAAATCCTACCATGTTCGCGTGGGAGATCAGGGACAGACTTCTGGCTGAGCGCGTATGCGACAATGACACCGTGCCCAGCGTCAGCTCAATTAACAGGTAAAAATTCGCACGTTCTTGGGAAAGGACTTTTCTAGGAAGTGTTGGAACTGTGTCTTCATTTGTTAATGGAACTGAAGTTCCATTTCTTGAAGTTGTCTTCATGAAATGCAGTTTACGTGTGTTTTCATAATGTGTTTGGGGCTTGGGAGCAGCCAAGGGCTCACATCAGGTTATAAACAGGTCCTTGGAGTGTCCAGATTCTCCTTTCAGCCTTTGCTTCCTTCCTGTTTTTTCACATTCTCCAGTCTGAGACTTTCTGTCTTTTCTGGTAAAGATCCTAGATTATTTGCTCTGAATCAGGTCTCAGTTTTGGACTGAAACCTGGACTGGGTAGAGATTCCATGGGAAGTTCTTTATCTAAGGGGAAAAGCTGAGACTTCAAATGTTAGGGCTAGCGGTGAGGTAGAAAAAAGCCGGAATGCAGGTGTCTGGAGAAAGGAATCAAAAGTAGATCTCAGGGTAGCACTACTGTCTTCCTGCTCTCTACTCAGTATTACTGAAGTTGACCCAGCACCGTGTGGACTGATGTTTGGTACCATTTATCAGGAATATAAATAGTAGAACTTGGTCAGCAGCTTCCAAGTGGCCTTGAACTGCTTTTGTAAAGATGCGTGAGAACCTCGTTTGGAGCCTCAACCCTGTATTTGGGAGTTTTGCTCTGACTTTCCTAACCAGGCCTGGCTCACATAAAACCTGCAATTACATTACAAACACTGTCTTTCAATGTTATACCTTCTTCTATTTTACTTAAACTATTTAAGAAGACCAAATTCACTCTCTTGATAATGTATGTAAAAGTCCACGTCACAGGCCAAATGATTTCCAATGCTAGTGTTGAAAAATATACCATGAAATATTCTGTTATGCCTCCAGCCCTCCCAGACTGACAATAAGTGCTAAATATTTGGAAGGCTGAGTGCACAGACAGCCTCTTGCACACCCATGGCCCCTTACAAGTAGTGTCCTTTCATTTCTCTCAAGAGTATTCTCTGTACAGGGTTTCAATCTCATCAGCCTCATGAGATGATTTTCACTTGTGCCATTTCGTGCAAGTCCCTCGAATGCAACGATGCAGTTCAGTCTCTGTCTGTGAACACAAAATAAACTGATGTAATATTATTTTATTAGCTATCCCAATTGGATTTGCGTGAATGGAATTACCACTTGAATATCAGGAGAGATTTCCACAGTGTTAGCTGGGAATACTGGCTCTGTCTTGCCCAACTGAATACAGAGTTGTACATTTGCATGGATAAATGCAAGAACAGGTTAGGTCATTCAAAGCTTTTAGTACTGCTTGCAAGTTCATAACTTGTTTAGAATCCAAGGCAGCAAGCAATAACCCTCCAGACATTGCAATTTTATGTTAAAAAGGGTTTGGTTTAGATATATGGAATCTAGGAAAATTGAAGGAAAATTCTACTAAGAACTATCCTCAGATAACTAGAGATACCAACTCTATTCCCATCAAAAACAACTCAAATCGTATCATGTGAGAAGCATTGCTGCTACTATGAGCAGTGCTGTGTTCATGTAGTAGGTCTTCAGGTATTGTCCAAAAACCTACTGAAAAGGTAGCCACAGCTTGTGTGACTAAACAGGCTCCACTAGCTCTTATCAATTTTTCATACTCTACCTATTGCTCGGTCCTTGAATGTTTCCACTCTGATAAGTTCCACACACTCATTGCCATTGCATCGCAAATCTGTTCTGTGATCTGCAACCAAGTTCTCTGGCCGGAAGTCTCATTCTGTCTCATCTTCTTGTGACTGCGGCTAAGACCTTTTCCTTTTCTCAAAGGTGCGAAACTCCTTTCAAAATACGATCTTTCTGAGTCAATCTGCTTACCCAGAGAATTGTTTTTGCCAACTTCTGAGCACAGCCTGAAAACTCAAACCAAACTGTTATGACGGCATGCCTGGAATTCACATTGAAACACTTGGCTTTAGTTCTAAATTTTCCCCATTCTGTGGTGTAGTCTGCGGGATTTATCCTCATATATAAAGCAAGCATGTGTTTCAAAGCTTTGTTGGTAGGGATATTACGTGTTAAAGATGCATATCCTTACTCTTAAAGTATGAAAGACTGACAGGATTAGAACACATTGGTCAATGGCAGGAGAGATAATGGCCTCGGGGGACAGGAGAGGAGGTGAAATTTCGTATGTACTATTTTTTCCTGGCAGCCCATATGCAGCTTTGAAGGAGAGATGACAGGTTGATGCCTATGCACAGAGATGGCTGTATATATCTCCAAACTTTCAGGTGTGGGGGGAAGGTAAATATTATATGAGGAGTTTTCTTTCTTTTTTTTTTTCTTTAGCCTTCAGGCAAAACTACTAGAGGGACAAGGCACAGCAGCCAGCAAGATTAGCAGAACACCTTAGCCCATGTCTGGAGTAGCATGATGTGGTGCAAAGGGAATATGCTTTCTACTCCTGAGTGTGTAAATCTGCACAGAAACAGCAGTGTAGTTGGCATTTTCCGAAACCTTTTCCAGACATGTAAGATGTGTTTCAAAGGGCTTTGGCACTTGCAGTAGACCTGGAGAATTTCTACAATAAGCAATGGTATTCAGCAGGTTTCCTGGCTAGATCCTGAAAGATAGAGAGCTTCCTACCGTTTCATGCTGTCTGTTGCAAGCCTTGCTTTTGAAAATATGTGCATGCAAGTACCTGCTGGGAACTTGGGGTGCCTGAATGTGCTGAACTACCTACTCCATAGAAGCCTGAATTCTTAGGTCGGTCAGACTTGGGCACTGTTTTCTGATGTCCTTCGTGCAAAAGTGACAAGTCTTTATCAACCCTGCTGTGCAACTCAGATATTACTTTTCAGCCATTGGCTTGAAACACCACCATAAGATATTCAAAAGGATTCTTGCAGCTAACAAGGCTGCATAGTCTGCTTTTGGTACAGCCATAGCACTACTCTGCTATTGTCTTGCTATTGTCTTCAGGAGGAGAGTTGTCATCTCCCAACTGAAGGGCTGGGGCAGCATGCTATAAAGCCTCTATGACAAACTATGTGCAGCACATCCCCATTAAGGAGTATGCATTCTAACAGATGAACCTGAGCTGCTGCCCCCATATATGAGTGAATAATTGCTATTATTAATCATTAATAACATTAATATTAATAATAGGCCACTCTTCCACAGCAGGAGCAACTCTGTGTGATTAAGGCTTAATTAATCATTGCAACTAGGTTTGCTCAAATAAACTGAGAGCTGCTCAGCTGTTTCAAAGCAACACTGTCCTCCATCCTTTCAGAGATGAAGATATTTATGCGTCAGGAGGCCCCAGATACCCTCCTTTCACCCTGAGAGTGAGAAAGCCTTGTGCAGGGTGTTATTTCCAACCTTGCTGATACACCACTCTAGGTCATCTTCAGCTATGTGCTCTTCGGCATTGAAGCTGCTCCCACAACTCTCTCTGACTCCAGTGCTGGCCTGCTGCTTGGCTGTTTCTGCTCATTGTAGGGGAAAAAGTAGCTGAGGACTTAGTTACCAAGGAATTTGAAGATGTCTAACTTGCAGCAGATTCACTTTAGTGCTGACAGCCAAATACTGACTCGTTTGCAGATCCATCCCTTTCCACACCCCCAGCAAACTCCATAGCAGGATGGGAAGAGCAGTAGCAGACAGGGAGTCATATTCTGGGATGGGAATAAGATGTCACTTGTTGTTCCAGTACAGGCTTACAATGTACCTTTCAAGCAATTAGTAAGTTTTATGTGTGAATGCATTCACATGCTACATCCATCTACACAGCTCCTCTCCTCACCGCTCCACTCCTCTCTGCTCCCAAATTCAAGGTAGTTAGAAATGGGAAAAGAGTGTGTTGGATAAACACAGGAGAAATACTTACCACATCATTACCGCTGCATAAAAAGTGCATAAAACAGACACACGTGATTTCAGCAAAGAGCACATTTCCTTCAAGGCATAAACTCATCTTGCTTCCACAGCAGTCAGTGGAAAAACTATTTAATCTCTAGCAACATTCAGACTTTATCTCTTCTTTGTTAACCATACATTGGCAGGTGAATACATGACAGAACACCTCTGTGGATGTTTTAAACTACAACTCTCTTCCTGCAACTCAACACAGGCCTTCTATTTATATACATCTTTGACTTTTGCTGATTTGCATCACTATAAATCAAAGCAAATGCTGTCCCCAGTAATGACAATGTAGTTACTCAGCTCTTAAGACTAGCATTCAATCTGGCATGTTTCTGTTTTAATATCAATTTGATTAAACAGAATCTTTTCAGAGGTATCTAAGTTCCTAAGATGTCTGAGTGCTGCACCCAGGGGTAGTTTAGGGAAAGGTTTACAAAAGTGTTCAAACACCTGAGGATGCAGGTTACAGCCTAGTGGGATGTTAGGACTCACAGCTGTACATCTGCCTGAGGATGGGGTGTTGGGCTTAAGAGGTGCCCAAAAAGCTATAGGTGACTGTTACCTTTGCAGTTAAACCTGGATTCTCAGAGGAACTGGAACACCAAACTCTTGTTAGGATCCCAAAGAACCTGTAGGAGTTAGGCATCAAAATGTCACTGAAGACATGAGCTGAAGGCAAAAATATAAGCCTGGGTCTACCTGCCAAACTTTTAATCTTTCAGTAGATGAGAAGAAGATGATACATGGGAAGACGTTTTTATATTTACCTTGCTATCTTGAACTGAAAAAATAGTGTCTGATGTCCCCTACAACTTCATGCTTAATAGTAAGCAGTCATTTATTTCTTTTCAACTGCATGCAGGATTATACGGACGAAGGTACAGCAGCCTCCCAATCAGCAAGTCCCTGCCTCCAGTCACAGCATAGGTAAGGAAAACTTTTCTTTTTTTATATTAAAAAAATAGTATAATGGATTACAAATATTCTAAAGAACTTTTAATCATTCTTATGGGCAGGTAATTCTGCATAAAACACTTCAGCACATGTGCTAATGCGCCTTCTTTGTCATTCTCCGAGGGCTGAACATAGTAAATGAATTTTATAAATACTGCTAAAAGGTTTTGAATTTTACTGATTATTATGATAAATAGCTTTCACCATGAGACAGAAAATTGAAATCTAAACCAACCCCCTCCCACTAATGGGGGTCTATAGAATATCAGATAATTAAAGTAATAAATCAAGAAAGGGATACTTATTCATAACATTTTCTGCATCATTAGTCAGTAAGTAGTTTTGAATGTGTTTTTTTCATCTATCAACCATCCCTTCCATAATTCTTTGTGCACTTGCAGTCTTGAGTGAAGAAGTAGCAAAACTTTCTGAACTTTAATTCAGATACAGACCAGCAATATTCAGCCAAGAGTCAAGCAAGTGTGAGGGAGGTGATCTTTTGAAAGGGTGTCCTGCTTAATGAGGCCTCTGCAGTTTACCAAGCTGATGGTCTTTCTCTTTATCAGGGGTGTTTGTTCTCTTCAGACTTGAGTTTGATTCCTTATTATTGAAGAAATGTCCTGTACTGAGGGAGGTAGTGAATGAGTCACTACTTAAGGCTATTGGAAAACTGGAATATATTCCTAACTCTGCCACAGAAAAACTGAGAGGATTCAGATAACTTGCAACTATGTTCTGCCTCTTTTTTGTATGACTTCAGTTCCTTGTTCTGTTGCTGGAGGGAGGATAAAGTGTTGCTTGTTATCCAAAGCAGAGGGAAACTGGAGGTCTCAGTTGCTCTGTGCCTTAGTGCTTTCATGTGTGAAATGGGGCTAACACTTGCTGACCTCAGATGGCAAAGGTGAGCTGATATTGTGATAACAAAGACCTCTGTTAACACTTTGAACTTCTCAAAGAGATCTCACTGCAGGCCAGCATCCTGAGTTTTTCTTTCAAGGAAATGCGAAAATAGCCTCAGAGGAGGAGAAGTATCAGCCAATTTGCTATGATAAGTTATGGGCTGACTCTTCTCCTTTTGTGAAAAACAAGAGTATAAAAACAAATCTTACTTCTAAGAATCTGGGAATCTGGAGAAGTAGGAATCTCTTACTTCTAGTAACCCAGCAGGAAATCATGACATTTATTCGTTCTGTGTGGGCCATAGCTCACTCCAGTGCTGTGGCTAGAGGGCTTTGGTGTGATCCCAGCACTGAATGCTTCCATGCTCTGGAGGCATGCAAGTTGCCTTCTGTAAAGTGGCAACCTGCCAGCTCAGGCTTAACCTATGAGTGTATGGAGATGGATGCTGGTGCTGCCCTTTAGACCCTGGGCCACATACCCTGTGTGTGTACAAGCTCAGAACTTCATGGAAATATGGACCTTCCACAGCATCACAAGGACACCATATCTACAGTGCTGACTGTCATCTCCAGACTTGCATGAACTATAAAAAATGACCTCCTTCAGCCGAGTGCTGAAGCCAGCACCCTTCCTAAGGGTTCTGCCAAAGCAAAACAGATTTAATTCACATTTTGGAGAGCTTCATAGCCTTTCAGCTACATGTGGTCCACAACTGGTCTTGCCTAGGTCTCTATGTAACCTTTACCGTTCACAAAGATTTTCACTGACCGGACTTGTGTCTTGGGCATCAAATCAAGCAGAGCAAGTGCATGCTGCTTCACTGCTATGTGGTTACTGTGCCAGGAGGCTGAAAGCATTCCACAACATCTTACTGAAATGTTCATTTCATAAGGTCTCACTTCTGCACGTTACTGTGCTCCAAATCCAGCTCCTTCCACTTCATTAATGATTTGAACTGATACACAGCATCAACTGACCTTAGAAATGCATCTCCCAAAGTTACCTCTGGCCCAAGAGTGGTTGAAACTTTCCTCCTATTTAGCACTTTGTTGTCACTTCTTAGCACTATCCTGCTGCTTTCTGTTTGGTGTGGGAGGAGGAGGAATTTGATACAAAAGGCAATACACATATATGTTCAGGTCTGTGAGGCACCTTGTAAAAAGCAAATCAGTGATAGGGATGGGAGCCAGCTGCTGCTCCATTTCAACAGGCCATAATATCAAGGTGCAGAGGACTGCTGTCATTCCTGCCATCTCAGAGCCCAGAGAGCTGCAGAACCACTATTTATCTTGGTAGTGGATAACTTTCTGAGCCAGATGGCCACCTGGTACCTGATAGAGCCCCAAGATGTCTTGATTACATCATAGCAATAGGAGACTTATGTGCCCATTGACTTTCATATTTTCATGTACACTGACTTCTTTGCTTTTAATTACAGCCTCCACGGGGTCTGTGACCCAGGTGTCCTCAGTGAGCACTGACTCTGCAGGCTCTTCCTACTCCATTAGTGGGATTCTGGGAATTACATCCCCTGGCACAGAGAGCAACAAACGCAAGCGAGATGAAGGTAATTGAAGTTGTTTGCTCTTTGTGGAAGTGGGGCAACACCTACTGAAAAGAAGCTGGGCAGGGCTGAGATATGGGTCCTCTGTTTTGGTGTGTCATTTGTGCCAACTTTGTCTGGCCTTTGATGTTGGTTGTGGCAAGCAGTAACATGATTTGCACTTGGGACGTGATGGTTCATGTGTAAACAGAATGGCATCTTTGCATGGCTACTGGAATAAAAGCAGATATTGAATGCACAGTGACATGAAAGAGCAATCAACACTTTGTAGACCCTTCTATCTCCATCATTGCACAGGAGTTTTTTCCAGTTACCCTCCTGGTAGCATATACTTACATATGAATAATATGTAAGTACATATACTTACATATATGTACATATACTTACATATTGATAAATTAGAAAACACTTGGGATGCATCACAATTTTTAACAAATCAGCCCCTTCTCCTGATTGAGGGAGAAAAGGAGAAGAATTATTATTTTCTTAACTCTGTGGCCACCTGATATCATAAAATGAAAGGGAAGTGTCATAATATGCAGAGAGACAGAAGTTTTCCAGTAGTAGTGTCTGTGATGTTGCATTTCATTAGGTCCTGTTGGCCTCCAGAGGTCTTTCCTCAGACTAGACTAGAATGAAAAATAGTGGATTTTGTTTTGGTTTGAATATTGCCTGCCTTCCTCCAGTCTGTTGCAGGGTTAGTAGTTCTGTTCCATTCTGTATCCTAGGCATTTTTTTGATGAAAACACTGCTTTAGAAAGAAGGGCCTTCAAAATAAGGTAGAAAGGAAAAGAGGGGAAATTCTTCTTTGGTGCTTTATAAAAATGCCTTAAATCTAAACCAGAACTTTATTTTAATGAGTAGTAACTACTTACAGAGAGGAATTGAAGCCAAGACCACCTCAGCTGGCAGATTATCCCACTTACCCTATCTATTGTAACAGAAAGGATGCAAGAGGATTATCTGTGATCCTACTGTCACTTATTTGCAGCAGTCGTGATGGAACTTCAGTGACTGACCACTGGCAACGTTTGTGGATTTGAGGCTTTTACTCTTTGCTAATTTGTTGTCATCTCACTCTTTAGAAGAACAAACTGTCATTTTGCTTTTGGGAATCTCTAATCACCTGTCCTAGGCTGTTGTGGAGAAGTTCCTAAGTGCTCTAAGGGCCATTGGTGCTCCAGGTGTGGAAGGTATTCTATCAACCACATGCATGCAGAGATACTTTGTGTGCTTCTGTAAAGAGGTAAAGACCTCTACCTGAGGAAAGAAGTGGTTCCAGAGGGAAAAGAGAAAGAAATTCAGAGGAGAAACCTCCCCTGGACTGACAATTCAGATATTGTCGAGGAGAGGAGAAGGGACTCTTCCCTGTGGCCTGGAGCTCACCAATTGGCTTTAGAAGAACTTGATGAGGATGAGATTGACTTTAAAAAATTCAGGAGCGCCAGTGTGAGCCCAGACAGGTTGTTCTGCAGCCAACACAGTTAGTGAGATCTCGGAAGCCAGAAGGCAGACTTGTGTGCTCAGTCCCTATACCTTCCCTTTCTCTTTCTCCTCCTACTTCCCAGTAATCCCAGTTATTACACCCCATAGCCTTTGTGAGGTCAGGCTCTTTTAGCCTTACAGTATTGCCAGAGCCCTGTCCCCTCTCACCGTCCCTTCAGCTTCCTTTCATTTCTCCTAATTATGGAGCTTCTGTGCTGCATATGTGATGCCTCCATGCTAGCTGGCCTGGTGGCATTTGTGTGTTGATGGGCAGCCAGCTAGCCAGACAGAATAAGGATTTCATGCTGCAACCTTTTCCACAGAGGCGATAATACTTCAGATCATTCTTATCAGCTGGACTTCTGTTTTTTATGATACTGACAGGAGCTTGATATTTATGAGAGCTCTAAATGTGGGCTTCAGTGTTATAAGGAAGGTAGGAAGGTAAGCAGAACAGATAAACAAGTGCATGGATGGATGGAGGAAAGAATAGACGAGTAAGCAGATGGGCAGAGAGCTTAATGGCATAGACTTAACTCCTCAGGAAGTCAGGCTAAAAGTGAGCAAGGAATGTGGCTTCCAAGCTCTACAAACAGAAGTCAAGTAATTTTACATGCATGGGTGCAATTTCCTGGTTAGATTCACAGCATAATCCTTGGTCTACTGAAATCAGGGTTAAAAAGTTGTGCATATTTGTTTTTTTTCCCCCAAATTAGGCCTATAAGTACATAGCTGAATATATGTGTTAAAACGGATATAGCAGAAGTTTTGTATTTGATCAGCTGTGGCAGGAGAGAAGAAGTCCATGCTGCAAATTTCATTACTTTAACACAATATTGTCCTAACGCACAAGTTCTTGGATGCATGTGATTATAGAAGACCCTCTGATTTAAGCAAGAAGTAACAAGAAGCCCCTGCAGGTATAGGGAAAAGATTTTTAATGTTTCCTTGGAAAGACAAAAAGCAGAGCTGAGAAACAAACCAGCCTTTGCCAATTCATTATTAGGAGAAATCATGTGATTTATAAAACAACCCTCATTATTTTGGCCACGATTGGCTTGATTTTTGAGCCACAATTTTTGAGATCGTAAGACAGACAGTTCTGCTGACTTCAGCAGAGCAGTTAAACTGCTTTTATAATAAGCACAGAGCTGCAGATTTGGAGAGGTGTGTGAGGGAGAGCATTTGTGCCTAACTAGATATTTCAATGCAGCAGAATGGCTTTGTCTTGTTTGAAGGGGATCCCAGAGAGTCTCCATCACCCCTCCTCATTCCACTCAGCGAAAGCTTTCTTGACACAGCTAGGCATAAAGTGTGTATTAACGTGTCCCAAGATCCTGCACTGCAAATGGTGGGGAGATGGATCATACGCTAGACTACAATGTGAAGAAGAGAGGGATGTCATCTTTTAATTATGGATCATATCATAATGTAGGTGCATGAAGTGGCAGAGTTTACGTAACCATTTCTCAGCTCTAAGAGCTTGATCAGACCACCTCAGCATTCGTATTTTCTTTGCCATGTCTCTGTATTTCTCGGTAGCTGTTGAGAGGTGTGCATCTGCCTCCACAACTTTGCATGTCTCACAGACAGCTAGAACCAGGTACTGTGTAACAGTTAGCTGTCTGGTTATCCTGACTTCCCTGGGCTGGGGAGCGAAAGGGAATAGAGTCTCCCTTTAAGGTTTCTAGCTGCATTGAGTACTCCGTGTGATTCGTTATCCAGTTTTGTTCCCCTCACTCCTGACCTTTTTTTAGCAGATGTCACAAGTCTTTAACCCAGTGGGGAGCATGCCTGATAGCAACAGGGGCAAAACAAATCAGACAGTCTTATTGGTTTATATAGCTGAAGATGTCATTTTTTTTCCCTGTTGTAATATGGACTTGGAGCAAATGTGCCTTTGTGGGGGAGCAGTTGCTTTCACTTACGGTTTAAGAACACACTACTGGAGAAGCAGACTGCTCTGTAACTACACAGAGAGGTGCAATCAAAAATCAACAATCTTAGCTTAAAGATGCAGATGCTGCTAGGCAGCAATCTTTTTGTTTTACTCTCAGATTCCCTCCTTTGAGTTGTGTGGCTTTAAATTCAGCTGGTCCCAGAGTTTAGGAAAAAGCTGTAAAGCAGCAGATGGACTGGGGAGTTACACAAAATGGTCATATTTAACTGCCTTCTAATGAAATGGATTGCTTCTAGGAAAATTAGGGATGGGTGTGCTGGTGGGTGGTGTTAGACCCCAATTCATACTGAACTGAACTCTTTATCGTATTTATAGCTGCCACTAGTGAAAGCTATAACTGCTTTCACTGCTATCACTGAACTGCTTACAGCTAGTTGCATGCCTGATGATTGTCTTGTAATGGGACATCTCAAAGACTCTGAATTTTCAGGAAGTGCTGAGCACCCCCTTTCTGAAAGACAAAGCTTTCTGAAATAGGACTAATAATCTTTAGATAATCTTTGGATTCTTCTGAAAATATCAGATAGCATTGTTAAAGATGAGGTCTTTAGTTTAAATGTTCCCATGAATGTTTGCAAATTGTGATTAAAATCTATCAGTCTAAGGTGGTTCATTAATCCCAGATGCTCTTGACATATTTCTATCCGTGTGAGATGCTGCTGCATAAGTTCTTTTAAGAAGCACACTGGGGCTAAGGAGAGCAGTGAGAGGAAGACAAAAGGGATTTTTGTCCTCAGGTAGATGTGAAACAGGCCAAGCTAGAGACTGTGTGAGATGTGTGAGCTTGTTGGAATGTGAGAGCTATGAGGGAGGGTTGGAGGATCTAGTGAGAGGACGGGGAAGGAGGGCTGGGCAAACAGAAGCCCCACCTCTTCTCTTCATTTTGACAATGTCTCTGAAAGCCCAAGGTGTACAACTGCTCCAGGTGCTGCTCTCGTCTCAACCAAAGCAACAGGAAGGCAAAGCACATCCCTCCTTCTTTCTTCCATCCCTATCTCCTGCTTTCTATCCAATGAGCACGCTACAGAGCTGTGCTGATACAGAAGAGCCAGTGAAAAGTGGTTAAGCCTAACAGAGTGACTTTCCTGGCCTGTTCTCACTATCCAAGCTGACAGGAATTCACAAAACAAGTGTGCTTGTCAGAGTAGGCATAGAAAGCGACTCTGATCTGAGATGATCTTGAGAGATGACTGTGAGAGAGCAGTGCCTCTCCTGCAAACCCGTAACAAAGCCTAGGCCTCCCACTTCTGTGGAAGCCTTGCACTCTGCAAGAGGCAAGACATTTCTAGCACCCTTTAATAAGCTAGTTCACCTTTCTGGTGTCAAGAGGAGATTAGTGATTCTAGGCTCTGTAAGAACAGCTTATGGTGAAGCACTGAGCATGGGTGCTACAAATGCCTCTCCTTGCTAATCCACGGTGGACTTGGGTTGATCCATCTGTACATAATTCTATCTATACATGACAGTTTTATCTCTGCCATGGGCATTTTTAGCTCAGGAGGTCCCTGATCCAGCCATCAGAGAAAATGGCTATCATGGGTGGCCTGAGGTGAGGAGGAAAGAGACTCAATTCCTGTACTCTTACAGAGAGGAGTAGCTCTCTGGATTAGTAAGCAGGTGCTGGAATAGTAAATGGATATCCATTCCCATGCACCTCCCTTGCTTTATGCAAAACATACATCATTTCCCTATGTGAGAATTTTGGAGCAAATGCCACATATTTTGATGGGAAATTGCATGCTTATTCAAAAGTATTCTACCAATAATCTGATTCTGAACTCTAGACAATCATATGCTCTTAGTAGTTTAGCACTGTCCCAAACTGATCACCTGACTGATGCACAGATGTGCTGAAATCCAAACTTCTGATCCTGTTGTTCTGGGTAGAATATGTGGAGAAGTAAAGCATGGACTGAGGAACCGGAAGGAAAGATGATACAAATGTGTTATACATATTCAGTGACCAATCCTGTTCCAACCTTTTGCTAAGTTCAGTGAGAGTGGGATCATATAGTTGACATGAGCCAAAGTCACTACCACTGCTCACCACCTATCTCCAGGATGTATTTAGCCAAAGCAGAAATCTCTGATGCTGGCATGTAATAAGTTATGTTTGTGAACATAAGCAACAGTTAAGCCAGGCTGAAATCTGTTCACATATAGTACTCACTGGATAATTCCAGAAAGTCTGCTGGGTCATCAATGCCACATCTGTGCTGTTAAGGTAGAGACACGGGAATAAACGTTGGGTTGCCCATTGTGTTATGGTTAGCGCTGTTTCTGTCACGAACTTTGTGCAAACTGGTGTTGTCTCAGTCAGTATCTGCCTGAGGTACAAGTAGAGAAGCTAGCACAACCTGGACATCATTCCCTCTGCTCAGCTTGGACGCAGCCATGCTGTTTCAGAGGGTGGGAGAGTTTAGCTGTAGAGTCACACATCAGCCCATTTTGTCTCGTTGTGTAGCTGTAGCTGGATAGAAAAAAATCTGCATGGTGCATTGAATGGATTACTGCAGATTGTTTGCCTGGCCCAGGCCACTAGATGGAAAATACAGTCAGAAAGAGGGCAACAGGATCCAGCAAAACATCACCGAATGGTAAGGTTGGAAGGGACCTCTGGAGATCATCTAGTCCAACCTTCAGCCTAGCCCAGATCGGGACTGAACCCGCGACCTTGGCGTTAGCAGCACCACGCTCAAAACAACTGAGCTTCTCAACAAAGCGCTGTGTAGGATGTATGCGTCCACCCACCTCCTCTTGCTGCAGAGCAGATTTGGCAGATTTAAATATCCTCACAGAACAGCTGTGTAGAGCATATTTCAGATTCAATGAAATAGTGTCTTTTCAGTGGTGGAGGGTTTTTTTTTTTTTTTTTTTTTTTTTGGCAATTGAAACCAGTATAGCAGGAAACCTTCAGTCATACAAACTGTTTTGTTTCCATTCTCACCAACCATAACCCTATACTGCTGTCAGCATCTACCGTCAGCATCTAGTGTGATGATGTAGATGTTTGGGTTTTGTTTTCTGACCTGAATTCCTTGAAAAATATGTTTCCTATAATGTGGACTCAAGACATTTAAAAGCATTTGGGTCACAGCCTTCTGTATGGGAAGATAAGCTGCCAAGAGTGGCAAAGATGGTAATGGTAGTGAAAAGAAACTGTGAAGAGCAATATAAGGCCTTATATGGCTGTCCAATTATGGTCAGAATATTTTCAAGCAGGGATGTCTCAGGTCAGGCAACTCTTCAGGCATCCAAAGAGAACCTCTCGGTACAACCTGCAGAGCTGCAGGCAAGTTTAGCACCGCAGTGGCTCACTGGGGACACCTACACTTGAAAATGGCAGTCAGATTGCTTTGCACTGACACATATATATAGTAAGAGCACATGTTGCAAAAAGCCTACACAGGCTCAACCTGTCAGTGACCCATTGAGGGGGAATATGAGCCAGGCCTAGGAAGAGTCAAAGCAAACACACGTAAGCCTGAAAAGGACTAATAATACAGACAGCTGTCTTTCCTTCACACTGTGCCTATGAACAATGTTTTCTCCGTGAGACAGAAACAGTAGCGACCTGCTGGTAGGGCTATGGACCTAAATGTCTTGGAGGCTGCACAGCAGATGGCAGCAGACCTGAAGAAGAACACTACAGTGTCCTCCATGCAGCCAGGGACCTCTGCCACGTCTTGTGGCTCAGGTCCAATCTGACTTCCAAGGCTCTTTTAACTCTGCTCTGTGAGATTATTGGGAATGCCTGTAAAGTATTTTCACCTTTTGTTTAGCTTCACTTCTTTAAATACTCAGGGCCAGACCTACAACTGCTGTCTAGCTGTGCTGAGTTTAATCAAATATAGCATCCATAGCTCCATCCTCAGCTGAAGTGTGCCCTAATGACCAGCAGTGTATTTATTTATCAGTTGAATTGTTTCCAGTGCCATCCTGCTACCATGTCTTCTTGCAATGGAGATAAAAATCTGCCTGTTTTTGCCCTGACAGTTCTATTTTTTCTTTTCTCCTGTCCATGCCCTCCAACCTTCTTGCTAGCGCAAAGCTTCCGTCTTCTTCATGTCCATCATTGCAATCATATGGACAACGTGACCATATGTTGAAACCTTGGCTGGTGTAAATTGCTCATCTGGTGGATTTATAAAGGACCAGAAATACTTGCAGCGTCTGAGCAAGACATGGCCTCCCACTGTAAAAAAGTAAAACCTCTAAACTGTACAGGCAGGACCATATAAGGGCATTGCTTTATATAACTTAGCACCAATAGCTTCTCACTAAGTTTGTGTAATTCATACCTGACAAAACATGGAGGAACAGGCAATGACAAACAGAGACAAGAGTCCCAAATTTGGAAGCAAGCAGCCTGGGCAGGGCAGAGGAGAGGTGTGATACGATGCAAGTAGCCAGCCTCTATCTTCTTCTTTCTCATCCCTTCTGAAGGAGACAGGGAATGTGTGGAGGTGGATGGAGGGCTTTGGAGGTGAGCCCTAGAGAACCAGCTACAGGAGACATGGGGTGGAGGATGTGAGAGAGTGACTGGGGAGCAGAGGGGAGAGACCACTTAAATCAGGGGAGGAGTGGGCAACAGGTCTGGGAGCAGGAGTGGCGGGGTTCAAAGAGAGCACTGATGTGGAAGCAAGGACAGAGCTCAGAGCTGGCAAAGGACAGGCAGAGCCAGTGCTGGGGAAGAAGTGAGGAGCAGAGCCATGGGGTGCCTAAGGCCTAGCCGAGGAATATACCTGCAAGGCTGGAGCGGGGAGTGTGATGAGGAAAAAAACAAAACCAAAAACACGACAGTCATAAAAGTTATTCTTCTCAATGTAAATTCCCCTTTTTGGGCCGTGGCTTTCCAAACTTTTATAAATACAAGTTAGATATTATTGTAGTTTCCCTGGCAACTGAAGATCTCTGTTTTTCTTTATGTGAGGGCTGAAATGTGGGATTCTTCTGGCCACACCTGAGTCCCTCTCTTGCTCTTTGTGGCTGCCAGGGCTGGCAGAGGATTTGAGAGTTGGGTTTCCGAGTGTTCTCTGAAATCAGGGTCTGTCAGGGGCATGAGTATTAACCAGAGATAGAAACTAATCTGGCTGAAATACTGCTCTGATGTAAAAGCCCTTTCACCCCTTGGTTAGTGTGTTGGGATCATCTCCCACTCTAGACTTAGTTCTTGAATTTTCCTAAGTAGATTGAGACATTTGCAGGTTCGAACACCCTATCAGGGAAGAATTTACTGAGTGACTGTCAATCCACTGCAGGAAGAGCTACTGGAATGGAAGTACCACAAGTGAAGGAGCCCACAGACTTGTTTATGTAATGTATGCACACTCTAGGGCACTGGCAGCAGGAAAATACAGACTACAGCCAGAGGGTGACTGAATTTAGTTCAGAAATTAACAATGGGATAGGTCCACTCTTGACGGAAATCCCTGTAATTCCTTTTGCACCAGCTAAGAATTTGAACCTGACATTACAAGGCCAGGATCAATATTGTCAGCTTCATATTTCCTTGTGTGTTCTCTACTGCAAATAACTCACAAAGGCATGAAGCCTTTGGGGACCTAAACCAAGATGGAGGCACTCAAAAATGTAAAGACTGTGAGAAAAAGAAGCAGAGGGTTACAGAAAGAAATATCAATAGAAACTCAAGCTGTGTATCAAAGTGGTTAGCTATAGGGCCTTGCAGAAAGTATGTGACAGATGGAGAAAAGATATATGCATTGACAGAAATGTGTTTATAGAGTGGAACTGAAAATACATTTTAGGAATATTTTATTGCAGATATGATGTTTATCTAGAACAGGTGTTTATGCCCAGGTAGACCCAAACTTGTAGAGTTAACAATATGTGGAAAAAGCGATGGAAAAATACATAAAAAAATCAGAAATCAAACTCTTCAGAATCTAGGTGATCAGGTGATAGTGGTGGACTTACACAGCTCCATGAAGAGGTTAAAGAGAAAGGAGCTCCCTCTAGAATCCCAGGAAGTGCTGGAATTTTCTTAAATAATCTAGGCTCACTTCAGCAAATGCTCGCTCACATGAGTTGTCTTTACTCTTGGGAATAATTCCAGTGACTATAATGAGATGAAGCCTTTGAAGGGAATAAAGTTTTGCAGGGTCAGCAGGTACTGATTTAAATTTCTCCTGCTGATTCAAATTGTCCTTGCATTCAGAATCATTTGCCAGCGTTGCAAAGGATGGTGAGCTGTTTGTTCCATCACTTCATTAGCTCTCTTGAAAGAAATGATTTTCCCTCACTACACAGACCCTGAAGTCGTCCTTTTAAATACAGTTTGATTTCAAATTTACTAGATATGTTGCAGTGATGACTTCATCTCTACTGTAACCAATACAGTGTATTGTTTGGTGGAATTCGACTTTTTGTTTATTTCATTGAAACTATGGAAGCTAAACTGATGATGGAATAATTTATTCCTTTCCCTGCAGTTACCTTGATGGGCTTGATTTTCCACTGTGTTGCACCATCCCTGCACTGATGTAATTCCAGTGCTTTGTGATGATGTTTGCTGAGTGGAGAAGGAACCCTAGTCTTCCCCTTATTTACACAGCAATTCTCTTCATGCTGTGAGCTCTGGAGATGCGATGCAGTCATAAACTGGGTTTTACTAACCACTTAAACGATGTGTAGAGCTGCTGTACAAGCGTATCTTGAACATGTCAGTGAATCAGCCACGAAGGCTTGTTCTGCAGAGACTAGGGACTGGTCCCTAATCAGTCTGGTTCACAGGGCAGCACAGAAGGTAGAAAGCAGCTGCTGTGCTCTGATACCTGGGACTGCCAGAAAGGATGAAATGTCTACAGGGACAAGCTAGGCCTGCAGGACAGCATGCTTTTCACCCGGAAAATTGACTATTCTGCTCTTTCTGCTGTTTTTCCTTTTTGGGCAGTGAATACACTTGTGTGTTTATGTTTGGGGAACCTGTTTCAATGAACACAATGGGCAGGAGGTTGCATAATGCAGTTCTGGTGACAATTGTTCTTCGTTGAATGAACTATTGCATCTTTATTTATCTTTTCTGGATCTAGAAGGAAGGGGGATTAAGACACATATATCCTATGTGTCATTTCTCATTTCTCATGAGAGTGGGGCTGTGATCAGGAGTTCGGTTTGTTTTTTTCACATTTACATATTGTAAAACTTTTATGATATGTTTTGAACTTGCTGAAATGGATACAGCTTCAGGATATGACTACCATCTCCCATAGGAAGGGTTGTTACAGTGAACCTTTTGCTCTGTTTTCTGATCTGAAGACCTACTCCCACACCTTTCCAATGGCTGATTGACAGATCTGTATAGTGCCAGATGAGTGTGGAGGACAGATTGTCTCCTTGCATCTTCTGAGGTGGTCAGATCCAGCAGCCTCATAGCACTGTCTCTGCTGGGGAACTGTGGGAATATTAGCTGGTAACACCTTTTCTGATGTTCTGGTCTCTGAGTTATTGCTGGTCATCAGTGTGTAAAAAGATGCGACAGGCCAACATCTTGAGTATCTGGAAGAAATGGTGTTAATCAGTGCATAACTATCTTCATTAAGATGAGGCCATACTAAAATGATCTACACTGCTGCTTTTATGGGCTGTATATCCTGTGGTAACACGGTCTGAGCAGTGCTTTACATTGGGTCTTAATGAAAACATGGGGAACCTCACCATGCCTGACACGGCAGATTTGGGTTACAACTGACTCACACAGAAGAATGTCTCTGAATCTCCCAGATCTGTTCCTGTTACACACATATACTCCTGAGACATTTCTCAGGCAGTTTCAGACTTAGAGCCCTCCCACAGTGCTTGTGGGGCATGACCGTGTTACAGGACATGAGGGCAGAGTGGCAGGCTTGGTTGGTGCTCCTGCATCTTCTAGACATGGAGGTCTGTCTCTTCCGGCAAGACTGGCAGGTGCAACCTTATTGCTGATAAGTAGCTATAAGTAGGCCAGAAGATGTCATGGTCTTTTTCTGCTTGGGTCTGCCTCTCTGTTTGTCCCGTCCCAGGAGAAAGCAGGAGGAGTAGGGGCCGTCTTCTTCTCTCATGCTGGTGCAGTAGCTAGCCCTGCATCTTGCAGTGGCAATAACAGCAGCCAGAGTGTCTGTCTGTTCCTTTCCGTCTGTCCTCAGACCTACGTGCTTCTCCCTTTCTTTCCCTCTCTCCGTCTCCTGCTGTCTGTTGTTCACAACTGCTCAAAACCAAAGCCAGAAACAAAGGCCAGGGACAGCGTTGACTAAGATGGTGCACAAGCCCTGAAATGGCTGCGTTTGTGTCAGTCCCTGCTGGCCAGCCTCCGAGAGCTTTTATGAATGGAGCTCTGTTTGCCTCGGGGATCAGGGACTGTGAAGAGCTCATTAACAGATAATGAATTTTTCCTCTTCCTCTCTAATCCCCTCCCTAACCCCCCCTCCACCAAAGGACTGCAGAGGATGGTGGTGGCTTGACACAGGCAGTGACGGGGTGTGATCTGCTGATGAATAGCCACCTCTGTTGGAAGAGTGACCTGGTGGCAGGCAGCACTGCTGCTCTCCGTCCTGGGGCTGGGACTTTGATCTCAGAGAGCGGTGGTTTCCGCTGGGCCTCTGAGAGGCACCAATTCAAAGCCATTTTCCCCCCATCTCCCAGGCAGACTGAAAAGAACCGGGGGTCTCACGCATACGCTCACGTGCGTACACACAGGGTGTTCAGCTAATAGCTAATAGTGCCAGCCACCATCCAGGAAGAAAGAATGGGGGAAAAAAGGGCGAATCTTCCTCCCGCAGACTGCGTGGGGAAGGGAAAGAGGGGGCCAGGGGACCCCCCACCATGAAGCCAAACTAAAAAGGCGAATTTTAACCAGCAGATGCCGTGCCCTCTTGAAAAAAGGGCCTCCCCGCATCATTGATCAGCATAAATCGTAGAGTTTTAAGAATGGCTTGCTGCTGACTGAGTAGAGCTCCACGTTTGAGGTCTCCTGTGTCTGTGGGTGTGGGAGAAGGAGTTCAACTCTCCCTAAGCTGTGACACTAAAAGTCTCCGGTATGTTCAGAAATCCACCTCGGTTCGTAGGTAGAGAACATTTTGACATTTCTCATGGAATTATAGGGGAAAAGAACAAATCTGGGTCAGTTCAGAATTTTTAGCTATGGTAGCGTTAAAATGTCATATGCTTTTCTGGGCTTCTGAGAAAATTTTAAACATTTCCAAATTCATAAAAATAGAAGAAAAAGCTATTTGAGAACACTAACCATTCTGTTACGACCACATGTACAAGAAAAAAATCATCAGAATTTGATATTTTTCCACAATGACCTTTTGACAAGATAGCATTTCTGGGGGGGGGGGGGGGGGGGGAAGGACCAAAATCTGAGCAGTTTTATTAATGAGTTCTGTGGGCTGCCATCCTCTGTTCCTATGATAAAATCTTCTCAGGTCTGCAGGACATTGGGTAGGATCAACCCACATTTGTGCAGCCTTCCCTTCGCTTTTCAGTTTCTTAGTAGCACCCCAAGACTTTAGCATCTCCCACTTGATCGCCGTTGTATCTGTGTAACTACTTGCAGCCAGAAAGCCACGAATTGTGGCAGTGGAACATCCCTGTGCTGCAGTCTGCAGCACAGGGAGAAACGGCCCCTCGTTGCAGGAACTGCAGGAACTCTTTCTTGCCAGAGTGAGGGTGTGGAGCATGACCAGCCGAGAGAAGCAGGCAGAGAGAAGGGACTAACAGACTGTGGTCATTCTGATGCTCTCAAGCCTTAGGCATGGAGTGCCTTACCTTTAGCAGAATTTTAAAGGATGTATCAGTTCTCTTCTGGCAAATGCATAAGTTTAATGCAGGAAAATTCTCTGCATTGCAGCTGCCTTTTCCGAATGAGCAGCTTACTGCCAGTCTTAAGCGCACTCGTCATTTTCTTTCTAATGTAGTTCCTAAACCCCCTATTTTCCAGAGAACTTGCCTCTAATTCTGGAGTGAGGCCATGCAAGTTGAGGCCATGCAGGTTTGCCATGGACTTCAGCTGGGATTTTCTGGTAGCTGTGTTAATGAAAAGCCCAGGCTTTCACAACTTCTTGGTTCCCTGCTCTAGCTCCAGTCATTATCATTAGGTGCTATCCAGTGATAGATGCTTTTGAAGAACTACCCTCTTCAGATTAGTTTACCAAAAATCTAGCTTAGGGGTAAATATCTTGTCAGATCACTCTGACAATGTAAGTATTGGGGCTGGACAGATTTTTTCTGCTGAAATGCATTTTTGAGGGAAGAGTAGATTTTTGGAAAAGCAGGATACATCAGTTTTGATGGCTCTTTGTTATAAATGTTAAAGTAAAATAAAATAGAAAGGTCATTCTGATTTTATGGAAACAGCACGCAGATTTTCCTAAAACGTATCACAGAATCACAGGACAGTTGAGATTGGAAGGGACCTCTGGAGATCATCTAGTCCAACCCCTCCTGATTAAGCAACATCACCTGAAGCATGTTAGACAGGGTTGCATTCGGGCAGGCTTTGAATATCTCTGGAGAAGGAGACTCCGCAACCTCTCTGGGCAACCTGATCCAGTGCTCTGCCACTCTCAAGAAAAGAAATTCCTCCTCATATTCAGGTGGAACTTCCTGTGGTTCAGTTTGTGCTGTTACCCCGTGTCCTGTCGCTTGGCACCAAAGAAAAGAGCACAGCTCCATCCTCGTGACACCCTCCCTTCAGATATTTGAAGACATCGGTAATGAGGGGGGCAGGTTTAGCTCAGTTGGTTAGAGCGTGGTGCTGCTAATGTCAAGATCGCGGGTTCAGTCACCATATGGGCTACACTGAGGGTTGGACCAGGTGATCTCCAGAGGTCCATTCTGACCTTACCATTCTATGATGAGTCTATGGTAAGATCCCCTCTCAGTCTCCTCTTCTCCAGGCTAAACAGGTGCAGCTTTTGCAGCCTTTCCTCATAGGACAGATGCTGCAGTCCTCTGATCATCTTTGTAGCCTTGTGTTGGGCTCTCTACAGTAGTTCTATGCCTCTCTTGTACTGGGGAGCCCAGAACTGGGCACAGTACTCAAGGTGAGGCCTCCCCAGGGCTGAGTAGAGTGACAGGATCACCTTCCTTGACCTCCTGGCAACACTCTTCCTAATGCACCCCAGGATACCATTGGCCTTCTTAGCCACAAAGGCACCTTGCTGACTCATGGTCAACTTGTCCACCAGCACTCCCATGTCCTTCTCTGCAGAGCTGCTTTCCAGCAGGTCAGCCTCCAACCTGTAGTGGTGCAGTGGTGTAGTGGTTATTTCTCCCTAGGTGCTGGACCCTGCACTTGCCTTCATTGAACTTTATGAGGTTCCTTGCTGTCCAGCTCTCCAGCCTGTCCAGGTCTCTCTGAACGGTGGCACAGTCTTCTGGTCTATCAGCCACTCCTCCCAGCTTGGTATCCTCAGCAAACTTGCTGAGGAGGCACTCTCTCCCTTCTTTTCCTCCATATGCCTGGAGATGACTTCCAGGATGAACTGTTCCATCAGCTTTCCAGGGAGGGAGGTGAGGCTGGCTGACCTATAGTTTCCTGAGTCCTCCTTCTTGCCCTTTTTGAATGCTGGAGTGACATTTCTTCCAGTCCTCAGGCATCTCTCCAGTTCTCTGTGACCTTTCAAATGTAATGGAGTGAGGCCTATCCATTCACCAGTTCCCTCAGCACTTGTGGATGCATCCGATCAGGGCCCACAGATTTGTGGGTGCCAAATTTGCGTGAATGATCCCTAGGTCGATCCTCCTTGACCAAGGGAAAGTCTTCTGTTCTCCAGACCTCCTCTCTCATCTCCAGTGGCTGGGATAATATTTTTTAAATATTTCCTGAAAGATCTTAATTTCAGGATATTGCACATATTTTTGTATTACAGTTCAGAATGATCTCTGTCTGCTCTAAGACATGTATGGGCAGACAAACTGGTAACATCTGGAGAGGAGGACGTATTTAGGTGCAATTACAATGTGTAGGTCCTTAAATATAGATATATAAACACAAGCAGAGAATATATACAGAGTATATATATGTGTGTGTGTATAGATAAATAATACAGAATATATATATATACACACACACTATATAAATATGTTTATATATATCTCATATATATCTTTTAGTGGTAAAAGTGTTACCACAGGATAGAAATGTAATATTATTTGGACACTTTTCATAATCAATTTCCACTTTCTGGAAAACAATTTTTTTGAGTTGAATTGCACTCTGATTTTGAAAATAGTGATATTTGAGAGGACTGAAAAACAAAATCAAAAAATTTTTGGTTGAATTTTTGTCAGTGTGTATGGCTTGTTCAAATCTGGTTATTTTTGTCATTCTTTTTAAATAATGCTTTTCAGTGAATTGTTTCTGTGAGGCTATAGATACGGCTGCTGCTGGAAAAATGGTAGTGATCTTAGTGTATCAGACTGGAAATAGCTTTTAAATAGAAATTTTCAAAATCTTGCCCTGGGAAAGGTTTTGGTTCAGTGTTTTAGATCTTCAGAGAAAGGTAAACAGGGAAAGACACCACTGACTGCCTTCAGGCACACAGTGAAGTGGGAGTGTAGGGCAGTATCTAGCTGATTTTGCACCAGCTGGTGTAAATCTGCTGGTAACTTACCCAGGTAAGTTACCCAGGGTCAGCTGACCCCTGAAAGCAGGGCAATTGGATGAAATCTGCTTTGAATGGGTCAATGATAAGGAGGTGAATTATGACACCTGCTGACTGGCCTGAGCAGAACAGTCTGGGATGCTCCCTTTTTGCAGCCTTCAAGGCAGGAACAGTTATGCTTTCCGAACACACTCAGGATCCTGCCTGCAGGCCAAATTCACGATTATTCCTTGTCACGTACTTCCGTCTTCCTCGGTAGGATGAGAATGCAAAAAGTTGAGGGCGGTTGCTGAGACAGGCAGGCAACGTTACATTTTCTACGTACAGAAAAAGATAGTAGATCCACATCACTAGGATCTGTCTGAATATTTCTGTGCTGTTAAAATAAATGTTTAAACTCCAGCATGTAAAAGGCATTCTGAGGAGCTGTAACCCCAAGATCATGCATTTACCTTGATGTATGAAGATTATGCCTATTATAAACAGCACTTTGAAAGACAAAGAAGCCATGCCCACAGGAAAAGTCTAACAAGAAAGGGTTAAATAATTTGTCACCTCCATTTTTAAGGTTGGTGGAAGGAACTCTTTGATTATTAGGTATTTCTATAGCAGGCTTTGCTTGTATGCTTCAGAAATAGTAGCAACATTGCTATCTTGTCCTGTTTTGATTCAGCATACAATGACAGATTTGTTTCTGAAAGTGGGAGTCCACCTGTGTGGATGCATGGGTCAGTTAGGCTTTCTGTAAGAGTTTCTGAATCTTCTTTTGTTCTTCTGAGAACACTGAAGCTTTTTTATGGTTTATAAAAGAAAATTCAGTACATTAAATGTTGGCCCCATGGTTATACAAAATGCAGCATTAGTTCCAGAATTATCATGTAAAAGTCAGTAATTTACTACTGTCAAAACTGGTGTACAAGTTGGTTCAAGTTTACGAGGATCTTTAAGTTGGAATGATTTCCTTGGCTGAAATTATGAACTCTCAAAATCCTGATTGATAGCAGAAAGGCTGTTTTTCCATATTTTTTTGTATTTTGCTTCTGAGTTTTTAAAAGAATTTCATGAATTGCTGGTCATACTGAGTTTACCCAAGTGTGTTTGATGGGACTCATACCAACATGCTGTTTATATTGTCAAAATGTGCCTATGAGGAGTGTCTTTACAAATTTGTCACGGCTTAGTGACCAGGATATTGCAGAACTTAAAGAAATCTCTGGTACCTAGAAAGGACAGTGCTTTACTAGCTCTATCCAACGCTGTAGCACAAAATTCTTAGGGAGGGCCACAGAATTTCAGATGGAAGTATGGAAAATGTGTTGTACACTGCATGTGCAGTGACTCCAGTGCATCTGGCATGTGCAGATGTGTGTGTCCAAACTGTCAGCTCTCAGGCTGTTAGCTGCAGGCTTTGTGAATGCCCTGTTCCTCTAGATGCACGGATAATCTCTGCGTGTGCAGTGACTATTTATCTGGCATCTCAGAGAAACAGCACATCAAGCAGAGCAGCTACATCAGCAGTATCTTTGAGTAGACTGTGCTAGACAAATGGCCAAATCTGTCTTTTTTTGATCTGAGTGGATGTTCCGATGGGAAAACAATATGCTATTGGAAATACCCAGAGATATGGAGTCCTTGTCTACCCCAGTGCCATGGATATGCTTCTGACAGATACAGTATTGCCCTGGTATTTTGCTAAACTTCCACTGGAAGTTGAATTTCAAACTACTTCTCTGACTTCATATTCAGCTAGGCTTTTCTTCTTATCTGTATCTCAGTGTGATGGTCATAACTCTTTTTCCCTGTGCACGTACTCCAGCTCTCCTGCAGTGACAAGAGCTAGCCAGTACTCTCATAGGCTCACTTCATTCATAACTTCGGAGCAATTTTGCAAAAGCTTTTGTTTGGAATCAATTTCAGAAACACTACCTTTGTCTTCTGTACTTTCTTCATTAATTTTCACTGAGGAGACTAGCATGTAAATGGAATTACCTGCATGCACATTTCCTCATATGGTCTTGTTCATGGGGCAGCTACGTAAAGGTAAGAAGTCTAAATGAATGCTACATAAAGGTGGCTGTGGCTTCAGACATGGGAAGAATAGTCTCAGCAGTTGGACTTAAAGAAAAGAATGTCTGAGATTCTAGGCAGAGGCCTAAAAAAGTCAGACAGACATCTAGAATTTTTTTTTCTGGTGTTCTCCCATGTTTTATCTCCACTAGGAATCAGCTGAAATGTATTTCTGGTTAAAGTATACTTACTATAATTTAGCTTATGACAATAACAAGAGGCATTTTTTTGATGTTCCTGCAGTTGCACATTACAGATGGAGGTTAGAAATCAGAGGTGTTTAGCTTAGGTGCTTCCCTCCAAGCCCTATGTGGAAAAGAAAAGCAGACAAGAGTTGGCTAGGCACTGATCCAGCTGATTTGTAACATGGTAAAAGAGATGTCTGCATTAGAGGTCAGGATATTGGAAATCTGTCAGTGACTAATGTCAGGGAAACTCAATGGCCTTCTGATCAGATATCCACTTTGTATTCACAAAATACTTTCACTGTAGTCATTTATAGGGCTCCTGAAGTAAAGAAACATCTGGAGGCTGTGTCTGCTGCTCTTGTGTTTTTCTTTGTCACAGACTGGTTAAAGACGTGTCCCATTGCCAGCTCAGGAACATCTCATTGCTTGTCCAGAGACTTCTGTGGCCTTGTCACCATGGTACTTGAATATCTTACAAACAGGCACAGAGCCAGCAAAAAGACGTCCCTTTTAGCATAAACTTAGGGATGTTTATGTAGGGATGTTTATGCAACTGTTGTAGGGCCACTGCTGATTTGGAAAATGCTGATGTCAGTGAAGAAGATGCTTCTTTCAGATGCTTTCCACAAGCTGTGTCAGCTTTTAGTCAAAAAGTGAGGAAAGCAAACTAAAATGCAAAACTGCAGTGAGGTCAAATACGGAAGAATGATTTTGGTTCAGGTTGACCACCTCACATTGTAGTACTTAGTTTTGTCTTACTGAAATAATAATGGCTGTGACACTGTTTCTTGCTTCTGGTGGGCTGTTTCATTGCCTTGTAGCATCCGATGTGACAATGCTTTAGCACATTCCCCCTCACTTCTGGTGATGATCAGAATGCATTTTCTTCTTATCTGTCCGGTGTATCGTGGGAGAGAGAAGGCCTGGCCCCAAGGTGAGAGCTCATGTGAGATACTTACGTGCCCAAGGGCATATATTAAAGGCGTTATGGTGGCTGAGAATTTCAGCTGAAGGCATGAGAATGTTTATGTCAAGCAATGGAGTCACAGAGCATGGTGAGCTGCAGCTTTTTGACAACCCTAAAAAGTTTCCTTTGTGTTAGACAGATTTTGTAGTGGAGGGCTTATAAAAATTCAGATCCTTCAGATTTGGTAGTCATTTTCTGACTGTGCAATATAACAGCTCAAAGTGTGTGCTTAAATTTAGATACATTTTTATTCCGTGTGCTGTGCCATCCCCTGGGTAGGAGCAAATGGAAGTCCCCAAACCAACTTGCAAGTAACATCCACTGATCATAGAATCATAGAATGGGTAAGGTTGGAAGGGACCTCTGGAGATCATCTAGTCCAACCTCCCTGCTCAGCAGGCTCACCTAGAGCATGTCAGACAGGGTTGCATCCAGGTAGGCCTTGAAGATCTCCAGAGAAGAAGAATCCACAACCTCTCTGGGCAACCTCTTCCAGTGCTCTGTCACTCTCAGAGTGAAGAAATTCCCCCTCATGTTCAGGCAGAACTTCCTGTGGTTCAATTTCTGCCCATTGCTTCTTGTCCTGTCACATGGGACAATTGAAAAGAGTTTGGCCCCGTCCCCTTGACACCCTCCCTTCAGGTACTTGTACACATTGATCAGATCCCCCCTCAGTCTTCTCTTCCCCAGGCTGAACAGGCCCAGCTCTCGCGGCCGTTCCTCATAGGGCAGGTGCTCCAGCCCTCTGATCATCTTCATAGCCCTGCGCTGGACTCTCTCCAGCAGCTCCATGTCTCTCTTGTTTTGGGGAGCCCAGAACTGGACACAGTACTTGAGATGAGGCCTCCCCAGGGCTGAGCAGAGGGGCAGGATCACTTCCCTTGACCTGCTGGCAACACTCTTCCCAAAGCACCCCAGCAGACCATTGGCCTTCTTAGCCACAAAGGCACCTTGCTGACTCATGGTCAACTTGTTGTCCACCAGCACTCCCATGTCCTTCTCTGCAGAACTGCTCTCCAGCAGGTCAGCCCCCAGCTTGTACTGGTGCATGGAGTTATTCCACTGTAGGTGCAGGGCGACTTGCCCTTGTTGAACCTCAGGAGGTTCCTCTCCGCCCAGCTCTCCAGCCTGTCCAGGTGTCTCTGAATGGCAGCACAGCCCTCAGCTGTGTCAGCCACTCCTCCCAGCTTGGTAGCATCAGCAAACTTGTTGAGGAGGCACTCTGCCCCTTCATCGAGGTCATTGATGAAGAAGTTGAACAGGATGGGACCCAGTGCTGAGCCTTGGGAGACACCACTAGCCGCAGGCTTCCAACTAGACTCCACAACACTGATAACAGCTATGCCTTTCAGCCAGTTCTCAATCCATCTCAGAGACAGTGCTTTTTAGTTCCTATAGTTGGAAAAGACTCAGGAATCTCCAGTGATGTCAATGAAGTTCTTTTTTCCTCGTGCGTGTGTAATGGATTTTTACACCTGAGTGGTTATTTTTGGTGGTACAATTCATACCTGTCCCAAATGGGGTGTTCTGCCTCCTGTTACAATTCGTAGGAGCTAGACAGGTCTTCTGGTTTCATGCTGTGCAGCATTGTCACATAATGCCCTTGTAAACATTACTGTCAGAAGTGGCAATTTAATCTCTATTGTCCCAATAAGATTTCATGCTTGACAGTGCCTGACTTTTTTTCCATAACTCCACTAATAAGAAATAGTCATGTAGTGGATTTTCCCTCTCTGATTTCTTGGCTTTCTAATTGCGTCCCAGAGAATTGGTATCCCAGCAGTTCTTCTGTTCTCACCCAGATTTTCTTCCAGGCTGAAATATTCAAAAAATGTCATTTTTTACAGGAGTGAGTAACAATTTTTTCCAGTTCTGAGGAATGTTGGTATTTGACAAAATAGTACAAAGGGCAGGAGCATGGCTTTGCCTGTCTAGCTCCAATTAGGAGGGACAAAGAGTGGTTCACACATGCTATAGCCTGGGCTGAGAATGGGAAAAATGGCCGAAGACTGGAATAGATGGCCAAAGAAGAAAGTAACAGAATAATATGTGTACCTGACTCAAATGAATTTTTCTTTTGGTAATTGTGTAGTTTTTTTCTAATTGAGTAACTCTCTCTCTTACTTGTGTAGTGCTTGCTACAGAGCATTTTGGTGCCTCCCAACTACCGCACCACAATGTGTTAGTAAGCTAGTCTATTTTAGAGAGGAACATCAAGGTGTAGGGATACTAAGAAATTTGTCCACAGTCCCTCTCTAAGTTTGTGGCAGATGAGTGAAATCTATGTATATCTCTAAGATCTCCTGGTTTTGTTCCTTGGAACCACTTCATAACTAAAATAAGTTTCTGAAATGTAAAAAGAACATTCCTTCTTAGAATGCCATAAAAGAAAATGGAGCCATTGAATCAGCTACTTAGCTCTGGAGCAACTTCACCACTGTATGAGCTGAAAATTTGAAAGTCCAATAATCATGAGCTGTTTCCCGTATCATTGCTCTATAGAATTATCTAACTGATAATTACGGCCAGGAATAAGATCTCAGAAAACTTCTGGACCTCCATTTTTCCACTGACCTTCCTTCAGGTTTTTCCTCTCTAATCCCATGTTTCAACGAGCAAGATGAAGGGCATATGCATGCTTGAAAGGCACAGGTTTGGTTTCAGTGGCAAAGCATAAGTTAAAGTTTGACAGGCCTGCAGTAGACTGGGCACCAGAAAGGGCACAGATGAAAGATTTCCGTGTGCAAATTGTAACTGTACAAAGCAGGTTCTTGAAGTGATGGAAATCGTGATCATTGGCCAAATTGATTTCACTGTGCCACAACTTCCAACACTGTCCTCACTTCGGAAGAGAGATACAAATCTTTTTCTGTAAACTGTGATCCTCAACATAGCCTTGCACCACCAGACATGGTACAGCACCTGCTGTGCACCAGTTTGTCACCTTGGAGACAAAGACAAGCCAAAATCATTTATCTGTCATTTGTCCTGTAGTTCTCTCCACCGGCAGGTTTTCTTCGCTTCTGATATTTAAAAGAAAAAGTAATGGTGCCACTTGAATTTGCTTTCTGACGTCCATGCTGAGTTTGTAAGCTGGTCACATCTTACCAGTTACCACAAAATTGATTCTGGAGCCTTCTGTTTAGAAACCTACAAAGTACATCCCAGGCAATCATGCTATCTCCATCAAACTCTGAACGAACTAGTCAATAATCACCATTCCAAAGGGTGCAGAGGTCTTTCCTATTACCCATGGTGTTTTTTATGAGCATCTCTCCACATAGGGAGTAGCTGTGTGAATGGGTGGATGGAATACAGATGTTCACTATGTACATGTGTATTTATATGTAGGTATAGATATGTCTATGCACACTGGCCTGTTCCCCGTAGTTCATTCTCTAGATTTCTGAATACATTATTCATGTATGTGGGTCTGTGATTTTAAACCAGCCTTAACTAAACTTGTACTGTTTTTGTCCAAAAGCTTATTGTGGAGATATCTGTAAACACTAAGACATTCCTCCAGATAGCTTAGCCCAGAATAAACATCCTAAATTATTTTAAGATGCCAATAATTTTGTGGGTGCATGACAGACAATTTATTATTGTTATCTGATTCATCAGGAGATTTTATGAGACTCCAAAGTGTTCAGCTATAGTGTCTTCACTTCACCAATGGGGAAATCAAGGCACACAGCATTAAAAGATCTTGCTAAAGATTACCAAAACTTGAGTCAAAGTAAAGAGCCAAAACTTGGAGTCAGATTTCTAGAGAACCAGTTCAGTGTCCCACTCTACCCAACCTGCATCACCTTCTGAATATATGTCAGTGACCCAGGCCTTGCCTCAGGGAACTTGTAGCCTAAGGCAGACATTATTAAATTTTCAGTTTCCTCATTAGGGGTGCATTTGTGAGCACCCTCATTCCTAGTTGAAAGAATGACAGCCCTTCCTGAAACATCAAACAAAACAGAAATGATAGCCTGACAGGCAAAGTTACATTTGATGTTTTTTTCAGGTTGATTTGATCAGATCTCTTCTTGCTAGGTAGCGTGTGTAGGTAGATGAATGTGGGAATGTATTTGTGCCCCACTTTGTAGGTATGTTTTCATGTGCCGTATACTCGTACACACACTTAAAAAGCACATGTATATATACAACATGGGTGAATGATTGTGTTACACGCATAAATGCTCCATCTGCAACCAAAGAGGTTATCACTGATTTTGCTGGGGCATTCCGACAGGCTTCTGTTTTCCTTTGCTTTTCTTTGGGTAAGCCTGTGCACTTTGTTAGAAGGCAGTGTATGCAGAACAGATAAAATTTTATTCTGTACAGTGCCCACCAAACTGTACCACGTCTCATCTCTGTTCAGCATTTGTCTGCTTATTCTGGTATGGTCAATTACACTTCTGCTCTGCTTTATCTTTCTAGTCATCTTCCAAATCCTACTGCTTTTGTTGAACTCTTATTACTGAGACCACTCATTTTTGTCACTGGCATTCATTTGGTAGCCCTCCAACCCTGTTTGTATGACTTTGTCTCCCAGCTTCTTCCTTTCTTATTGCAGGAACAAGCAAGACTTGTGCTCCATAATAGCAAATCATGATGGGGTCTTAATTTGCTTCTCAAGTGGAATATTTTGGGCTCTTACACCAGCAGTTGTCGCTGCTTCTGGAAAGTTACAGCAACAAGGCAAAGATGTACTAAATATTACTCTAATATTTAGGCAAAAGTGGTTGTGATGTCTTAGTTTAGATATTTTCTTCAGTTCAAACGAGAATAAGCATTCCTGCAGTGGGAAAGCCTGGCAAAGAGAAACGGCTCAGAGTGTGTACAAATGCAGCCTGTGTTATCTTCATCACAACAGAGAGAGGCCACCTGCAGCTCCTGCATTGAGTTCTTGTTCCTTCCACTTGCTTTTCATTCTTCATAGCCCATTCATTTACCTGTTTATCATAGAAACAGCTTATAATCTTCAGCAGTGTTGCCCACCCTATCATCGTCTGAAATACAACATTTAGGGAATAGCAGCCCAAGTTAATGACAGTCACTGCCTACAGGGTGGAAAACTCTTTCAGCAGCTGATTAACATCATCGGTGAGAAGGCAGAAAGCGTATGAGGCAGTGGGGATGGGTGTACCGTGTGTGTGAATGGAAACCTAGGAGTCTGATGGTTCCGAGCATCTATTAAAAATAAATTATAAACGGCAATACTAGATAGAATTGCACTGAGATGGCAGAGATCTTTAACAGTTCTGATGGGCTGCCAATAGTCGGTTGAAACAAATCGTTCAATGCTGTGATATCTCAGCTCCCAATAACAGAGGGCAAATGGCCTTCCAGGAGGAGATATAGATTTTCCTTTGAGATATGGAAAGGGAAATAAATTAAATTATGTTAGAACATAGGGTTTCTTATTTTTTCTTTTTCCTTTTAAGAAAAAGAAGGGTTGAGAAAGAGTAAAGAAATGGGGGAAAAGAGAAAGAGGCACAAAATAAGCTTCAGCAGGCATTTGCAATTTAATTGATATTTGGCGGCAGGAAGCCAATCAGTACAACTAAATTGACATTATAAGATAAAAACAATCGCTTAATGGGATACCTTTCCCCACGGCTGAGGCAGACCAAATAAATATAGCCGTGCACATTGAAGCAGCGTGATGGCCGTTACTGGGTACAGCCTGCTGCTGTCTTACTGGCAGGGTTCTGCTCAGGCTGCAGCTTATTTTTATGGCATCTGTCTCCACTCCCTGAGAGAAGGCAATGAGGGGTTTCACATTGATTGCCGCTCCAGCCAACAGCAGCTAAGAGAGAGACCATAATTAATGACTTTATTTGCTGGAGCACCGCTGAGAACAATTGAGTTTGTTATGGTAACAACTGATGCCAGCTTTCCTAGAGGCACAAGGGAGGTATTTTAGTGTGGAGTCCAGCAGCCAGGAACTGGGCAGCTTACCAGATGATCCACATGCACGGGGAGTGCCTGGCAGATGAAGTGTCAATAAAGCTTGAGTAATTCAGGCCTCAACTGATGAAACTGGAGTAAAGGATGAGGGCTAGTGTGAGGTATGGCCTTCCAGGACACATGCTCAAAGTTTCATTATTGTGATGCTTTTTAACCACTCTTGAGTGTCTTGTGATCATGGGAGAGCAGACTCCAGTTCATTAGTTTTTCTGTATACGTGGTCAGGACTTCTGTAAGACCTTCAGGGAAAAGAAAAAGAAGAAGAAAAAAAAAAGGACCATGCTTGTATTTGATGCAGCAAGCTTCCACCTTTTCCTAACAAGTGGCAGTAACGATAGTGTAACCCTTTCCTCCCTTCCTTGCTGTCACACCACAGTTAATGTATTCATGTTTATTGGGTAATGGTAAAAAGTTAACTTCAAGAAACCTAGGTTTTCTTCCTTTCTCTCCTGGTCTTTGCTCTTTCAAAGATCTCACTAAGAAGCAGATTGGTATAAACCAGTAATTTTTGTGCTTTGGGGCGTAGTTCTTTTTCATCAGAGCTAAATTTACCCAGGAAATGGAAAGGTGGTCTTAGCTTATAGATTATTTTTTAGATCAGAATCCATAACTGTATATAAACATTTATGTATATGTACATACATGTGCATATATATGTGTGAGGAAAAACAATGTTGTGCAGCATGTGTATTCAGTGTGCCTCCTTTTCCCCTGAGAAGATGAAGTCAAGAAGAAAGCTGGGGAAATAAAACAATGAAAAATTATAATTAAGCCTTTGAAAAGCTTTTGTAACTTTATATTTTCTGAAAAAGTGATTGTCTCATCAGAATACACAAATTTGGAAAAAAAAGTTCAATTTCTGATGAACAAAATCAATTTTTTCTTCAGAAGGTGATAAATATACCTAACATCTTTATTTTTACCAGAAAAGAGAGAGATCCCTGAGGTTTTTACTGAAAATATTCAAAACAAGTCCAGTTTTTGAAAAAATTTGGCTCTGTAGAAAATTTTAGACTAGAGCTACAAAATGCCTCTCTCATTCAGCAAAGAATAACCAAGCCTTGCATAAGTTATAAAAAATAATCAGAAAGTTTGCTAGAATCTTACACTTAAAACAATGATATGCCTCAATATATGTTCTATTGTCATAGTTGTAAATAGTGGGTTAGCTGATCTTGTGTGTCACATACCTTTGCACTAACAATCAGAAGAATACTTCGGAAAGTATTCTGTGCTATATATAATGCATTGCATTACAAGTACGCACAGTAATACAGTACTCTAAAAGAAAGAGATTGACATCCAGGCCACCAGAATGGTCAGGGAAGTGGAGCTCATTGCCTATGAGGAAGGGCTGAGAGAGCCAAGTTTGATCGATCTGTAGAAGTGAAGGTTCATTTTTAAAAATATTTGTGTATATTTATAGACAGTAAGATATAAATATATATACATCTATATGTATATTTATATACTTAAACACCGAAGTCAGTTTGGACTGGAAAGCTGAAATAATTTTCATTTGAAAACATCAAGATGGACTACAACAACATATTCACAACCTTCCCCTCTGGACTTTTTGAGTCACTTAGTTCTTCAGAAATGATCCTGGCTTGTGAGCAAGTCAGTTTCAATGAATCAACGTTTTTCAGTAGAAAAAAAAATCTTAAAAAATTTCCCGGCTGCTACTAATTTACAGCACAGTCAGAATCTTGTTCACTGCCATTGACTTCTGTGGCACAGAATGAAAACCGAAGAGGTACTTAACACTGGATGTTTGTTCTGAAACCACCATTACGTATTCATAGAAATGATTCGTTTGCAGACAGCTGGCTGTCATGAAGAAAGAGGGAACATTCAGATACAGTGGTTTTGAAAATTTATTTGCCAAGTTCTAAGCATTTTTTATTTCCCCCCCTTTTTTTTTCCCTGGCTAAGTTATCCAATTAAATTGAAGGGAAATAAGTGAGTCTAGGAAAACTCCAGCTCAGAAAATGGCAATCTCAAATTAGGATGTGGTGGAACTGATCCCAGTGTGTTTGTTTCAACCAAACTCCTCAAACAAGTTAAAAGAATTGATTTGCTTCCAAGATCGTTGGCAGAATACCAGCAACACAGCCCAAGAAATGACCAGCCCAGCATAAGCCTTTTCATTCATAATGAAAGCAGGTTTTGAAATAATGGAAATAGGTAAAGTGAAATTTTTCTATACTTGCTTTACTATGAATTTCTTGTGATAAGCACAGTGTCAAGGGAATTGTACTGTAGATTGCTGAGTTTGCTACAGGATAAATAATTAATGTTCAGGTGACAGTAATTAACTACAGTGATTAGTAAAGAGCTACACCATCTTCCCTTAAAAATAAAATCTTGGCTTATTTAGTTTTGTTTTCTATTCAGTGCATTAGAATATTTATGTTTTATAAGAGAAGCAGAACCATGAAATATAAATATACATTAAAAAGATGTTATTTTTCTTAGATAACAGAATGCTTTTGATCTTATTTTGTTCTGCAGTTTTTTAAAAAAGTCAAGAGCACAGAATTGTGAATGCAGCCAAGATGCCAAAATAACAGTAATAAAAGCTAACATGATGTTTAACTGCCATTGCAGTTAAACCAACATAACATTTATCTGTGCCCTTGCATGCATCTGAAATATGTCTGTCCCCACCACCATACTGCCATCTGTGTCATTCCATAGGGCATGGGCCTGTCCGCATCACATCCTCACTCTGTTCACCAAAAGAGCTGACCGATGCAAGAGCAAGTCCTTCTAACAAATTGGGTCTTTTAACAAGGACTAATGCCACAGTTACTTGCAAATGACCACATTGTACCAATGCAACGGTATGGTACTTTAGATTCATCTCTGTACACCCACCCAAGATTACGGACTGCCCCATATGCCCTCTTCTCTTCCCTTTCAGTATGAAATTAAGTAGGAGTTAGAAATTTTAAAAACTGAATTTAATGTTTGAGACTTGCTTGTCTTTGACTGCGATGGAATTGTAAAAGCAAATGAGGTGCCGAAAGTTGATGAAGTCTGAAAGTAGCCATGTAAAGCCAGTATCTGAAGGGTACGGAAAATACGTATTTGTTTGTCTCTTTGTGTCAGAACCACAGACCCTGGATTTTAGTGCACAGGATTTTGCTCTATGAACAATATTTATGCAAGGAATCTCCTGTGTGGTAGACTGGGATGTGTAGGCAGATGGCCAGATCACAGCTGTGAGAGCTAGGGATATTGGAGAAGCTGTGCCCTTGCTTCTGGAGGAATGTGTTAGGGTTGAGGGAAGACAGAAGCTTCCCTGTGTATGGTGGGTTTCAGCCAGGAGGAGATCTGGGTACTCCATTGCGGTGATGTTTTCCAGAGCAATGTTGTACCTAAGGGGCATCTAGTTGTGGCATGAGTAGGAACCTGACAGACCATACCACAGACAGCAAATTGTACTGTTAGTCCCTTAGCTGTGCTTGGCTGTAGGACCCAGTTGTAGGCTTAGGTTCTGTGTTATTTCACAGAATCATGGAATCACAGAATGGTTGAGGTTGGAAGGGACCTCTGGAGATCATCTAGTCCAACCCCTCTTACTCAAGCAGAGCCACCTAGAGCGTGGTAGACAGGATCGCATCCAGGCAGGCTTTGAATATCTCCACAGAAGGAGACTCCACAACCTCGCTGGGCAACCTGTTCCAGTGCTCTGTCACTCTCACAGTGAAGAAATTCCTCCTTATATTCAGGTGGAACTTCCTGTGGTTGGGTTTGTGCCCATTGCCTATAATTCTTTTACATGGGATTACTGAAAAGAGTTTAGCCCTCATCCTCTTGACACCCTCCCTTCAGGTACTTGTACACATTGATAAGATCCCCTCTCAGTCTTCTCTTCCCCAGGCTGAAGAGGCCCAGCTCTCGCAGCCGTTCCTCACAGGGCAGATGCTCCAGCCCTCTGATCATCTTTGTAGCCCTACGCTGGACTCTCTCCAGCAGCTCCAGGTCTCTCTTGTCCTGGGGAGCCCAGAACTGGACACAGTACTCGAGATGAGGCCTCCCCAGGGCTGCGTAGAGTGGCAGGATTTGGTTAATGTCAGTGGCTGACTTAAGTGACACCAATAAATCACCCCAGTATCTGTCCTTCAGATGCTTGTTTCTGACTGGGTGCCTTGGAATTTGATGGAGCTTCACACGAAAGGCGGACAGAGTATAGGGAAACTCCATACCCCTCCATTTTTTGTTAGTTTGAATAGAGAGATGATGACCAGCTAACAGTAATGTTAGTGTATCTGTAGGCACTTGACTCCAGAATGTCCTCCTCTTGGTGCTGGGTGCTGTTCAAGTACTGAATAGAAAGGCAGGTACAAACTCTAGAAAGCTTGCAGACTGTGGCAAGCATGAGACAACACAGATGCGTTCAGGCAGACAGAAAAGGTAGCTAAAGAAAAATGGATACGCACATACAGCTTCTGGATGTGAGAAGTAAATAAAAATTTCCGAGATGTGAAAACAGATATTACTGAATAGTAGAAGATTTTTTATTTTTTTTCCAGTTAATGCATACAATTAAAATATATCTTTAAACTTATACTTCCTGTAACTTGTAATTATCTATGTTTACATATTATATTATATTTTGTAATGCTGAATAGGAATTATTCCTATATTTTTTGCCTAGTCATGTGCTGAATTCAATAGAGATGTTTCTTTGCTTAGTTGTAAGCATGTACATTTTCAGACTTGAGATCACAATTTGTGTTTTTTTTTTTTTTTTTTTTTTTTTTTTTTTTTTAATGAAGCTTTTTTTAAACTAAGCCCATGAAAAGATGCAGCTTTTTTTTGTGTGCTGTTTGTGGGTAGCAGGATGGAGAGTGAGAGTTGATGCCTTCCATTTGAGGATGATCCACAGCATCTATCTGGCCAGATACAGCCAGACAAGCTGCATCCTGCTTAGTAACTCTGTTTCTATCTGTGTGTATAGTAAATCCAGCCCTTTTCTAGAGGCTGGTGATACTGCTTCAATGTTTTGCCAGGAATTTGCTTTTTAAGAGGTGTAACATTTCTACTTAGAAGTCCACAGCAAATTTTAGAACCTTTGTGAGGCTCTTTGACACCACAGTAGAGGAATGTTTTCCTCTTCATTTATCCTGAATCTGTCAGCAGACAGGCTGGTGAGGGTACATTGTTGCTCTTGGTGTTTTTAAGGTCAATACGTCAAATGTGTGGGATGTAGGTGAGCTCTTTGCTACTATTTTCTCCAGGTAATTTCCCAAAAGGTCTTCTGCCAAACGTTCAAGGTGATACATAGAAATTTTGCTTTGCTTTTAAGCTTTGCTTTACTTTTAAACTTTCATGGAAAGATTAGTTTTGACCAATTTCAACTGAACAGCTTATATTTTGCTCATCGAATGTCAGCTTCTGGGAAGAGAAGAAAGCTGACAATCTCTGTCTGCTCCAACAAAACCTACAAAACTTCTTTGTGTCACTCATCATCTAGCTTTTATTAGCGGTGTGAAACGTCAGTTGTTTGTGGTGTTTTTTAGCTTCACTGCCCTCTTTTAAATTATATTGTTTTATTGAATGGTTACTCCTGTTTACAGAGATTTGCCCTTGGATTTACTTTTATACCTTGCACCATTTTTCTTTGGCTGTCAAATTTATGTCTTTTCTCCTTTCCACTTCCTCATTTAATGCTGTTCTCAAAAAACCTTATTCATATATTTGCTAGGGACCTTTATAGTGACAGCCTGATCAGCAGGATTTCTTGGACACCTGACCTTCATCTAGCTCTGTAGTGGGTGTCACACTTCCCAGGCTACTAAATGTTTGGAGAAAAAGGAAGCTTTTCCATTCTCATTTTATTGCTGTTGTCATTAAGTGGTGTGTGCGCACCTGGACAGTTACAACTGTCTGTCCTACACAGTTCTTCTCTCTAGACATCCTACTGAACCAAGCCCTCAGCGCAGCAGTATTTTTCAAAGTTACAGATTATCTTCCTATCAGTCATAATACGAGGTCAGTCTGGCAAGTCCGAAGCTGAGAAGACATGATTTCATCTTCAGCCTGCTCTTTTCTATATCACTGAAACATACACAGAAATATCTTTTTTCTAAAAAAAAAAAAAGGTGGGAAGACGTGTTATTACTTGATATTGAAGTAGGCAATGTTAAAATACCTTAGATGAGCTTTTAACAGTCATTTAAAAAATATTTCCAACTGGGAGTACATGAAAAAATGGACATGTCTCTATAGTTTGCTGCCAAACACATCTTATAAAAATGGACTAGGAAAAAATCAATTTCTCATAATCATTTATTAGTAAAGTAGTCATGACTGTTATTTTATTTGAAGAGTTACTAGATTTATATCTCCCCTTAAATACTATAGAAATCGCAAAAGTTTTAACCTCATTCATGTATGATGTTGCAGCTTGGCTTAGAGGTCTTGCTGTCTTGGGCAGACTGCCCAGTGGGCTTGTTCACTAGCTACAGTCACACAGGAATTGTGTGTCTCCGAGTCAAATCATACTGTGCTGTGCTTTGTGAAGAGGGAGGGTGGGAATGTCAATGAGTCCACCCCTTTTTATTCAGCCTCTTTGTTTTTAATCTTTATTTCCAGTTCTGACTTCTCTCCCAGAGGGTGAGGAGGAAAGGTATCATTGACATTTTACTTGACTCCTTTTTAGAAATAAAACTGTATTACAAGAGCAATCATGAAAAACGCACCGACTCTAACAGTCCTTCCAACCCCTACTGCTCAAAAATCTGATGAACTCTTCCCTTTCCACCTCTGCATTCAGGATTGACTGACTCAGTAGCTATGGTAGTAGCATATAGTGGCTTCTCTTGTGCCCACCAGGAAGAGTGCTGTGTGGAGGTTAAAGGAATAAATGTGGTAATTTGATCAACCGTTCGTCGTGTTCGGAAAAGGTGCTCTCCAGCATATGAAGAATCCTGATGGCTAAAGGAGTAGGCACTTCTAAACAAAGAGCTTTGCCACTGCCCTCAAAGAAGGGTAAGTGAAGGTCCAGAGAGCCGCAGCGAGCCTGGCTCCCTTCTGCCTAGCTCAGTTCTAGCTACAGCTCTGCTGAAGAGTAAACCAAGACCACAACTGTTCTAGCCTGCATGGGCCCTTGATGGTCTGTACATCTGCAGAGGTATAGCATTGCAATACTTCTTCCGACCTAAGTGGAAACTCTCCAGAGAAATAGGGACTGTCAGCTTAGCCAGGCAAAGAGTGCGGAAGGCAGAGGCAACAGCAGGCGTATTTTGCTCGTGCAAAGCCTAGGGTTTGAGCACACTCAGGCCTGCTCACAGAGCCCTTATAGGTGCACAAACAGTCCTGCTCCACTCAGCGGCACTATTTACACAACAGTTTGTGCAGACGGAGAGGCTGTCAGGATCACAGGAGTCAGCCCTGTGAGGATGTGAGTGTCCCACAGCTCCTCACCTGACCGTTCTGAAGGCAAGCATGGGGTGAGGGGTCGGTTGCGGGGCTTTGTAGACATGAGCTAATAGGTTATGTAACAAAACTTCTCCATGGCTGCCGCAGCGTTAAAATCACAGCAAAGGAAAGAGATGGATTGTAATCTCAGAGACTGTTAGATAGATGTCCTTAATCAGCTTGCAGGGTCACGATTTTGCAGCTATGGAATTCAGCTCTGCATGCACAACAGTGCTGTAGACTAGGATCTTTTGTGTATAAACACATGGCTCTAGCTCTTACATTAGGAAGGACCTCCAGCTGCCACAGAGAACTGTGACAAATGCTCTCATAGTGGAGAGGAGCTCCATCATTTCTCAACAAAACACAAGAGACAGCCATTTGATGATAAAAACACTAATAGCTTTGCTGTAGATTATTTTTGTAAGAATGACACTGACAGGCATATGATACAGCTCAAGTCCTCCTTTATTTCATTTCTACCATCTCCTGGAACCATTGCAAAAGGCAGAACTGAGAATACAAATGCCATACAGTAGAGCTTAGATACAGGTCATGAGGTTGATGAGCAAGGCAATGCTGCTGTTGAGAAAGGGTTGCCACTACTACTTTGAAAATGCTTCACCTCATCCCAGGGAAGAAATTACACTGTCAATGGCACAGCATACTCAGGCATTCCCAAGCAATCCCTCGCTAATCTCGTGTTTCTGGGCATTGTCCATGCTGGGTAGCTTGTACATAGTATGCTGGAGCTTGCAAGATGTGTTCCTCTCCGCAGTTACTGTAGAGAGTGTCCATGTTGAGTAGCAGTGTGCAGTACAGGGACCCTGCAACTGATAGGGACAAACTGGTATAGCTGGGCACAGTGCAGCGCTATATGAGGATTTGAAGCTGATAGGATGCAGCTTGATTCACAGCACCTTGCACTGAGTGAACAAACCCTCAGATTACTCCTGGGTGCACACCAGTGCTTGTGGCTGGAGGGGGTGGGGGGTGGGGAAGAGCACTGGTGGAACCCAACTGGAAACGTGCTCCTGAGTGCACGTGGGGAATGTATTTGTTTGCAGTAGCTTACTGTAACATGAAGTGAAACAGGCCACTTTGCACTCACTGTGCCAGCAGTATCCATTCTGGAAAGTGGAATATAATAGCTCATACACTTGTCTAAGACTTGCTAAGCTCTAGATGTCAGTGTGCCCTTGGCTCCAACTGTTCCTCATCCCAATTGCAAGAGCGAAGGGCAGGACTGAGGCCAGACCGGAGAGTGAATGTGACGGTGGGGGTGACCTCAGGGTGACCATGCTTCTAAAATAATATAAAATATGGGAAATAATAGCTAAATCACACCAGCAATCCCCCTCCAACTTGCAGGTGCTGTCAGTTGTGACCTGCCTAGCTCACGTGCTCCCAGCCCTAGCTCTGCTGGATTTCCAAAAGTGCTGAGCAGTATTCAGCCTAAGGCTGGTCCCCAGAGAAAAAGTATGAATGTATCTGATGGCCTAGTTCAACTTGCAGGTGCAAGGTTTATTGTGCCTGAAGGTAGGAGTGTGCAAATGTCATAATTCAGTCGTTTCGTACCTGTGTGGCCAAGTAAGGCCCAGGATGCTGGGCATAGAGGGCACAAAAACCGGAGCAGAGCTTACCAGGCGGCAGAAATTTATAACTGTTAGGTCTCTCTCTATTTTTACAGTCATTCTGACTGTAAGATCGGTAAAATATCTGTATAAATACAATGCTAAAATGGGAGTGTTTAGCAAAAATTCCCCAGATTTTTACAAGCTTGGACACAAGACAATACATTGCAGTAGACAGATGCTGATCTCTGTGTCTCCAAGAAGAGCAGAACTGGTCCAAGTATATCTAACAGGTCAAGCTTTGAAATGAAGAAGCAATAAGCCACTGAAATGGTACTATCACCAAAACATGATTGATCAATTGAATTCTATCAGAGACAGTGGGCAGTGAGATTAACTCAGGCCTGATGGGTTCAATGAGTTAAAGCATGATGTTCATTTCAGCTTCATTTCACCAGTCTTTGCTTGTGAAATTGGTCAATCAATAGAGGTTGAAGATCATATATATATATATCGGTGACCATCTTATAGGGAATATAATCTAGTGTAGTTGGCTCCTGACTCCGGCTGCCTTCAGTGGGTAATGGAGACAGAGCAGAGACTCTATCAGTGCCATCGAAATGGCCTGATATCTTTTCCAAATGAAAAGTATTTTTGGATCTCTGATGATATGTCTTTTTTTTCCTCTTTCTCACTTTGATCTATGGCAAAACCCATACCCATCTTTGTGAAATACAGTGATTTCTCTCAAAAATATTTGTGCAGTGATCAGTTACATACGCTTCAAAATATAAAGCTTCTTTTTAGTGACAGTGTCCTCTAAAAAAAAAAATAGTTTAGAAAACTCAAATAATGTAAATGTAGAGATCTCTCCCAGTGTATGTGATTCTGAAGCCAATGCTTTACTAGGAAGAGCAAGAAGCTGTTTGCTGACAGATGCACACAGTCCTTAGAAGGTGGTATGAAAATTAACTTTATATTTTAAACAAAGCCTTCCAAGTGGTAATTAAACGAAGTCTTTATCTTCTCTAGACTAATTTACAGGCAGGATACAAGGAAACAAATCACCTTTTTGCCTCCTGGTAATATTTCATTTGCTTCATAATGTTTTAAATGTAGTGAATAACATCTTTCCTAATTAGCCAGCATCTCCCTGTAAGGTGGAGTAATTAGGTATGATACCAGGTAATGAAGTTGGACAGTATAAATTAGAGACAGAAACTATGTCCTTTATGAATACGGGCTGTTCATGATATTAGTTATTTACCTCCTTTATTAATCCTGTAAAACCATATTGTTAAAAACTCCCCCAAACCTAAAACCCTAAAACCAGACTGCGTTTTCTGCAGAACAGAATCGTATTAGACAAATATTCCACAGAGATGTGTGTTTTATGGTACATTATTATTATTAATAATGCTGAAAATATTATTCCAGTTGAATTTAATCATGGCACCGATTTATCAGTTGCTTTCACCTGGCTTAGACTTATTTACACCAGTTGGGAATCTGTCCCATACTATTCCATAGTGCTACTTTATACTGAAATAATTAAATGTGATATTGTCTCTCTCTGAATAAAAAAGAAAAAAGAAACAAACTGAAGTTGATCTTTTTTCTTTATTTCAGTGTTTTTACTGATATTTTTATAATTTGCCTTTTTTAACTTTTTTAAGCTTTAGGACTTTTAAAAATGCTGTGGTGTTTTATGAGAACTAGCTAGTGTTATTTGTTCTCCTTAATTAGATCTATAGTTTTAGAAGTGCGTAAATAAAACACTGTTTTCAAACAAGGGAGTTAAATGGTGAATATTGTTAAAAATCTGTTTTAGACATATTTAGTAATTCCATGTTTCCTATTGTTTCAGAAAACATGTCAAAGACATGTGGTTAACCATAAAAGTATATTAACAAAAAAATAGATCACAATTTATCAAATTTCTTAAACTAATCTTGCCATTTGTTCATGTCTCCACAAAATAACTTCCTCTTAAGTATCTAAGACCTAGTATTTCTGAGTGATATCGACACAGTTCAGACAGCCTTCTGTCAGCAAGATCCATACATGGTATCTCTCCATACGTGATATCTCTTCTCAGAGGTGGATCTGTTCTTTGCTTCTCTCTTTCTAGACTATTCAGACCTCTATTAACTGTAAGGAATCTTTTGCTAGTATGTAATATTAGCATTGTATTAGCCTTCAGGTATCTGAGATCATGGCACTTTCTTTAGAACAGTGCCCACTTCTGTTGTTAAAACATAGGTCATTTTTCTAGGTAAAACATGAACACGAAAGCAGTTGTCCATGTTGCTCACAATTCATAGTGAGAAGAGACTGTTTTTATTTTATTTTATTTATTTTTCTTGCAAAGACCCAGTAATTAATTTGGAACAGGAGAGGATGTTTGTGGGAATTTGCCCTATGTAAAGATGTACTCTAACACCGTGAGTTCTTGAACTATGAATCACAGGCTGGATTATGAACTGAGCTTTGTGCTCACATGAAAGACTCCTAAGCAGTATCTGGACTCGGAGGCTGGTTGTATGGGAACGGCTCATGTAAAAGCAGTGGAAAGGCTGGTAAAGCAGCAGCACTGCCAATGGAGCAGATGCAGCACGTGATGGGACTTCATGCTAGTGTAGACCAGGAGGAACATACTCCCTCCTTGGAGTAGGGGCAAATCTGAAAGGATGAGCTGCAGAGAAATCCCTGGGAAACACAGTGCTTTAGGTGTCATGTTAGGAGGGAAGTATATTATATCCAAGAAAGTTGTCTAAGGGCACGTTCTTGTCCTATCTGTATAATCTAATATAGATAAAGGGTGAAATATTTATTTGAGAAGAATGTCCTCTTCTGAGTTTTATCTGCATTCTTCATTAGCATTTCTGGAAAGATGCCATTGGAGTAGGAACTAATTGTTTTGCAGGGTAGGTGTGCACATTCGTAGAACTACTGTCAACAAAGCATAACCCTCCTAGGTAGATGCATTGATTGTATGAAAAATGTTTTTACCACTCCCTGGAGCCTATTTATAACTCATACTGTTCCAAACCTGCCAACGGTATTTTAATTACTGGAGATGTTCTAGTGTATTCAAACAATGCATAATGCTGATGGTAATTATCTCACATTTATATAATATCTAGCAGCCAACTGCATCTCAAAGACCTTTATGAACTTTTAGATACCATGTGCAGCATACGGAAAGCCCTTTACTTGTGAAATCCAGCACTTAGTTGCTGGAGTTAGTGGGTTTGAGAAAGAAAGTGGAAAGAACTGAGCGTCCTTTTGTTCATGGGATGTGGAGAGGGAAGAAGAGGGAGAGGAAAAGGGCAAGTGAGGTGCAGTTCCCAAAGTAGGATGTTCTGGACAGTGACAGGCCATCCTGATAGTTTCAGAACTGCATCATTTCTTCCCAGGGACTGCCCTGAGAGCAAACCATATATGCATTGCTCTTTCATTTCAGAAGAAGCGAGCTGTGTCAGAAATCACCCGTGAAAGACTTACCCCATTCCAGATTCTTGCCTGTGAAGGTCTTACAAACACAGAAGTGAAAACAGGCCCACAGTATTGGGAAAGAGCCCTCTCTGACTTGCTATGCAGGCTTCACTTTCCACAGGCATAGCAAATCCTGGTTTTGAATTTCAAAATCCTCCCAAACTCCCCCACTATCCTCCTCTGATTATACCCTTTACTATAACTACCCAGTGGTGCCTGTACTTGGTCCCAGCAAAGCAGCCTGCCTGGATAATCCTCTTGGTTGTTTCCGGATTTCTCTGATACTGACTGCCTGCGTGTGTGAGTTTCCCTTCCAGAACAACCTGCATGGAGATCCTGTTCTTTTCCTATTATTTCTTAAGACACCTCAGTGGCAGGTTCTGCAAGGGGACACCTGCCTGGAGTTCACTGGAAGGAAAGACAGTCAGGGATGGATTTGACTGAGTCAGAAATGCTGTCATTTGATAGCATCCCTCTCCCATGCTTTTCCTAAGTCTCTTAAACTGCCTGCTTCTTAAGCAGAGCTGGCAGAGCACAGCACCTAGCATGACAGTGTCCTGAGCCTGACACAGCCGTGTCTGTCACTTAATGAAGCTGCCGACATTAGAGTTAATATTTGTTTGGCTCAATCTTTTCCAAATGTATTTGCAAGAAAGAAGTCTGGAGCTATGCTCAGTGCATACGTTTTGTAACGCAAGTGTTGCTGGTAAAACATGAATCTGCTGCACCGTATTTAAATATGATCAGATCTCATTACACCTGGTCTTTGGCTGTGCAAACAATGCATAAACAATATTGGAGTCAAGGAGAACATTTTCCAGGTCATACCATATCTTGCATCATTTTACTTGCTTTCATCACTCCCATTGGAACAAAATTGCGTAAAGCTTTAACTTTGATGCCAAATAGTAAAAAGCATTAGTTTAACCTGAAATTTAAAGCCAGCATTTCTATGCTGCAGAGACTATGTCTCCCTGGCCTTTTGCTACCGTGCAGCTAGCAACCAGAATTTTAATTTTATAAGCCATGCTTGACTAAACCCAGCACTGGGTCTATTAGATAATATTTGATTTGGAATAGTAAAAAAAGATTTAAAGATACATTGCTTTCTTATATTGCTTTGTATCATTTCACATCTCTGTACACAAGCTTACAGAGCTGCTATTCAGAGGACAAGTTTAGATTTTTTCTTCCATGGAATAAACTGAATCTAGCACTCTACAAAAGCTTACATTGTCTGTTCTTGGTTTTAATTACATTAATTTGTCCTAACAGGTAAATGTATAGCTGTTGTGACCTAAATTATTGAACTGAAATTTAGAATATTGTTTCATACACTAATTGCCTGTTCAGAGTCAACGGTTCGTTGTGGAGATTGACCTAGCTTTTAAAATGTATTTCTATTTGTTGGCTTCCTAGTCTGAGAGACCTGTCTTAAAGGAGCCTTCCTTTCTCATTACTGGTGCACAGCAGTTTCTGAAAAATTCAGCTGAGTGGGATGATGACTGCTCAAATTAGTAGCCTTTTGTAAAAAAATCTTGCCTTCTAGGCATTACTCACAGTACTGATGGCCAGCCATTTTTGGACTGGTGCGTGCACCAAGAAGGTATTTTTACACAGATCTCCTTTGTTACTTTTCATCAGAAATTTGATGTAGAACCCATTGTAAAAAAACGAAGTGCTGTTATTCGTCTGTAAACTTCTTAGACAAAAAAGCCACAGGAACACTGATGATAATCTTATTGTTAAGTATACATTTAATTTGTACTTCTCCAAACCATATTGGCACTGAGATTTTATTTTTGAAAAATTTCTTCCCCCCCTGTCCAGTGCAATGTTGGCATCAGGAAAATCTCCTAATATTTACTGTTGTTCTTAGAGTTCCACCTCCTGGAGTCCTGGGAATATTGCAGACCTCAGCCTTCATTACTGAAAAGATATGTTTCTAGCACTGACATTTGAAGGAATAGGTAGAAAACCACTGTGAACCTTCAAAGGCAAATTGAAATAAGTCTCCATATTGCAGGTTTTTTCAAAGTGTTAATCTAAACATTTTTCAGAGTGGTACTGTGGCTGTTTTCCCATGAAGTGGGCAGTCACACTAACAAGTTCTGCTAAATCTCTACCATAAGGAGAGAGCTAGAAAATTCTAGCCTTTCATCGTGTCTATAAAATGAAGAAGTGCAAAGTGAAATTATTGTGAGCCGGGAGGATGCACCAGGCCAGGCCTTTTTAGGCCATTGTGTTGATGAGCCTGAGTCCCAGGGACATCGCATTTTGGTGGGACTGCGGTTAGACAGTCCCCATGTGTCAGTAATCGTCTGGGCAGTGCTGCAGATACAGATGGTCTTGGGTCAGGAGTCGTTGTTTCCTGACATAAGCACATAGTACAGAGCAGAAGATGGCATGGGAGTTGAGTGCTTCTGGAGAGCAGCAATACCTACGCTGTGCTGGAAGGACAGGGATGAAGCATATGGACAGAGTCTAGGAAAAGCAGTTTTGCTATAACTGATTTGTATCAACTGCTACACTAGTATCAGGTGGTGTACGTGCATTCCAGTGTCTCCCTGGATGTAGGAAGAGATTAGAGATTCAGAAATGTTATCATAAAAGTGCTGTGAGCCTACATGTGACCATTACCCTTTGTCCTACCTTGGAACTGTGTGTGAAATCATTGATGGTAAAATGCATTAAGGATTGGCTATAATGTAATTACAGTGTAATGGACCAGTACATCTTCTGGAGATATGTAGCTTTCTCTTAACTCTCTCTCAAAGAGTCTTTTCATCCTTTTAGCATACTGACACCCACATTTACTCAAAGGATAACGAGAAACACCACTGCTACGGTCTTGTCATTGCAATGCTTATTTATTCTGTGTTCTTTGTCCTCTTTGAAAGGTATTCAGGAGTCTCCAGTTCCAAATGGACATTCTCTCCCAGGTAGAGATTTTCTTCGGAAACAGATGCGAGGAGACCTTTTCACTCAGCAGCAATTAGAAGTGTTGGACCGAGTCTTTGAGAGGCAGCATTATTCTGACATCTTCACAGCAGCTGAACCCATCAAACCGGAGCAGGTACTATTGAAAACATTCGGAGTGTTTCAGATGTGCTTTCTGGTTGCAGAGGTCTCCTTGCTGGAAACCTCCAAACTCCCAGTGTTCAGAATCTCTGTACGAAAACATGGTACAGCAGGCACTGTATCAAGCTCTTCAACTAAGTGCATGGCAGCCCTAAAAGGATGAATTTTAAAAAATGAAGGAAATCAATTGCTATGTAAACATTAGCAAGTGTTCGGGTGTGAAATTACACCCGACCTAGGCCAGTTATATCAAATGAGTGCTTAAAGAGTATCACAGCTTCTGATGCTTTTGTTGGATCAAAGGCAAGCTATGCAGCTAGTAAGGAGCAGATTTTCAAAACTCTATGCTTAATTTTGGTTCATAGTTAGTGTGACTGTGCACACAAATTAGATTTTTTTGTATCCAGAAATGGCTTATTAGGCATGTAATTGACCATTTGCTGAGAGAAACACCCAATTAGTATGTGAAGGTAAATTAATTGCACCTACAGATTAGGAGTGTATTTCAGAAGGACCTGACACTAATTTTTTGGAAAGTTCCATTTCTGTTTCACAGACACACTGCAGAAACACAGGCAAAAACTGATTAGCTGTGTCTCTGTTCTGTAAGTTCTTGTTGTTCTAAAGCCTCAACCTTCAATTTGGTATCAGCCATGGGAGGCAGAAAACAAAATAATGTTGGTAGTTTCAATATAGGTCTAACAATGCATTTTCTATACTTAACAATGTAGTTGATTAATTATTGTTAATCTCCAGGCTTCCTAATATTAGATCTGATTCTTAGCATGTTGTAAGGCTTCCAAAACTAGAAACACTGATTTTGTTTGGAGGAAGTATGTATTAGAGGACCTTTGGATGTTATAGGAATATAGCAGCCTACTATCTTCGTGATTCAAGAAGGGAGGAATATGTACTGGCAGAACTTTTTTGAAAGATGAGTGCTTATGCGGCAAATCATACAGTAGAATAGAAATTCCACACGCTTTTAACCCCATGTCTTTCCTCTATTCTTTAATTCCTAGAGTCATAGAATAATTTGTTTTTCATCTGCTTATTTATCAAATATTGTAGGAAAAGTTTGTATTTTTTTCTGATTTTCCTGGTTTATACTTGTGAGAAACTCTGCAAATCTGAACTCAAGTTGGAAAAAAAAAGGAGAGGATGGTGAGATCAATGTGATTTTTTTCAAACCTCATTAGGAAAGTGAAACAAGTAGCATCTCTGAAAGGTGAAATGGCCTTCACATACCACTAGATGGTGATTATCCCATCCCTAATACCAGTGACATTGGAGAGGACAGGCACAGTAGCTGCTCCTACAGTAAGCTTTTTCAGTATTGGTTACATAGAAGTTGAGCAGTGTTACAGCTGTCCCTATTTAACTTTCATGTGCCAGAAAAGCAATTACAAGGATAACCATG